>NC_051046.1:11900446-12544821 GCF_904848185.1 Acanthopagrus latus
CTGACTGGTAGTCCTCCTCCATGGCCTCCCCAAACTTTTCCCAGACCCAAGTTTTTGCTTCCGCAACCGCCCGTGCTGCAGCACGCTTGGCCTGCCGGTACCCGTCAGCTGCTTCAGGAGTCCCCCGAGCCAACCATGCTCGATAGGACTCCCTCTTCAGCTTGACAGCATCCCTTACTTCCGGTGTCCACCACCGGGTTTGGGGATTATATATAATAAACAGTGATGCTAGTAAAAAAAAACAATAGAATAAAAAGTAAGAAATAGAAATGCTCATACATCATATATAAACATTTATTTAGGCCTTACATGAGATCTCTGTTTGAAGTTCTGATAAATGGCTTTGTGTTTCTGCTGTGCCTTGTGTATTTGTTTTCTATGTATTTTGGTGATCATAAAGTTGTTTTTGAATGTTTTAAATGTTTTATTATTCAGGGCAGTTTAACTAAGAATACATTTGTCTCCTCACATCCCATAAGCAACAAAAGTTCACATGAAACAATATAAAGACTTTTGTTGCTCCAGAAGAAGCAGCATGTGATCTGAAAATACCTCCAGTGATGTCACTCAGTGGCTGCACTGCATTGGGGGTAATGTAGGCACCAGGTTTTGTATTGCACTCCTATAACACTGTTGGACACATTATGGATAGTTTTCAAACAAATGATCCAAATATATATTCCTGTAGATATGTATTTTACCCCAGTGATAAGGTACTGGAAAAATTTGAAAATGACCCTTGAAATTACTTGAAAAGTGCTTGAATTTGACCTTTAAAAATGTGTACGAACCCTGGGGAAACCAAGTGTTATCTTTGACCTCTGGGCCTCCATCGTGAATGTAGCTGTGTTCTCTCTCATACCCTGGCTTTACTCTCCAATGTATGAGCCCCTCATCTCATTTATCAACAGGATGTGTACAACTCTTTTACTTCCAGCGCTGTGTCGAGCGGCAGCCAGCAACAGTAGCTCTCTCTCTTTTCTGCACTTTTAGCTAATTAGTGTGAATGCTGAAGGCATTTTCATGATTCCGTACGTTTTTTGACACGCTTCTTCTCCTACAGTTTTTGTGCTACAGAAACCATTCAAGTATCAACATGTGCAGCTTTTTAAGGACATTACTGCTTGTATTTTTCTTTTTTCTATCTTTTATACTTTTTGAAATATTAAGCTTTTTATGCAAAATTTTGCCCATTCATCCTTACGGGGATTTTTTCAAATTTCATTCAGCTATAACTTCAGCATACGTTCAGCTATTGAAACCATTCAGCTATTAAAACGTTCAGCTTTTTAAGCTCTTTCGGCCCTCCGCTTTTCAGCTTTTCAGCTTTTCAGCTTTTCAGCTTTTCAGCTTTTCAACTTTTTCATAAATTCAGCTTTTTATGAAAAAAAATTTAACATTGCCGCAAATGGGAAAAGCTTCAAATCGTCTTCAAAAATCCTCGAATTTCAGCCTCTTCTTCTCCCTCATGCTTTGAGCTAGAGACACCATTCCAACTTCAAAAGAGTCACAAAACCTTGAACTACTGGCCTTGTATTCAGTTTTTAAAGATATTGTACGATTTTGGACTAATCACAGTTTTAGTTTGAAGAACTTTTAGCCCATCTTCTGACTTTATAATGGGTGTGTATTGCGTGAGCTAGAGTGCGTGACATCATCAACTGCCGCACCCCAGAGTGTAGAGCAGCTCCAAAAGTCTCTTCAGCTTGATTTCCATCCAAAACCTTTCACTCAACATGGACAATGTATACATAGAAATGTAGGAAAACTTGTTGGCTTTCAGATCATAGTCTCATTTCAGATGTACGACTTACAGTTTTGGATGTGGAAGCCCTGGAGCGACAAGAAGTCATTAGGGTCATTAGCCGCCCCATAAGCCGCAATGTTAATTTTGAGCCTAAATTTCTGGAAGACAGCAGACGGTACCTGATTTGTCTCTTGCGTTTGTGCCCTCATTTCTCACTTTCCAGAAATAAAAACAAGATCACCGAGTTTGGCTATGTCTCCCCTCACTCACCATATAGATATTTTGGCCCTAACAGTTACGGTTTTTTGTAAAATCGCAGGGGTTTGGGAGGCATTTTCCCATTCATTCTTATGGGGACATTTTGTCTCTGCTACTTCTCCAGCGTGTGTATCTGTAGAATGCGTGTGTATTGCGTCAGTGAGAGTGAGTGACACAATCACTTGATTGGAGAGCAGCTGGAACACTGGAGAGAGAATTCTCTTCAGCTGGATTTGAATCCCACATCTTTTCCTTTACATAGAAGATGCAGCCATTTTAAGCTCTCTCTGTTTTTAACTTTCCACCTTTTCTGACTTTTCTCACCTTTTAAAGCTCTTTCTTGCTTTAATTTTCCACCTTTTCAGTCTTTTTTCACCTTTTTAACCTCTTCCTGCCTTTAACTTTCCACCTTTTCAGTCTTTTTTCACATTTCTGAGCTCCTTCTGCCCTCTCAATATACAACTTTTTGGCCTTGTCAGTCTTTTTTCACCATTTCAAGCTCTTTCAGGTCTATTGCTATACAGCTTTTTGGCCTTGTCACATATTCATCTTTCTGCCTTTTCAACTCCTTAAAACATTCCGCTTTATGTTCAGCTATGGAACTGTTCAACTATCAACATGTTCAACTTTTTAACGTCTTTCGGCCTTTAACGTTGCAACTTTTCCAGCTTTTTGATTTTTTCAACTTTTCGGCAGGACGTTCAGCAGATTTCCAAGAGCGTTTCAGCCTTCAGCATTCACACTGTATTTTCGTAGGAAATACACATTTTTCTAGTTAATATCTGGAACAAGCTGATACAGAAAATACCATACAAATTCATTGTCAGTGTGCAGAAATGTATTTTCTGACGTAATAAAATACTACATACTGTAAGCTGTTTGGTCAGTATTTAGTAACATATCGCTGTCAAACTTGTGGGAGCTGTCTCGGATGTTTGGGAATTTGCCTTACCAAGTCTAAGTGTGTTTTTTTTCGGATGGTAATGAAGCCTGCTGTGTCGTTTCTATTCAGCACTCTGGCTTCTTCTCAGAACCAACTGACCCCCCTCTCCACTTCACCCTTCAAAGTTCTCCTTTGATTATTTGATTAATGATGATTGGATTTTTTTAATGAATATAATTCATAATTGATAGTTTATTATTACAAATCAAAACAAGAAACAAAAATAACTTAAATAGGCTAAAACAAGACAAAAGAGTTGATACTTCAAGTTGCATTTTTTTAATTTGAATTGATGAATACTCTCTACAATCGTAATAATTTGTAAGAGATGTAATGATTAAGATGACATGAGAAGAAACTTTCACATCCCACATCCATCAATGTAATGACATATTGTGTATTACGCCAGAGTGAAGCTCCGCCTCCTGCGAGCTGACTGTCCAACAGCTCTGGTGCAGTCTGTGTGGCCACAGCCACACTCCTCCACATGGATGTAGGTGTAGGGTACCACCTCTCCATTCAAGCACTGCAAGTCAATAGTGCGATTGCTGGAGCGTGTCTCCTTACAGCAGGAGCAAGAATGCTGCATAGAAGCTGCTGCTTCAGAGTACCTGAAGAAGGCAGAGGAGGGATTGATAAATGCAAAAATCTGCACTAAACTATTCCCAAACAGTTTCTATCTAGAGGAATGAGAATTTTTAGTGTTCTCCTTACTTGGTGAAAGTGTTGCAGGATCCTTCACAGTATGGCATTTGGACCTCCTGGTTAGATCGACAGCTCTTGTGTGTAATGTGAGTTTTCATTGTTACTATCTTACAGGCCTTCTCCTTCTCTACACCTTTTTTTTTAAAAAGAGACACACATTCAGCTTTTCTTTCAAATACATTTTAAGGAAATGTACACACAAATCAAAACATGGTCATACTCACATGTCTTACAACAGCCATTTGCTGCAGTCTGGATTGTTTCCTAAGGAGGAAAATACACTACATCAACAAACTGATGTTCTCACGAACGACAATCCAGATGTGTTGAAATGTATACTTACAGTTTTACAGTTGCTCTCCTGGAATGGCGGACACACAATGTGTGAACTGATTGTTGTTAAAGTCTCACCACTCCGAACACAGCTGTAGAGCTCACACTTATTCCCAAGTGGTGACCAGGTTTGCCCAAGCTGGAGAGCAGTGAGATGAGGGTACACACATATACCAGAATTCACACAGACACCTTATTACTGAGAAACTTTGCGCTGATCATGAGGAACATTTGGAATAGCAGCCAATATAGATGATTCAACTTACCGCCACAAGCTGCTTGGTACCATTAACATTGACCACACAGTGCGTCTGTACACAATTTCCGCAGCATTCATCTGAATGTGTTTGCACATACTCGTACCCCTGAAGGAAAGGAGTAGTTGATTTGCCAAGTAAAGTTTACAAGTTCACCCTCCCAGTTAACATATTCTTAAGAAAACAAGTTGCATAGTATTCAGTGTGTGTTCAGGTATGATGGGCGCAATTCCTCTTACCAAGTCACAGCTTTGACATTGCCGTGGTCTACAAGTAATCTTGAATAGACCGGAGTTGGGATCAACCTCAAATGAACAGGTACAGTCTTGACAAACAGCTGCAGGAACTGACATACCAGGCTGGCAAATAAAGAAGACATGTATTCATACTTTAGTCATTCATAACTGAAGTCTAACAGATATAATTTAATAACAATAGTGACATGTTAACAAATTACGTAAGAAATAATTTTTGCAATTATAACTTTTTTTTACCTGGTATTCAATGTCTTTGTGCACACAAACTCTCTTAGGATCTAGAAAAGAGTAAGACAATGGAAACTGCATGAAAGTGTCTCTGTTGTCCTGAGGTTTAATATAAACTCAAGCTACGAATTAATGAGCTCACCACATCTATGCTCCGGACAGCATCCTCCCTCAGGAACACTGAAAACTGGTTTATATCCAACAGGACAGTTCATGTTGGTGTCTGGGCAAGTGTTGCTGTGACATTCTTTGGAGATGATAGAACAGTGAAAGCAACTAGTTACGAACCATCCTCAAGAATTGTCATCTAGATCATTTTTAAAACTGTTGAAGAAAAATTTGCATTGATGCTACATGTCTTACGGCAAACAAAGACAGAACAGCAGGGGTCTGATGGATTAGTCTGGCTGACAAGAACAAATCCTGGGCCAGTGCAGTTTGTCTGAGGTGGTGCTGGGCACACCTTAGGCTTGCATGTCACAGTCTTGGTTGACTCCTCACAGATGCAGTCTTGGCAGTTATACTCAAACCTCTCATTAAACTGAAAGAATACAACACAGTGGTGTCTTAACAGTCTTTTGCAAGCAACGGTTAGGGCTAGGATTTTAATTAAACACTCTTACCTCACGAGGAATGCCCTCGGGATCAATACATCCTGTTGAGCAAAGGACACAAATGAGCATTCCTAGGACTTCACGATTGATTAGATACTTTCAGCTCACTGGCACGACATGAACATTTACAGCACACTTACCACACTTGTCAACACATATGCCAGACTCTTTGTTGAAGAGTTTCATTCCATCGGGACAAAAGCAGCCCTCAGTGGTGAATTTTGAAGGTGGTTCATCAAGACTGTAATATTGAATGATCAAGAAAGATGTCAGTTTACACCATTTGTGGTCAAGAACACTGTAAAATGAATACACTGTCTTCAAACTCACTTGTCATCACATGTTGGTTGTTCTGCAGGACCACATGGCTTATATACTTTGTCAGATGGGCAGTCGCTTGCTGTTAGTGAAGAAAATGTTTCAAAATACATATTGTCCACCTATTGTATAAACTTAATTATGCAGCAGCCTAAGCAATGTCTGCTGGGTGCAACAAAAGTGAAAAAAAAAATACTTCAACCTCCTGATTCCACTGATCTCAGCATTTATAGTCAAAATATTGAGGGGTTGCTTACCACACAGTTTGGTGTGGTTTCTCCAGTGAAGGCAAATTCCCTCCTGAGCACAGGCAGCAGCATAAGTCTGCAAGCTTGTGCACTCCACTTGTGCATTAGAAACATGGCAGCTATCAAAAACACAACCTTGAAAGAATCTGTCTGGAGAGACGAAGGGGTGGCACTCTTCAAATACACTGTGAAAGTAAAACACAAACAGAGTACAAAAACAGTTATGGTGTTTAAACTGCAGCTTTGCCAAAGTTATGGAGATCAATTTATCTACTATGGAGGTTTATGCCTACCTGCCCTTAAGCATATCACATATGGAATCTGGCCTACATGGTGTTAAGGTTGGTGGAGGTTCGGGAGCACTAGTGGGCAGTAGAGTTGGTATCTGACAGTCGGGTTGGTAAATATGTTTTGCAGGCCAATAGTCAGCCATCACAGCACAACTTTCCACCAGCTGGCCTCCAGGCAACATGCAGTCATCAGCCTGATTGTTATTGCATGTTCCTGAAAGAGAGTTCCAAGCAGTTAATATTACAGTCTGAACACAAATCATTTCTAAACATGGCCATTTGAGAGAGAGATGTTCTTACCACAATGGCCCTGTGTGTTATTGCCAAAGTTTTTAAATGGAAGGCTGACACTAAAGCCAGTTAATCCGAAAGTAATGACCACATTAAGACGAGGGATCTCAAAAATCAAGTTAAGGCCAGAGCTCAAGACTTTAACATCTCGTTGTGAATAAGGTAGTTTCAAACGGACTCCATCTTTGAGTGCCTACAGGGAAAAAGTAGAAAAATTATATCACAAAAAAAATGTTGTATGACAAAATTAGCCATTAATGCTATTCTACATTTACAGTAATAATTTATTCAAAGTTAGTCTGTGTGTTTGTTGTGTTTTTCAGAATGTACAATAAATCTTTCTTGTGACCATACATACCTCTAATTGTGCAGCTCCAATTAGGTTATGATTCATGAGTGTGATAACTTGTGAATTGTATGATATAATTATCGATCGTGGACAAGAAACATCTTCAGTGGGATCACAGAAGACATTGTCAATATAAATCGTTAAGTGATGTTTTGGTAAAATCTCTTCCATTAAAATATAAGTACAGTTCCCTTGATAACTGTAGTATAAGCCATCAAAAGTGATGTAATGAGGATCTCCCCAGCCTTCACATTCACCTAAAAAGAAACACAAAAAAGTTACAAATCTTAATTCAATTAAGGGGAAACCTATGAGTCAAAAAACATGTCAAACAGCATTGTAACCAAAGAATGGCTTACAGTCACAAGCAGAATAGTTGCAGCAGAAGTGCTCATCATACAAAATAACTGGTTTCTTTCCATTGGCACAAGTAATGTTCTGAATCGGTGGACATTCATATGGAATTATTTCAACTGTATTGTTCTCAATGCATCTGGCCATGGTGCAGTTGCACAATAGGAAGGTCTCATTTGTCTGATGTAAAGAAAAAAATGGGGAAAATTAATAATATAAGTCATTTGCAAAAATTCATACAAGTTTATTACTTTATTACTTAATTTATTACTTAATAATACATTGTGTATACTTTCATTGTGCTAGATATATAAAGATTCTTACTCCGACGTTCCATTCAGGGCAGTCAGGTTTAGGAGGGGTGGTTGGAGGCACGGTTGATGGTGGAGCTTCAGATGTTATGGTCGTAGATTCAGGTATAACAGGGGCAGTTGGTGGATTGGAACCAGTAACAAGAGGTGGTAGAGTAGTAGTAGTAGCGGTAGTGGGTTCCGTTGATGGTCTTGTGGTTGGTGGTATAGTTGGAGTAGTAGGTGCAGTTGTTGGTGGTGT
The DNA here is from genome assembly GCF_904848185.1 of Acanthopagrus latus. Lineage (NCBI taxonomy): Eukaryota > Metazoa > Chordata > Actinopteri > Spariformes > Sparidae > Acanthopagrus > Acanthopagrus latus. The sequence continues at coordinate 11,908,191 of NC_051046.1, forward strand.
TGTATATTCAGTGGTTGGTTGCGTAGTTGGAGTAGTAGGCACAGTTGTTGTTGGTGTTGTATATTCAGTGGTCGGTTGTGTAGTTGGAGTAGTAGGTGCAGTTGTTGGTGGTGTAGACATTGTGGTTGTGGTTGGTGTTGTAGGTGTGGCTCCAGCTGAAGTTTGAGAAGTAGGTTCAGTTGGTGGTGGTGTTGTATATTCAGTGGTTGGTTGCGTAGTTGGAGTAGTAGGTGCAGTTGGGGGTGGTGTAGTCCTTGTGGTTGTAGTTGGTGTGATAGGTGTGGTTTGGGCGGTAGTTGGAGAAGTAGGTTCAGTTGGTGGTGGTGTTGTATATTCAGTGGTCAGTTGTGTAGTTGGGGTAGTAGGTGCAGTTGTCGGTGGTGTAGACATTGTGGTTGTGGTTGGTGTTGTAGGTGTGGTTCCGGCTGTTGTTGGAGAAGTAGGTTCAGTTGGTGGTTGTGTTGTATATTCGGTGATTGGTTGTGTAGTTGGAGTAGTAGGTGCAGTTGGTGGTGTCGTAGACCTTGTGGTTATGGTTGGTGTTGTAGGTGTGGTTTCTGCTGTAGTTGTAGAAGTAGGTACAGTTGATGATGTTGTATATTCGGTGGTTGGTTGTGTAGTTGGAGTAGTAGGTACAGTTGTTGGTGGTGTAGACCTTGTGGTTGTGGTTGGTGTGGTAGGTGTGGTTTGGGCTGTAGTTGGAGAAGTAGGTTCAGTTGGTGGTGGTGTTGTATATTCAGTGGTTGATTGCGTAGTTGGAGTAGAAGGTACAGTTGTTGGTTGTGTAGACCTTGTGGTTATGGTTGGTGTTGTAGGTGTGGTTTCTGCTGTAGTTGTAGAAGTAGGTACAGTTGATGATGTTGTATATTCGGTGGTTGGTTGTGTAGTTGGAGTAGTAGGTACAGTTGTTGGTGGTGTAGACCTTGTGGTTGTGGTTGGTGTGGTTTGGGCTGTAGTTGCGGAAGTAGGTTCAGTTGGTGGGGGTGTAGTATATTCAGTGGTTGGTTGCGTAGTTAGAGTAGTAGGCACAGTTGTTGGTGGTGTAGATCTTGTGGTTGTGGTTGGTGTGGTAGGTGTGGTTTGGGCTGTAGTTGTAGAAGTAGGTACAGTTGATGGTGTTGTATATTCGGTGGTTGGTTGTGTAGTTGGAGTAGTAGGTACAGTTGTTGGTGGTGTAGACCTTGTGGTTGTGGTTGGTGTGGTAGGTGTGGTTTGGGCTGTAGTTGGAGAAGTAGGTTCAGTTGGTGGTGGTGTTGTATATTCAGTGGTTGGTTGCGTAGTTAGAGTAGTAGGCACAGTTGTTGGTAGTGTAGACCTTGTGGTTATGGTTGGTGTTGTAGGTGTGGTTTCTGCTGTAGTTGTAGAAGTAGGTACAGTTGATGATGTTGTATATTCGGTGGTTGGTTGTGTAGTTGGAGTAGTAGGTACAGTTGTTGGTGGTGTAGACCTTGTGGTTGTGGTTGGTGTGGTAGGTGTGGTTTGGGCTGTAGTTGGAGAAGTAGGTTCAGTTGGTGGTGTTGTATATTCAGTGGTTGGTTGCGTAGTTAGAGTAGTAGGCACAGTTGTTGGTAGTGTAGTCCTTGTGGTTATGGTTGATGTTGTAGGTGTGATTTCTGCTGTAGTTGTAGAAGTAGGTGCAGTTGATGGTGTTGTATATTCGGTGGTTGGTTGTGTAGTTGGAGTAGTAGGTACAGTTGTTGGTGGTGTAGACCTTGTGGTTGTGGTTGGTGTGGTAGGTGTGGTTTGGGCTGTAGTTGGAGAAGTAGGTACAGTTGGTGATGTTGTATATTTGGTGGTTGGTTGTGTAGTTGGAGTAGAAGGTACAGTTGTTGGTTGTGTAGACCTTGTGGTTGTGGTTGGTGTTGTAGGTGTGGTTTCTGCTGTAGTTGTAGAAGTAGGTGCAGTTGATGGTGTTGTATATTTGGTGGTTGGTTGTGTAGTTGGAGTAGTAGGTACAGTTGTTGGTGGTGTAGACCTTGTGGTTGTGGTTGGTGTTGTAGGTGTGGTTTCTGCTGTAGTTGTAGAAGTAGGTGCAGTTGATGGTGTTGTATATTCGGTGGTTGGTTGTGTAGTTGGAGTAGTAGGTACAGCTGTTGGTGGTGTAGACCTTGTGGTTGTGGTTGGTGTGGTAGGTGTGGTTTGGGCTGTAGTTGGAGAAGTAGGTACAGTTGGTGATGTTGTATATTTGGTGGTTGGTTGTGTAGTTGGAGTAGAGGGTACAGTTGTTGGTGGTGTAGACCTTGTGGTTATGGTTGGTGTTGTAGGTGTGGTTTCAGCAGTAGTTGTAGAAGTAGGTACAGTTGATGGTGTTGTATATTTGGTGGTTGGTTGTGTAGTTGGAGTAGTGGGTACAGTTGGTGGTGTAGACCTTGTGGTTATGGTTGGTGTTGTAGGTGTGGTTCCGGCTGTAGTTGGAGAAGTAGGTTCAATTGGTGGTGGTGTAGACCTTGTGGTTGTAGTCGGTGGTTCAGTTGACACACTAGGTGTAGTAGTTGGGTTTATGCATTGATCACAACATACTCTGATTTCACAGTCAAAGCACTTTCCTGGACGTATGGGTTGGTCTTCTTTTCGACATATTAAACCATAACTCACATTACAAGAAACAACTTGGCCAGTTTGATCGCGATATTCATCGAAGGACAAGTGAGGATAAAGTGTGGATCTACATTCAATTAGGATAGGATTTGCACATATGTGTTTACCACTATTTGTGATGTTCTCATATGTTTCCCAGTCATTTTTGTCTGTAGCTGGGTCATGTTCATCATACCACTCTGACCACTCACATGGTGTCGAACACGGTGTAGTGGCAGAAGTTACAGGAATTGTGGTGGGACTTACAGCTGTTGGTGGTGTAGACCTTGTGGTTGTGGTTGGTGTTGTAGGTGTGGTTTGGGCTGTAGTTGGAGAAGTAGGTCCAGTTGTTGTTGGTGGTGTTGTATATTCTGTGGTTGGCGTAGTAGGTACAGTTGTTGGTGACGTAGACGCTGTGGTTGTGGTTGGTGTTGTAGGTGTGGTTTGGGCTATAGTTGGAGAAGTAGGTCCAGTTGTTGTTGGTGGTGTTGTATATTCTGTGGTTGGCGTAATAGGTACAGTTGTTGATGGCGTAGACGCTGTGGTTGTGGTTGGTGTAGGTGTGGTTTGGGCTGTAGTTGGAGAAGTAGGTTCAGTTGGTGGTGTTGTATATTCAGTGGTTGGTTGCGTAGTTAGAGTAGTAGGCACAGTTGTTGGTAGTGTAGTCCTTGTGGTTATGGTTGATGTTGTAGGTGTGATTTCTGCTGTAGTTGTAGAAGTAGGTGCAGTTGATGGTGTTGTATATTCGGTGGTTGGTTGTGTAGTTGGAGTAGTAGGTACAGTTGTTGGTGGTGTAGACCTTGTGGTTGTGGTTGGTGTGGTAGGTGTGGTTTGAGCTGTAGTTGGAGAAGTAGGTACAGTTGGTGATGTTGTATATTTGGTGGTTGGTTGTGTAGTTGGAGTAGAAGGTACAGTTGTTGGTTGTGTAGACCTTGTGGTTGTGGTTGGTGTTGTAGGTGTGGTTTCTGCTGTAGTTGTAGAAGTAGGTGCAGTTGATGGTGTTGTATATTTGGTGGTTGGTTGTGTAGTTGGAGTAGTAGGTACAGTTGTTGGTGGTGTAGACCTTGTGGTTGTGGTTGGTGTTGTAGGTGTGGTTTCTGCTGTAGTTGTAGAAGTAGGTGCAGTTGATGGTGTTGTATATTCGGTGGTTGGTTGTGTAGTTGGAGTAGTAGGTACAGCTGTTGGTGGTGTAGACCTTGTGGTTGTGGTTGGTGTGGTAGGTGTGGTTTGGGCTGTAGTTGGAGAAGTAGGTACAGTTGGTGATGTTGTATATTTGGTGGTTGGTTGTGTAGTTGGAGTAGAGGGTACAGTTGTTGGTAGTGTAGACCTTGTGGTTATGGTTGGTGTTGTAGGTGTGGTTTCAGCAGTAGTTGTAGAAGTAGGTACAGTTGATGGTGTTGTATATTTGGTGGTTGGTTGTGTAGTTGGAGTAGTGGGTACAGTTGGTGGTGTAGACCTTGTGGTTATGGTTGGTGTTGTAGGTGTGGTTCCGGCTGTAGTTGGAGAAGTAGGTTCAATTGGTGGTGGTGTAGACCTTGTGGTTGTAGTCGGTGGTTCAGTTGACACACTAGGTGTAGTAGTTGGGTTTATGCATTGATCACAACATACTCTGATTTCACAGTCAAAGCACTTTCCTGGACGTATGGGTTGGTCTTCTTTTCGACATATTAAACCATAACTCACATTACAAGAAACAACTTGGCCAGTTTGATCGCGATATTCATCGAAGGACAAGTGAGGATAAAGTGTGGATCTACATTCAATTAGGATAGGATTTGCACATATGTGTTTACCACTATTTGTGATGTTCTCATATGTTTCCCAGTCATTTTTGTCTGTAGCTGGGTCATGTTCATCATACCACTCTGACCACTCACATGGTGTCGAACACGGTGTAGTGGCAGAAGTTACAGGAATTGTGGTGGGACTTACAGCTGTTGGTGGTGTAGACCTTGTGGTTGTGGTTGGTGTTGTAGGTGTGGTTTGGGCTGTAGTTGGAGAAGTAGGTCCAGTTGTTGTTGGTGGTGTTGTATATTCTGTGGTTGGCGTAGTAGGTACAGTTGTTGGTGACGTAGACGCTGTGGTTGTGGTTGGTGTTGTAGGTGTGGTTTGGGCTATAGTTGGAGAAGTAGGTCCAGTTGTTGTTGGTGGTGTTGTATATTCTGTGGTTGGCGTAATAGGTACAGTTGTTGATGGCGTAGACGCTGTGGTTGTGGTTGGTGTAGGTGTGGTTTGGGCTATAGTTGGAGAAGTAGGTCCAGTTGTTGGTGGTGGTGTTGTATATTCTGTGGTTGGTGTAGTGGGTACAGTTGTTGGTGGCGTAGAAACCGTGGTTGTGGTTGGTGTTGTAATTGGAGAAGTATGCACAGTTGGTGGCGGTGTTGTATATTCTGTAGTTGGAGTAGTAGGTACAGTTGTTGGTGGTGTAGACCTTGTGGTTATGGTTGGTGTTGTAGGTGTGGTTCCGACTGTAGTTGGAGAAGTAGGTTCAGTTGTTGATGGTGTCGTATATTCTGTAGTTGGCGTAGTAGGTACAGTTGTTGGTGGTGTCGTATATTCTGTAGTTGGCGTAGTAGGTACAGTTGTTGGTGGCGTAGACGTTGTGGTTGTGGTTGGCGTTGTAATTGGAGAAGTACGCACAGTTGGTGGTGGTGTTGTATATTCTGTAGTTGGAGTAGTAGGTACAGTTGGTGTGGTTACAGGTGTGGTGGCCATAGTTGTTGGTGATGTCGGTGGAGCAACAGTTGTAATAGGACATGCCTCTACACACATTTGAGTCTCCTCATCAAATATGGGTTTGTCTTCAGGGCATACAGGGTAACAGCCTGTAAACGTCACAACATGAAACAACACAAATTACATCTTGAGTGAAAAATACACCCATCAGACAGAACATTAAACCCTGTGACAGGTGAATGTCATTGATCATCTCATTACATAGCTTTGCCACTTGCTGATGGGTGTAATTTTTGCTTACATTTTATTTAAATCTTTGACCCTGAAGCTAGCCAGTTGATCATTTCTTTTCCTACTTTGTCACACAAGGTTTGCCAAATTGGATCAGTTTGACATTTAAGATTTTACAGGACCATGTCATTCTCAGTCCCTTTTATGTGTTTATTGAGTGTACTTTGGTGTGTGTGATGATCATTGTTTCTATTCACTGCTGGCTGTAAAACAAATTGCCCCCCTGGGATAATGAAGTTGATCTTGACCTAGCCATTAACCGAGAGGTAAGTAAGGTGAGACGTTCTTACCTTCCAGGTTGGGTATAGGGTTGCTGCAAATTCCTTGTGGATTTAAGCAGGTCTTGTAGCAAGGTGTGTGACAGGGGCTGTAGTGCCACTTGCATTCTTCTGGGCCGTTGTAGTAATCACAAAAGACGGCTAGTAGGAAAAAATACAAGGTATGCCATCTTTGTTGATTCGGATACATATTTCAATCTCAAGGAACTATGTTCATAAATACAGTACATCACACATACAACATCTTGCCATCAATCTTTAAACGCTGGGGTCATAAGAATTTGTGGATCTAATGACAGGGTCTTGGCAGAAAATGGCTCAGATTAAAATGAAGGTAAATCTGTTCAGTACTTACGACAGATTTCTGGAGTTCTCCAGGCAACGCAGACACTGGCCTCATTACAAGCCTGAGCGTAAGCTGCTACTGCTGAGCAGAAACACTCACAATCTCCCCCGGTGTCGCAGGCACAAGAGTCTTTCACACAGTTTTCATAAAATGGATGGGGATCAACCTGTATATCAACCAAAATATATAATTATTTTTTTTGAATGTGTCCAATATTTGACCATGTGATTTAATAATACAAACACATTGGTGATTACCTTTTTGTGACAGTCTCTGAAAGTCTCTCCAGTGATAATGCCGCACATCATTTTTGCCCAGTAGTGTCGTTCTGGTCTTGCTTCACAGGAATCAGGAATTGTTTCCACATCTGGACAGTTGCTTGACACTTTCCAGCTGTTTGCAAACTCTAACAGACTGCTCACTACCATCTGACCGTTGGTGGTGAAGTCATTCTGTCCATCACCATCAAAATTTCCACACAGGCCACACACCTCTCCCTGTACAGTCAGAGAAAGGGAATCAGTTACTTCTTTTACACACCATATCAAAGCTTTGAATACTTTCTGAGAGATTTCAGTCATCATCACTCAAACAAATACTGTTACTCACACTGTGCTGTGGTTCCAGGAGGATGCGAATTGTTGTTTTGCGATCCCACATCACTGCCAGACCGATGTCTGATTCTACCACCAGATACAATCCAACCCTCCTTACTTTGTACGCAATCACAGAGCCTTCTTCCAGGTCTACCTCTTCAAAGGTACCCTTTGATAGTTTGACTTCCTTTCGCTGTAATGTTAAGAGAGATATTTTCTGTTGCTTTCACTGCAGTTTAATGTATTTAATATATTTCATCTAGTCATGTTAAATACTTTATAGAATAGAATACATGTCAGTTGTTGGTATGAGCTCTTACCCCTAGTTGGACTCTGACAGTTTTGGAGCATGTTGTGCCTGTAGAGCCACATGGTACATTTTCTGTGATAACTCCAAAGTTGTCATGTACTGTTTTATTCCCGCACTTGTTCTTAAAGGAGAGAGATTCATTCAACATGTTCAGTCTTTTTGCATATAGTGTACAGAGACCATTGATCACATTAAAATTCAGCTTAAATTTTCTAGTCCACAATATTTTTTTTTTATTTTCAAAAAAAGTCTAGAACATATTAAGTCCCTGGAGATCATATAATTATCATTTTTCATTCATTACTTCATCTTAATGCTACAACATGTAAGAATTAGTAGCCTGTCGAAGATCAATCCAAAATGATGGGGGGCAGCATATCATCAGAGTAGTCAGCAGACATCTCAGCAACACAATACAGATGTCTTTGACATAATGCCAAAACTTTGATTTTCATATTTAGTTAGTAATGTCAATTAATTTATGAGTGTTTTATACTAAGATTCTGGCCAGGTCTTACACATTGCAAATTTTAAATGAAACATAAACATAGCATAGTTGATGCATACATCAAATATTGACTGTATCATCAGTTAGAATTGGATAAATGTCATGTCTATGAATTTCTAAAATGAAGCCTGGGAATTAAATTAAAGCATGAAGGTCTGCTTGTCCCAAAATGTACTATGTAGTGCACTGCAGTAAATTTACTGTCTGACATTTTATTTTAATTCGCTGAATTATGTATGTGTAAACACATTTACTTTATAGTACAGTACAAAAAACTAGCTTCCATTGCATCTAAACTACGTTCTGCTGAAAATTACCTTTGCAAAATATGACACTCAGTTCTAGATGTAAGGTATCTCAGTTTAATTAAATAAATAAAATAAATATTGGGCATCACCAAATCCGGGGATAACTAGACACAGCCTGTCATTTTAATGATTTTGACATGCATTATTTACCTTAAGAGCAACATAGGCACAATGTCCTTGAAACCCATATGTTTTCTTGTCAAATGTACTGTAGTGACCGCTCCCATAAATAACGCAAGTTCCTGGACATTTTTTCTCTGTGCACTCCCACTTTCCACTTTTGCAGGTACTAGATGCATCAGAAATGGTTAAAATTACAAAATGTCTTTTTTAACAGTAAGAGTAACACATGCATGCAGATATGGTAATATTTTACAGCATGCTATAAGATAAAAATGACTAAGGTCATACCAGGTGTTGCACTGGTTTGGGATCTTTCTTCCAACAGCATAAATATGCCCATCATGTTGACATGGACAATCACTTTCTTTAACACAGGAACCTTTGCCATCATCAAGAAGCCCAGCTGGACACTGACAGCCGGATTCACACTCTGTGGATTCCTGGGAAGATAGTAGGATCACAGTGATAAAATGCAAGAACATTTGATGGTACTGTTATAAACCACTGTTCTTTAGTGTTAGTATAAACTGTTGTAACTATACACCATGTGTTACATCCACAATATACTGCCCACCATTTAATTCAGGACATATATAATAAATCTAGGTATCAAAGACATAGTGGCAAAAATAACTCACACAATCATCACTGTCCAGGTTTGAACAAGTTCGAGCACACTGCAGTCCAACTTCTCCTGTTCCCGCGGTGGAGCAGTTGAAGAATACCTTTGGAGAACGGCATGCTACAACAAAAGTAGAAATGGTTTTTAATATGCTGTACATTGTATCAACCCAATGTAGAGATGGAAAACAAAACAAAACAAAGCTTACTTGATGAGCGGGTTCTCCAAGAACGGCAATGAAGCATTCCATTGGTGCATACACTAGAAAAAGATATACAAAACTTCAGGCGAGGCAAAAAAGTTACCTAAAAGACAACATTGATTTGTTCAGTAAATCAAATGTATTGAAGGCACTACAATCATGCTAACAACTGACTCACCAGTGTTCGTCTTTGATATTGATAGACTTTCCTGGCTTAACATAGATTTCATTATGGTAGCAGGAACATTTTGCCATGGGAACGCAGATTCCATTTTCATTTAGGTAGAGACCCTCTGAGCAGGAGCAGCCATCCACAGGCAAAAAGTCAGAGGTGCAGCTCTGCTGCTGTGAACCCAGTGATCTGCAAGTCAACTGGCATCTCTGATGCTTGTATGAGAAGGTCTGAGATGCTGGGCAGCTCTTTGTGTATTTATCTGTTTTGTGCACAATGTGACAATGGTTATTTGATAGTTTTATGACTAACTAATGAGAAATCATTACTCAGCTTTACCACAACATGAAAAAAATCCTTACCGCACACATTCTCTCTCCAGTCTGTCAAGAAAACTCCCTTTGATGCACAAGCTCGTGCGTAGGAAGAGAAGACGGCACACAGACAGGCCTCACTCTTCTCACAGTTACAGCTAGCATAAATGCATCGCTGTAGAAGACAGCAAACACTTTCAGAAAATTAGATACTCCATCAAAATCTAATTAAATGATAGACAAACAGAGGTTTTGCTGTACCTTGTAGTACATCTCAGGATCCACCACTGAACGGCACTGTGCAAAGGAGCTGTCTGGACTTAGCAGCAAGGCACACCAGTGTTTGGCGTAATTCTCTATGAGTAGATGATCAATCATTTTTAATGTGTTTAAATGTGTTGTACTGTCTACACGAAGATAAGAAGTTAGTGTATACAGCTATGTGAATAAAGAGAATAAAAGTAGAGAAACAGTAGCATAATCAGCCAGTGTGTTTTACCATTTTCCACACTGAGGGAACAGGGGTCATCAAGTCTTTCCTGTCTGTCTCCACACATGAGGTTAGCTTTCCAGGAGTTACAGAAAGTTGCTGCTGTTCCCTCCACAATCCCCTGGGGAGTCTTCATGTCATCAGACAGGACCATGTTGTAGTTTCCACATAAACCTTAAGAAACCAAATATTTGATCATTTAAATTTTACATTTAATTTTTCAATGTATAATTCAGTTAGGCATCAGGTCTTAACCACTGAAAATAAACAAATGGCTGAAACCACAAAAAGTAAAATATAAGGTGTAAATGCTGTGAAATACATTTCCAAAATGGACATGATGACTAATTGGGTTAGGAACTGGATTAATTCACGTGACATGTATACAAGCTTACCACGCGTCTTTGCTCTGTAGCTTTGTTCCAGACTGACATAGACTTGCATTATAGGTACATGCTGGATCTGAATCTGTAACCCAAAACTGGTCTGGAGCAAGATGTGAAAGGATGAAGCGTGGAATATGTTGATGTCCACTGTGAATAAAGAAAGGTACAGTGATTGCTTGTACACATTGACATATCTAAAAATAACAGTAAAAAACCAGGGTGAGGCAGATCATTGCTGTGTTTTAAACTACGGGACAAGACTGAACCGAAATTAAAGTTAAATTTAATGCTAAATGTCCATTGTGTTTCTCATTCCCCATTCTACTCTGCTTATGATCTCTGATCATGCCACAGTAAATTAAACGTGCTCGTTACTAGTTACTACTACTAAGAGTTATTTTTTGTCCCCACCAAAATGGAATAATTATTAGGATTACACAGATTACCAGTAAAACTGTGCTATTATTTGCAGGGGAATAATGCCCTGCAGTGCACACTTTGTTAATGATTGAAAATGGTTAAATATTGAAATATAAATGAGAAAGTTTAAAACATTATTTGAATCATTGTTAAATGAATCAAGTAATAAAAAGTTAGATAAAAAGTTAGTTAGATTAATTCCAAAAATGGTATATCAATTGATAAAAACATCACCGCAGCCTTAGTCATAGCATTAATGAAATATGACAATAATATATTTTGTTTAGAGTTTCTTATTGTTTGACCCACCTGACTGGTATGGCAAAGTGATGGTCTGCATATTTTGCTTCACTGTGCCATCAGAAGTGAACATTAATACCTGAATAAAACAGAATTGATCATTAGTGTTGCAGGCATCAATGTAATTGATTGATAACTACAGTCTTCCAAATTGACCATCTTTAACTCACATTATTTCTGTCATTGTTCAGCACGACTTTAAGAGCCTTAAGGCAAGTGTCAAACTTCTGATTTGCACATGGTGCCAGCTGAGCCAGGAGGGTAAACTTTGGACTTGCATGATCCTGAAAAAAAAAAACAGAACAAAATGTGAGTGCAATTAAGATAAATGACAACATGTTTAATATCAGCTGGTTATTTATATTCTGCCATGTGACTGGACGAAACTATGCACCATTCACCTTGCTCTCCACTTTAGCTAGGGTGTAGTAACACTCTCCATGGAAGGTGTAGGTTTTGCCATCAAAGGTAGTTACATGTGAACCCTCTTCAACTGCACATGTAGCAGGTGTTTGGAGGCTCTTACAAGCCCACTGACCCTCAAAACATGTACTGAAACAACACATTATTAAAGTTAACAAAAAAAGTTTAAGAAATGATCATGTATGCAAAATTCTGTTGACATAATCAAATATTTGACACACCATTCCTCACTGTCCTGCCGATAAACCTCGCCGGAGTTATAGATTTTGCTGTGTTTGCACTGACACTCAGATCGAGCGATACACCCTCTCATGGAAATATCATCAAAGACAGTTCCTGAAGTAGACACACGAGTCATGAACACTCACAGACAAGGACAATGAAGTCCAACAGAATCTTTAAGGGCATTAAAAAAATTAATAGTATTGTATATTTGACATAATCATAGTATGCACAAGCTAACAGCACTAACCTGGTGGACAAAAGCAGCCGTCCATTTTGTGGTCCTCACACAGGGAACTTGTATCTTGATGTGTGCATGTATCCATGCAAGGGGAACCACTTTCTTCATAAACCATGTTGAATGGGCACTGTATAGCTTTGAAGATATGGTACAGTTGAAATACACAAAGGTAGGTGTAAATGTATGTGAATTATTCAGGTATATCAAGGTTGGAAGTAACTCATTAGATTTTTTTCCTTAAGTGTAACAAAAGTAGATTTTATTGTGTGATGATTAGAAATGATTTATTATATTTTTGTTACAAATCAAATCAACACAGCACTTCTTTTTCAGCCATGAGCGCCAGCAACTGGAAAAAAATATGCAGATGTTTGATTTGACACAGTTACATAGAAAAAGTAGACATTTCTGTCTTATCATTAAGTCTTTTTCCCATGTGTTTCTCAAATAAAAATAATTAATAGTCTCATCCCAGAGTTTATAATGTTAAGAAGAAGTATACAGAGCCATTAATGTGATTACCAATCAAAAGACTTGGTTTTCATTGGGCTCTTTTGTTATATCTCTATTTTGTGAGGTAATAAATGTGAAGATATGACCACAAAACACAAAACCTTACCACAGAACTGAGGTGTCCTCCAGTTGGGAGGTTGCCCTCCTGCATGGGAACACTGTCGAGAGAACTCAGACAGCGTGCTACAAAGACAGAAGTCACTTGTACTGTTGGTGCAGCCACACATGTCCTGGACGCAGGCCTGGATGTAAGGTTTGGGGTTTATCTGATTGGTGCAGGAGCTCCAGGGCTCTGAACGCAAGATCTGGTCGCAGGTGGTTTGCTAAAAGGGGAAAGGAGACAAATAACAGAGACAAAGTTACTCTGCTACAAATGTTTATATTGTAAAGTATCATTATTGCTACTACTAGGTGGATAAAAAACTCACAAACTCCTTGCATGACTCCAGCAAAGCCTCAGCTGATTCCTCTTCCTCTTCATAGGGGTCCTCACATTCATCATTTGGACGATGGACTTTATGTTTGTTGCCAAACTCAATGGAGCTGATTTTGCGATCTGCGTATTATTGTAATTATTGTGTCAAAGGTTAAATAAACAGTGGATGATTGTTGAAATGTATTAATATAAAAAGTCAATAAACATAAATACCATTATGGATGAACTCATCGTAGACAGAAACACCATTGAAATCTCCACAAAGTCCACAAGTACGATTGGCATAGTCACGATCTACTTCCACCTGCAACACCATCAATAGGTTATTACAAGTTTCACATTCAAATAACATATTGTGCAATTCAACATTTAAATGCAAACAAAAAAAACAGTGGTGCTTTACAAAATGATTTGAATGGAACACATATTGTGATACTATCATAGTTTGAGCTACTTTACTGTAATTACCGCTCCCATATTAGTTAACCTCACTCAATTTCTTCAAAGAATTCTGAGGAATTCATTTAAATAACACCAAGAAAAACATTTAAACATGACTGTATCTCTGTGAGTTAATCTGTAATCTGTTCCATGTCAATGAAAGATAAATGGGTTCCAATGTTAGATCTAAAAAGAATCATCATAATTGTCTTGACGAAACAGTTTATGTATTGCAATGTACTCTTTATGGTCCTGTATGTGCCTCATACACGAGGCTTTGAGGAGAGCTGTATTGAGGTTTTTCTGCCTGGTGTATCACACAATGATAATTTTAAGCAGAAAGAAGGTAACAAACATTCATCCATCCATCGCCTGTAACTGCTTATCATTTACAGGGTCACGGGGTGGCTGGAGCTGATCCCAGCCGACATAGGGCCAGCTGCGGTGTAGACCCTGGACAAGTCAGCAGTTCTTCACAGGAGGTAACAAACATATTTAAGGAAAAACAAGTTTTATTTTTTACCATGACTGCGTCATCACCATTCCACATAACGACAAGACCGACTTTAGATTGGAGTTTCAAGTAAATCACATTTCTTTCCACTTGTACTCCTGCATTGTAGTATGGCAATTTGACACTAGAGAAAAAGAGTAAGTTTCATATATTTTAGTGCAAAATTATCACAGAAACAAGAAGTACAGTTGCTTTGGAGAAAACACAGCTTTTTACTCACGGGACGCCGTTCACAGTGACCAGGTTCTTGCCGAGGTGGAATGAAAGGTCGTTGATGGTGACCAGCACATAACTGACTGTGGGGTTTCCATCATGCTCTTTCCTTTTCATGTGCACTGAGAACTCCTGGAAGGTCTCGTGGCAGTCTGAGGCCAGGTTGTATTCACATGTACCAGGGAACTGATACACATCTCCATCAAATGTCTTGAAGTGCTCTCTGCCCCACGTGCTGCAGATGCTGCTGACATGGTTGCGAACTACAGAAGATTTTAGAGTGCATAAAAAAGTTTGTGTTATGAATGCTCTAAATCATTGATATTAGATACAGTGCTATTCATTATCAATTTGTCTGCATTCATAAAGTAGAATAATACATCCAATAATCCAAAACAATAACAATCTTACCCAGTCTGCCCTGGACATCAGTAACACTGCCAACAGACAAAGCAAGGAAACACAGCCACACAGAACTCCACCTCATCGTGGCCACCATGGGCTTACTGTGCCAAACTAGGTAATAGTCAGGCTGAACCTGACAGGCCTTTATATTAAGGTGGTACATTTCTTTGCTCCCACCCTCTTACAAAGAGAGAGGTGAGGATTTATTGCCAGGCCATAGCAAACATGTGCTGAATGGATGTCTGACGCCCTTCACAAGTACAATTATCCCTACATCTTCCTTATCTCTTACGAATATGAACAAATATGTTTGCACTTTGATTAGGAATATTTATTCCTCAAAGAATGGGCAGCTATAAAAGGTTGATGACAATGTACTCCTCAGTTCTGAAAGTTTTCTTTAAAAAGGAGAAACATCTGAATGGAGTCTCGAAGAAGCCTTGCTATGACAGATTTCTGTAGAATTCAACAATCTAATTTAGTGATAAGAATGTCTTAGCTGTGATATCTTTATTTGAGAACTATGATTGGGCAGGAAATGATAAAAAAAATATTTCATTACTATCAAACACCATGTCAGCTTGGATAAGCAGCTGTAGATCAGATGTATGAACAGCCTCTGTGTCAAAAACACAAGATTATATTTTATTTTCAGCAAACTTTGAAGCATATGCCATAGCACTTATAATTATGTAAACTATCAATACATACAAAATTAGATACATTTATCATAATATAAACATTTTGATGAGCAGAAATAAATCCATTGAGGCACAGCAAAAATGAAAGGAAAGTGGAGATATCACCACATCAAGTATGGCCTTAACGGAGGAGTCACACCACAAGAACATCACCGTGACTAAACATGCTAAAACAAAGATTCAAACAAAGCCTGCGTCACACAATTTGCCATCTGCTTATGTTTGATAGGCAGCTGCATCATTAAACTATCAAACAATGTTAGATGTTACCAGGATTCAGTGTTTCCATGAAGGATCTTATTCTTTTCAGGGCTATTACTTTCTATTCCAAATCATATTCATCATAGGCTTTGACAATATCATTATGCTACATATCGTGAGCTGATAAAAATGCATTTAACAGTTCATGTTTCAGTTTCCTTGGGGCATCTAAAGCAATCAGTTCAATACTTTTTTTGATCCACCAGGACTATGATTTGCAATTTTGAATGAAATCCTAAATACTACCACATGAGTTAATTTGGAAGATGGTATCAGTTTAAACATGTCTTCAGGTCACCTGTGACTACATTTTAATTTTTTTTCCGTTCAACCATCCACACTACTTGATGTCAGGATGATACTCCAGAAACATTTAAGCTGGTGTGATGCCAATATGTCCCTTTAGGGTCTTTAATGTGTCCGGAAAAAAGGCTGATGTGTTCAACAAATATAAGCCACAAAAAACATGTAATATTAACAATGTCATCATTAAGCCACATTTCTCCAAAATATTACAGTTATTACTTCACCTTTTCGTAGATTACTCAGTAAAGCAAAAACTGAAATACACTAAAGGTAACCTGTGAAGTTTTGACTGATAGCAGTGCTGTGGAGTAATATTTTGGTCACATAAAGTGGATCAAGATGCAGCAGACAGTGGTAGGTAAACAGAACAGAAGACTCAACAAAAAATGATCTTTGTATTTAAGCTTGACTTAAACACAAAATAAATTGACAAGGGGATGAGGTACAGGTGGAAAGATTGGCATTGAAGCACAGTTGAGGGGAATGAGGTAAAGAAGGGGTTAGAAAGAAAATGAACGTGGCTCGGATGAACCCTGGGAACAGCGCAGGACTAATGAGGCTGATGCAGGGCAGGTGTAGGAGGAAACGCAGGCCGGGGACGTGAACAAGAACACAGAGGGGAATCATGAAAAAACACAAAAACCCTAAAAACACAGTAAGACAAGACAACATGACCATGACAGTGTTTTATGTTTTGTTCTTATTTCATGTGTAAGGATGTACATGTACATAAATGAGCAGCTGGGTGATGAAACACACATGTAAGCTGACAGTTAATACACTATTTCCATAGAAATACAGAAACATGCCAGCAAAAGACAGGAACAAAGGCAGATTTTAAAATGAAAGGTAAATCTTTCAATGCCTGCATTAATAAATGCTCTTCAAAGAAGTGTCTATGTGGTCTGATATACTGTATATGTAATCAAAACACCATCTTTTTTATTTATTTTTTTACAAAAAGTGTGATTGTGATACAATCAGGACACTCGACCAATAAAGAAACCTATTTTTAAAATACTCATGTACAATCATACAACTTAAAGTTAATATTTGTGGTAAGAGAGTAGACTGCATTATCTTAATTGCAGCTGTACCTTGAGTGGCCCAGGATGTGGACTTTAACTGACTGTATTACATCCTTGATTGCAGTCATCCTCTACCTGCAGTGTCACGTCAGTACATATGAGACTTGGCATCATACCAAGCTGTGAACTATTCAACTCTCAAAGTGATGACAACAGATGGTGACAGATGCTTCAATGGAGTACTCACTTCTGTAAAATATTTTAAAAGTTTAGGAGGTTATTAATTACTAAAGCTCACAGGTTGACCTTTAACATCTAATCAAGCACCTTCCAGTACAAACATAAAGTTATAAAACAAACATGAAGTTATTTTTCATGTTTGAAAATTGCTGCTGGCTGGAAGCCCCTCCAAGTGTAAACAGGGCTGATCCCACAGCAGGACAGCTGCATGATGGGGAACGTGTATTGTTATTTCTGCCTGATGCCACACACTGTGTTGATACAGGGAGGATGATACACTCACCAAATTACCGGATGATAGTTTTGATTAGAGGTGGGACAATTAAATATTTGTAATCTATGTTGGCATCTTACTGTTTAACATTCTTGTCTTCATTTCCCATAACACAGACTGAAATGACACCCATAGTGGTGTTTCAGAACAGGAAGGAAACAGAAAGTGGTCAAGATGTTGCAGTACTTCTGACATGATTCTCCATTACAGTCCAATAAGCTTTTTCTATCATTACTGTTATTATCATTATCATTATTACCGGTAGCAGTAGGAATAAGAGGAGGAGGAGGAGAAAGACAATTGTTATTAAAAGGTAAGTAAGAAGTAATAAAAAAGTAGATGGGCCTACAAAATAAATGCTTTGTATGCTTTTAGTCAGGATGGTGAAATAAAACAACTGTGTCACAACTCACACAGAACTAGCTTTTCTGTTTGCAGGACCTTATGCAAAGACAACACTACACGTGTTACACATTGTTACAACAAAGAGAAACAAAAAGAAAACAAACAAAGTCATTAAGCTGGTGTGCTTTGCATGAAAGCTTTGTTGAAATAACTAACCCCAAGCCCTATTTGTTGAGCAGTCATACACACCTGTTGCTAAAGCTTAAGTAATTGCTGGGACTGGAACTGACTATTATTTTCATCAATTAATTGACTGAGTCTACTTTAAAGCTGCACTATGTTGTTTTGGGGAAGATATTTTAATCAGAAGAGAAAGATCCTCATCCTCTTTTTTTTAAATGCATAAACAAAGTAAATGAACAAAAGTTTTCATGACTGTATAAACTGAATAAACAAATTGATCTTAAAGGAAAGCTTAATTTCATGCTGTTTTACGGTGTTTATCTTTGGCAGACCCAGCCAAGCTCCTAGTCTCAAACAGTGATCTGTAATTTTATAGAGTTTGTATTATTACTCAATTCATGTTATAAATATCAAAATTCTGGTTTGAATTCCTTCCCCAAAAGTACAGTTCCCAGAGCAGATGGTGGTGTCTTCAAATGTCTTATTTTGAGCATCCAGCTGTTCCAGTCCAAAGAGATTCAGTTCACTGTCACAGAAGACTAACAAGTTAAGGAAACCAGTTAATATTCATTTCTAGAAGCTGCTAGCAGTGCATTTATGACAGTTTTAGGTAAAATTCCTGGCTAATAAGTTAATTATCATAATTTTTGTAGATACAGTTTGTCTAGACTAATGATTCAATCATTTCAGTACATGATATTACATTGCCATATTACATCTTACATTTGCAAGAAATGATATTATGCTATTAAATTTTAATACTGTCTAATTGGTGAAATGACTTGTTGTCTAACAAGTAATATTTACTTTGCTTTTGTTAAATTTGAATAAAAAGTGAAAAACTTGTGGCTTTGACATGGTGCTATTTAAGATTACAGCTGTGAAAACCAAAGAATGTCTAATATTGAACTTAATTTATACCAGTGTGAATAATTCTGTACAACACTGAAGATAACTGTATAAAACTGAAAATGTTTCGAATTGGCCAAATATTTCTGTAAGCTTGGGTCTAACTTATTTAGAAACCGAGGTACCAATAGTAGCCAACAGGTTGAACTAAAATTTGCTAGCAAGATGGCTGCCCAGAATAGCTAACTGCCACTGGAGGCTGGCTAACATAGCTAGCATTACAGGAAGCAAATATTTGAGGACCTTTTTGTCGAGTCCTGTTGTTTCATGAACATTTCATAAAACAAGTCACAAACCTGCTCTAGCTGGCCTCTATCCACCAAATAAATTGTTGGTCGGTGTTGCCACTACATGTCTTCAACAGACGATGTTGAAAATGGGAACTGTTCATTTTAATGGCTCCCTTACACCAGTGTCACCTCTTAGCATGTCTCCCGCCACCCCAATGAGATTAACTTGAATTGAATTATTCAGGCTGCTTACACATTGAAAACGGGCATTTTAAAACACTCAGCAGCATTAGTATTACAAGGCAATATTTTCTTAATGAATAAAAGCTGACAGGTCCAGGTTTGAACATAATGACCCCTGAGTTTTTTTTTTCATTGAGGTTAGGTGACGAATTTCCATCCACTACCCTTTTACTGTATATCAAATCCGTTATAAACATCAATATTGTATATATCAATATATACATAATACTGTTACTTTGCAGCTACCTGACATTGACACTTTTCTCGATAAATCGATAGGCACCTCTTGGGTAAATCACTAAAACTTACTGTAATGTAGAGGTAAGATCTTTAGCCCGAGCCCGAGCCCGACCCGGCCCGAAATTCGGGTCGGGTCGGGCCTAAAATGTCAATCATTACGTTCGGGTCGGGTCGGGTCGGGCTCGGGCTTCTCTCTCGCTGACTTTTTTTTAAATAAATATATGTTTATAAAAATGTATACTAAAAAGATGTGTGGATACTAAACTAAGGAATACTTGTTGTAAATAAATAATTTGGATAAAACAGAGAAGGCGGCGCTGTAAGGTAATTGCTATATAACTACTACTTAACAGGAGGCGCAGAGCAAGAGCACGCTTTACGCACGGCTTTGCGGACATTTCGTGAACGTAAAATACTATGGGATAAATTGAAATTTCGGGTTTGCTTCGGGCTCGGGCCTGCAAATCAAGTTAATTGGTCGGGCTCGGGCTGGGTCGGGCTTTAATGCCTGCGGGCCTGGGTCGGGTCGGGCTGGATTTTTTAGGCCCGATCTTACCTCTACTGTAATGATGAAGCCCTGACGCGCAGTACCCTTCACAGCCTGTTGTTCGCGCTGCGCCCTGCAGGTGGCGCCATTCTTGTTAACCTGACTTGGCCGACAAGACGAAGAAGAGTGCGCATGCGCATTCAGCTTCCCTGTAGTAAATGGAGGCATCTTGAAATGTCGCCTGGAGACCGGTTGCTGTAAAGACTGACTACACACGATGATAATGTGTTTCATATTTACCAGCTAGAGTTAGTTTGTGTAGAGAGCGGTCACTATGGGTGAGTTAACATGCTAGAAGTACTGTTTATGAGTGTGCTAGCTAGAAGGTAATCCGTCTTGATGGCGAAGTTGCATCTGCTAGCCCCAACTGTTAACTTAAACGTTGAATCGACTCAGTTAAGCGAAGCAAAGTTTGCACTAAACTTGTAGTGCGTTACATCCAACATTATTTCCATTAAGAAAGTCCTGTTCATTGATGGTGTTACACCTCCTGAGGTTGTAGGCTACAATAGCGATTATATTTTGTTTATATTTGTACTTACTTGATATGACGACCTAATTTACCCCCAGGAATCAAAGCAGTGATCTATCTATCTATCTATCTATCTATCTATCTATCTATCTATCTATCTATCTATCTATCTATCTATGTAAAAACGAAATTACAAATATGTACTTGTTGATAAATCTGTCTCTTCATAGTATAGTCATATCACCCTACTCTAATCTGTGGCACTGTTTTCTTTACACCCTGTACTCTGTTACTTCCCCCTTAGACGGTAGATGTGATGGTGCTGATGAAGTGGAGGCTGAGGGATCCTCATCTCCAACTGCAATACACTCTCCTGTCATGGACCGTAACCCATCACCACCTCCAGACACAGCCGACGGAGAGGAGGACGGAGACCTGGATGCCATTGGAGACACCGTTTACAGCAAACACTGGCTTTTCAGCACCCTGACTCGTCTCATCCATGTAGGCTGCCTGTTATAGATAATGTCACCAAATCTGTGGCATGACCATTTCACCATGCACTTGAAAATGAAAGCGTGAGATTTCAAGTAGTATTTCACTGACTCGGTCGACAATAACCGAGTGACTTGTTTGGAAACGTTGATGGAGCGTGAGATCAGTTGGTGACACAGTATGAGTTTCATTTATTTTCTTGACCTATATAATGATGGCCTGCCATGTAATGGTCCACCACCAATCAAGTCAGCTAGAATAAAAATAATTCCAGTTTCTGTTGATGGGAGCAGCTTAACTGCTCAACACATTGTTCCACTGTGCTCTCGCTCTCAGCACAAAACATGTCTTAAATTTTCATAAAATGGTCTTGCAGATGGTCACAGAGCATTCAGAAGTGGATTTTGAGGGTCAGATGCAGCTCCCTGATGATGATGAGGAAGATCTGTGTAGAGTCTGGGATATGGCGATGGATAAGGTAAAGTTCTATATCCGTCTTAAAGACTTTCTTATTTACTTATTGAAACATTTAATGAATGCTCGCTTCCACAGAATTGGTATATTTGTAAAGGTAACTACAACACAATTAAAAGAAAAATTAAATGGATCAAAACAGTCATTTTGTTATTAATTCTGTAGATAATTTTGTATTTGCAGTTTAGTGGTAAAGCTTTTACAAATTATACATCAGGTATATAGAAATTAAACTGTAGCTCTATATTCTTGGAAATCCAGATATGTAACCATTAATTAGGATTTATGCTGCTACCGTGTTTGTGTCTGCCATACGTATGGCATTACAGTTTATTAGGTGCACCTAGCTAAAACTAATGCAGTCTAAAAATCAGTCAGCTGTCCCTTTCATGTTTAGGTTATGTTAAAACTGTTTTAGAAAAGTGTTTAAACTTTATGATTGTTTTAGATTATGGTGCTGTTGAGCTCTTTTACAATGTGTTCATGGAATTTAGCCTATCCTCTAAATGGGGTGAACAAAATAATGGAAATACCTGTTATCATGTGTAGAGTTCAGCTGCACCGCAAACTGCATCCTCCATAAGGAGAATGAATTTAAAACTTGCAACTGTGTGTTGCAGTTCAAATGTAGAGCCTGGCATATTTACTAATGACTGATTATTCTCAACTGTGTGCAGGACGTGGCTGGTTTTCTGCAGGAATTCAAAGCTACAGATATCCTTCTAGGGGTGATAGCCAAATCTTGTTGTCCACGTCTCACAGTGAGTGAAATCCTCTGCAGTTTCAGCTCTCTGTGTCAAAATGTTATCCTGTATAATGTATAGAAGTTTTGATGCCAATTTTTTAGGCTTTTAGAATTTCATAGAGTTTTCTTTTGCCTGTGTAGGAAATTTGTGTGGGAATCCTGGGAAACATCGCTTGTTTTCCCGACACTTGTCTTACTCTCAGCCAAAACGACGACTTGGGGTGGGTAGAAGTCATCATGAGCAAATACCCTGTAATAGTTTTTGTTACATTACTGTGATTCAGTGTAAACAATGCAACTCCTTGTGCGTCCACAGAGCTGTGCTGTTGCTTCTTCTTGGAGACGCAGATCCTCCGACCATCCTGGAAACAAGCAGGTGACATTTGTATTTTCTGTAGACATAAGAGACAGAGAGAGTGAGACAAGAATTGCTAACCTTTTCTGATGATTTTGCAGATTGCTGCTGACTTGTGTCTCTCAAAAAGATGTCTGTTCCTTGTGGCTTCAGCGAATAAAACAGCAGACGTCTGTGCGCTCCAACCTCTGTTTCATCATGTGCAGCTCTACCAACAGTACAGTTGTTGTTACTCATGCCTCTCCCATAATAAGATGATGAAGTGTCAATCATGTTTAAAAATAAATATCTCTTTGACTTGCCAAGATGATATTACCTTTAAGTCCCTGTAAGCTGTTTATCTTAAAGGTTCCCTGTGGAGTTTCTGACCTCCAGTAGTGTTAACTATGATCGGTTCAGTGTGTTGTGTATCGTGTGCCTGAGCACACTTGGGTGGCACGATACACAACCTCCCAAATAGATTTACACTATTACACTAATTAACAGGTGGCAGTAGCATGCCAAGATTTGCTGAAATGCGCCAACAAAAACAGAAAAGAAACTGCTTGCAAGCAAACAATGCAGGATTTAAAATACTTGAATCTGACATGTTTGTCAGACCTCAAAGATAGCCACATTTAAATGTTTGTAAACCCTTGCTTTCTGAAATGGTTCTTATGACATTACCCTGTGTTTTTTTTTTTTGTTTTTGTTTTTTTTTTACAGCCGACCTGATTGAGAAGGTTGGAGAGCTGGTCGACAAACTGTTCGACCTTGACGAAGAGCTGATGAAGAGTTGGATCACAGCTCAGCCAAGTGAAGAGGAGGGGGGTGATGGTGAAAGCCATCTGGATGTGGTCTCATGTCTTCTCGAGGCTGCCAAGCAGCTTAGGTGGGAATCAGATACTGAAATTCTGGAGAATGCTTTAGCGTTTGAAGCTCTTCAATTATTTTTGTATTTTTAATAGGAATAGGAAGCATCTGGACTTTGAAATAAAAAAATTACAAATCAGTTTCCTCAGATTAAATATGATAGTCTGCTGGTAAAATGAAACCAATTTCAACCTAAATACACAGTGCTGATAATTTAGTGGACAATCAGTATTCATGAGTGTTAAATTGCTTTCACAGATCAGAGAGTCCGAATGGCTTAGAGGTATACCTTCACGCCCTCCAACTTCTCACCACCATAGATGAGGGGATTCAGAGTTTTGGTAAGTGCTGCAATATATTAAGTTCAGCCTTTGTAACATCATTACAGGAGATAAAAGTGTTTACCGTAGTAGGTGACACAAGATACATGTGGCAATGTGTGATTGTTTCCTCCAGCTGCCCCCGATGGACCCGGAAAAGCAGTATGGGACTTCATCTGTGACGTTGTGTGTGAGGACCTGTGCCAGCCAAATGATCTTCCAGTTGTCCTGCAAGAGCAGAAGAGCATTTTGGTTCAGGCATTTTCTGTGCTGCACGCTCTTTATAGATGCCAGGACCAGTGGTGCAGCAAAAGGGACACAAGTGAGTTTTGTATCAACCCTGTGGTTTTCTGGTTTGCACATTTTACCACAGATTCAGCTGTGGTCATTGTATGACACCAGCTCTGAAATCAGCCTTTTTAATGCATGTGGTATACTGAATGTTGATTTAGCATCAGCCCTATAACCTCTGGTATTAGAAAAAGTAATTCATGATATATTAGGATTTTTTTAAGCTGACCCATATGAATAGGATCGGGAACAATCTTTTTCTTCTAGGTCTACCTCTTATTGGGACCATTCTGCGGGTGCTTCAGTACCACAGGGAGGGCAAACATGACAGTGCAAGCAAAGAAGACACAAGCGACGAACAGCTCCAGGCTCTAGCAGAGATCACAGCTGAGTTTCTAGCTGACATCTGCATTCAGATTCCCAAGGTAAAACCAAAGGAGCCTTTCTTCATTTTGCGTCCTCCTAACCCTGTTTTCCTAATGGACCAGATTGCAAAAGAAGTGTCTAATCATTCTGTTTTTGTTTTTTTTGTTTTTTTTGTTTTTTTTGTTTTTTTACTCTTTGTAGGACACTGTGGCAGATTTGGTGGCAAAAGGCTACCTTACAGAGAAGACTTCTCTCACAGCTGCAAGCAGTTTAATGCCGAACTTTAAGACTTCAGTAAGTGCCTCCTCAAAAAAGTACAATCCAATGTGTATGTATGTGGAGTTACTAGAGTGAAAGATATCCAACCTCTAATATTTGAGGGGGGCCTATCCATGAAGATAATCATCCTGTCTTCTTTTTACTTTGAAAGACAATTTTTTTGGTAAAAGTCGGAACATTTTAAATCTAATAACATATTATGATAACAATATTTTTTCTTGTCAACACATTTTTTAATGAAAAGCATAATCCTCACGTGTGCAAACAGTGATGCCATCGTTTTATTAAAGTCTGCAGGAGTTATTTTAGAGCTTGTGTCAGGTGAGGATGTGTGATGGACTGCTGCTGTAGTCCACCAGCTCCTGTGGAAAATAAACACTATGTTTCCACCCTTCCGCCCTTTCTTCCTCTCGTGCAGTTTCAGCACCTGCAGTCCATGTTGTCAGAGACTGATCCCCAACTGGCAGACGTTGTGAGGAAACAGTTTCCTGTCTGAGGCACCCAGCAGATCAGTGTTCAGCACTCATCCAGACTCTCATTGCTGCTTTTTTTGTAGTGGCTTTTTTTTTTTTTTACCTCTCCAAAGATCCTGCCTCAAGTCATGCTTACTACATGGATTTCCGATGGGAAGACTCGACAAGGTTTTCACTCCATCACAAGTGACAAACTTAACAAAATTCCCTAAAATTTAATTGTGTAATGGTTTAATGTTTTCTTTATTGCTCTGTGAATGCTATTTTTGTAATAAATAACTTACTTGTCTTTTATGAAAAAAGATCCTTCTTTGAAGAATTTGTGCTTAGAAGCTTTTATCCTCATACATGTTGGCTCAATGCACAGTTTTAAGCAATTGATGGAAAAAAAATCCCTCACTGGTGAAAAGCCTTTTTGGCATTTAATTTTAACATTTTTTCTTTCTTTTTAAAAATGGTCAGTACCAGGAAGCATGAAACACGTATACACATGCGATGTCAGGAAAATAAAATAAAAGATAAATGATAAGTAGGACATACAGACATGTGAGATTCGGTCCACAATAAAAAGAAAAGAAAACGTCAACTTTATCGAAAATGTCTGATATTTGTATGGGCAAATGTTATTTCTTGTTTTCTATGATAATCGTGATACAGGATGCAGTCACAACCATTACATCCTATCTTTGAAAGTTGGAACTGTTTTCACATTAAATATTTTTGTAATGAGACTCTGAAGTCTTCCACAACGTTTAACAAAAACAGACTCACTAATGTACACATCAATATGATGTAGTAAAGTTTCTATATCCATTCCCCAGATTAAAAACAAATCCTTATCAGTTTCATTCTGTGGATATCTACATCAGCACTCGCCAAAGCAGTTGGAATGTATAACTTTTGGTTTGATCTACAGAGTTTCTAGTGAAAAAATAGATAAATAAATAAATTCTACATTCTGTATACTGTATTTTTTTGTGAGGTTAATAGATTTAAATATTTAGGATTCCTTCTCATTTTCATAATCTGAATATGGCAGGCAGAGTGATTCAGTGTGCAGAGAGTCAGTCTCTTATTGGATCTTGTGCATCGTAACAATACTATATGATTTTGTTCCGTGTTATGTTGCCGTTAAACTTAAGTTTTGGTCATCATGGGGGAAAAAAAATAGGCACACCTGATCTATATAATGGATTGTGCAAATGTATCTTTTGCTCCATCCAACAGCATTTCAGAAGATCTGGACAGAACACATCTCTGTAGAATTTCAGGACATTTCTTCCCTTTGTTGAAACATGTAAATTGACACTGGTAATGCAGATTTTACTGCAATATTGTACATCACAGAATTGTAAATATTTGCTATGTAAGTATAACCTTATTGATGATTATATTGTTAAAGACTACTTTTTTTCTCTCCTCATCAACTTATCACATGCTGCAGGCACATTTCTTCTGTCTGATATTCATCCAGAAATCCAAAAATTAATCTGTAAAAATATCAGTCGTCACTCTAAAATGGCACAGTGGCCTGTCAGTATAGCAATCCTTTAAGCACTAAATACATCTATCACAATATGTAATATCATTTGATCATGCTTTTCTGTACAAGGGAAATATACACTTTCTATATACGAACCACCTGTATTGAGTCGCCCTTCCAAGCATATGAGTAATGGTACTAATGCTGATGACAGCATCAAGTGTTTACCAGAGGGTGACAGTCACTCGGTAACGACAATAAAATTAGATGAAAGGCTAGAGCCTGGCAACAATGAACTCATTTGGTTTCCAAATGCACCATTTCACCCACTCATGGAGAAGAGCAGGACAACCTGCGCATTTCCAGCAAGCCTAACCCTAGCTCCGTGAATATAACAGCTTTTTAATTAAAGCTTGGATTGATATGTAGAACACTCTTTCTAATGGAAATCCCGAGATGGTTCAAGCTCATGCAAGGCAGAGAACATCCTATGGGGAAAAAAACTGTCTTTTTAATCTTGCTGTCTCTCTCTAGACACGAGCTCCATGCACATAGTTGGCTGGCGCCTTGATCTGCGAGTCATGTCGTCTTTGTGTTGTAAATGGCTCGAATGATGTGGACGTAATCATGCTTGGCCTTTCGAGATTGCTTGTGGCGAGTGACTTGCACTTTGCTGGGTGCTCTGCCTTGAGGCCTCACTGCCAGGCGTGTCATGTCACAGAGATCAGACTGAAGCCCAGATGTTTGCTGCTGCCCTGCCAAACTTCATTGTCAGTCTGCCAGTCTTCACAGCGGCTTGATATGATCTGACTCCGTGCACACACCACAGCGAGCTGCTCCACGTGTGGCCAGTGCTTTCTTCACATCAGTGACGCTGAGGCATGTCAGGCCTGTCTGATGCTGATGCCTAGTGTCAGCCACATCTTTTTCTGTTCACCTCTGCCCACACAACTTGCTGTACTTTTAAATGACCCAATGTTTTGCCTTACGATGAAACATGTTCTATTTTTGTGTCACATTTGTGTGAAACTTCACATCCGGCCTTACATAACCTGGTAAAAAATATAAAACTGCTTCTCACACCCATGAAGGTTATACATATTTTGACATATCTGCAAAGGTCAATCAAGGGATGTTGAGGATAATAAACCAATATGCTCTAACCTGTGATGAAGTGAAGTGTCTGACATCATGTCAACATGTTTTTCTTGCCCTGAGCAACACATTTATAGAAACTGTTAAGCCCTTAAAAGGCTGGCTGATCTACAATATGCCCTCTCGAACACGTAAACTGGCTTTGACACTGGTGTAGTACTTGAGCACGGCATAATGAAGGGATGAAAAAATGCGTGTGCAGCGTCACGTTCCCTCTCCTTTGATTCCAAGGCCCGGCCTATTCACAACCACCTGGTCAAGGCGTGTTCATAAAGACACACGACGCTATTGGACGCAATCAAAGCCCCCTTCAGCTCATTTCCTGAGTTCCCTGGCTTTCTATCTCTTGTCAACAGAATCACAAAGAAACTTTCCCCTCGGTGATCCCTGAATATCAAAGACACTGACGTTTCCTGCTCGCAAAAAGTGAAGCGATGACGTTCATGTTTGCCTTAACTGCGTGTTCTGCTTCTTCAACCACCTTATCTGTTTGGATGGTGTAATGATAAATTAGACAGCCAGGATGCCTTAGTTTCTTTTTTTTAAATGATCCCCTTATGCAGGGATAGAAATGTTTTATGCCAACAAGAATGAATTCAAGTTAAATGTTTTTTTTTTTATTTATAGCACATTAAAAACAGCATGAGTTGTCCAAAGGGCTTGACAAAGGTTAAAATAAGGTCAACAGAGCAGACAATATAAGATAATGATTAAAGAATTCAAGATAAAATCCCCATTCAATGTAAAACATAGTGAAACAACCATTATAAGAGCCAATTTACTTTCATCCAAAGAAAAGATGTGAGTCTTGAGTTGTCTCACTAGAGGGTACAGATCTGCTGTGCCGGGGCAGTTTGTTCCAAAATACAGATAATAAAATCCCCCACATTTTGATTGAATTTCAATAATGCTTTACTCTGATAATTGTGACTGTTTCAAGTCAACGATTAATAAGTGTGAAGGTGGCTGCTCAACTAAAAATGGTATTGTGTGTGTTTCAAGTTGGCTTTTATAGATTAATGAAGGTCCTCAGTGGCTCCCTTTTGTTACTAAGAGACTGTAAGCAAAATTCTGTGGTGACAGAGTATTTGTTTTTCTGAACTGCTGTGTTAAAAGTTTTCCTTTCCTATTTTTTTGGATCGTTTTAATAGGCTGTATTGGAGAAATAATGTGGTATTGGGAAACACAATGTTTTTAATTAAAAAATCTTGTGCATCATATTAAAAAAAAGCTCTCTAGACGGACAACTAATCTATCATCGCAGCACAGTGATAAATCTTTCCGGATTGATACTTTCAGTGACCCTTTTTAAATCTACATCATTTCATTTTTTTTTTTTTTTTTACATGTTGCGTTACTATTTTGAATGCGGCAGGTGTTTATGGGCCCCGCTCTATCCTGTCCTGTCCTTGTGCACGTTGACGCCTGTCACCAAGTGGAATATGCTGCTGTTTGTTCAGCAATGAAAGAACTGGAGCTAATTAAAGGGATGTGGTCCTGCCGCAGGAAGTGTGCGTAAGCAGACCATTCACTGTTCTGATTAGTTAGTTGTTCAAACAAGGCTCGGGATCAGGTGAAAGACTGGAATTCTATTGATGAAGTGCTTTCAGAAGACCTTGAATTCTCTGGAAATTCAAATACAGCAGGGTGTTAGAATCAGGAGTGGAAAAGGGCGACTGAACAAGCCACTCATGTAGAAATAGATTATATTAGAAAACAGATCTCACAATACTGATTTTTTTTTTGTTATTTATCAATGTAGCTGGACACATCTATTAAAGATAATGTGTGCATTCATTTCAAAGTATGTTTACTCTAATGCGCTCATAGGTTTGGTGCTGAAAATGGATGTATTATATTCAATTGCTCTGTTTTTGATTTTGTTATTCTCTCCCACAAAATCTGAAGTCACCAGGTGATGAGATTAGAAGTAAAATATCAGAGCCAATGTTTGTATATTTATACCATGTTATATTAGTTAATTAGATTTTTATCTTTCACACACGAACAGCCAGTCAACAATCGTCCTTATTTAAAAAAATATCTATTGAATGCTTTTAATATGAATTTACTTGTCAAGCTTTTTTTTCTTTCTGTTTTTGAATGTGTCTTAAACCTTAAATCTTTGGTGTGTTTCCGTTGCAGCTCTAACAAGTTTTATCCCTGTGTTAGGATGTGTAACTGTTACCTCAGTTAAATAAAAGGAAAAACTATTTAAAGCAACACTACGTGGAAATTGGCATTTTGTGTGATTTGATGCCAACCACAGTTTCTGAGTGCAACATCACCATCTTAAATACAAATCCCAGGTCTGTCACAATTTGCCAGATGTAATGAAGGTGCTAACTAAAAACAAAACATGAAAGCATACAAGTAAACACGTGTGTAATGCTGTGATCTCACCCTCTCACTGACATTACCTGGTGCAGAAACATACTGAATAATGAACAATGTTGCTCTAAATGTGTGATTACTGTAGCGACTCTGAATGTCATTACTGCCCTTGAAGTCTGAAACCTGTGTGACCGGTTGGCATCTATATTTGAACAAGGCCCTGAAACCTCTGACCTCCCTGTGTAAAATGCAATGAGAACATGTATCATTATTGTTGTATTTTAGTATAATTAATACACCAAAATCCCAGTGAGATTTAGAGCAGTTTAAAGTAGGCTACTGCTCATGTTGGGCATGTTTCTAAGTGGCACCATTGCCGAGATTAGCCAGAGCGGTGGCGTGCAGCTTGATGCTCAGACACTGTGAGTAAATCCCTCTGATTGAAGTGAACAGAACTGGGACAGACTGGTCATGGTGCAGCTCACGCGCTCAGACATGTCTGGAACCCAACATCTACCCTTCACCAAATCTCCAGAGAGTCATCAGGAAATTTGCACTTAAGCAGTGATCAAGACCAAATGTAATTTATTTCTTACCGTCCTTCAGTAGCCATTTCATACCTGGTGACCTCAAAGCTGGACATGAGTGTCATGAACGAAATGTGTGAATGCATTGTGTTTTCTTACTATCTGACGACAGCAGACCATGAAGTGATTCATGAGGAGAGTAGATAGAGTTTAGATGGACTCCTGCTGGTGAGAGAGACTTAAGGATAAGTTTACCCAAAAATTAGAATTTGGTCATTATCTAATCACTCTTGAAGTCAGCTGAAGTCCATAAAGAAAAATCTAGAGCTTCACAGCATTGCTGCACAGCTGTATTGTTTTGAGGCTTCAGGAATTTTTTTTGCCATCTTTGCACCTAAAAAGTCTGCCTGTCTGGTCTTAATGAGTACTGCCCTGTGACACTCACCCCTGTCCTGATTAACTTATCCCAGCCTGGACCCTAACCAGTTTGCTTTCAAAACTGTATCCACTGCCCTCCACCCAGTCTTCATGGAGAGTGAAGAATAAGAAGAGCTACATCACAATGCAATTTTATTTTATTTTTTATTTCAGCCCAGCATTCAGTCAATCTCACCAATGAAGCTTAATGGAAACTTAACACTTTCTGAGTATGACACTCTGCAACTGGATATTGGACTCTCTCACAGATCCCAAGACAGTTTGGATTGGCAGTCACGCCTCCTCTCCGTTAACACTGGAGCACCCCAGGGCTGTGTGCTCAGCCTCCCTCCTGTTCACACTGTACACCCATGACTGCACACTAAACATCAAGAGAACTATTGTGAAGTATGCCATGGGCCACGTTACAAACAACGACAAGAGTTCATATAAGGAGGAAATCAACAATCTTGCAGAGTGGTGCACAGAGAGCAATGTACTGCTCAGCGTCAGCAAAACCAAGGAGCTGATTGTTGATTCAGTTCCATTTGAATTTGCCCAGAACATCACTGGCCTCCATCTACCGAGCAGTCAGTGACACTGGTAAAGTGAGGCATCTGCACAGAGCTCAGCGCTCAAAGGATACTAAAGGACAACACCCACCCCAGCCACAGTCTGGTCACCCTAATCCAGAAGTGTCCGCTGCCATATGACCCGACTACAGAGCAGCCTCTTCCCTCAATTCATCCTCTTCTCCCTATTATATCAAATAGACTTTTAGCTTTTTGTTTCTTTTTCTGTGATGTAGCTAAAAGAGCCTAAAACTAATTTCCATTTAGCAACTCTGAATGAGCCTTGAGTATTTCATCATGTTACCTAGTCCTTGACGCTAATTATGCAGAGACCACTATCCACATAAGGTAAGAGGGTCACCAGGAGAGACAATAAGCCATCTTATTCATGATGCACTCCCTGACCATACCCTGTCAAAGCACTTGATGGCTCACCACATATCAAAGCACAGATGTCGATTACAGCTTGAATGGCAAGGCGCCACGAGCCCCATCACATAATCAATATGAGTCATTACAAACTGTTACATAATTGAATATAATTCAGTGATACTATCAGATTCAGTGTGGTCACATTTTGTCCAGAAATGCAATTTTTGAACGCTGGATTCAGCTTGAAATCTGACATTAAATGACTCTGACATTAAATAACGGAGATCTGATCCAGGCGCTGTCAAGACGTGAGGACATCAAAGTAACAGCGAGGGCATCTGCAGCATTAAAGAGTGGTCTGTGATAAGTAGATTTGGATGTGCTTGATCATGCGATGTAGAAGCCCACCTCAGTGTTCATGAAAAAACAGTTCATTACTGAATCATACACAATACCATGAAGATACCATTCCCTGGGCTTTGTCCTTCCCCTGCCTCTTCTTTCTTCCTAGTAAATGAGCAAGCCACAATACCCATTCTAGGAAAAACAACTTCAGCCTTTTCCCATGTATTAGTCATAGCGTTAACATGCGTATACAGTCCACAATGCTCGCCAGTGCTCTTTGTATTGCTTCAGGCAGCAGCAGCCTGGTTAACTACACGTGACGTTCACAGATGTATGCTGGTGTGAATGGACGGCAGCAGAACTAAAGGGAGAGTTTGCCTGAAAGAAGTCTCCTTTCTATTTTCATTCAAACACATTATTCTCCACTGAATTTCACTGCTGCTGCAGTCTTTTTCTCAGTGACCATAGTAATTCTACAGCTCTGTGCCATTTTACCTTTCTTTCTATATTAACGTTAATAACAATATTATCATGTTCCTGCCTCTCTTGTTTTTCTTTTTCTTCGTAGACCCTTAGCTCTGCAATGATACCTGCTATTTCAGGCTGCAGTTAAAGGGTAGCTCCATCAATTTTACATGTTAAAGTTTGTTTACAGCCTTTTGTGACAACAGCATTCAATCTGAATAATTGCCTCTAGCGATGTTACTCAGTTGCATTGTGGGTAATGCAGGTGCCAGGCTTTGAAAAGGTCTGACTCATTATGGACAGTTTCAAAACAAATGATCAAAATTAATACAGCAGAGCCAAAGATATCATGTTTTTCAATCTGAACATTCCTCTGCCACTGAGTGACATCACAAGAGGCAAATATTCAGATGACATTCAGCTTCCTTTGATGCCACAAAGGCTTTATACTACTTTTTTAACCAATGCAATTGTACACACTCTCATCGGTGGAGTTACCCTTTAAGAATTATATTCACCTTTGATTAATCCATTACTTTGTAGACTGTTTTATCTTTTAATCAATGGCTTAATGTTTAGAACGTCAAAAGAATTTTAAAAAATACACAGCAAACAGAAAAATGGAAAGAGTTTAATTGTTCACATGTTACACTTTACCAAATGTAACATTGGTAAAGTCGTAATGGGTAAAATGAAGATGTACAATGTTTAAGATGACTTCAACTGCACACAGTACTAACTTTTAATTTCTTGTGTTTTGCAGCTGAGGTGGTGTATATTGTGTTTGCATATTGCCTTCTATGGGTGGAGATGATAAGGAGCTTAAGCTAACAGTCAGGTAAACATGTTCACTCATGCTTTGCTGATCTGTGTGGGGCGGGGGGTTCTGTTGCTGCAAAACTTCATGAGCAATGCATACTGGTACATGTAGTCACTGTTGGAGAAGGCTAGTTCGTCTGTTGCTATGAATGGTGCCACATGTGTATAAACGGACTACACTGGAGCCCATGTAATAAGCAGCGAAGAGAGAGCAGATCTGAAATCAATTGCTGGGAAGAGGAAGTCCCCTTCACTGCCTCTGTTGTGTAAAGCATCTGTTCATGTCACGAGTGACACAGGCCAGGACCACCTGAGACAAACAGCATGTGCACCAGCCACATGTATCACCGCATTAGAGCTGTGTGGAGCTGAGCGTGTAGACTCACAGACAAAGACATCCCCCCGTCTTATCTGCGAGGTGACTAAAGCTTAGAGAACAGTGGTGTTATCTATTTAAAGTAATGAGCTCTCACCCTCAGTGCTCCCTCGTCTTGATTCAGCTTGCACCGGCCCCCCAGAAGCCTTTTCACTGATTGTCTTGATCTTATTAAAAGGCTCACAGTGCTAAAGACGGGAAACATGCAGATTATTTATGCTATGTGCACGAGAACCCAGAGGTGCTTACAGTGCAGGCAAATGGATTTAAAAAAAAAGGGGGGCATGTTTGGATCACTAAAGAATGCAGGCAGGTGGGCTCTGCTTGAATCCTCTTAAACCTTGACCCCCTCTTAGTCTCAAGGTGTCAACAAACGAGAAGAATGAACTGCTTGGGCCAACATGAGGTCTGAGTCTAAATTATCAGGTGTGCATACAAACTAAGTGTACTTGATCATAATATAACGGCACATTTTGTAATATTCAGTTTTAATTGTTATATGCCTGCAGATGAACCTCACACATAATAAAATATAACTTGAATGGAACTCAGTAGAGTAACCCTAACCCTAATGCAATTTCAAACTAAACAGCTATGTCAGTAAATCCACCGGTAAATCTACCGATAACAGTAATTTAAGATCACTGAATCTGGGATCTGAATATGCTTTTCATCAGTCATTGTCATCAAAGTTGGTCCCAGGGAAATTAACAAAATTGTCCAAAAATGGGGTCTACTCTGGGAAGAGACCCATTCTCCATCCAAGTTTCATGGAAATCAGTTTAATAGTTTTTTTGTAATCCTGCCAAAAAAACAACCAACCATGCAACCAACCGACCAACCAACCACCCAACCAACTACTGCTGCACTTTTTCAAGCACATATCCACAGGACAAAAGGGACTGGAATAGGGCTGGGTGAAATGGCCCTCATGTTTAAGGCTTTATTGCCATACACAATATATATCTTGATGATTTGAAATCTCCTTGAAAGCCCATCAGTATTGCTAGAGCTGGGCAACAAAATGAAATATTAAAATGATAATTGAATATAAAAGACAACACTAATGTCATATCGCAGTATACAATACATCGGATTAAGCCCTTTATTGCACAGACTAATGTGCTGGTACTACTGAGTCTTCATCAGATTTGAGACATGAGGCAAATACACATATATATAGTCAGCCTAAACCAGGTGTACACTTGTCATTGGGTAATTGGTTGAAGAGGGTTTAAAATCTATTGGGTGCTGAACCCAAGGCCATTCAGGTGCCCCACCTACATAAAACCATGTCAGAAACATGAGAACACCAACCTCTCTTCAGGTTAACACAGTTAAATTACAAGAGGCAAAAGTACAAACAGCCAAGTGAGTATAACGAAGTGTAAGGAAACAGAAATTCACTTCTTTATTTCTGCCAAATGGCTGGACTGCGATCAGAGTGTGAATCCAGGACTCCTCTCTTCAGTGGTGCAGCAGAGTTGTGGACAGACCTGCCAGCTGTGATGATGCCAATGATTAAAATATCTAATAAAATCAGTGTACGCAAGGTATTTTTACTCTCTGTACAATCTGAACGTGTGATTGATCTCATTGAAGCTATTTCAGGCCTTTAGGTGAAACAAAAGGTACCCCCCTTTTTTTTCCCTCCCTGATGACGTCAGCAGTGCTGCTCTTTTTCCATTTGCTGCTGTGGGGGAGATTATTGCCCCCTCCTCTGTCGCCCTGTGGTTAAATAGCAAAGCGCGCTGCCTCTCGGGGTAGTCGGCCCACTTTACATAGCGGAGGTAATTTAGATAAGAACTGCATAAAACAGGCAAACAACCGGGCAGCACTTGAACATGTACTCAAACAAAAACGAAGGACCGCGTAGAGGAAGATCTTTTGACTCCATGAACATTGGCTTCGAAGAGAAATTGCTGAACAATGAGGTAAGAACTTATGCATTAAATCATTTTTTTTAAAAGGAAATAAAATTATTGTTTAAACAACTTTTTTTTCCCCCAGAAGACATGATGTTTGATCCTATTCTTAATTGTTTCACTATGCTTTAAGAGCGTCGCAGAGGCTATAAAACCAAAGAGGTTTTCATGTGTGTGAGAATTTAAGATTTTTTTTCTTCCTTTTTTTTGTGGACAGTGGTGCCGAAGATCGTTCGGGGTCATGTCGGTGAATAAGCCTTCACTTCGTCGTCAGCGCAGATTAATTTAAGCCGTTTTGTTATACTGTAATTTGCGTCAAGGGGTTAAGAGGGTTAAAGTTGGATACCTCCGAAATTCATGTCACGAAAGAGTCTTTTCCCCCCCCCTCGACCGTGTAGCTACATCCTTCATTGATTTCCATAAAAGACAGAAGAGAGAACAGATGAACTGATCCAGCTGCAGTGGTTATGTTTTCTGCACTGGGTGCGCGTAAAAGATAAGCAGGACACAGGGGGACATCGTTGTTTAGAGTTGTGTCCAACGTATAAATGTATATTATGTATTGCGTTTATAGATATAATGTGTACTCGAGCGTCAAGTGCGTGCATTTCATTTTCAAGACTGCAGAAACGCCCGACCAAAAGCGGGCAAACAACAAAAATTCACCAAATATTATTTATATTTGTACGTTCTGCTGCTTTTTCAGGCCTTCTCTGACAAATAATTACAATGCAAAAGTTTATCTAAAAATGAACAAATAGAGCAACAATATTCTGTCTCTCGCAACAAAGACACAATATGAATATCGGTTCAATTGCGCAGTTGTAATAAGGCCTGATGGTACACTGAATCTGTGAAAAAATCACAGTGTAATCACTTTTAAATGTGAATAATGAAAATAAAGGTGAAACTACATACATAAAGCTGACATTACGAAAGGGAAAGCAACTATTCCATGAGGTGGATGTGTGCGTAAAACCAGCCTCAAAAGCTGCGCGCAGCAGCGATTAAACGCTGCCTAATGTCTGATAAGATCCCAACATGCAGGGAGCTAATAATAGGCTTCCCCAATGTCTCAATGGGATTGCAGTAAGGCGATTCTTTGAGACAGAGACAAGTTCATCTTCGTTAAACCGAGACGCAAAGAGTTGACCCCGGAGAGCCTCCTGATCCAATCTCCGTACACGAATGCTTTCAGGGATACTACCGACAAGGGGCCACCGAAAACTGCTCTGCCGCGCTCTCTACACAGTGCTCGAAGGGCGCAATATGGTAACTGAATTTAAATGACTCTTGTGATCAGCCCGCTCCTTCCACAAATTCATTTCAACCAGTAAGCTGTGTAGATATTTTAGCATTTCTGAAATCAAATTTGAGCGTTAAGCCTTTAGGCGTGGCAGTGACTAACTGTAGCTTCTAAATCAGGTGAATGCAATTGCAACTCAAGTGGACGAGGAAAAAAAAAAAAATCGATCAAAACAGATTAGTTGCTCTGTGCTGGAGGCATGTTGGGAGTCCTACTTCTAAAATCTGATGCAGGATTACATCCATTTTCCCCTGGCGTGTGCAGCGCGAACAGCCGTGCGTCAACGTGAGGGCGCTGGCCAGGGTGCTGAAGCGGGACAGGACGGGTCGCTTCTGCCTCCTGTGGGCGCAAATCTCATCTTCTGTCCCTGCATGAACCCAACGCATCTGCATTTCTAGTGGTTGTGGAGAAACAGCCCGTGGTTCCTTTTTCAGGGGGACATTTTTCTGTGACTCTTGCATTCTCACTTGAGAAGATGTTCATTTAGGATGATTGGTAAATCAAGTTGAGCATAAATTATTATTATTATTATTTTTTTTTTAAATCAAACACTGCTTGTATGTCGAAGGGTTAGCACAGAACTAGGAGGGTTTTTTTTCACACAACTGACAGCTTTAGCTTAACTGAATGTTAGTTTAATTCTCTTGCTATAGTTAAAAAAAAAAAGGTGTACTTTATATATGTGCATTTTAAAAAAAATGTTCCTAAAAGCTGAATATCTCCTCCTATGACTGTAAAAGAAGGAGACACTGCTGGTTGTTGAACAGTGATGATTTCTCACTGTTGCACAATTCAAATCTCTAAAATCTGTCCCACCTTTTTGTTGTTGTTTTTTTCAGATAAACAAATCGACCTTCACAAAAATTGAAGAAAACTCTGAAAAGAACAACACGTCGGAGAAAGGCAGAGCAACAATCATCTTCTCCCTCAAGAATGAAGTGGGAGGATTAGTAAAGGCGCTCAGACTCTTCCAAGTAAGTCATTGTACTCTTGGTTCCTTATCCGTTCTTGTATATATCTTGATTAATCTCTTCCAGTAATTTACTCACTTTTGATAAAAACATGTCTCTTGCAGGAAAACCACGTCAACCTTGTCCACATAGAGTCGAGAAAATCCAAACGACGCAACTCTGAGTTTGAAATCTTCGTGGACTGCGACAGCAACCACGAACAGCTGAATGAGATAATCCACCTGCTCCGAAAGCATGTGAACGTGGTGGACATGGACCCTCCAGATAACTCCTGTCTACACGAGGAAGGTAAGTGTAGTCCTGCAGACACTGTGTTACAAATACAGTAAATATCAACAGTAATTTAAAAACCAGTTTTTGCTTCTCTCCTCTCAGATATGTATGACGTTCCTTGGTTCCCAAAGAAGATTTCAGACTTGGACAAATGTGCTAACCGTGTCCTGATGTACGGCTCTGAGTTGGATGCGGATCATCCGGTATGAGGGCACAAAATCAGCCTCCAGGCTTAAAAAAAAAAAAAGAAGCCAAATCCCTTGAATTGAATCATTCTCATGTCCTTCTGTGTTTCTCTTTATCAGGGTTTCAAGGACAACGTCTACCGGAAAAGGCGAAAGTACTTTGCTGATCTTGCCATGGCCTTCAAACAGTGAGTTTTCTTCTATATCCTGATGGTTGCTCTTGAAATCTGGCGAGTTGCTTCTTGATACTTAGAGAACTATTGTCTCTTGTTGCAGTGGGGATCCGATCCCTCGCATCGAGTTCACAGAGGAGGAAGTGAAGACTTGGGGAGTCGTGTACAGGGAGCTCAACAAGTTGTACCCAACCCACGCCTGCCGGGAGTACTTGAAGAACCTGCCACTGCTCTCCAAATACTGTGAATTTCGGGAGGACAACATCCCTCAGCTGGAAGATGTCTCACGCTTCCTCAGGGGTAGGTTTTCATTGCTTGATAAAACGTGCTCCTTTTTGAAAATGCATGTTTTCAGCCTTGTAAAAATATTCACTTTTCTTTTTCTCAGAACGCACCGGATTTACCATCAGGCCTGTGGCTGGTTATCTGTCCCCTCGTGACTTCCTTGCCGGTTTGGCCTTCCGTGTTTTCCACTGTACCCAGTACGTGCGGCACAGCTCCGACCCCTTGTACACCCCAGAGCCGTAAGTAATACAGGACTATAATCAGAGAAGCGATGTCAATGCTCACACAGATATTGGTCCTAACATTCTACTATCTGTTACCATTAAGGGACACGTGCCATGAGCTGCTGGGTCACGTCCCTCTGCTGGCCGAGCCCAGCTTCGCCCAGTTTTCTCAGGAGATCGGTCTCGCTTCCCTCGGAGCCTCAGATGACTCCGTTCAGAAACTGGCCACAGTGAGTGACACCTACACGGGCGCAGTTTGATATCCTAATATCTACAATCTAGAAGAATTGAAATGATTGTATCTGTCTTGTGTTACAGTGCTACTTCTTCACCGTGGAGTTTGGCCTATGCAAACAAGAAGGGCAGCTGCGAGCATACGGAGCGGGGCTGCTGTCATCGATCAGTGAGCTTAAGGTAAAAAAAAAAAAAAAAAAACATTTAAAAAGAACCTGAAATAACCTATTCATCCTCCCTCTAACCCACCAGACCTGTTGACATTATCAAATTGAGCAAACAGAAATCTTAAAGGCAGGGCAAGTTTCTTTGTTTAGCCCAATTCAAACACAAGGCAGCTCAAAGTGCTTTACAGGGGCATAAAAATTACACTAAAAGATATGAAAAACATGTAGGATGACATCAAGAAACAAAACATTAAAACAAGTTAAGAAATTAGAATGTATGGGTTAAAATAGGAGAAGTTTAAAAGAGACAAGACTAGAAAATAAAAGTAACAGTGTGGTTCAAAGCCTGAAAATTGCGTCAGTAAAAGAAAGATGTGTGCTAAAGATGTTGGATGAAAGATTTCTCCTCTTGA
Source organism: Acanthopagrus latus (assembly GCF_904848185.1). Taxonomy (NCBI): domain Eukaryota; kingdom Metazoa; phylum Chordata; class Actinopteri; order Spariformes; family Sparidae; genus Acanthopagrus; species Acanthopagrus latus. The sequence continues at coordinate 11,948,168 of NC_051046.1, forward strand.
AACAGCTAAATACAGATTGATTAGCGCTTCATCGAATGATCCAAATATGTTTCTGTAAAATGACTGCAGTGTCTGTTTGGTTTCTCTCTCACAGCATGCGCTCTCTGGCAATGCAAGGATAATGTCTTTCGACCCCAAAGTCACATCCAAGCAAGAATGCATCATCACGACGTTTCAGGATGTCTACTTTGTCTCGGAGAGCTTCGAGGAGGCCAAAGTCAAGATGAGGTGAGCTTGGTCACAGCCATTCGCCATCACAGAGATATCTTTTGCACATATGTTTGAAGATGATCTAAGAAGCGACACTTGTCTTTCCTACGTAAATTAAATGTTATTATGTTCATTTCAGGGAATTTGCCAAGACCATCAAGCGTCCCTTCACGGTGCGATACAACCCTTACACCCAGAGTGTGGACGTGCTAAAAGACACTCCCAGCATCAACAGCGTGGTGGAGGAGCTTCGGCACGAGCTTGACATCGTCGGCGACGCCCTCAGCCGGCTGAACAAGCAGCTGGGCGTCTGACTGCCCAAATTACAGTCAGAGTTGCCCAACTGCAGTCCGTCAATGCTTGCCTAGTCACCCCCCCACCCCGAGCACCACCGTAGAGATGCTGCTTGTGTTTCGCCCCCTCGTCACTACAATGAATGTGCCCTGCTTCTGGCAAAATGCCCCGGCGTCCCCACTGCATGGTGTATGGCTTATACGATTCACAGAGGCGCATTAGGTGTGTTTAACCACTGATATCAGTATATTGCACAAACCCAGAAAAGCTGCTTAACCTGAGATATTGTCTTCTGTACCGCAAAAAGATTCCCAGCTGTTAAAAAAACACAGATGTGGTTTCCTGATCCTCTTGTTGACTCTGCTGTGGTGTTTTCTCATGTGATTTTTTTTTTTTTTTTTTTTGTATTTCATTTAATTATCTTTCTTCACATTAAATCTTCCTCACTTCAGTGATATGTATAAAATGTACCTTATTTGTATTCTTTTGGTGTATGTATCATGTTCCTTTTATGTGCTGTTAAGGGAAATTATGAAAGTGAAAACTAGAATTTTAAGGATGTTTTCATGGCTGATTACGACGGACTCATGTACCCTGACCCATTTTATTTTACCGTGATGATTTTGAATACCTCCTCTTGAAGTGAATAAAATTGTAGTACTCCTTAAATCAAATCATTATTTTTCTACTGTAAAGAGATATAGACAATGAGTAGGCTCTGTATCAAACTACTGAAAATAAAATAAAATGTTTATTGTGTCTGCACAGTGTGTCAAATGGTGTGTAACCTGTTGATTCATTACTTTTTCACACAAACACAAACCAGATACAGATATTTAGAGTCCAAACGAGATGCTCAGACAAGCGGTCTTGTATTTTACTGTGATGAGGAGTCACAAATAAAACGCTGTTACACTTTATTTGTTGCACAGATTAAATAAATCATATATAAATGATAAGTGAAAAGCTTGTTGGTGGTTTTTGTTACATTTGGACATAGCCAGGCTGACAGTCTCCCTGTTTTCAACATTTATGCTAAGCTAACCATCAGCTAACTATATTCTAAGTGCCATATCATTGGCGACTGGACTTGTTTCAGAGAAAGAAAAAAAACAAACTGCAGGTTGGATTCCATTTATTCATGTGTGGACAGAGCTCCAGATTCTCCTCGGCACCGAGAGACACTAATCTTCTACTGCCACCTGCTGATAGATCTTAATTTTGCTTCAGTTGAAAAAAAAAAAGGCAAACCCAACTGACATTATGTGTGGCATGACACATAGGCCTCCTCTTCAGTTTTTGATAATTTGACGTTTTAAGGTCTCTACAGAACCACAACTGCCATCTTTACCACAGGTTGCCTGGTAATTATTGGCTGTAAGAAGGGAGCAAAATTGGGGGTTTTTTTGTTTGTTTTTTTGTAAACCTTTTAAAAAATGTCAAATGGTATCCCTGCTTGTAAAAAAAAAAAAAAAAAAAAGCATAGACCCGCATGATATCCATGATGGATTATGCTAGTCTATGCTGGTTAGTGCTGGTTTGGTGCTGGTTTAGCTGTTTAGCTGGTGGACCAGCATGATCAAGCTGGTCCACCAGCAAAGATCCATTATCTATGCTTCAGTATTTCAATAGTTTCCATAGTCATGTGACCCAGTCAATCTAAAACAATGCCGAATTGTATTACTTAATGGGACAAATAAGGCACAGCTCTTTTTATTGGATTTTATTGTTTCTGTGAGGCGAGCTGACCATCCAAAACGTTCAAATTGCTCTGCTCAACGTGGCGGAAAAGGCAGACGCAAGTGCAAACAAATAAATAAATAAAAATGATCTTTTCTTGTTTTGTGCTCAAAATATCCCAATCTCAAGCTGAAAAAAATGAACAGAGCCGTTCGTTGTGTGCTTCACGACAGTGTCGTAAACTCGGCTGGACACATTGGCAACTACGTGCTCCATGGAAACGAGCTCGCCGCAGGAGTTTTGTTTACAGTCTTGGGTGAGTTGTTGTCTTCGCCATTAAAGTGTTGAAAGTTGTTAATTTCTGGCTGTGAAGCTCTAATTGTCTCAAAGGCATTCAATTCATTGGCAGAGTGACAGCAGACTGTCGAACGATAATGTAACACTTTGGCTAACGTTAGCTCAACAGTTAACGAAGTAGCGTTAGCTCAAACGGAAAACAAGCAGCCGTCAAGTTTGAGTTAACGTTGAACTCAGCGATTATCTCGGTTGGTTCTGTTGGGTGTTAGTAAAACTAATGTCCATGTCTGCCAGGGAGCCAACAGCTACGGGCAGCTGGGGCAGGGACATGTAGAGGACCAGTCAGATCCCCGGCTGTCTAACACCGCTCCTCTGCAGAACAAGGCAGTGCGGGCTGTCAGCGGCGGCGGGGGTCACTCGGTGATTGTCACCGGTAAGTCAGCGTGTCACCAATCTGCTCCTAAACGGTAGCTTTTCTTCTAAAAACAAACCTCTGACCGTCCGACTGATGACATGTGATGCACTGTGAGCAAAGTCTGAACAAAAAAAGGTTATGGGGCGCTCCCTACTGGACAATAACTAAGTGTCGACCGTAACTTTAACCCGTGTGGATTTGGAGAAGAAATTCAGACTAGATTTTTTAAGGTTTACAATATTATTAAGGCATTAATTTGAACTCATAAATATTTTTTTCCATTACTGAATAAACAAGCTGCTCTCAGAGAAAAATAAAGTCCCAGAACACAGTTTGGAGCTAGAAATGTGTCAGGGTCTGCCAAGCATATAAGCAAATTTAAACAGTTTTGTCCTTTACGATCACATTGTTTATTCAGTCATGAAAACAATCTTGTTTATTTAGTTTGTTCAAGCACAAAAAAAAAAATCAAAAATCAGTTAATCAAAATCTTTTTCCTCTGGGTAAAATATTTCTTCCTCAAAACTACCAAGTGCACCTTTTAAACCACTTAATTGGTTTGTTTGTATTTCCTTGTCATGCCAACCCGTAGCCCATCCCTTTGTGGGATTATAAAACACTTGTGTGAAATTATACAGCAAGAGACATATACTCATCTCTGGAAAAACATACAGCCAAAGAAAAACAATAAACTCTGTAAAAAAAATTTAAAAAAAAAGAGAGAGAAAAAAAGACAGAAACTGCCTACATCAGTTTTTATCCTGATCCTCATCTTGAAGACTAAACTCATTTTAGGAATGTAACAAATGACGGCATGAGACAATATAAAAAGTTCATGTCACCATTATCCTGTCCAATATAATTTATCCCAGTAATCAACAAGATAGTTTAAATGTAGATTTAAATAAAAAATTGCAATAAAAGATACTGAAATCACTATCATTTTTATGCATCACAGATATCTTTTTTTTTGTGAAAAATAAACAAAAGAAGTTAAGTAGTCCTGCGCAAACAAAAGGTGGTAACCCTGATCTGCCTGTTGTTTTTTAGTTTTGAAATCATGATGTCAGTTCATATTTACTAATTTTATTTGTTTTTGTGTAGGATGCAATTTGCAAGCCATGCCCTCAGCCATGGTTACAGGGTTAGACAATCCAAGAAAAGTCAGGAAACCAATACCAGTAAAAATATCTTTACTGTTCTGTCCTTAAAAAAATCACACACCACATGTCAAGGCTACTAAAAACTAATCTTTTGTCTGTTAAAATACATTTATATTTTGGAGTCAGAATGTAGCAGTTAATTAATGTTTTTTTTTAATCTGATCTCCCCTCAGTCGCCATGTATCTGTCTAATTTAAATGTTTGTGTCTGAATGGCCATCTCTTGCTTTGTGCATTGTCCATCTTTTGGTTATTTTTGACTTGCCAACAATATAGTACATGATTCCCAAATGTTTGTGGTGTGTTTTGTGTTGAACAGAGAATGGAGAGGTATTTGTGTGCGGACAGAATGACAGAGGCCAGCTGGGACTTGGCCACAATGCAGACATATCAACTCTTCAGCTCTGCCCCAGCCTGAGTCAGAAGGTCACACAAGTAGCCTGTGGTTGGGATTTTACTCTTCTCCTCGCTGGTAAGCATGATTTCTCACCAGCATGTGATGCTTTGCGTTACATGTCCACCAGTTTCAGAAGGTCAGGATTTATCCAGAGGTGTCTTTCAGGCAGAGATGATGGATAGAACAAGACTACATGTGACTTATGCTTCACGAAAAATCTGTCTGTCACAGCAGCCATGAATTAGATAGAACAGGAGTGTTAAGTCATAAAAACAAATTATTGATACTCATTTATCAGTATGTAATGGGCTATAAGTGCTGAGGAGTATGATCCGTACTATGTACTATGACTCACTATCTACAAAAATCCAACTACATTAGAGTACATTTCCAGTAATTACTAGTTTCCAACTTGTAAACATCATTCATGCCAACATCCAGGTTGTAATTATGACTGGGAGGCTGTGCTTTTTTAAAAGCAGCAATATTTTCGTCGTGGCAATTCTTGTTACAGAAATGTCTGAAAAGCAAAAACTTACAGAACCCTCCATCAACCAGTCATGCAATTTAAGGTAATAGAACACGGTTTATGAATACATTGCAACATTTTCCCTGCATGGTGTTTTTAACCCTCATGCAACCAGCTGTACAATCATGCGAATCATCATACAAAACAGAGTTGTTGTTTTTTTTCCTAAAGCCACATGTTCCACGAGTCTGTAATCTTGCAGAGTTTTCTTGAGGAAGTTTCCCAGAATTCATAGTGCAGTAATGTTAAAATTAAAATGACTGAGGAAGCCTGCACCACCTTCCAACCATCCAAATGTTGAACATTTCAGTGCATTTGTTCATAGAGATATTTAATTTCTTTTCATATCACACTGACAGAATGTGGTCGAGTACTGGCATGTGGCTCCAATGCGTTCGGACAACTTGGTGTTGGTCAAACAGTCACACACTCTGCAGATCTACAGGTTGTTGAGGTGAGCACATGAGCACTGGTATTTTACTTTATTTAGTCCACGCAATATTGGCAGAATACCTGCTAAAGGACTGTGCAAGATGGTATACCGATTTCAAAGGTACAGCGATAAACAGTGGATGTGAAGTCAGAACACAATTAAACACCAGAAGAGTCCACTTCGGTTGAGTCTCATTGTAGACTGAGACGGGTGGCACCAATAAGCGCTTGTTTTATATCTAAACAAAAACACATGCAGCATGTATTATCACACTGCAATAAACTTTAAAAACATTGTAATTAACCAACTTCATCTCTTTCTTTGAAGCTGATGTCATTGTGCTGTTTATTCTCAGAGATTGAGAGAGCCAGTTGTGAGTGTAGCAGCAGGACTCAGACATTCACTAGCTGTAACACGTAAGTTTGCGTCACAAACCTTCTCAGTGCGGTTTCTTTTACAGTCAGTCTACAAACCCTAATTTTCTGGTCCTTCAGACTCAGGGTGTGTGTATCAGTGGGGAAGAGGTCTTTTCAGTCACGCTAAGAGAGCACTGAGTCCACGACCTGTTCCAGCACACCTCAGCTCTATGGTGCCCACTTTGGTACCAGGTGAGTGAAACTGTGTACTGAAAAAGTAGTTGAATGTACTAAAACTTTTATCTATTATGACACAGAACCAATTTAATCCTGAAGCCTCTATATGATCTGCATAGCAAAGGAAATGTCTGTGAGAAGATTAGCTGTTTTATGTAGTTATTCTCAACGCTGGTATGCCAATGTAGATTTGCTTGGGATGAATTGAGGAGTCATACAGCCCAAAGACACAAACTGCAAAACTTTACTTTGTTTCATCATCGTCACATTAGAATTATTAATCATGTATATCCATAAGAAGATAGATTAACGCATCACCATGCACCCTTCTTCTTTCTTTCACTTGCTTCTAAAACCAAATGCACATTTTAGCCTAATCAGGATCTTTAAGATAGGAGGCAATGTTGCTACAACAAAAAATAATTTTCTTTTTAACTGCTTTAAAGAAAACAGCATTTTCAGGCCTTAAATGGCTTACTATGTCTTTGAGTATTGATAAATATAACATGACTTTTCATGTTTATGTTGCAGGTCTGGATCAGAAAACCCCACAATTGGTATCCGCAGGAGCAGTGCACTGCATGTGCCTCACAGGTAAGACCTCAGCATATATGACAACCATTACTATACATTATGAAGGATCTGAATTGGCCTTTTTGTAGAAGCTTGTCAACACAGGAAACAAACAAGACAGCAAATCAACTTAAATAGCCAGCCCGTGGCAAAAAGTGGCTTGATTTTGGATGAAAGCATTCCAGCAAGATATTTGCACCACAAACAATAGGATATGGTTTCCAAACTGGCCACAGTGCCCTTCAAAATGTACTGGAATCTTCTTTTTCTCAAAGAGTTCAAATTTAGTTGAAAAGGGATGCTCTGCACATCTTCCAGCAGCATGCAGCTGAATCAGATGTTTTTGATCGAGGACAGCAAACCTCTAAGGGAGCTAAGGGACTGGAGCAGCCTGTAAAAACAGAACATTTCACAACTACTGTGCTCCATTCATGTGCGCATTTTCACTGAGTGCCTTAAAGTGCAGCAGGCAAAGATAAGAATCATTTAGAAGCAGATATGTAATGCAGTTTGTACAGATCTTTCTCAGAGAGTATTTACTTTCATGATGAACCAGCCAGTTGTTTTCCACTTCATGTTCGTATATCACTCCGGCCTTTCGCCGGTCCTGTAATTAGTTGACCAGCGCCACTCAATTATTGCTCTGCTCTTACGGTTGCTGCCTCTGCTGGATGAAGAGTAATGTCGCTCCTGTCGTGTGTGCAGGAGATGGCAATTTGTTTCTGTGGGGAAGCAACAAGCATGGCCAGCTGACCGCCACAGAGCCGTTCCTGTCCTCTCCCACTCCTGTGAAGCACTCGCTGCTCGGTGGAGAGAAAGTCATCCGTGTGTGGAGCGGCTGGACACACATTGTAGCTCAGACAGGTGAGACATATTGACACGTTTGTCCAAGGATTTAAGAGTACAGTTGTAATATCTAAATAAAGTGATTATCCATATCAGAGACTGGGAGAGTGTTCACATGGGGCAGAGGAGATTATGGACAGCTTGGCCGACAAATCCTGATGAAGCAGCACCCAGATCGGCAGTCAGCAGGTCATTCAGCTGGAGGTGGAAACCAGGAGTCTTGCACCCCTGCAGAGGTTGAAGTGCTCCATGGAGTGACACACGTAAGACTTGTCATTGTTTGATATTGTTTAATTGACATGCTTAGAAGGCAATTCAAAACAGGTATATAAGTGTTTGAGATTAAATGTTATTAGTATTACCTTATTGATTCTTATTTTTGTGGTTGTCAGATTCATATTTTCGCAGCTACTGTCTGCGTGAGTCCAGCAGGAGGCAGCAAACAACCACAAATAAAGGGAATCTGTAGCTGAAGGGTTGTTTTGTTTGAGATGAAACACAGAGCCTCTGAATGAGAGCCAGGCCTGCTAAGCTCAGGTTCTTAATGATTTGCATCTCTTCATCTCTCTGTAAAGTGCACACATGTTCCCAAAGGACCACTTACACTTAGTGAAAGCAGAGCTCTCTTCTCCCACAAGGCCAGTTATGTTTGAGCTTCACGGGATTGCAGCAGTTAACCCATATTGTAAAAGGCAGCTGTATGGCCAGTGATCGTTGCCGTTAAAGTGGATGTCAGGGACGTGCAAGGGCAATCTCTGGATCACGGGGCCCAGATCGTTGCAGCAGTGCCGGCATATGTCAAGGTGCAGTCACCTTGTGTGTGTGTGTGTGTGTGTGTGTGTGTGTGTAAAGCTAAAGGCAAGATGGATTAGCTGAGTGGACTATGAATCTCTCAGCCCAGCCTACCATGTTGATCCTCCTCACACTGTACATACACACCCCCAGAGTCAATATTTAGTAAACTGTCACACTTTTATGAGGCCTATGAACATTACTGGAGTAACAAATTACAACCTGTCAGTGGTTCAGGCATCATTGGATGTGTTCCTATTCATGGTTTGTGGCTGCTGTATGCTTTATTAAAGGCATCGCTTTATCAGAGCAGTTCAAATTGTATTAGTGAGGACATATATACACAATTAAATGACTTTTATTGCTAGTAAAGCTTTAGCGATCGAAACTGGTATTTAGAAAGCTCTGTCTTATGATTTCACTCTTTCAGGATCTGAATTTAAATGTGTTCCGTCAATTTTTGTCACGGCTCTGAAGAGGAAAAACTGCTGACCTAAACCTTGTAATGGCCTTTTTTCTGCAAAGGCAGGCACACGTAGCCATCCTGACACATTTGCATTAACTGCCCCGGACAGCTCAGCAGTGCGCTCTAGCTTTTATGAATGAGCTGCTACAGTTTTTCCTGCTCTACTTTCCAATGAAACACTTTGAAGCAAGGGAGCATCTAATGTATTTACAGAAGTGATCGTCACTAATGCTATTTGCGCTGGGTGCACTCGTGTTGCATGCAGTTGTGAATAAAAGTTGGATGACTACATGTTGACACATGGCATTTTATTTCAGTTTCAGAGCAGGTTTGGTTACAAAGCATCTCAGTATCCATGCTGGCAGAACAATTCTTGGATTTTACAGTCTTAACATTGGCTGTTTGCCTTCGACATGCATTTTAATCACCTTTCAAATCTTTTCCTCCACAGGTTGCATGTGGATCTGAACATAACCTCGCCATTGTAGGTGAGTGTATTCTCTAAAAAAGTTCCTGTGCATTCTCTTTTGTATGTTATTTTCAAAAACTGCCCTGTTGCAAGAAAATAGATAAGCATAAACATCTGACAACATAGCACACAGCTGCACTGAAAAGGTACATATAAGAAGAGAGAAATTAAGCAGAAATAGTTCAGACTCGAGAGGCTCCACTTTGGCCTGACATGCCTCTTAACTGCATAAAGTAAAAGAGAATACACGTAGGTGAACTATTTCAAGTCATCCTCCCCTTTGTAGCAGAGCATTAGTAAGAGAACTGTCTAATACGTTGCAGTTAAACATCAGTGTGAAATATTAATCCTTCTGGTAATGCTGTAGAGGATTTCTGAGGTCAGCTCATTGCTTTGTGGCCTTTGCATCAGGAAGTAATTACAGCACGGATAGATGGGTATCACTGACAGAAGCAATTACCAGAACAGGCCTGTAAAAGGGCTGAATTAACCACACACACATTTACAGGCATGTTTTTCCAGTTTGGAGAGCAGTCTCCCTTTATCGACGTAAGAACAGGACATAGACGTTGCAATCTTTCGATCGTGAATTGTCATCAGGCTTAGCAAGATATGAAAAGTGCTTTTATTCTTTCCAAGCTTGCCAAAAGTCTCCAGACCTCCTATAGTGACATACTTCCTCTATAAAACATTTTGGAAGTAAAATCTTTCACATTAAATTTTGAACAGCGACCCAGTTTTTTTTTTCCCAACATCAGCTTGAATATAAATATGCCAGATGAACATTGAAGCACAAGCACAGGGCTCCATTGTAGAGGAAATGCTGGACATTGTGTCTATCCACATTCAAAGTTCTGACCAATTTGTTTTACTGGGATGCCTTTATGATAAAGCCACTGGTGACGCAGGCTGTCCGTCATAATGACAGGTCCCACAAAGCACCGCTCTGTGCTTTCAGAAGTTCAGTTATGTGATGAGAAAGCAGGAGCAGCCGAGGGAGAGCTCGTGAACCTCATGTACCTTGTTCCTGCACCATGACTCTCCTCTTTTCCTCCTGTCTTGAGCGAGGTGGCAGGAGCAATGAAATAGCAAAACAGGATTGGAAGCAGAGACCTGAGTGCTGCTATTTCTGGTGCTGAAGTAGGTCAGGCGGAAAGGAACGGAGAGCACTGCATGCTGCTCATGATATCTGTTGCCTGCTCAACACTTGCCCATTTGCACCTGAGGAGGTGCTCCTCGTCATGTATGAAATTCATCATCGGTGGTCAGAGGTGGGCGATAGGCCAAAGACGCTGTGGGCACAGCTCATCCAATCTGGGGAAAGATTGTTGTTAATGTGAACATTTTGAACTGAACAGGTACGTATGAGGACAGACACCTTAGATCAGATCCTGTTTTATCTTGTACCTGTAGTATAATAGTGTAAGGCAAGCTAAAAAAAAAAAAAATCGACTTCTGCAATCGTGTTGCTGTGGTGTTGTTAAATAGGTGTGAGATTTTTAACTGTCGACTGTAAAACCAAATGCCAGGGGCTTGTTTACAAGGAAATGGCTTTTGGTTGAGGGTCTTGATTTTGATCCTTTTGTTGTGCCGAATATTGCGCGGGCACTTAGTTGCCATGGAAACACTGATGTGCTGTACTCCAGTCAGTGAGTCCATGAATTAAGCACAGTACCAAAATAAGGCTTTTTCCCTAAAGAACGGAACGTTTCAACACATTAAGCTCTTGTGTAAATGACATGTTTACTTAATAATCAAAGATGCAGACTAGTGCAGTCAATTTATAAACACATGCAGTATCTTAGATCAGTGTGTCTGTATTACAAAAAGCCCTATCTGGCAGAACGTCACTGACATAAGCTGCTTGGTGTGATATCTCGGTTTGTTAACTGGCATAAACACATGTGTCACATGGGCGAATCGAAATCTTTTGATGCCGAGCCGGAAACACAGAGACAAAGAAACCCCCCGATGAAATAAATGAAAAGACGGCATGAGAGACACACAGCTGCAGGATGGGGAAAGCTTGAAGATGTGTTACCCTTGAGAAAGCAAGCTCGCTTCTGTTGCCATGGCGACGCAGCCTATTAGGTAACTGTGTTGCCATGGCACGTGTCTCCTCGGTGATGCGGACCTGACCACACCCACCAACACCTCACCAGCTGTGAGGAGCAGGGAGGCTTTATTACTGGCTGTGTGTCAGTCTTGGGAACAGAGAGGCTGTGTGTGTGTGTTCGTGTGTGATTGCGTGTTTTCTGTCCTCTGCACCCAGACTTTATTTATTCTCTCCAAGCTCCTAATTTTAATCCTACACGGTACAGTGCTGCAGCCCTGTCTCTCTCCTGTCAGCTCCACTGACCCATGACCCCTCTCCTTTTCAGGGGGGTGTCTCCTCTCCTGGGGCTGGAACGAACACGGAATGTGTGGAGACGGTTCACAGACCGACGTCTTTCAGCCACAGCTGGTTTCTGGTCTCAGACCTCTTCTGATTGGCTGTGGAGCCGGACACTCTATGGCAGTGTGCGCTGCGACGACGGACTCGAGACAAAATTCTGCAATGACTCCAGTTGAGTAGTAGCTGAGCAAAAACATTTTATTTATTCAGCATAAGGCAATCAGAGACTAGAAGAACAGAATTAATTCACATATTTCTGACTGATTTAGTGGTTTATTGGTGCAAAGGCCACATATCTGTGATTATTTGAAGTGCCTTTGAACATACAGTAACTTTCACCTTCCAGTAGGCCAGATAAGCTCCTTCAAAAGGTCAGACTTCAAACTGCAGTTGTCATAAATACTGTTGTGTGGTTGCACACAGGCTGAGTTATGTTACATGTGGACAGAGGCCATCATTTCTCTGACCAGCCCATCACTTTGATGGACACGATCGGGGCCAGTGGCTTTGCAGGAAATGGCCGGGCCTATGGCGCCTGGTCCACCTGCCATGATCGTCTTCTGTTATGGATCATGTGAAGGATTGGCTACACTGGTGCTATACCTCCATCTTCCCATGTCAGCGGTTTTATTGCTGTGATCCTGAGTGTCAGGAGGCAGTCAATCTCCGCACCTCATACTAAAAAAAGATCACTGTGATTTACCACTTACACATAAAGCACAGTATTTTTTTTTCTTTGGCAAGTGTCCAACGCTTATTTCTATTTTTGTCACTCTGTATCGTGTTCTTTGAGGTTCTGTCTGTCTCATTGCACCATTTTCACACTGAACACTGTCTCTTGGGGGAAATTTGTCCGCTGCATTTGACCCAACTTGCATATTTATAAGCTGTGGGCAGTGCAGCAACATGGGACCAACTGCAGGTCTGAAGCCAGGACTGTAGTCAAGGGCAATGGCAGGACTCAGGATGGCTCATGGATCATGTCTCTGCAATCATTTACGTATTTAGTTTAAAGAGTTTATTCCCAGTTAGGCTTTATGCAAATTAAGTATAAAAAAGAACATCTGTGTCACTGAAACTATGCATTAATGAAAGTTAATGAGCTTTTACCTTGTTTATTTTGAAAAAAATAAATCAACACTCGTTGAAAAATGATAATTTCTGTGTTTTTGTTTATTTATCACTATTTATTGTACAAGCCTGAACTGTATTGGTCAAAAAAGACACAAAAAATCCCTAAACAACAAACCAATCAAAAACGATCACTGAACACCTTATTGAGATAACTAACCACAAAATACAGTGTTCAAAACACACACTCTGAAATCTCACTAGACGGCAGACATTAGTTGCCTCTCATTTGTGTTATTGTTTCAGTTTAATGTTAACAGTTGTATTTTTTTTTTATTCCGTGTCGGACATTGACGAGCACACTGCCTCCCCCATTTATGCTCAGCTCTGTTGGCAGATTCAAAATCTGCTGTGCCTGACTGCACACAGATCTCTGAAGGTTGTTGGCAGTGTGTTTGCAGTTGTTTGGTAAAAAAGTTGGTCCCTTCTCACTAACTTTTCCACACAAACAGTGAAGCTGTACTTTGTACTCAACGACTCTCCTGCAGGTTTTTAGTTACACTCTCATTACTTGCCTTCAGAAGCTGATCCATGCATGGGTCCTTATTGTTTCTGTGTGCTTTTTGAAAACTGAATCAACGCTTGTTTTCAATGGCTGGTGACTGATGGCTAATCTAAAATAAGATGTACATTAATTCATCATCTTGGCTGAACTTTACCAACATGATGAATGATAAGATCAATTTGCATAACATAGGCACTTGTCCGGTTTGATGTGAATAATGTTTTGGCATTGGTTAGTATTACATACTAATATACCAATTTGCATGTGTGCAGAAAAAGAATAATAATCCAATTCTACATGATTGTCAATTAAAAAGTTCTATCGAATAATTCATGTCTGACCTGTGGTATGAGTTAATGTATTTTATATATAAACTGTCTTTTTATATATACACTTTTTAATCAAAGTGTAGCTACATATGAATATATATCACCATTCCTATAATTAATTCATTTTGTACTAATTTATTACCAGTTGCTAACAGCATGCTTTAACATTTTAATGCCTCATTAAAGAATAAGTTAACCCAAACATTTTAATTCAGTCTATATTAATTCACCCTAATGCTGATGCAAAGTACGTGGAGTCACGTTGTCCTCCAAACATCCCGGTCTGATCTGTGAGCTCAGAGCACGAGGAGGAGCGTTGTGTCTACACTGCTGGCACACGAGCTTTGAAATGCAACAGGATGGGGCTAGCCGCTTAGCATGCTAAGTTAAGGAGATATCTCTGCAACGCAGTACATAATGTCAAAGCTGTTATTTCTTCACATTTGATTGATAATCTTTGTTTATTTTTTTTAAGTTTTCAACTGAAATTCTTACATATTGTATTTTTTAAAACAAGTCCCCATCCACCTCAGATGTTTAAAAGAATGCCACGACACTGTTTTGCTGTGAAGCTTCAGAAAAGTTTTGTGAATTACAAAACTTTGAAACTTTTACAAAATTACGAATTACGAAATTTCCCTCTTGGGAACTTTCCATCGTCATGAGGGTGAGTCGATAATGACTTAGTTTTTCATTGTTGGTTGAACTTATCGTTTAATACAAGTTAAGAGTTGTATTTTTTGAGTATGATGATCCTTTTCTTTAATTTTTTTTTTGTGGATGTTATCTCTTTGATGCCTAAAAACATATCAAAGGAATGTAAAAAGTCCACTGGTGCAAAACAGTGCAAAAGTCTACAAAGATGTGACCATGACAGTGCAAAGATCATTTGTAATTGTTTTGTCTTCAGTGGCCTGACTGATGTGACACGTGACAGTTGGCTGTTTTTTTTTTGTTTTTTTTTTTGTTTGTTTTTGCTGGAGGGGTTAGGCAGGAAGGGAGGGCGGGGCGGGTGTTGTGATTAAGATCGGAGCAACATTTTTTTTTCTTTCAACAGAAGAAGCACACAGATATTTGATGATCACTCAGAAACATCGGTACACACAACTTGAGCACACATAAAAGCGTATTTACAGCACTGGCACACACCAAAGAATAGGCACACAAAATTACAACACAGTAACCAGTCACAGATACTGAGCTACATAAGGCTTGACAACAAAAACTTCCTCAGTGCTACATCTATGCTGAGTTTGTGATGTACAGGTTGTCACTGTCACACCCATTTAAAAATACTAAGTAATACACACAACAATGCTACAGGACTATCAGGTGGGTGATGGGCCATTATGGGTCATACACATAGTGGTTGGTACACCATGGTTCATAACACAAACTGACTCTGTTGGTTGTCTGCTCCGGTGCTGTCGCTGGGTCTCTATAAACATATAAAAAAAACAATAACAAAAATAAATTATTACACAAATTATGTATAATGGTGGAAATGATGGCGATGATGGATACCTCTGGAGGTTGCGGGGGGAGAGGTGAGAAATGACACTAGCTTGGAGAGTAAAGAAAATGTGCTCCGTTAGTTCCTCATGGTAGACCACGGGTTTACCATGTATTTCCCATGCTTAGCCAAGGCATCAGACAACGATGTACTGTCTGTGTGCAGAGGTTGGACTCTTAGTCGGTTAATAAACATGCCCCAATCATGCTGCGCTCTACAGGTTGATGTACAGTAGTTCGGTCATTGTCATGCGTTTGTATACTTTGCGTCATGCTCTTACAGTCACCTCGTTGTTTTGTTACGCTCTCTTTGACCCGGACACAGGTAGAAAGAGGGTCAAACAGCAGTTGGAGGCACTAGCTGTGAGCTAGTGGGAAAGGAAGGATGTATGTATGCATGTGCTGTTGAATAAAAACGGAGTCTAAATGCTCTTTGTGTATAAAATTTATTTCATGCAAGGACTTATATTTACATATTTTATTTGAATACTTTTCTTGTTGCATAAATGTAAAATACATGCATTTACCTTTCCCCAAGTAGACCCACCTCCCATACTGTGCTGCGTTGTACTTTTTTTTTCTCCCACTTGAATTGCATTAGCATATAATTCACCTGCATCTCTTCACATCAAATCTTCACATGGTGTTTTTTTTTTTCTTTCTTTCTTTTTTTTTTTTTTTGAAATATATAACGTCCATTAATTACCACAAGAGACATGACTCGAAATGTGAAACTCTGCTCGTTCAGAATTAAAAACAAAACTTGGATGAGTTGCTATACTTGTATCTTCTTCTGATTGGTCAACACAAAAATTTGTCAAAGTGCCCTGAAGAATTGTGCATAATAATTGGGACAGGATCAATACATGTAACAGTGACAGTATTGATATTTTAAATCAATAAGACGTACATACTTGCAGGAGCCGTCGTGACATCTCTGGCTGATCATAACTCAATACATTTTTGGCTCTGTAAAGTTGCCTGGTCCCCGTTAATCATATTTGTGCTTTATCATACAAAAGATTTATTGAGATGGGGATTATAAAGTCATAATCTTTCCTTCTTGGATCTATATATTCCTCTGAAGGTTAAATCCTAGTGTGTGTTGACAACAACCAAGAGGGCGTTTTCTACTGTGATTAAGTATATGAGGGTGGTGCAAAAGGTACAAGGTGCACCCTATAAAATAAAGCTTTCGTCACACTGTTATGAGCATGGTATAAAGTGTATTGATGCTACACAGGGAGCACTTATGTAATATCATGTCAATTTTATTACTCGCTTTTACTTTGCCTCACCAGGTATGAAGGCACCGTTGTTGTTGTTTTCTATAAATTGTGAGCCTTAATTTAGGCGTCACAGCAGTAATAGAAGTTGCTGCAGACTACCGATGATATTGAAAAAACTACCAGTAAATATATTTGTATAAAAACTATTTATGCTCATAACAGCATTAGTTGGCTTTCTGACAGATTGTTCAAGTTAATTGTGTATTTGTTGGAGGCCCCAGTCAAATAAATACAAGAAAATAAATATATGAATTTTTGGGGGAAAGGCAAAGAATGGCAGCTACATAAAAATCTCTGCTATGACTGAGTCTCTTGTAAAGCTGTCTCAAAATGCATAAAGAATGACAAAGCTTTAGAAGCTTTAGAAAGAAAAAGGATTTTTTTTTTCTTACAGGTACTGCGATACAGTTAGCTTCTTGTTGAACATAATTTCTCATGCAGTTCATGCAAATGAACAAACAGATTTAGTTCTGTTGACATTAGATGTATTCATCACTAGTATCATAGGAATTGTCATCATCTCCATATTGCATTGGACATCATGAACATCAAGATCAAATTTTCTTTCTCTTTTTTTTTTTTTTTTTTTATGGCCACTCAGATAACATCTCGTCTCGTCTGGATTGCACTTTTTCAGAATGGTAACGTCTCTACTTTGCAACGTACAAAGCACTTGAGAGGAGTTCCCTTAACAGCTGGTAGTAATCCCCTTTTGGATATGTTTAAAAGCCATGTAGTGTTAATGTCCAGCATACTGTTAGCAGGGGTTACATCTTGTGGAAATTTCTTTCACAAAGTTGTAAAAAGCAGATGAGATAAAAGTTATTGGCAGAGGAGTATGCGAGATCAAAAGCAACAGAGCAACAGGCAATGATGTAAAACACAAGGAAAGAGTGGGTTTAGCCTGTGGTCGTAGTACAACAGTGCTTTGTCTGCAACTGAGGTGACCCATGCAGAGTGGCATGTGCCAATGTTTTCTAGTCTAGGATATGATGACACACCCAAGGAGAACACTTGGGAAGCTTGAGTATAAGCACAGTTGAGATACAGTTTTTTTTCTCTTTTTTTTTTCAGAAAAATAAAAATAAAATAGAAAATGAAAAATAAGCAGGAGCGAAGGCAAGTGTCAAAGCAAAAATATTTGACAGGAAAGATAAGGAGGAGGAGTGTGGACTGGCCTTCCAATGGCATTGTGTCTGCTACTCAACCATGCTACATAATGGATGGGATGGGAGAATGTGAGTGCTGCATTAGACAGGGTGGGCTGCAGGGCAGGGCGGACACTGAGGACACTCCAGAGGCATCCCCGCTCATGCCAGACATGCTGTTAAGGCTCCAAGGCTTTTCATAACCTTCAGTTGAAAAACAGAGAACGTTCTGAGTACACTGCAGCACTGAATCCATGACAAAATGTTTTGGTAGCTCCTCACTGGTAAATACTACACCTGTTGCTTTCTTGTTTTTGTCTCCAAAGAAACAGGTCAACACAGACTTGAGACAGATTATTATTCTCCATGCATTGAGTGCATCAGGAGTACAACAGCATGCACCGGGTGGTACTGGAATGGTTTCGGAGTAGAACACTATAAAAGACTTGAAAAGGTAGGCACCTCAGGTAGGGAATGTTTTTCTCAGCTACAGGTAGAATTTCATACTGTACGCCATTAGTTGTTAATGTGCTGGCTGCACACAACAAGGAATGTTTTTTTTTTTTTGTAGATTAATACTTTTAGAAAAAAAAAAGGGTTTAATCTTGTTATTAAATTGTAAAAATCAGTAAATTAGAATTTGGCTCTCCATCAGCCTTCCTCCATTTGTGTTGTGCTCCTTCACCATACTGATAGCACCCATCAGCAAGACACTTCATGCACCGTTATGGTCAAGAGGAATGTTCTCATAAGTCAGGATCCTGCATGGTATTAATCATTAAAACACATATACATACATGGTACACGCATAGCACATAAATACTTTCTCGTAGGCATGTAAGACAACACGTTCTAGATCATATAAATCTCGAAAATAGCTTTCTTACTTGTAAATAAATAGGGCTATTACATTATGCATGGTATCAAAAAATATATTATGTCGATGTGGACAATTAGAATGGACATTTGTGGTGATTGTGCTTGGCCTGAACAGATGTGACTTAGAATATATACAATTCCCAAAGGGATGACTGAGGAGAAGCAGCTGCTGTGAACGTGTGCCATAAGAGGTTTGTAGTTGTGTGTGTGTGTGTGTGTGTGTGTGTGTGTGCATGTTTGTGTGTGCCTGTGAAAAACTGAGGCGTAACACTCAGCAAAGAGGGGTGAAAAGGAGCGTGTCCTGTCTACGGTCTACAGGGTGTCAGTGTCTTACGGGGGCCTGTGATTGGCTGTTACTGTACGTACCCCTCCTCACTCTGCCCCCTGTGTGGTTGGGGCGTTCAGCAGTGGTGACCAGGAAACAGGGCCGCTCTCTCTCGCCAGGACTGAAGATTTCCTCTGGAGATATGGCCTGGTCTATATGAGGGCAATCTTCGTTGGCCAGAGCTGCGTTAGCTGCCTCGCCGTTCAGCTTGGAATCTTAAAGCACCACGATAAAGATACAAAAAGGAAAAAAAAAAAAAAAAACAGACAAGAGAGTCGCGTTTTTCAGAAGTGAAGCGCTACATTTCTTTTAATATATCTTCAGGTTTTCACGTAGGGATCAACTTATAACCACTGTACGTGTTGTATAGCTTCTGTGTTTGTCTTGCGTTCTGTTGCTCTGTTTGTTTTGGGGCACAAACGGTATCAGAGGTCAATATAATGTTTGCCAGCAGAGGAATTCAAGAAGGAAATCAAGTGACTCTGCTTGCATGATGTTAGGATTACAAATGCATGATGATTACAGACGCTCGGTTAGTCTTAAGAGAGAGGAGGAGTGAATCACTGAATTAAGAAGTACAAAATCAATAGCAGGATTACTCACAGTCCCTCTATTCTCCTGCCCAGAGTAAAATATGCTTTTCATCACATATTTTATTGATTGTTTTTCAGTGGGAAACTCATTTGTTTAATCTCATGCCTGAATCCTCAGCTAATTGAAGTGTGGGAACAGACAAACAATGAAACAGTGGAGTAGTGATGCGTCTGCCTCGGGAGGACAACAGGAGTGGTGAGACAACAATTCGTTTTTTAAAATTTTTTTTGTTTCTTACCTTGAAACTTTATCTCGAAAACGTCGTCATGGGGGATGGGGCTCTGAGGTTGCGAGCTGATGCTTGACTTACAGAAGTTCGGAGAACCGGGTTGGGGTGCCCGGGGGATGTGCCTGTTCTTTTTCTTTGGTAGTTTCTGTTTTGCCATGGCCAGCGAGTAATACATTCCAAAGTTGTTGACAATCACAGGGACGGGCATGGCGATGGTCAGCACACCCGCCAGGGCGCAGAGGGCTCCCACCAGCATACCAGAGGTCGTCTGAGGGTACATGTCTCCATATCCGAGGGTGGTCATGGTCACCACGGCCCACCAGAATCCGATCGGGATGTTCTTGAAGTGCGTGTGCTCGCTGGCTCGAGGGTCGTTGGGGTTAGCTCCGATTCGTTCAGCGTAGTAGATCATAGTAGCAAAGATGAGGACACCGAGAGCGAGGAAGATGATGAGGAGCAGGAACTCGTTGGTGCTGGCCCTCAATGTGTGGCCCAGCACCCTCAGTCCCACGAAGTGACGCGTCAGCTTGAAGATGCGAAGGATCCGAACGAAACGGACCACTCTCAGGAAACCCAGCACGTCCTTAGCTGCCTTTGAGGAGAGCCCGCTGAGGCCCACCTCCAGGTAGAAGGGCAGGATGGCCACAAAGTCGATGATGTTCAGGGCGTTCCGAATGAAGTCAAACTTATTGGGGCAGAAAGTTATTCGCATTAGAAATTCAAACGTGAACCACACCACACACACGCCTTCGATGTAGGTGAGGTAGGCCGCAGTCTCAGTCTCCTGGTAGGTGTGCTCGATGGTGATGTTGTCCACCACCTCCAGCTCGGTGCGGTTGATGATGGGGTTGAAGGCCTCGTGGGTCTCCAGACAGAAGGTGGTGATGGACACCAGAATAAAGAAGAGCGAGGCCAGAGCCACCCACTGAGCAGCAAACACATATAGGGTGCAGACAAAGGGAACAGAAGGGAGAGGGAGGAGGGAGAGGAGGGACAGGGACAGAAATTAATGCAATGTAATCAAGCTTGACGCCCCAGCAGCAATTCTTAGCACGACACAATGCAATTCAATCTATTATCAGAGACGGTGGCTTCTGCTTTGACAGTAACTGTGGCACTGACACACACTCTTTCTCTGTCTCTCCCCCTCTCTCGGCCCTCTCTGTGTCTTGATTCGGACGTGTCACCGTAAAAAAGGGACAATCAATGCGAGCTCGCCGTTCTCGCTTCTCATCCCTCCGCTCCATCTCAAGGTCATGGCATTTCCAAGGATATGCTCCATGCAGAATTACAAAGAGCGAGGCAGCGGAGGGAGCAGACGGGACATTAGTGTCACCCCCCCCTCCGCCTCGACTAAATTTAGCCGGGGCTCTTCCCTTCAGCACTATCACTACAGCAGGTCTTCCTTTACACAAGGTCACACTGTCCAGATGATCACCTCTTGGGAATCCTAGCGAGCTGACCTGTGGACACACTTTCATGAGAAACCCATATTTCCCTTAATGGCGAAAGTGGACTTTAGCCTTCATTACGCATCGATTAGATGATCACATTTCATCACATTTCAGGCTCTGGTATTTCTGATGCATACTACATGGGTGTAACAGATACAGTATTCTTTCCTGGGCATCGATCGCAACCCTGTTCTCGTGTTATCCCTGTGATCGCAGCTTTAGAGTGAGTAGCTCGGGGAAAAACAGCTATATCTTCGACGGGGATCTGAAGTCTACAGATCGGAGTCAGTGGACAAAGGAAGAGTGGATAGCTAATTAATCATCCTATGAATCACAAAATCAGATCAATGGCACAAAGCCATGCGCAAAGTTGTCTTTATAAGAGTAACCGGGCTCTGTAGTGCTCCTCAAACTAATGCACCGTGTTGTTCAGCACCAGGGAGAGGAGTCGGATGGGGGCAAGTCCAGGCACGAGGAAGTCTCACATATATTCCACTGAGCAAAGGAAAAACGCAGCGTCTTTAGTCAAGTCCATTCACAGCGTGTCACTAAGGAAAGGCATGCAGAGCGGGACGGAAAACAGGCCCCTCATCACATCATCTCATCACAGTTCATCGCATTGTGCCGAGGAAATCACTGCTGCTTATGGCCGTCTGCTTCCCATCCACGTTAGCGCGGCAGTCCTGACGGAGACTGTGTCTTAGCAGAGGCCGGCGTACAGCACAGACGTCTGCTCTGTCAGAGGGGCTGTCCTCGTTCCCTGAGACGACTCGCACTGATCGAAGAGGACACGCGCCAGTTTTTGGATGAGCGAGATGAGGAATGATTGCGGTTGGGACATTTTTAGATAGCATGTGAATGATCTTGACGTGTAGACAAAAGGAGCGCTTGACTAAGAGACAACATGCACCTTTGTCAGGCTGATAATGTTCAGCTTTTGTTGGTGTGCGACAGAATTCGTGTCAGTTTCTGAGACGTTAGTAGAGTGTATGCGGTGTTGTTGTATTGGATTGCATAATATTGTTTTGTCCACCCCCTCTACAGTATGTGCTGTACAAAATAACACTTACACACTGGAAAATACAGTAATACGATACAATTCGACCGCACTGAAAACTACAGCAGATTGAAATCAGCAGCAAAGACTGGGTTGCAAACTGGGAGAAGCGGGCAGTTACTTCAGGGCCCAAGACTTTCAGGGGCCTCTAAAAGCCAGAGATTTACTGTCAGCTGGTTTGTGTCGATTTGAATAATTGCAGGTGTGTTTGGGAGCGTCTCCTCCACCTGTATCGGTTCATATCCCTGAATAAATATCACTTAATTACCTTGAACAGCTGGGACTCATTTTTGCTTGGGAAGGGGAACTGAGTTAATCCAGCTCTGTTCACGCCTCATTGATGCAGTATGAACAGATATTTGATATTTTAGGGTTACTGACAGGCATGCCCTACAGATCTGCCTGCCCACATGAAAACATCAAAATGCAGAAAAAGATGCTTGGTTCATTTATAATTATTACATTTCCCACTGATCTCATTTTAGACAATGAAGTTTATTGTGAACTGTAAAATATCCTGCCTCTGTTACATGTCTTTGCCACGGCTCTTTGATAACCACATTTGAAGGAACATTGCAAAAAAAAAAATGCAAATGCATGGTTCACTCTGTAGCGCCACTGGCCCCAAAAATGGAGTATCAGTCGGGCTCTAATTGACAAAAGAGCTGAAACAGCTGGACACTCGATGAGCTGAACTGAAAATTAATTGGTTACAATTTTTGGCAAAAAAGGCCTCAAAGTTAGCCTACCTCTCTGTTTCTTAAATAAGAATGATTTCTGATTGTTTTCCTTTTCTTTGACTGTAAGCTGAAACTCTTTTTCGTTCTGACTGTTTGGAACAGAAAAAGCAGTTTCTTCAGACAGTCATGACACTTTTCTGGCAGAAATGCATCCTTCACTTATTTGACAACAATTGTCAAATATCTTGCTGAAATATTACGGTTGCTAGTCCCCCCTACAAGGTAACATGTGAGAGGGTGAGTGTACATACTTCTATTGGTTCTATTTCTATTCTTTCTGCCTTTCTTTGGTCTTTTTATTTGTGATTCAGTTGATCAACCTGTGACTTGACAACAAGAGACAAGTGGAGAGTAAAAGACTTCTCTTGCTTGCTTTCCTTTCATTATGTTTTCTACCTTCTAGCACGCGTTTTTTTGCTGTGATATACTGTATAATTGAAAAAACAGGCACATAGTAAAATACCTCTAATTATCTTTTGTCAAACCTCTGGTAGCCAATAAAAAAGCAAAATTACATTCTTTTTGTTGTTGCAGCCCTGACGACCAGATACTTGTTGTCATGTTGGCCAGCTCACGCACATCAATTAGCGAGAGAGTTGAAAAACAAACAGCACCATCACTGCCAGCACACGTCAGCGTGATAAAGCCTCTGAGCCACTTTCATGTCGGCCGCTGACGCCTCCTGACACCCTGGCTCTCTGAGCCCTCTGAACATCCCACCCTTCAAACTGTTAAACCGGCGCTGCATCTCGTCAGGGGGATGGCCCCTGTCTGTAAACCATTTGTCTTTGTGAAAGTGAGGAACGGCTCGGCCTCCAGGGGAAGGCTGTTTGCTCCTTATTGGCTAATTCTCCCTGTTGCTGGCAAACCACAGGCCTACAGTGATATGCATTGACAAGGGTTTTTTTTTTTTTTTTTTTTTTCCACAGATGTAGCCACTGAGAACAGAGGCTGTAATTAACTCTGAGGCTCAGTTCTAATTAATCTTCTTGCCTGTCTTGGGTGAGCTCTGTCAATCTTACGCTCTCTGCTTTGTCTGGCTCGCTGCTAAAAGTAGGACACATCTGAGGAGTTTTCTGCTTCGGGATGCACAAGAGTGTGTGTGTCTGTGTGTGTGTGTGTGTGTGTGTGTATGTGTGTTTCTGTGTGTGTTTCTGTGTGTGTCTGTGTGTCTGTGTGTGTGTGTGTATGTGTGTTTCTGTGTGTGTCTGTGTGTGTGTGTGTGTGTGTGTGTGTATGTGTGTTTCTGTGTGTGTTTCTGTGTGTGTCTGTGTGTGTGTGTGTGTGTGTATGTGTGTTTCTGTGTGTGTTTCTGTGTGTGTCTGTGTGTGTGTGTGTGTGTGTATGTGTGTTTCTGTGTGTGTTTCTGTGTGTGTCTGTGTGTGTGTGTCTGTGTGTGTTGGTTAAACCACTTTCACCAGTGCTTGCTGTAAGAGTGAGAACATGTCAATACACTTGACACTTGCTGGATGGGGCCTGATAACTAATTACACCAATCAGTCCGCTACAGCTGTTAAAGCAGCGTGCAGCACAGCGGGCCTGTGTAGGGGCCACAAAACAAAAACATCCGAAGGTGTAAAAGTCATTTTCACCGCCACCATCGAGAAGCATCGCGCCCAGATGGAAAGGTGCCCATGACCACAAAATGTGACTTCTAATGGCAGCCTAATTTTATTTTTTTTTATTTTTGTCTGGAGGCCTGCCACTAAACTTCTGGTGGTGCCAAAGATCTGGTTTCCTAAAGTGCAGCTGACCCATTTAACCACAGAAACAGTCCATGTCCTGGAAAATACCAGCCCAGAGACCTGTGAGAGTGTCTCTACTGCCAGATAGAGGGGGGTGGGAGTGGAGACATGCACTGGAAATGACTGTGACAGATGAGCCCTGTGCTTGATTTGTCCTCCATCTTTCTCAGCGCAGTCACACCCCTGCTGTGCAGAGACCCCCCTCCCTGGGAGGGCAATCTCAAGGTCAACTGAAGCCTCTCTGAACCTCCCACATCCATCCAGTCTTTGTGTCACCATCAGGGGCACAAAAGGCAGACTCATTCACAAACTCAAACCCCCTCCATGTTTCAAACCAGCAGTGAGAGCAATTTGAAAGTGTTTTTTTTTTTTTTTTTTTTTTTTTTTTAAAGCTTCAGCAGGTAAGTAAGCGTCTTAGACTTTAAAGGCTACTCACCCTTGCATATTTAGAGGAGTAAGGGTCCTCGAACAGAGCCCAAACGTACTTCTGCCACCGGCTCCACAGGCTTCCGCTCCTGGCGTCAGGAGTGTCTCCCTGCGCCAGCCTCCTCGTCATCTCATCCACCTCATCGTCGGCGTGCTCCGGCTCCGGCTCCGGATCCTCGTTCGCCAGGTCTAACAGTCCCCCCCCGCCGAAACTATCAAGCGCCTCCTCTGCCTCCCGGTGCTGGCGATAGGTCATCCAGCAGCAGGGCTCCACGTCTGTCTCGTCGATGCCCCAGAAGGCCAGCTCCTCCTCGTACAGGGGCCCGCAGACATCAGCCGGGCAGTGCAGCTTACCTGTCCTGTAGTAGTTGAGGATGTGTGCAAAGACGCCAGGGTGGCGGTCGAAGAAGAATTCCTCGATCTTGGCATCATAGTCAAAGTGGTTGGGCGCATCAGGCTCGGCCAACCAAGACAAGCGGGTGCCAGGTAGGGTGCGCAGGGTGCTGCGGTATGTCTGATGTCTGATCCCTCCCACGTTTATCACAATGCGATCCTTGTCGTCGCTCAGGCCCATTGCGTCCCCTAGGCATTTCTCAGATAAGTTCCCTTCATCTCAAAGGTGAGTCCAGGCGAGCCGCGCGCACCACGCACGGCGGATTCAGACCGAGGGGAGGCAAATTATGTAAGGGAGGGCAGCGCGCAAACAAAAAATACAAAAATAAAATCCCACAACAACCTGTCGTCTCTTCACCAACTATGAGAGAAGCCAGGCTGCATCCCAGGAAACGGACCCGGAGCGTGTCTTCTGCGAGCACCTGCTGTGCCACTGGAGGATCATGAAACGCGTGTAGCTGCCAGACGCACCGGAGGGTTATGGAATCGAAGTCCAAAAAGCGATTGCAGCCAATGGCATCACATTAAGAATGGACGTCACATCGTCGGTAGATCCAAGATGTCGAGATAAAAGGACGCGCACGCTGGCGGTTTTGCCCCCCCGCCGGCGGAACGGACCCGGCTCATCGGGCCGCACGAGTCGCGGTAATTGATCGGACTAAAGTGTCGGAGGGTTTGTGACTTTCACAGCAAGGTGACTGCGGTGGTGCTGAGCGGACAGCGCCTGTCCGAGGACTCGAGTCCCTCCTCTGTTGCTGCCTGCAGACTCACCTCCTTCACACCGACGCTCCTTCTCTCTCTCTCTCTCTCTCTCTCTCTCTCTCTCTCTCTCTCTCTCTCTCTCTCTCTCTCTCCTCTGCGTCTCTCCGACGACCCGCCGCCGCACAACAGCAGCTTCTTTGTCTCAAAACATCCAACAAGCCGAGATGTGACAGGATGGAGATGCTTTTTTTTTTTTTTTTAAATCTTAAAATAATCAGAGGTATGTGTGAGAGAGAGAGTCGACCAACCTCCTTCCAATAATAATTGGGGGGGAAAAAACACGCCCAAACTGTCTGTTATTCACACCAGATGGAGCATGCCCAGTGGAGCTTTGTTAAAAACATCGCATCCTCCAGTGGAAGGTGCTGGTCGAGCTGTCACCGCTGCCCACCTCTTCTTCTTCTTCTTCTTCTTCTTCTTCTTCTTCTTCTTCTTCTTCTTCTTCTTCTTCTTCTTCTTTTTCTTCGCCTTCTTCTCCCTTTCACTTTAACGTCGTAGCCTCGGAGGAGGGGTGGCGGTCAGTCAGTCAGTCTGCGGGAGTTGGTGGGTGGGGGTGTGGGTGGTGGGGGTGCTCGTCGTGCTCACGCACAGCTGGCTGGAGAAGATGTGACCTGGAGCCATGAACGCGCAGATCCGCCCATCGCATTAAAAACAAAAAACCAGTCTGCTCATAGATCTCCCTGATTTATAGATGTCACACCAGCTCGAGGCTTGAATCGACTCCCAGGCGGTGTGTGAACGTGTGTGAGAACGAGGAGGTGATTCTGAAACAATGAATCGGGAGAATTCTTTTTATTTTATTTTTATTTTATTTTATTTTATTTTTATTTTTTGGCGCAACTCTTTGCTGCTGCACTTGATGCGTGAATAAGTAGCTCCCAGTCGGGTGTGATGGGCCAGCAGAGGGCGCTGAAGGCGCAGAGAAAGTGACTCTTGTTAATTAACGTGAGAACTGGAGAAACCTGACAACACATCCCGAACACAGAGAGTTGAACCGTGAAGTGACGACCAAGGACAATCACGACTGTAATGTCTTGTTATCACTGACTTTAAAATTACTTTCTTTCTGTCTTTCTGTCTTTCTTTCTTTGTATTTCCATTATCTCTCGTACTTCTGTCTGTCTTTCTATCTGTTTTTCTTTCTTTCTGTCTGTCTCTTTTTTCTTATTTTCTGTCTGTCTGTCTTTCTGTCTGTCTTTCTTTCTGTCTTTCTGTCTGTCTGTCTTTCTTTCTGTCTGACTCTTTTTTCTGTCAGTCTCTCTGTCTTTTTGTCTTTTCTCTGTCTGTTTCTGTTTTTCTTTTTCTTTCTTTCTTTCTTTCTTTCTTTCTTTCTTTCTTTCTTTCTTTCTTTCTTTCTTTCTTTCTTCCTCTCTGTCTGTCTCTGTCTCTCTCTCTGTTCCTTGGGAATATTCCTGACGTTTCCCCACATTTCCCCTGAATAAACACATTTCTAAACGTTCAGAGGAACAAAACCTGCCTCCCTGCTCGCTCTTGCGTCTGGGGATCTTGTTGTTCCCTCTCCTTCCTCTCTCCTCCTGCCTTCAGCGCTCCAGTCAGCCGGTGGGCAGTTCTCCGTCTCGGTTTTCACTCTTGATTATAAAGGAGGAGTTTGCAGCAGAGAGGCGCTTACACTCCGACTGGCTTGAATAAACTTAAAGTCCTCTGGCAGAGAGACCGTGTGTGTGTGATCTGGGACAGTAGACTCAACCGGCCTGACAAAACTGTTTGATTTGGGTAGAGAGGACGAGCTGATCAAACCTGGCAACATGGCTGTGGCGGGCTGCACGAAATGCATTAAATACATGTTGTTTTTCTTTAATTTTATATTCTGGGTGAGTTGAACTTATTTTACTTTGATTTCTTTCGCTCTTCGCTTTCCTTCAAACTTCCACTCTTCTTAACTCCTCTCCAAACATCTGCACATTTAACCCGCACATCTGTCTGCTTCGAGCTGTTAAATCCTCAGAGGGGACGCACATGGATTCCCGCCCTCGTTGTGATAATTATGAGAAGAGAGCAGCATCAGTAGAAAAGAACAGAGGCAGAGCACTCAAAGATCTTGGCCAGCCATGAGTTGAAACACTCTCACCCTTCATCTTCACTTATTTTCTGGATGACCGA
This sequence comes from Acanthopagrus latus, assembly GCF_904848185.1. Lineage (NCBI taxonomy): Eukaryota > Metazoa > Chordata > Actinopteri > Spariformes > Sparidae > Acanthopagrus > Acanthopagrus latus. The sequence goes on from NC_051046.1 coordinate 11,976,358, forward strand.
GCTCCAGTGCAAGGTGACTGACAGAGGAGAGAGGAGCCCTTCAGACTGGGTGGGCTTCAGTCTCCTCACTGGGAGAATCCTGCTTTTTTTTTCCTCCAGGATTGTCTCAGATGACTCAGTTAAACTAACTCATATGTGTATTAATTATGTTATCCAGACAGGAAGATGGGAAGTCTGAGGTTGTTTTTGATGGAAAACTGAAGAAACTGCTCCTCAGTTTTGGATGATTTCTTGTTCTGGGGGAGGGGAGAGCCATTCCCCTCTGACATTTCCTTTGTTCCTACCTGGTCACCAGACTGCAGCATTTGCTGCCTCTGAACTTTTTAAGAGCTCAGTAAACACATTTAAAAAATATATAAATATATTTGTACGTTCACAGTACCTACACCCATTTTCTGAAAACGTGATCCCAGTAATGAGAGACGGTTTCCACAGAAGCCTAATGCAGCTGTCAGCCATTCACACTTCACAGCATCACATCAGACTTCCTGCAGATGTTCAGTCCGGTTGCTGACTTGTTTGGGAAATTCCATTTAGTTCATCTGTACCGAGCAGTCGTCTTTTTTTAGATTAGCACAGTATCACCATATCCTGGACGCGCCACACTTGATGGAGTGTTTCCTCTGTTGGTTTTGCTGCTGTGCCTGTCACTGTGAAAACTCTCGGCCCTCTCTTCCTCGTTTTGCTATTTTTCATGTTGAGAATTCAGTTTCCTGTTTCTTTGAGAACAATGGAGGGCACTCATGGCACTAAAAGTGCAGATGACTTGATATAAACACTGGCAGAATGTAAAAGGAGTGTCAGTATGTGAACAAGTTGTTCTGATCCATCAGTAGTTCTGCTCCATCAGCTTTTATAAGACAACACGTTTATCAGGACATTTCTGATTTATCAGAGATTTAATGAAGAGGAGCGATCAGGGGAGGTGAAGTTGAACAACACAGTGCTGGAGAAACAATGACACATTGTTGTGAGGACATGGTCCGTGCTGAAGGTCATCGAGGTGTCAGGATGTCCCTTCGTCACTTCTCTTAAAGGGCAGGGGACGGTTCACTGAGAGCTGGACACGCACACAGAGAGACTTTAGTAGAAAGGTTTGGACACTGATTTGATCTTGTGCCGTCCCTGAAGTCTCAGCGCTCTCTCTTGAAAAAAGTCTTAAAAATTGATAACTACAGGTTTGTTTTAATATTGATGCTACGTCTCTTGTGAATATCAGACATTTTAATGACTCTGATCCTCCCCAACGTTTTATCAAAGTAAAGGAAAAAAAACATGAAAGGAAATAATGAAGGTCTTTTTTTTTTCTCTCCTGGGTGCAGCTGGCCGGGGGTGTGATCTTAGGAGTGGCCCTGTGGCTCCGCCATGACAGTCAAACCAGCAACCTCCTCATACTTCAGTTTGAAGGCCAGCAGGCACCGGGCACCTTCTATATCAGTGAGTATACACCATCGCCTGTAGAGATCTACGGTGACAAAAGTGTGTATGTTCCCTCAGAGCCATTATAAATATGTATTTTGGGAGTTGGTCACTATAGATTTTACTAAAAAGTAGCTTCTTGGTGGTCCAGAAACACCACCACCACCACCACCACCACCATCATCATCATCATCATCATCATCATCATCATCATCATCATCATCATCATCATCGTCATCATCACTTTGTGCTGATATTTAGTAACACATTATTTTAAAGGTGCACCATGTAGATTCGGGGAAGAAATTTTATTCAGAAGACAAAGATTTTCATTGACCAATTTTTTATTTTCTGCGCCTAACATGCCTAGATTAGCAAACTCTCTTTGTTTTCACGACTGGGTCAACTGAACAAATAAACTTGCTAAAGGACAACACAATGTCATACTGTTTATATGTGGCGGACCCCGCCACTTTTCTAGCTTCCAGCAGTGTTCTTGTGACCTTAATGTCCTCTGGGAACAGCTTGGAGATTGTATTACTACCGCTTTGATATTGTAAATGGTAAAATTCAGAGTTTAAATTTCTTCTCCAAGCCCACACAGTACAATCTACTATAATACAACAAACTATGTCAACTATTTATTACAGAGCTACTTAAAATATCATTCTTGATAATCGTTCCACCTCCTTTAAATTGCTACATCATCACATTGTGCCCCTGTTTCCTCATCTCGTACTCACCACGTTTACCACATGACGGGAAGCTCCCTGTTAGCAGAGAGATGACAGTTCAATTCATAGAAATACCTGTGTTTCACACCCAGTAGGGACCGTGTGAGTAATGTCCAGAAATAGTAGGAAAGGAGCGGCCTCTAAGAAAAGCGCAGGAAACAGGACCTGCGTAAATCCGCCGCACGACTTAAGAGTGGCACAGCCGGCGTCCACACCTCAGTGTTTTTACTCACTGTCACTCTGACACTGACGATTGCAGGCTGGAGGTGACGTTCTCTAAATCAGATCAACATTCATGTTTACGACGTCAGAAAGCCATAGCTGTGAGGGGCCAGATGTTTCACACAGATGCTGAGGCATGTGTGGGAGAACTCTAGAGAGAACAAGTTGAGCGCGGCGCACAAATACAGCCGTCACGTGCCTTCTGTCGCTCGCACTTTAAAAGTATTTGATCCTCAGGAATCTTCAAGAGTTTTGTACTTTGTAAAGTTCAGCCTGTTTCTCTCCGTGTCTCCATGTAAACGTATTGTAGGTTTCAACTAAATCACAGGAGCAGCATTATGACCCTCAGTGCATGAACTGCAGTCATAAATCATCGTCATGTCTCCTTCAGCGACCCGCAGATTGGCCCTAAAACCTACAATACATGATATGATTTAAACATTTTAAAAGGTCCATCGTCTGGGTTTGTTGTGGTGGTGAACTCTAGTTGCGCCCACTAATTTACATTCGGGCTCCTGCTGCTCTCCCATACTTACCCCTCGGTAAATATACAGAGCGAATACAAACCGGGGCTTTTTATAGAAGGAAGGCACACTCGTGATTTTAGAGGCAGGGCGGCAAGAGAGGCCCACCCAGGCGAGATCAAGGGAGCGTTTCTTTTTTTTTTATTCCTCCTCCTCCCTTGAACACACGCCCTTGCATAATTCAAATAACCTTGTACATCTGCACATTACCCCTCAAATTAGCGTTTGGATGTGGATGTTTTTAGCATGCTGGCACACCAAAGTGGTATTTATGTAAGGCCGAAAATACACAGCGTCCTACCTCTTAACCAGTGCTTGAAATCATTATTGGTGGTAGTCTGGTCCTGTTAGTGCTGCAGTCTCTCACGCTGAAGGACGTACAGTAAGAGTGGCAGAGGTTCTTACACGACATGTTTTGCTTGTTTTACACTGTATGTATAATGCAGAGCTTTGGCCCAGAATAGCTTTTTTCTGCCTTATTTCATGCCCAAAAGACACACACAAAAAAAGGGTTGAATTGTGGTTAGCAGGGTGTGAAGGAAGGAAAAATGGATGTCTGAAATAAAATTGTGTGAATCAGTGTACACGAAGAGATAACACTCATCTGAAGCTACACAGCTGCTGAAACCGGCTCGGCTCTGCTGAAACCACTTTGTCTAAACAGGAAATCTCCCAACATGAAAATGGTCATAAACAAAAAAATCTTTTGGGTTTTTAAAAATCTGATCCTCTGTCAGTCTGTTTGTGTGAATGAGAGAGTGTTGCTTTCAACTGTTTATCTTGAGCTGACACTGGAACTGCTGCCGATGCCTCCACGTAAACAGAAATCTCGGCTGTTTTCGTCACGACAGTTCAACTGAAAATCAAACCGCTCTTCTTCTGTAGCCAAGAAGTCCACACTTGAAGGGAGGGGACTAGACCAACAGTCTTTTTAGGCAAGTCTTGCCACTCGGCAGCCATCTTGGCGATGCCCCCGGGCGGTTATTTCGGGCTTTCAAAAACAGGCCTCGATCTGAATGAATGGGCAGAGGGCCAGACCTCCACTTTCAATGGTCACCAAGACATGAAGACTGTATGTACCAAATCCTGAGTCAAAACTGTTAAAATTGTTGAAAAAGTTTGGTTGCTTTGTGAATGCTTTTTTCCCCCATAGGTTATACTTCTCTTACATGTTCTTCTCAGTTTCACAACACCAACTTCAACAAATGCAAGTTTAACGTTTAGTCTTTGAATAACCTCACCTTTCTCTGTAATCCTTGTACTCAGAGGACAAACTTTCAATTCATGCATTAGCTAACATTCTGGCCTGACACTGAGAGAAGATGACATTCATAAGATTATCATTTTCCTAAACCAAAAACTCAAAACCATTGACAGTGATATCAATGCAACCCTCAAATTACATTCCAGTTTTCCACTTTTTGACACATTTAAAGGAAGATTTTTATGTTTAGTTACAGTTAAGATTACATTTGCTGAAGATTACTGTGTACAGTGGTTTATGGCTGCCTGTTGTAGCATAGAATATTTTATTGATTTAAATTTTTACATCAATACGTTGGGGGCGACATTTTGAGCATATCTGAATATTGTAATTACACTTCAGCTGACAATCCCACCACTTTCATTTTCTTCAACAGCTGCCATTTAGATTGATTTCTACTCTTGAACTGGCACCTCAACTACTTCGACTGACATTCAAAGGAATAGTTCTGCGTCCTGGGAATTGTATTGCTTACCTTTCTTTAAGAGTTAAATGAGAAAATCAATACCACTCTCTTGTCCATGTGGTAAACATGAAGCTACAGCCAGGGCAGGTCGGCTTAGCTCAGCATAAAGACTGCGAACGAGGGGCGGCAGCTGACCTGGCTCCATCCGTAGGTAACAAAATCTGAGTACCAGCACCTCAAACGGTGGCAAATTAACAGGCTGTATCTTGTTGGTTTAATGTGTGCAAAAAAGAAAGCGTGAAAATGACTTAAGAGATGCTGGTACACAGGTTTCTCTATTTCCAGTTGTTATGCTGTGCTAAGTATGGCTTTAGTACGGTTTGAAAAAAATAAGATATAGCATGTTAAATAATGAGCTTTAAAGGCACTCACAGGTGGATCAAGCTTCCTATTTAGCATCTGTTTAGCATACAAATATGACAGTGCTACCAATCTTCTCATCTAACTTTAAAAGTGCTGTCCAACTTTTTATATTGCACATTCCTCAACTGCCTCTGTGCAATCTTGAAGCTACTGTTGGCGTTCATGTTGTATAACTTTAATTTATTCCCTGCAGGAGACACAGTGCATACTTGATCTGCTCCTTTTACTCTTCCTGTTAACAAGCCGACAGGAGGAAATGTTTATATGGAGGCTTTTTAATAATTAATCCTCCCCTCATCATTTAGACATACTGTACACTGGGTTCATCTCAGTTGAGTGGTGTCATGCCCCGACGGTGTGAACACGGCTTCACAGCTTCTTCTTCTTTTTTTTTTTTCTTTTTTCTTTTTTACCATACTGGAGGAGAAAAAGAGAGGAGAAGTCCATCTGGGGCTTTTGGCTGGTTTTCACCCCACCCCCCCCCACCTCCCTTTCTCCCCCTCAGGAGATTACACAGGGCGACAAGAAATAAATGAACTTCCCCGGTGGTATAAAATTGCCTGTCTCCCTTAAAGTCTCAATGGCCTTCAAACCTCAAAGGGTGTTGTCATAGTAATGGAAGGCAGTGGAAATAATGCCTGCTTTGCCACATTGCAAACATCAAGTCCTGAAAGAGAAAGAGAAAGACGAAGGGGGTTGGAGGCGAGCAGGAGGGTGTTGAGTTGAGGCAGATAGAGAAAAGAGAGGCCGTCGATGTGTGTGTGGGGAAAGGTTGTGGGTGATATGTGAGGTACAGTGTGACGGTGTTCGTGGCCTGAGAATCTCGACAGAGTCAGAGCCTCTTAAAGGGCCCATCCGTCCCTTTTATAGACCGCTGTGTCAGAGTACATTAGAGGCTGCGTGTGTTTTGTTCGCATGCGTGTAAGAATAGAAAACCCAGAAAGAGGCTGCTCCCAGAATGTCTTGCTAAAAGCAGTGGCGGATGACATATTCACATCCATTACTTAAGTGCGAGACCAAGACTTTATATACTGTCAGATGTTTGATTTCGCCGGTTCCTGAAAATGCGGATATTTTGACCTCAATGGGTCTCGAACAATTATTTACATGAAGCAAGTTGAGCAGTGGAGAGGGGAAATGTAAGAGAGGCCTAGATTAGGTTTTAGTTGGAGCCAGAAGTGTTGGGAACTACTATTCTTTAACAATGTATTTTGTGATGGTGTTTTATTATGATTAGCATATGAGTATTTTTGTTTTCTACTACTTTATACCTCCGCTACACTACTAATCTGGCAATAGAAACAAAAAAAAAATCAATGATACCTAGTGGAGTAAAAAAGTACAATATTTATCTCCAAAATGAAGTGGACTTGAAGTATAAAGTAACAAAAATGGAAATATTCAAGTACTGAAGTGCTTCAAAACTTCCAAAATGTAGTGGAGTTTGAGTGTAAAGCAGCAGAAAATGGAAATAACCAAGTACATTGTACCTAAATACAGTACTTAAGCAAATGTATTTAGTTATATTCCATCTCTGAATCTAATGTTTAATTATACATTGACATCAAATGGCAAATCTCAGGTAAAGCACAAGCATCCCAAAACTTTACAGTAAATGTGTTTCAGCCACTGACACAAATGATTAAACTTTTCTGGGCCGTCGCGGTCCGGGTTACTGGAACTGCTGACGTTACAAGGATTTGGTGATATTATGAAATTATTCTCAAGCAAACTACAGCTTTCCTGGAACTTTATCTCCTTTAGATCGATTTACGCAGAGCATGTTACTGATGTTTATCAATTTCTGTTGGAGTGGAGCCAAACAACCTCTAACCAGCACTTCCTTTAGTCACTTGGATGAAACAAACAGAATCCCATTATAGGAGCAAGTGTTTTGGCCTCCATATATAGGCTACATATTAAAACAGTACATCAAGGTCCATTCACAAAGTGCAGAAAGGCCCGATGTTCTTAAAGTGCTCGACAAGAAATACAGGCATCAAGATCATGCGCTATGATAAACTGCAGAACAGCTACTGAATGGACCTTGACATGAGATTGCTTTGTCAAGTTTCTGAAAATAGTCTCTTACTGCTGCCTTTAACTTACACAAACACACACTTTAAACAATAGATACTGTAAGTTATAAATACATGTAGATAAATAAATTAAACAATTTGAAACGTGACCAATAACTAGTGGTGGAATAGAACATATAATTATGCATATCTACCAGAGTACTGCTCTTTTCTTGACTATTTTTTACTTTTTGCTTTACTTCTCCATGACTATGATTTACAGAGACAGATGTAACTTTTTACTTCACTAGCTTTGATGGACAGCTACACTTTTTTTACAGCCAAGATTTCAAGTACAAAACAGACCTCCTGCATGATCGTCAAACAAGTCGTTCTGCAGGAGTTGTGATGCCCAAAAAATTTCACATTTTGCAGCCACTTCTTCTTTCATAGTGTAAGCTTATGGGAAAAGTTCTTGGGCTGTAGTGCATCACACGATGTTTTAATTACACAGTTTGAACACTATGAAAACTGGCCTCTAATCCTGGCTCTCTTCCTGGAGGCTTTAGCTGAAAGCTACATTAGCCACTACTAGCATAACACAAGTGAATCTCTGACTGAACAGTCACGTCTTATGCATTGTGGGTAACGTGGTCTTAAGGTGTACTCAGGTACTTTTAAAGAAGAGCCAGATAGGGGGGAAAAAAATGAAGTGCTGAGTGGGGCAGACTTTTACATTCCCTGTCTGACCTGTGAAGCTTGGAATTTAAATTGTGTTAAAACATTTAATACTACGTCTTTTATTTTCTCCTTTTCTTTATTCATTTCTACAACTGAAAAAGAAACATGTATAATACAAACAATTCATTAAAAAGAAGAAGAAGAAGGTTGTCATTTTGATTCTTGTAAAATCCACTTTTTTAATGAAATAATAGTATTTTTGTGCTCAGCAACAGACACAACTTATGAAGAGGGTAATCATCCTACCAACAAAATGATCAAAAGGGCTGGAAAGAGGTTGTTAAAGGGCAGCAATCGGCCCACAGGCCACCACTTGAATAGGTGCGATTCATGTTTATGTACAGGAGTAAAATGAATACTTGATGGCTTCTCTTTCCAAGCAGCCAACAACAATAAATAAATAAAACCAACAATATGATAGCATGAGTAATTCTGAAAGAGGCTACATATAGAGTTACTTTTGATTTGAACAAATAAATGCTGTACATTTCTACCGACAAAACTCGAATGCAGGACTTCATCTTGTAATTTAGTGTGTTTGTAGTTTGTTATTACTTCTTTGGTTGAAACAAGGGAGCTGAATTGTTCTTCCACCGCTGCTCATAACGTAATAGCCAAAACTGTGTATCATTTTCCTCAGCTTATGCAGTTTTTACTGTTTAAGACCAGTGACAGATGCATTTAGAGAAGTCTTGAGTAGACTGACATCACATTATGATGCCATCTGTTGTCCATTATATTAATGAATGCCTTTATGTCACGGTCTTTGTGCTCTAAATTAAACCCACCATACAGCTGGTACAATAGATATTTTTTGAACCATCGCTGTGTGTACACAACATTTTCCTTTAAGCTGCATGAAACTTAAGCCAGAGCTCTGCTGTAACTGGAGCTTTATTGCTATTCATTGACTTTTTCCTGCAGCAGCAGCAGCAGCAGTCCTACCTGCACCGGAGCCTGTTGAACTCTTCTGTCTGCCGTTCAAAGTCGTGTAAAATGTGTTTTTGTTTTGTTTTGGGGTTCTTTTGTCAGCAAATTGATTTTTGATTGCATTTGTTAAACATTTTCCCAGTGAATTATCTTTGTATCAGTTTAATCTGATATGTGTGTGCGTGTATATGTAGGTGGATTGTCTTTGTATTCACAAAGTTCCCTCTGTTTCCTGGGGAAGCACAGTGCTCGAGGTCAGGGTTCAGTGCAGAGAGGGATTGTGGGGGGTTGGTGGTGTCTGGAAGGCATTTCCTGTCCTGGACAGTGTCAGCCCCCGCCTCCCTCTCCCTGCCTCTCTCAGGATCTGGGGGTTGTTCATCTCCAGGATGTCAATAATGTCATGTCATCGCACAGGGAAGGCAAGAGAAACATCCAGGAAGTCCATTACCGAACGATGTGTGGATCAATGAGAGGGCAGCAGGCACACACTGCCCCGGCTGTGCTGCCCCCTTGTGGTCTCGAGGACACAGTGTCACCACGATGACCCATCTGTCTGAGCTAACAAATGATTGTGTGTGTGTGTTTACAGGTGTCTACATACTGATAGCTGTCGGGGCTGTGATGATGCTGGTGGGCTTCCTCGGATGTTACGGTGCCATTCAGGAATCTCAGTGCCTGTTGGGGACAGTGAGTATCTCTCCTTTCTCACTGTTAACCAGCAGTTGTTCTTTGTTTGAATGTGTTTTAATCAGTTAATTTGTTTTCTCTCCCTAGTTCTTCTTCTTCTTGGTGATCCTCTTCGCCTGCGAAGTGGCTGCAGCGATCTGGGGTTTCATGAACAGAGACACAGTGAGCAACACACGCTCGCCTTCATTTCACTGAGTTGTTTGCTCACTGATTTTTCCGCCCCTGTTCCCATGAACCTGCTCCATTTGTTCTCACAGATCTCGAAAGAACTGATCAACTTCTACGACTCTGCGTACATCAAGGCTGTGGACGTCTCGGGATCCCCCAGTAAAGACGCTGCCATCAAGGTGCTGGATGTCTTTCACAACACGGTACGTCATGATGGAAAATCTCTCACGTGGCAGAAACTCAGTTCTGATCATGTTTCGTGGACAGCTCTCGCTGAACTCTTTGTTTCTGCTCTTGGTTTCCTCCACAGCTCGACTGCTGCGGTAAAGGAGATGACACTGCGCTCTTCAGACAAATCGCCGGCACCTTGTGTCCCAGAAAGTCTCCAACAGATTTCTTGACAGGCTCTCAGGTAAACTCAGATCCTTACTTAACTTCACAATAACTCAATACCACATTTGGAATATTAGCATGTTTGGAAAGAGGGACAAACACTAAAATTCCGGGCTTCTTGAACTTATCATCGGTCCAAGGAATGATGAATTATGGCATGTAACCAAACATTAAACACATAGCGCTGATCGTGAAACTGCAATATGACAATATATGCCTCTCTCTCTATATATACCTGGATAATGTTGCGCACTGATACACACACAGTCAAGGCTTACATCTGCTTTGTTTTTACTTCACTCCATGTTTTTCTTTGTACTTTCACTTTCTTTTAATTATATGAAGTGTATACATCTTGCTTCCTTTTGCTGTTAGTTATGTAGAATACACAGAACTGCCCCTGTGCACGAAATGTGCTATATAAATAAACTTGGTATTGCTATTGCTGTAACTTTACTGTATCTAGTGGCAATGGGTTGCCCGTGTTAGTTTTGTCGTTTTGTATCTCTATTGTTCCATTCATTTTATAATGCATATGCAAATTCTATCCCCTAAAAAGTCCTTTAAAAACCTTTAGGGAAACCTTTGGGAGTGAGTATGCGTGTTCTAGGGGCTATTTTAAAGAGTTTTCAGCCCTTTGAAACCTAAAGTTTGAAAACCACTGGTCTAAAATGTGTTGTTACTTTTTCAAAACGATGTGGATATGACTCCCAAAACCACAACAGATGCACATGTTATTACCAATAAGTAACAGTAGATTGCAATGGTGCACAACTTTGGATCCAACTGTAAAAAATAGCATCAACATTGGATCAAAACAACACACTGTCTGGGTCCAGGATTAAGTTGTGTATTGATGCTGTATTGACCCAAGTAACTCATACTTACATACTTTTTAAGAAAAAAAAATCATTTTATGTTATGTTGCTATAAAGATCACATTTTATATAATTAATTATTCAGAGTTTTGCGGTCAGAGGCAGCTTATTTTCAGCGCCCTGTTTTGACAGCACACCCGGCTCTCCATTGCATGTAATCGATTACAGTGCGTGCACAGCGAGAGGAGGACGATGTTCTCATTTGGTCTTTCTTCTGCCTCCGTCTCCCCTCAGAGCTGTCACACTAAACTGATCGAGCTGTTCTCCGAGAAGCTCTACCTGATTGGACTGGCTGCCTTGGTGGTTGCCGTCATCATGGTGAGTGTCGGATTAAAAAGGCGTAAGACGGATGTGTCACACAGCTGTGGTGTGAAAAGACTCGTGAACAACATTTCCCTGCTCTCTTTATAAGCTGCGATAAGGACGCAGGTGCCTGAATAGAGGCGGCGTCATTGAATTAAACTGTTCTGTTTTCCCACCCCCCTGTTCAGATCTTCGAGATGATCTTCACCATGGTGCTCTGCTGCGGGATCCGTAACAGCCCCGGGGTGTACTAGGAGTCACATCCGTCCACATCAGCCTGTCATGGAGTTATTTTATTATGTGTTTCTATGCATCAGCTCCTCTCCTTTCTGACTATAACAAGATGGATCTCTCTCTCTTTTTATTTTAGATTAGAAACTTGTTTTTTTTTTTTTGTTTTTTTTTTAATAATGCTAATCCATCAAGGCTCGTCTCAGTCAGGTGTTCTTTATTTATCGTACAACACTTACATTTGAATATGTTGTGAAATATTTCTCTGAAGTCATTGAAGCTGTTTTTATGGATGTATAAATTGTACATATATACTTGTCATATGTTAATAACGCTGAGATGAGTCCACGTATTCCCTGATTGTTTGTGATGATGTCGCTGCAGTGTCTCAGTGTTATGATATAATTCAAGCAGCAGGGGTTCAATGCTGCACTCAGTCTGACTCTAATGATGATGAGTTAGCCTGTGTGTTATTTTAGCCTCTTCTCTGAGGCCAGTGAACCCTCTTCGTGCTGTCTTTCTCTCCCTTATTAACTTGTGAAACACTCACCCTTAAATAATGACAAAGACAAATACGTCTTCTTACTCAACCTGTTTTAATAGTGCTATCACATGATGTCATTATTACGTAGGTATTTCCCAACCATTTATGTTGCTTGTGACTCCTTAAGATGAAGCAATCTCTCGTTCCATTTCTAGCAGTTGAGAAGTTGTAGTAGTGAGGGTTTTTTTCATTCCTCTGATTATTTCATTTGAATATTTTTTAGAGGCTTAAAGAGGTAAAATTATAGTATTTTGCTAAAAAAGAAAGAGAGCAATGAATAGAGAAAAGTCAGGAATAATAAATTGACCTAAGTGAGTTTGAGTTTTGTCTTTTTTACTAGTACATTTACTCAAACTCAGGAACGTGTGCTGTCCTTGAGTGTTTCCATTTCTACCTAATACTTGAACGCCACTACATCTGGTACACAATTTTTGTACTTTTACTCCACTACATTTATTTGCTAACTTGTTACTAGTTACTAGTCACTTTGAAAAATGCTGGACAAATCAGAGCCAAAATAGCATATTTACAAAAATTTCTATATGCAGGATTAAGAAACATTGATTTTGGTAATAAAAAACAGAAAATTGAGTCTGATAATAAGTCACTACTCACAGTTAGTTAGGGATATTATTACATTTTATTTTGTGTTTTGTGAATATCTTTGGTCCCCCCAAAAATACACATTTCCTTATTCCGTATTTGTTGTGTGGCCGACACTTTTACCAAACTGATATTGACTTTTGGGTACTTTTTTTTAAAACTTTGCCTGGTCTCAACATTAGAAGCCACTGTTTACCAAGTTGATAAAAATATCAAATTAAACATTTTTTAGAGCTTCACGTTTGGATCTCAGTCCAAATAATCCACCGCAATAATCCACAATCCTCAATTCACAGTGTTTTTTCTGTGACGATGGGCTCAGTGTTCCTCTCCCCCCACTGGAGAGTCACTCGTTCCAAACCTGCACTCAGTATTTGCCCTGTGCTTCCACAGGGGGGCGGTGTGATATCGACGCCTTCATCTTTTGTCCATTCAGCACAACCTTTCCCACTGCAGCACAGCAGAATACATTAAAGAAAACTCAACCGACTTGTATTTCTGGCACCTTGGCAACAGACACACCCATGACAGGCAATGTTTGTCCTACCAACAGGTTTATTTTCTCAACCGAGGACGCTCACACAGCACTGACGTGAGGAGGTTGTGACAAGTTTTAGATTTGGTTTTTAGCCCTCCAGCTCATGTTTACCTGTGTTTTTATGAGACATGGTTGGTGGGAAGATATTCTGAGGATGAAACACTGTTAAATGAAACTGCAACACAGTGGTTATGTGTGTTAAAGTGAACATTAAAGCCTTCGTTAAGGCGGGGTTTATTGGAGGGATGTTGTATGCTGACTTAGTTTTACCTGATAAACTATCTTTATTAGGTACACCTAGATAAAGATAGATTACATAGACATTGGACATACTTCTGGTCTGATTTTGTTGTTAATGTTTTCAGCTTTGCACTTCCTTTGCCTACAGTATATGATAATAATGATGAAACAGTAGTGTTTTGTTTTGTGTTTAACATGGGTGATCAACGTTTTCCTGTTCCTGTTTCAACATGACATTGCCCCCACGCACAAAGCCAGGTCCATAACGACGTCTCTGACTGGTCTGACAGACCTTGACTGGCCTGAACAACCTCTTGACCTCAAACCCATTTAACATTTTTTTGGGCTGAACTGTAACGACATCCGAGAGTCAGGTTTCATCGCTCGACATGCCTGACCTCCCCTAATGATCCCATAGCTGAGTGTGAACAAATGTCTTCCCAGAAGAATGAAGACGGTTACAGTGGCAGAGTAATGCTTCGTAATGAGACGCTGAACAATCACATATGGGCGTAATGAACGATGATCACTCACATGCGGGCTGTAAATCTTCAGTGTCACGGTGGATTCAGCGCTCAGGTTTGGCAAACAAATAGATGAGGTTGTCAGATTAAGATTCAGTCGGCAAAACAAACTCGGATCAGTTCTCTGACTTCGTATCCTCCTAGCTCTTTTTTATTTTGGTATGGTTTTTTTTTGACAGGATGGTTCAGAGAGTGACAGGAATCAGGGGACAGAATGGAGGACGACATGCAGCAAAGGGCCCCAGGCTGGACGCAGTGCACCGACTCCACTGTGTAGGATGACACACTGCATGTACCTGTCTGCAGTGTGCGTGACTTTTTGGCAAACGAAAGAAATACAAATTTGTTCATGTTAACTTGTCAGATCTGTACATATATAATCATTTTAATATTGTTTACAAGCTGTCAAAACTTCACAGGATGATGTATTTATGAACATTAGCTTGCTGTCTACATCCTGTTCTCACCTCCACAACTGGTTCTCTTTTAGCATTCACATTACGACTCCTGCACAACCTGTTTACATTACAGTATATTCTTTTCATCGCTATGCTGTACATCCTTCTGACAAGAATATATTTTATTCCATTTCACATAGGTCTTCTGATTTATCCCTATATCTGATATTCTGTACTGTTCTATGTCTTACATTTCCTTTTGCGTGATGTATTGGTCCAAAATCCCTCCATAAACTACCTGCACGGCACCAGACAGCAGAGCGACACACAAGCTGGTGAACAGAAAAATAGTAACAGTGGTCAAAGCAAAAACTGTGTGGACTTTGGGCCCGATTACTGATCAGGTCTACCTCGTACAGATCTGAAGGTGAAAAGGATCAGGGGCCCCTGTAGAGGCCAGAGCCTGTTTGAAGTGTGAACACGTAAAGCTACAGTAACATCGTGGTTAAAAATATGGCATATTGTATGTGTTTGGAAAAAAATTAAACAAACTTTGAGAGCTACACTAAGTGTCTATAAAGAAATCCGGAATCAGTCTGTTAATCTAATAGTCAGCCCAGCTGCCAGGATAAAATGTTTGCTGCTCTGTGAACCACCGATACGTTCACATGTGTACATGTCATAGACTATCTGCCATATTGAGTCATGTCACGTTCAGGTTGCATGTTTATGACCCGACTGGCGTATCCAGATGTTCCAGGGATGGTGGTGAATTTACATGTGAGAAGCTGTGGTTCAAGCCTGCTTTTCAACATTCACAAGTTTATTCATAACAAACCACTGGATGATTTAAAGGAGACAATTACAATTTGTGCTCAAAAATTACATTTTGAGGAGAAGTCCCAAAACAGGTGTTTTAAGCCAAAAAACAATCTTTTCCTAATTCCTAATTCAGAACCTAACGAGAGCAAAAGCATGAATAGAAAATTGAAACTCAAGGAATGTTTCAACATGTCTGTGGTTTTCAGAAACACACTCTGCCAACATTTACTGTGTCATGATGCTATGATTTATAAGATGTGACTTAACCTGGTGATGGATGGGATGTGGGTGGTGTTATTTTTAAAAAATTTTTTTTTTACTTTTCATTGCGATCTTTAAATAAACCTATTTGTTCATGTCAATATGGTGTGAAAACAAAACACAATATATATGTGTGAGACAAACTGACATTATTCGTGAACAAAGCATTTTTTTGTTGGAAAGTTATTGGTAAAATTAGCATTTCATCAAAACGCAGCGACATTAGTGAAGCAATTTAAATAGTTTTTTTCTCATTTTAGTGTGTGTCACGACTGAGCAGACGAGAGTCAGAGTGGGTCTGTTGTGGCAGGACAGAAGAATGGCAGCCTCGCTCTGTATCAAGCGAGGAAATAATGCTGAAGTTCAGTTTGAGTCTTTGAGCCGGCAGCAGCTCCTGTGATCGCTGGTCCACCTGCCAAATATCT
Organism: Acanthopagrus latus; assembly: GCF_904848185.1. Lineage (NCBI taxonomy): Eukaryota > Metazoa > Chordata > Actinopteri > Spariformes > Sparidae > Acanthopagrus > Acanthopagrus latus. The sequence continues at coordinate 11,992,054 of NC_051046.1, forward strand.
GTTTCAGCCTCAGGGTCAAGTGTGGGGCCTTTTACGTCCCCAAATACCCACTGCTACACTTCTTCTGAAGCCTCTGTCGTGTTTGTATCTATTTCTATGTTCATGTGTGAGCATGTGAACCCCCCCACTTTTTTTGGCATGTAGCATGGTTTCAGAGATTTATCGCAAACAGACAGTTGGCTGACGCATGAGACAGTAGTCATGAACAAGGTTGCCACTCTCGCTCTCTGATGCAATCACTCTCTCTCTCTGACGCACACACACATAAATGCACACACACACACACACACACACACACACTGAGCCAACAACCTTTAGGCTGATTTTCTGTCGCTCTCCCTCTGAACTGGGCAGGGATTTCAGGGTCTGACTCAGGGAGTTACCATGAAATGTTGCAACATCCTTAAAAAAAAAAAAAAAAAAATCCACGCTGATGTCAAATAACACATTATACATAAAATCTGTCAAGCAGATTTCTAAAACAAGAATGTCCCCCTCACATCCCATGAAGAGACTTATCTCTTCAGTAGATAATTAAACAGCTAAATGCACTTTGCCTCTCCTCTCTGGTCCCGCATGTCACAGCCAGGCTACCTGCACCTCTCTTCTGCACACACCCTGTGGTGTCATACTCCCTCTTGACTCATCTCTTTGTCTTGTTTGTAACCTGCATTTACCTACAATGGAAAGGAGAATCTGCCATACTTCAGGGCGGTGCCTGTGAATATATGCCTTAATACTTTCTAACATCTGAACAGAGCAGATCACCTGCACAGACGAGGAGGTACACCAGAGATGAAAACGTCTATGATCAACACAGCCTCAGTGGGAATGGTGAGTCAGAATCTATGTCATCTTTTAGATGTTTATACTTATAAGATTCATCTACTTCATTGCTTTTTAGATTGTAATGTAAAAATCAAGTTCACAAAGTCAGTGAAATTGATTGGTGGTTTCTTCAAATGCACTGTGAGATTGAAGGTGTGAACTGATCCGGGAAAAATGCGAAGAAATATTTGCTCAAGCGTAAAAAGTTGATTATTCAGGTAATGGGGAGAAGATGGAAGATGAAACCAGCGTTCATACTTCAATAGTTTTTACCTCATGCAACGGACCAGAACTAAGTCAATAACTCAAGTACTTAAAGCGATGTTGACTTTACCTGAGTCTTTTCTTCTCACGACCATTTTATACTCTAACTGCGCCACATTTCTGAGGGAGATGTTGTACTTTCTATTTCACTACAGTTATTTGACCAACATCAGTATATTTGCAGACTAAACTCAACTGTCACCTGTCATTGTTTCATCATTGCTCATTTGAAAGCATTTGGTGGTTGCACCTTTACAGATGTGAAGATTTGCAGCTTTTCTTTTCAACAGTTTGAATGTGTTTTTAATCGTCTGAGGTTCAGTGTGAAGGTTTTGTTTCTCACTATCATCTCACTATATTCAGAGTTTAAAAAACAAAACAAAGAATCAATCAGTTAGTTAATATATGATAGCTTCAGTCACAGGGGACATTTTTTGCATTGAATAATCTACTTTTAATTCTTTAAGTACATTTTCAGGATGCAGATTTTTTACTTGTAATAAACTAACCCTACAGTGTGGTATTATTGCTCTAGAAAAGGATGTGACGACTGCCTCCTGCATCCAGTTCAATGTAAACTTGAGTTTGATCTGCTTTCCTCGAGGGAAATGATTTGCTGATTTAACAACTTTATTGCGGCTGTGACTCATCTTTAGTTTTTTCTGCTCAAATGCATCTAAATGAAAAAAGGAAGTCACAATTCCAGGAAATAAAGCGAATAAGGGGGATGTTTATTTACATGGTACTTTGTTGCAATCTGTTTGGTAACCTTACAGTCAGTTTTCAGACAGGCAGAAACCAGATGTATGACTCTCACGCTTCATATCATTGCTTTACCATCGACCGCTGTGACTCATAGTTGCTAAGCTCAAATAAAACAGACCAGATAAAACTAAGGTGTGGCTCCAGCTTAATAATACAGCAAGACTGTGGCACACCTTGTGACAGTCCGCTGTTCATAGTTGCCGTCATCTGCAAGGTTCAAGTCAACATATCAATTTGTGAGAACATTACTGACAAAGAACGTCCCTGTCACAAAGCTGTCGAACAACTGAGAACTCAACGTGCTTCACTGTTGCCAACTGAAGAATTAAGCTTATGGGATGTACGTGTATCACAGTCAAAAAGAACGGCAGTATCCAGTGATCAGGCGATAGTAACACCTCCACTGAGGGCTGGGGATGAAATAAAATGAACACCTTACATAATTTTACTCGTTGCCTGGATTGGCCGGCACAAAACTCACGATGACAAACAGACTGGAAGGATAGATGAGCTTCAGCTGAGGCCCTGTTCACACAACATGTGACACGGTGGTTTTATGTAACTATGTTTACTATCCATCTCTGTTTGATAAACAAATAAATACATCTGTTTTTGCAAAACTAAACAACCACCGGTGGATGAAGTACTCAGGTCTTTTACCAAAGTAAAAGTGGGAGTGAAACCACCATGTAGAAACACTCTGTTAGATGAGTAAGGTCCTGCAAAAGTACGTGAGTGTTAGCATCAACATATACCTTAAGTCCCAAAAATAAAAGAACTCATCGTGCAGAATGGCCTTTGTGAACTGAAATGTGAGTGGTGATACATGAATGTCTTCACCAGTTTAATGTTGTGGCTGATGAAGATGATGGAGCAAATATCAGTTACTTTATTGACTATTACTGAATCTACAATAACACATCATCATTATCATCATCATCATTTATGTGTTTATTTACATTTTGCTTAAATGGTCTCTAATGTCTAAATGAGCGTAGGGAAGCAGAAATTGCATAAACTAAAAAACACTCTTACTTGTGCTTAGTGACATTACACCACTGTAAACAATAGCTTTATAACATTTGAACTGTTGCGTCATGATGCCAATGAAACAGAGAGTATGGCCAACTTCACTATTAAATTCACTGATGATTAATCACTGGACCGAATGACTAACAGTTGTTTCACCTGATTTGTCCGCACTCACGCTTTCACTGTTTACCTTCATTGTTTAAAAAGCCTCCAGGGACAGAGATGATACATTAAATGACCCTTTTCCCTGCTTGAGAAAGACAAATATACATCAAAAGAGGAATATACTTCAAAACAGTGGTGGGGAAAGTGCTCTAATTATAACTAAAAGTAGGCCTAGTAATCCCTTGATAGGCCCTGTGTTGAAAGCGTGACTTGTTTACTTTTTGTGTAATTGCAGAAAACATGGCCCCATTCTATTATATGGATTTATGTTATAACTTATGAGTTAAGATATATATCACTGTTGTAGTTGTTGTGGGTGTGTTAGGCTGGGTTTAACTATATCGCTGGGTGGTTTAATCTATAACAGTGCATCATATTCTTATTATAAGCTTCTTATTTGTTTTCTGTCCAAAATCTTAATCTACTCAGCATCTGGGAAATAAAGATTACAGATGGAATTTTAAAAAAAAAACATTTCCCTATTAATTGTGGTGCATTAGAAATATTAAGCAGCATGGAATGGAAATGTTAAAGTAAAGTACGTTTGTCCACTCAAGTAAATTGAACGTTGGCCCCCAACTACATTTCAGAAAACTTAACCATATTTCAGAAAGGGTCATATTTCACCAAATCACAACAACATTTCTGAAATGCTGTGTTTACTGAGAGGTAGTTATGTTTACTGAAATGTTGTGTTTTGGCTTATAGGGGGCCACATTACATGCACTTAGTTACAGACGCCTGCACTCCAGCACAAAGAAAGTGAAATCAAATCGTTTTATTCCTCTCTTTCCTTAAAAACTTATCTGATTTGGCAAACTGACGGAACCAGCAGCACGCTGAGATTCGTATCTAAAAGAATAGCTGACCGGTGAGTCAGGAGCTCGGGGCAGGTAGAGGCACGAGGAAAACCTATAATCGAGCGTGGAGACGGTGTGGAAGGCTGAACATGGTCAGTCGATATGTTGTGGCTGGTAACACGGCTCAGAAAACACTCACGGGGCCATGGGAAAGACTTTACCCAGAGGGATGTATTCAAACTTTAATAACGATTAACACCGCGGCACAGCCTCAAAGCGGCGGAAGTAGATATCAGCACCTGTGAGTCAGGTGCTGTGATATCAGCTCGCGAGGCTCCACCCGCTGCTCCCCGCGCCTCCCTGCGCTCCTCCACACACACTTCCAGCAGCGCACAGTCTGTCCGCACAACTGTGTTATTCAGACGCACATACTCCGCGTCCCGTTCCTCGAAACTCGCCACCATGAGCGCCATGGCTTCAGATAACACCTTTTTCTCCGCTTTACAGCCGAACACCACGGTCACCACCTACGGGCTGCCGTCCGAGATACAGCTCGGGAACGGGAGCTCCGTATCGGACGCGGTGGCCAGAGAGCGGCGCGTCCAGCAGCAGGTCCAGATGAGAATGGCGGAGAAGTCCACACTTCCGCGTCAGAACGGATCAGCCTCACACTACGCCATGTCAGGTAAATGTCAACAAGTCTCAACTCACTTTTCATCGGGAGCTACGTGGGCTATGTGTCCCGCTTCGTGTCAGTGTTTTCCGTGCGAGAGTGCACTTTGAGCTGACGAGACTCAGGGAGGTGCACCGCTCACGGTCCCCACAGCCACAGGTGTCATTGTCTGGCACAGTGCTGACTTTATGGTCCCCTATCTGTCCTGTAGACGGGTAAGTGAAGGTGTTATCTAACCAGTCAGTCATGTAACCTTGTTTCCTTTGGCTTGACTCCAAATAAATGACATGAAATTGGCCTTTTATGGCCTGTGGATTTGTTAATAGAGCTGTAACAGATTACACATCAGCTATTGAATATCTCTCATAGCAAATATGACATGTTCCAGTTTATATTTCGAATTTAAAACCCCTCCAGGGTTCATTTCCCATCACAGAAACACTTCCATAGATTGTGAACCGGCCGGTATTTCCCCCGTTTTTGTTTATCTACTGAACATCGAACCACATTTACTGATTGTTTTGTGCGTAAAATGTCCATCATAGTGTCATCAGACGTCTTGTTTTGACAGTTTTGTCACTTTAAAACAAAAAGACAATCAGTGTACCCCCCTAGGCGACCAAGAAAATGAGAAAATATTCACATTTTAGAGACTTTTCGCATGAGGAATCACTTAAATGATTCATCCAGTTTCAAAAGAGTGGGCGAGAGACTGGTCGAGGTCGCTTTCTCTTTTATTTTATTCGTAAAACCCCAAAGTGACTCAGATCAGTGTAGTCACTTTTACTTTCAAATTTAAGAGTGCGTTCTGCAATAAAACTCCCTGTGTATGTGTGTGTTTGCGTGTTTGCATACTTTTGTCTCGTCTGCATTACTGACTTCTTTGCATCAAAAATAAGGGAGGAACCCGTCCAGTCAGCTGCTCCTCAGCTCCGTCTCATGCTGCAGTGATCCCGTATGAGGTGTACCTGCACATGAGAAAGGGTTAATGTGTAACAAGCCCAAACAAGAGCTGCTTTCACAAACTTCCCCGATAGCAGGCTGAGGTGAACGTCGCCCTCTGTGGGATTGGGTTTCAGGTCTTACTCAGCTTTAAGAGGTGAGGGTTCGTGTGGAGGTACCTGGGAGATGACTGTGTCGTGAGAACCAGCAGTCGTGTTTGTCTGCTCAGAGAGGTTGACATTGTCTGTGCCCAGTGGCGCACAGACAGTCAAGGGGGAACTGTTATGTTAGCAGGGACGAGACTCCCACAGGGGAAGTTTTGTAATTAGTTTACTAGATCGTTATGACACATTTGATGGTTTGATGCGCTTAAAGAGCAGAATTGGAGTCAAGTGGCGAGCTCAACAAGGACAGAGTGTTGTCTTATGTTGCCTCTGAAATCTGGTGACTGAGGCGTGTACACCTGCCTGCTTTTCTCATGGAGACATTCCTTCACGACCCATAATTCATTGTGTTCCCTCAGATTACAGGGAGCAGCTGGATGTCGGGTCCGTTTTTGTTTTTATGATCTCTGAGAGTAGAATCTTTTTCTCACCCTTCTTGTTTCTGCAAATTCCCAACGGCGCTGACAATACCTGCTTCAACAGAAACACATACTGCGCCTGTGGTCTTTGATAGCTGGAATGTAAAAACACACACAACTCTCCTGCTAAATGGGTCACAGCATTCTGTTTTTTGACCTCCATTATAGCACAGTGTACACCCAGTAGGCTGGGCGAGATGCTTTACAGTGTTATCTCTTCCCGTCCTTCGCCCAGGGCTCTGCGGGGAGTAAACATATTGTAAAGTCATAAAATGCCGCCATGACATATCCACCTTTGTTTGAACCACATTTCAGTGGTTTGTTGCTTCACTCTGAACTCACTTCAGACGTACTTAACACTTTACCCTTAAGTGACTCATCATAGTAAAGGTGTATCTCTGACCCAACTCTTAGTGTAACAATTTGAATTTTCCTCAATGACAAACTGTCATGTGCAATGATTGACAGGTGATGTCAAGATATCAGATTCTCGCTACATGATTATCACAGCCGTGCAAATTAACGACAATGGTATTATCGCAATATCTATAGAAATAGAAATGTTTTTTTTAAAAAAATCTTTGTGTAACCATAACTGAAAAGTGATGTGTCCAGAAAGAGCAATTACTATCAACTCCGTGTGAAAAGGCAACCAGATCAACTCATAAATAAAATGATGCACAAGGCCCAATATCTTTTTGCTGGATTATCAATTTATCCATGTCGTGGTTACTGTGGATATCACAATATATGTATATATATATATATATATATATATATATATATATATATATATATATATTAAGTTTATTGACTGTATGCAAGCGGATTGTGACGAGATGTGAAAAATGAGACCCAGGAAGGAGTTTGATGCACTTCAACTGCTTCACCTGGACCTGAAAGCCTGTCTAGTTTCAGGGAACCCAGTCCAGAGTAGAGTAAAGTCGAGCACTGGGATTGAGACAACATACTTTTATCACTGACTAGCATTTCGGTGCCATGTCTGTCTTCGTGTGAGTCAGAAAATCACATGGGGTCGAAGAGTTAGTCATCGAATAAAAGTTGTCTCTGCGGGCCAGTGGACGATTGGTTTGCGTTGCGTAACGCCGCTGGATTGTGGATTTCTTTGTGATGGACGCAAGTTTTCTTCAGCAGTCCAAAAGATGCTACTTCACGCACGGTCTCACTCTGCTAACAGAGAGCAACAGAAGCTAATGTCAGTGTAGACATGGAGTCAGCTAAGATAAACTAACAACCAGCCTCCATAGAGCCACTTTAACACCCAGATCTCTTCTATCTCACTTCTATTCTTTTATTTTCACTTCTTCTTTCTTGCACTGCCAAGGACAGCCGCTACATTTCATTGACAATAAAGGCACTGATTCATTTAGAGAAGCTCACTGTGAATACCAATTTAAAAAAAAACAAAAGCTTCAGGGTTCGTACGTTGGAAAAAAAAAACGCAAATGACCCTGCAGGGAAAGCCTCCACCTCTGTATCTACTCTTTTTAACAACTGCTGCTTTTGTGGCAGTGACTGTGTGCAGGTAGACAAGTCCCAGCAGATAGTTTGTGAGTGTGTGTGTGTGAGTGTGAGTGAGACATCTTGGCTTTATGACCGTTGTTCATTTTTCAAGACACCACAGAGAAAGGGGAAAAAAATGCTCAGTTACCTTGCCGAGGGAGTTTTTAAGGTGTGTTTTCTGTTGCCAATTTATGTTGGGCGTTGCCAGGGATGGGCTGGGGCTGGGCCAAGGTGTCATACTCTTCTATACCAACTGGTTTGGTGTGTGTGTGTGTGTGTGTGTGTGTGTGTGTGTGTGTGTGTGTGTGTGAATGTAAAAGTTTGAAGGCAGCTCACACTTTAACATTTCCCCGTTTCTTTAATAATGTGTAAGTCAGACACATTTAAATCAGTGCCTGTGTTCGAATTGGACTCGTTAGATTTCATCCACCTCAAGAACCAAAGTCAGTACGTGTTGATGTTGATTGATATGAGGAGGGCAGAAGATAAGTCTGGTGATCTTCTTTAACTTTCTGACTATCCCAAGTGAAACAAAAATAAACTGATCCTGCTAATAAGAACTGTTTGTGTAAGCAAAGCCTGATATATAGTAGTTAAATCCTTTTCATCTGTGTGCCTCCATTATCCATGTCCCTTTTATTACAATGAACGTGGGCATTGTAGTTTATTTTGAGTCAATCCTACATACCCCGTCCTGCAAATGCTCTATGTCCCCCAGATTGAGTAAAGTTTGTGAAAAGTACAGTTTGGAAATGAATGAGCTTTATTTTCAAGCTTTATGTCTTCAGTAGGAACAGAGGGGTTTGGAGGTGAGAACCACAGACAGGGAAGTGAAGGCAGACAGTCTCAAGAAACATCTAAAGCATCATCAGTTTTGGCCTTTTAATGGGATATTTTTGTATGTGCGTGTGTGTGAAGGCAGCTCACGCTTTTACATTTCCTTGTTTCTTTAATAATGTGTCGGCACTTTAAGTTTGAGAGTAAAGCGCTCGCACACTGCGCAGAGAGAATGTCTTTGTGTGTCAGACCCAAGTGCAGGGTAATCAGAGACGTCAGAGCTGGTGACTGCTCAGGTCCCACTGTTAAAAGTTTGTCTCGTCAGTTGAATCACCAGCGCAACAAGACACCTGCTGCACTCCAAACTGTGTGTCTTTCATCGTTTTAATAAAAGAGCTGTGTCACCTCATTGTGGCTGACACGCAGTGATTAAATCTCCCTTCCTTCACGGTGCCACTTGTCACAAAGAAGAGGATTTTGATGATTTTTCTTCTTTTCGTTGATCTTTTTTTTTTTTTACTTTAAACTTTCTCCATGTGTAAAGTGAGCTAGGTCTGATACACTAAAAGTCAAAGAAATGTATGTTTTAAAGAACTACAACTAACTGTAAGGTGCTACCAATCCACTCTGTTGTTGCTAGTGTTTGCTCACTCGTGATAGAGCACTTTTATTCTCTGTCATTTGTGGCACATTGTTTTAAAATAAAGACACCGACTCCCATGATTCCATTTTGACTTCATGATGTAGACATCCTCCCTCTTTTGTCATTGTGTAGCTTACTTTCACAAAGCTCATGTTTCCAAGCGTAAAAAGGATTATATTTTCATTGTTTCTCTCATTGGTCAGGGTGGACTGGATGCTGTATTATTCATGGATGTGGCAGAGCTCAAAGATCGGTTGACACAACAAATGCCTTTAAGTTCCTCTCTTGGCGAAGCTTGTACACCAGGATAGCGGACATCGTTCTGCTTCTGCGTGCTATCAAAACAACATTAATCAGTATTTTTTGACAAATTCAAAATAAAAATAAAAGTCCCTACATTTGTCTTTGTAAAAGCTGACTTCAAGAAGAGGTCTTTGTCTCGTTGTCTGCACTGTTGACCTCTCAGTAGTCGATTCAGGAACACAGTCAGCAGCTGAGTCAAGCTGCAGTCAGAACTGCAGACAACTGGGAACTCCTCGCTTGCAAAAAGAATGTTTATCTATTTTTTATTTATTCAATTGCGTATACACAAGAGAGCTCTAACTCAACACATCTTAAGCACCACAGCCGTGCTTTTTTTTGCGATCAGAGAGCTTCCGCTTGTCTTTGTTTTGTCTCGGCCTCAGCCTGTTCGTAGACTTTACCCCCACCCTCCCCCTCAGCCTCACCCACAGAGTGAGGATAAATGCAAAAACTCCGTCAGGAGTTTCCCATGAAGTGCAAACTGGTTGTGAAACTTTATTTCACAAAGAAATGGGATATAAAGTGAGAAATGACTAATTTTGACTTGGAAGTGCTTGTTCTCACCAGTGATGAGTCACAACACTTTAACACTTTAAATCTGAGCGAGAAGAGCCTTTTTTTCCCTCACTTATCTTTCACTTTTTTCATGTTCATGTGGGCACGAGAGTATCGTCTCGAGAGACTGGAAAAAATGTGAATCTAATGTTACTGTCAGGACATGACGATAAATGACTAACAGTAATTGCAATTGTGTCACTGATAAATTAATTTGATGCGATACTGAAAGTGCGGCATTCATTCATCATTCTGTTCCTCTGCTTCCCTCCAGACTACGGTGGCTCTTCGACCATGAAGTTCAACACCATTCAACCAACAGGTTATAGCTCCAAATCATCCTACATGTACTCAGGCTCCAGGACAATGGTGAGTACTGCATCATCTCACCGTTTGAGCATATATTCACACGCATCCTGGAAATATTGAGCCAATCGTGTAATGTGTCATTCAGCTGGACATTCCACTAAACAAAACAAACTCTAGAAATCAGTGAACTGCTGCTGGTGTCACAGCGAGTCACCCAGGACACAGTAGGTGTGGTATTTCACAGAAGACTGTGATGAGATCAGCTCAGGGTTTTCAAGTCCGCCCTCTAGATTCCTACGGAGAGGCGGTGGATTTGTGCCACAGATGTTTGAGCTCGAGAGACCTTTGACGTGCTTTCCACTGTGTCTCAGTTTTATATTTGACCTCCTCTCCTGAATGAATCATATGTTTAGATGAAAAATCAGTATGACAGTATGACCCGTGTTTCCTGAATGTTAGTCACCTCCTTGTGATTATATTTAGAAACCATTTTAGCCGATATGCAGTAAAAGTAATCCGCCCACACATGCAGTTCATAATGAGTACACGTTTGTTTGTAACACTTCCTCTTTTCATCGTCAGGGTCCACGTATCTCCACCCAGAGGTCGGGCTTCAGCTGCCGATCTGCTGGTCCAGAAATGGCCCAGTTCCACAAGATCAGTGTCGGCGGTGGAGGGATGGGTGGGGGTGGTGGGGGTGGCAGCGGTATTTATCGAGAAGACATACGTTTAGGAGGCTACCAAGGGGGCATGAGACAGCAGAGCCGCATAGAAACGGAGCCCCTCTCCATGAGCGCTGTGAGGCAGCACACCATGCAGGCGAACCCCTGGATGATGGATAGCAGCGATGCCGGCAGCATGATCTCCGACCGGGACGCCACCTACGCTCACCAGTACGCTCAGAGCGCGGTCAATGGCTACACTAGCCAGGTGAGTCAAGGAGGAGGCAGCATGAACTTTCCAGCACCCATGCGCCGATCTCTTAGTGGCACTCTCTCCCGCGGCGGAGGGATGACAGGAGGAGAGGTGGAGATGGTCCAGCAGCAACATTCCTTCAAAGGCCCCGCCCACCGCACCATCAGCAGGATTACAAACCGAAACCGGATGAGCATGGGCTCCATGTCCGGCGGGACCATGTCCGGTGGGACCATGATATCCTCAAGTGGAAGCATGTATGGTGGAGGGATGGACAAAGTGGACAGAGGGTTCGTGACTGGGGTGGCCTCTGCCTCCCAGGGGAACCTGATGCAGCGTCAGGGCACCCTGTCCCGCGCCATGTCAGTCAAGAGCATGCAGAGTGTGGGAAGAGGCATGGACATCTTCAATGGGCAGATGGAGGGCAGCATGGGCAACCTCAGCGGGTGAGAAGATCACACACATGTTCTCATATGATTATTCATATGAAAATCAGTGCCTGTAGTCACATCAGACTGGTTAGATTTCATCCACCTCAAGAATCAAAGTCAGTGCATGTGGATGTTGATTGATATGAGGAGGGCAGAAGATAAGTCTGGTGATTCTCTTTTAACTTTCTGATCGACAACAAATCCCAAGAGAAACAACAATAAACTGATCCTACTAATAAGAACTGTTTGTGTAAGCAAAGCCTGATATACAGTAGTTTTATCCTTGGCATCTGTGCGCCTCCACTGTACAGTTTTGTGTCCCTTTATTACAGTGAATGGGCACTGTAGTTTATTTTGAGTCTATCCTACATATCCTGCTGCCTGCTCTGGTGCACCAAATGTGAATTGATCCACTGCTGAAAATAGTCCCAAACAAATGCTCTTATGTTCCCCAGTTTGAGAAAAGTTTGTGAAAAGTACAATTTGGAAATGAATGAGCTTTATTTTCAAGCTTTATATCTTCAGTAGGAACAGAGGGGTTTGGAGCTGAGAACCACAGAAAGGGAAGTGAAGGCAGACAGTCTCGAGAAACAGCTAAAGCATCATCAGTGTTGGCCTTTTAATGGGATTTGTTGACAATAAGAAAAATATTGTATAATTCCAGTCTTATCCTTTAATTAGGTTATAACATCCCGATAACACCCATGACATTCTAGTGAATGTGATACACACCAGTAGTGGTGGTGTCACAACTTTCAGCCGGTTTAAGTGAGGGAGTGTGTGATGCGAGTATTTCCTCAGAGCTGTGGATTGGGAGGTGGCTCCACAGCGGCAGGACTGGTTTTGGGTGTGGCAACTGAGTTTCAGGCCTCGCATTTCACACATCCCACAGCGTGTGGTTAGCTGAGCGGATATGCAGACCACTGTGTGATTTGAGAGAAATCCAGCAAGCTGAAATTTGCAGACGGGAAACAAATCATCCTCAAATAATTACCGCGGCTGCTCTGATGCTGTTCATTCATTCATCCCAAAGATATTTTGTGCTGCCATACAACATACAAACATCTGCCTAATTACAAAATGACTGTAAATATTTTAGATTCTTTGGTTTCAGTTTGTTCATTTGCTCCATTCTGTAGGATCATGTCCTTGGACATGCCATCAGCAGTGCAGAACCTGAAAGAGTCCGACCCGGAGCTGCAGGTCCTGGGCGCCGCCTACATTCAACATGAGTGTTACAATGACAGCGGCGCCAAAAACGAGGTACTTAAAACCGATGAAACATGTGGTCAGAATTCCTCTGGGTCTTTTCCCGCTGCAATCCCTTATGATGAAACTCAGTTATGATAATTGTTTTCCTCCAAGTGTAGACGATGCATCAATTCTGTTGACATAAAGTAGCTTCAGTTTTCTCTTCTGGTGTGCTCTAGTTGTTATACATGATACTTTGTCAGCGCTGTGAACATATCTGGACTCTGCCCTGTATAGGTGTTGAATGGCAGATACACAGTAGAGATTATAACTCTTATCTCATGTAACACACTAGTGTGGCTGCTTAGTTGCCCTGTTTGGCCCTGTGCTTTTTAGCTTGTTAAAGTTGTCTTTAGCTCTTAAGATACAACATCATGTGAGCTGGTTTTAAAAGTCTTAAAAATGATTTCATACTAAAAAGAAATAATATGGCATTTCGGGAAATTAATGTATTTAACTTCTTGATACAAGATTGATACTACACTTCTCTTTGTACAGTGAATATGCAGCCAGCAGTCAGTTAGCCTAGCTTAGCATAAACACTGGAAACAGAGGGAAACAGCTAGCCTGCCTCTGTCCAAAGGTAACAAAAACATTTCTGCACCTTAGAAATATTTACTGTACAGAAGTGAAGGTGGTATTTTCTCATTTATGTTTCGCCAATAAAGCAAATTATTTTATTTCTAGCAAATCTTGAGCTTCTGTTTGTCAGAATCTGGCAAATCTTAATCATGGTACACTGTACAACTTTACCTCAAAATGACCAAGTACACTAACAATTTTAAGGTTCTAAAGACTTTCTAGCATGAACAATTTACATTGAACAGTCTTTTTTTCGCTTGGTAATTCTGAGGTAAGCGTTTTCCTAACTTTTTAAAATGTAATGTCAACTTTTAAAATTTACGGTGTATAAAAAAAGACTCTATGGCTGACAGCAAGGCACTTGATGCATCATAGATACCTCCCAGGGACACTAAGATTAAAGGCATGAAACACAATGTTTTCTACAGACAAAAAACTTAAAAGTATAAATAATTTCAAGATGCCAGAATCAAATAGAAATTCTAAATTTAGGGGATTTAATTGAGTTCTAAGCTAATGGAAACACCTTGAATCACTTAATCATGAGAGAAATAAAGATTGGAAACATTAACAAAATGTACTAAGCAGAACAGTTTTCCTTCTCTAGGTACGTGACTTAAAGGGCATCAGTGAGCTGGTGAAGCTGTTCAACAGTGACAACCAAGAAGTGCAGCGCTTTGCCACCGGTGCCACACGCAACATCATCTATGAGAACATGGAAAACAAGACGGCCCTGATCGAGGAGGGCGGCATCCCACAGCTGGTGGAGGCGCTGAAGGAGCCCGATGATGAGCTTCGCAAAAACATCACAGGTAGGAAAATCCTGATGGCAGTCATCAAAATAAAAACATGATCAGACAGGCAGAGGTGATTTTAGAAAGCTCGTTTCGCCTCAAGTAAAAATGAATGTGAATGAGTTAGTCACACAATTTGGATACAGCTTGATCGTGGCAGTGGCCAAGCGTCCTTGAAGCAAAGAATACACAATATCAAATATGATATTATTCTACACCAAACAAATATCAGGCGGATGGCAAGCTAAAACAAGACACTTTTACGAGAATCCACAAATTATGAGATTTCACTGTAACTAAATCCCAGTTCCTCATTCACAGTGGTCTGTTTTCAGCTGAACTGGCAGTCATACTCTCTCACGTGATTAGTGTTCACTGGAAATAAGATGCAAATGGATGTTGCAACTCTGTAGCATAGACAGTTGCAATGTGTTTTGTAAAGGTTTAGAAGGTGGATCAGTGTGAGGCTTTTCTATAGGGTGTGTGAACTAGGTGTTAAGGCAGTGAGTGGGAGCTGTCTGGGCCTGTGGATTGACAGTATCTGCCACTCCCTTTCATGAGTGAAGGCCCTGTCACTATCTCCTCTGGGTCATAAAACTCAACTAATATCTGTCTGATTGCTAAAGAAATCTCCAGCGTCACGCAACCACTCAGAATCTTGTGTTAGATGACTAATAATAATTTTTCAGCATAGCAGTCAAAAGGTGACACAGAGATCTTATCTTACCTGCATAGTGCCACCTTCACTGCCATTTGAGTGTCTCTCATAGGTTTCGACAATGTAATCCTCAAGCAGGTAGGTCAACGTTTTGCGGAACAGTTAGCAGAGAAGACTGAGACCACTCTCAAAGATGAAAACGACATATAAAGCTACAGCTGCCTAACTCAGCTTCGCAGAAAGACTGAAATGGGGGATAACAGTTGACCTGGCTCTGCACAACAGTAACAAATTTGCCTTTTGTTTCAGAAAACAGCTTTTTGCACAGATTTAACTAACAAAATATCATGTGTTAAAACCAGTTAGCTTCAGCTAGGGCTATCAGCTGGTTAACTTAGCTTAGCACCAAAACAGGGGGGAGTGTTTGACTGAGCCAGGTAAGCCGTTTCAGTGCTCAAAAAACTGCCTTCAAGCGCTTTCTAAAGTTGACTGGTTAACGCTGTTAAATCCTGTCTGTGTAACCAAACAAAAGGCAGATTTGTCACCATTGTATAGAGCCAGGCTAATTGTCTACCCATTTCGAGTGTTTGTATGAAGCTAAGCTAACGAGCTGCTGGACGTAGCCTTGTACTGAACAGGTAGATGTCAGTCAGTGGTGTTGATCTGCTCATCCAACTCTCTGCAACAAAGCGAATAAGCCTGTTTCCCAGCATGTTAAGATTAAGGATTGTAAAATAATCAAGGAAACTACAAGAAAATGAGGCATAAATGTCACTTTTGCCGACACTCTGCTGGTGTGATTTGTGCAGGTATCTTCTGGAACCTTTCATCCAAAGACAACCTGAAGCAGAAACTGGCCAGGGAGACCCTTACTGATCTGACCGACAAGATCCTCATCCCTCTGTCAGGTGGCGGCGGAGATACTAACGAAGTCCAGCAAACGCCCTCTGAGGCAGAGATCTTCTATAACACCACCGGATGCCTCAGGTGAACCTCACTCATTTGTCCTATTCATTTTGTGGTTTGAACCCCCCCCCCCCTTCGTGGAAATGTATTTCTTCCTTGCTCACCCTTGCTCATCTTTTTCTGTCATGATCGCATTTGGGAGCTGATTTCGGTAACTTGTTCTGACATGTGTCACATCAGTTGACAGCTGCTTCAGCGTTTACCGCACCCATCGCTTTTGTTGTTTTTTTTTAAAGCCCCGGCGTCACTCCAGCCTTCAGCCTTCAGTTGCTTTGGCTCCACTCTGTTTGTGTGACGCCGGAGGTGTTTTATCTCCAAATTATTTACCATGCGGGGAATATTTCCACTGCTGCCTGAGTGATGTGTCATGGTGAAATTAAAGCTTTAAACCTCTCACTCGCTCTCAGGAATCTGAGCTCTGTGAACGAAAAGACCCGTCAGCAGATGAGAGAAACTGATGGACTGGTGAACTCTTTGGTGCACTACGTCAAGGCCTCACTTGAGGACAACAAGGCGGAAGATAAGGTGAGACAAGAACAAGAATAATATGGCAATCAGAACACACAAAACCCCAGGCTTGTGTAGTGATTTATCTGTGTGTATTCGCAGGGGGTTGAAAATGCCATGTGTGTCTTGAGGAACCTCTCCTACCAGCTCTATGGTGAGATTCCTCCATCGGCTCTGATGCGGTTGGAAGGACCAACCAGAAGTCAGGCCTCAGGGAAGGGTGAAGCCATTGGTTGCTTTACACCTCAGAGCAGGAAAGCCAAAAATGTATGCAGACGTGAGATTTACCCATCAGCATTTTGTCACCGTGGAGCAGACTGTTCATCTCAACGCTGCCCTCTTTTATCTTTCTTCTCCTGACAGAGCAAGAACCAGGATCTGTCCACTTTTACTGAGGTTGCCCGGGTGCCAAAGGGTATGGAGTGGCTGTGGCACCCTGAGATAGTGAGAGTGTACAGCAACGTGCTGCGTCAGTGTGAGATCAACTCCACCACCCGCGAGGCCGCTGCTGGAGTGCTGCAGAACATCACAGCTGGAGACATGAGGGTAAGCAACTTACTTGTCATTTCACCTGTAAAATCATTCAATATTCAAAAGTATCGTATCTGATCTTCCTCTCTCTCTCCTCATCCTGCAGTGGGCGTCTGTTCTGAGCCGGGTGGCTCTGGAGCAGGAGCGTATTCTGCCGGTGCTGCTGGACAACCTGCGAACCAACAATGATCTGGAGCTGCGTTCTCTCACAGGCCTTCTCCGAAATTTGTCCCGCCACTGCACAAATAAGAATGATATGGGTGCGTTTCTTCCATTTTTATTTTTATTTTTTTATCCTTGCAGGGTTTTAATGATTTGATACCTCTGAGTTGCCTGGGAATTAAAACACCTGTAACTTCTTTGGTAAAATTTTGTTTTGTCCTATTTAATTCAAACGCCAGCAAGCTGTGTGCTGTGAGATGACTTTAGATGGTTATGACACATCTCTGTATTTAATATTTGCATCATGGTGTTGAAATGTAAATAACACTGAATTTAAAGCACTGAAATAATTGTATTTGAAAAACATTTGACTGAATCAATGTGGTCTGAATTATTTTAACTACCTGAACACGTTCATTACAAAGTACAAAAAGTACAAATTCAAAAAAAAAATAAATAAAAAAAAATCCAGTTAAAAAAAATAATTAAGTCTCTCCAATTGGACTGATTAAATTCAGGCACCAAAAGATTTACAATAATATTTCAAACTTCAACATTCAGGATAGCTAATCAAGATTGGAATTAGTCAAGCTGTCCATAACCTTAAATATTAATTACTAAAGTGTGACAATTAAAGTTTAAATTCTAACACAACTTTGTTTGGTAATATTTATTAAGAAATTTAACAGCGAAAACTCAGCTAGTCTGTTTCATAATGATTGTGTGAGAGAGTGACCTGGTGACATAAACAAAAGCAAACAACACCATGAATGTCATTAGATAAAACAAGACAAAAAATACATAAAACCTACATATTTAACAATAAAACTGTCATGAAAATGATGTGTTCATGCAGTGTTTCAACATTCTGTCCTGACTATAACTGTTGGCTTATCCAGCTACCAAGGTGGTGAACCTTCTGGTGACCAAGCTCCCTGTCAACGGACGTGAGAAAGAACCCTCCAGCGATGTGGTGATCAACATCTGTGGTATTCTTAATAACTTGGTGACCAGCAGCTCCATAGCTGCCAGAGACATCGCTTTCTTTGATGGCCTGCAGAAACTGGTTGCCATCAAAACCGAACATGACAACAGGTGAGTGGTCAGTGTGCTAGTTAGATGTGTGCTCACATGAACCCTGATACAGACATTTATACATCTGTTACAAAACATATTACAGCATACAGATTCTTCACACACAGTAGTTTCTGCAGGGAGTGTTAACCTTGGATGAATCTTTATTTCTAGCCCTGGAAGAGCAAAAGCAGCCAAAGCAGCAGCAACAGTTCTCAGCAACATGTTCCAGTACAAGAAACTGCACTCCTCATACAAACTGGTAAGAAAGACTGTAAACAGTACTAAAAAGGAGCTCTGCAGTTGCCATAATAATACATCAAATATATTTCACTTTTGAACTTATATTACGAGTCTCGGTCGGCTTTTGAAGAGAAATGTCTGCCCATTATCAGGTTCATAATTTTTGATTTTGGGTATCTACCAGAATCGGTGTTTCATATTATAGCCATATTTATTTCAGTAAAACATATCATCTAGAAGAGGCACATCAGAGTAAAACATGCCCTCAGTTTAGTATGACTATACAAGAATCGTCAAAGTTGTCAAGAGTCCATACCTGTAACTGAGGCGACAAGTTAGATTGTGGCGTTTTACTGCCGAACAAAAGTCAAAGCTCAGTGGAAAGTGTTCCCTTTCTGGAGCCCCACCTTAGTTCTTACGTCACGTGTTTGTGCGCGAATGTGAAGAAGAGTGAGAGTGAAGGACATGTTGTGGGCGTGTGATTATGTGTGTGACGGATGACATTCCTCTGTCACTGCAACTCCCTCTTTGTTTTGGTGGCACATGTTCAAAGCCCATATATCTGTTCACACTGCTGCTCCTGCAAAGCACACAGTCCTGCACCTCCCCGTCTTGGGCAGGACCAGGTAGGTTTACTGCCTTTCGCAGATAACAACCTGCCCCTCCCCATGGGTGCGGCACTCAGGTTCAGTTCATTTCCTAATGAACAAGTCTGAGCAGAGCAAAAAATGCGTCAATACTTGTCTTACATACATTTGATACGTAGACACGTGCACCACTTTGGTACATGCTACAAGCGACCTCTGTGGTTAACAGTTGAAAAAAATATTTCAATAGATCCTTTAAGAAATAATACACAATCACTTTTCTGTGTCCCACATCCATTCAATGTGATAACACTGCTTTTGTTTGTTTCTTTGTGTTACAGAAAGGGTTCACAAGACCAGATTTCACAGACACGACTATCTAAAACAAGGCTAATCTAGTTCACTTCAACAATGGTGAGCAGTCTGCACTGTATCACCCGCATTTGGATTATATATTCTCAGATGTGCGGATGTAAATAGACTCTTTATACTATTCAAACATGACACAGGTTCAATTTATGTCCGCCGTAATTTGTGATGAAAACATGAACACACCAGTGATGGAGGATCTACAGGATGGAAAAGGACTTCCTGTATGTTTTTTAAAACTCGATGGACAGCGCAGTTCAAGAAATGTGGCTCCAGTACGTTCGGACTATTGATGGACTCACATTTGTGCACCTTAACCATGTACTCTTTTATTTGTTGGAACACTGTTTGTTTTAGTGTGGAATCAGGGATTTCTTTTCTGCCAGAGCAACATTTATTCAGACATTTGTGTTTGGACAATCTGCTGGACACTTGTGCCTTATCATCTCACTGTCGCACCTCAATTACAGCATCAGTGCAAATAAATGTGGGATTTTTGTGCATTTTTGTAAATATGCTTTTCTCTTTTACAAAGAAATCAAATTTTTTTATACTGTAGGTATGAACTTTAAACATGTAATTTTTTTGATAGATAAATGTGTTTGTTATGTGTCATAGTTATATAGTTATAGGAGAGTTTAAACCACAGGAGATTTATAGAAATTCATCATTTGGATGTAAATAAATCTTGGGATAAGGACTGTGCCTGCAAAGTTGACATTTGTATCTAAGAAATAGGCTTTTTAAGCTTGCAAAGTCTCAGTCTGGTCTTACGAAATGCTAATGAGTGACGTCTATAATTGCTTTGTCAAGCAGAACTTGTATTAGCACAATTAAATGTGTTTATCTTTAACATGCCATTATGAGTGAGGCTTGTCCTTTCTGAAAAAGAGCGTCAGTGTGAACGCTACATTTTCTCAATGAATACAATATTTTTTTAGTGCTTGTGTGTTTTCATACATAACTTCTTTTCAAATTGAGACCACATTGAAACTTACTTTTATTGACAAGTATAAGAGTTTAATTCTATTTTAATTCATGCAAAAACTGTGGTTAATTTTTTACCTATTACTGCTCTGTGGTGTAAATGGTGACCTAGTGTTTCTGTTTTAATATTTGCATTTGTGTTGTATGGAGGCAGATGTATCATCTGGATGTTTTTCAGCTAATAAAGAGACAGGTTTGGAAATGAAATGTCATTTTGTGAGCAATGTGACAGACTAACACTATCATGGTGAAAAGTCGGCCGCGCCCTATTTACATATTTGCTCCTGCTCAGACAGGAACAATACCAGACCTGCCCTGCTGCACCCTTATTTAAGCACTTATTTCACTGCAGGTAACCATTGCTCCATGAGGACAGAGATCATCAGGCCCTGCAGAGTAATAGACAGACATTTAGTCAATCTGCTTTATTAGCGTGACTGCCATGTTGTCATCATAGCAGGGTTACATCACACAAACAAAGCCTCCACCTGTGCAGAAAAGGTCAAGAACTGTGAATTCTTCAGTCGTGAGCGTCCTCCTGCGCTATCTGACGTACAAATGGATACAAGTGTTCAAATCTGACTTTAGGAACCTCTAATATTTTTTTTTTCTGTCAGCTGTCAGATTAAGACAAGAAAAACCAAAGCAGCAATCTTTTCTGACATTGCTCTGCCCTCTGCTGGGGACTTCATGAGAAACCTTGGCTGTGAAATAAAAATCATTAAAAAATGATATATAGATACATATGTTAATTATTCTCCTGATTGACACAGATAATTTACATAATTTCTTCATAACAGTAAAATCAGTAAAAAAAACATCAAAAAAGTCTTTGGTAGTTAGAAACAATGACGGTAACACTTTGATTTTAACGACACACTGTACAGGAAAGACACAAACGAGGGGACGTGGATCACATGTCCTCCTCAGTGACAAGGCAGTAGAAGTCTGAGCGAGCTCCGTAGTTGCGTGATCCCAGGTCCGATACGTCGATGTCCAAGGGTTTGGGCTCAGCTGCAGTGATGGTAGCAGCGGGGAGGACAGGAGCTTTACAGGCCAGAGCCTTGTACACAGGGAGACGCAGCCCTATAACAAAAAGACAAAAAAGATGAAACATGTATCCTTAACAAAGCAAGGGCATTATATTTTCACTGATTAACTGTTGGAGCTGTAACATTATATATCATTCTCCCATGAACTTCAATGACTTGGTTTTGGTCATGTTAACTTTTTTGCACCACCAGGTAAAGACACATTTAAGGGTAACATTCTGTTTTACCATACAGGGATAATATGACCCACCTTGACTCATTAAAGAAGCAATACATAGGAAATTAAATACAAGAAAAAAAATGTATGAATGCAAATCATGCATCAAGTATTGCAGGGAATATAACCAGTGTGCCCCAGCCCATCCTTTCTCTTAAAACCCCTCTGAGTGCCCAGTCCTGACCACTGGCTGCACAGCTAACTGAGCTATACATATATATGTAAATATATATGTATGTATATATGTGTATGTATGTATGTATATATGTGTATGTATGTATGTATATATGTGTATGTATGTATGTATGTATGTATGTATGTATGTATGTATATATATGTATATATATATATATATATATATACATATATATATATATATATATATATATATATATATATATATATATATATATATATATATATATATATATATATATATATATATTTTTATATATATATATATATTTATATATATATATATATATATATATATATATAGCTTTCTTGCTTTTGGAGATCGACACAACTCTAATTTCTGTTCACTTTCCGTTTTCCTTTAATACCTTTTCTTTACCCTCACCCAAAAATTGTAAAGTGTACTTGTCCAACTGGTATAAAAAACAAACATCTCCACTCCTGATTCATTATTGAGCCACAGCCAGCAGCCAGTTAGGTTATAGTGTGTGCAGGCACAAAACCACAGACCACATGTACTTTTTTGGCGATATGAAGCGACAAACTGATGCAGGAAACTTGTTGCTGAGTGACGGAGGTGACGTGATTCAAATCAAAATTGAGCTGGCCTCAACTTGTTAGTAGCCACACTTGGCAGTTTTGTAATTCTAAACATAACAGCCAAGCATGAAGACTGGAAATGGGGAAAAAGCTAGACTGGATTTATCCCAAGATATTAAAATTCAACTCTTTAAAAAACACAAACAAGTTGTTACGTTTCAATTAGTGAGCTTTAGATGTGCTGGTAGGCAGATTTTGTTGCCTTTTGGACGGACCCAGGTTAGCTGTGTCCATGTTTTCATTCTTTGTTAAGCTAACTGCCTGTAGTTTCATGATTAAGAGTAGAATAAAACTGTGATATCGATCTATTCATCTAATGCGTCTGCTCTTCTTCTAATGCTGAGCTGTTCCTCTAACATGAAAGCATTTCGCCTTTATATTGACTTCACATCTTGATACAAAACATCACAGACAAGATGCTCAAGCAGATGTCCAACCTCATCGTGTCATGTGATTTACTAGTTCTGAGGTTAAAGATTAACTGTACATGAGTCTGTGTTTGTTGATTCAAACTAGTCTCAAATTAGATCATGCAGATCAGGTTGTAATGGCACACTGCGTGCTGACAAAGAGAAAAAGTCTCAGGCTATAATGTTTTATATTCAAGCATTTACATCTCTGGATCAGTGTTAGTACCTTTACAAGTTTAAATTACATTTAACTTGCAGCGTTGGTAGGCATTTCTTCATTTGCATGTGCAAAACAATGAATGGCATTTTTCATTTACGCAAATGTTTTTTTGCATAATTATATTCATGTAAAGAGTACACCTAACAATAGTGCTTGAGGACTGGTCTGGTCCAGTATCCCTGGTTCTTACCCAGATCTCCAGCAGGGTCAGTGTCTGAGCTGCAGTCCAGATAGTCAGGGTTGAGGGTCAGCATGGGATCTTTGTCATCTTGTAGCATCGTCTGAGCGTCGCCTGCAGACTCACTGTGGAAGACGACTTTGCGAGGCATCGCTAAGGCGAGTTCCTTCCAGAAGACTGAGGAGGGAATCTGTGCACACCGAGTGCATGTGACAAGAGACAGAAATGCTTTTACCTGCCACAGCTACACAGAGCAAAACTTTAACAACAGCAACATTTTGGTACGCTGGCCTTCATCAAGTTATTTTACAAGACAAAAGAATACACCATCTTAATTAGGTTGAGAATCAGGTCACACTACAGGCTGACATCACAATAATATGAATGATACCTGCAGCAATAAACTGACATTACTGACTACTGACTCATTATTCAAACAACGCAAATTTTTATGATCCCTTCACAGTGCCAGAAACCTCTGGCGCCAGGAAGTGATTATTTTGGCTAAATAAGTCAACCAACCAAAGATGGTGTCTGATTGCAAGTAAAGATGACAATGTGCTTTTTTTGTTCTGATCTTGCAACAGCTACAAAATAATTTCCACTGCATTAATACATCAACTTACCAATATGATACTTTTGACCCTGTTAATCTCAATGGCCTTTCATATACTGGGGTCAGCTGGAGGAAGGCGATACTTTTGTGCACAATCAGTATTCAGCCAGTTTTGAATCAAAGAGTGAGACCAGCCTCACTTTCTATTGAGTGTTATCTGATCAAACCAAACCCGCATGGCCATAAGGAAGCTGATCAAGATTAGTGAGTTTTTAAATGTTAAATACTCACTAAATGTTTTTCTGAACTCTGATTGCTGCCCATTAATTTAGTCTTTAAGAAAAATACTTCAAATTTAAAGCAGTTTTCAGACGCTTTTAGAGATCTTAAAAATGCCTTTTCACATAATTAATTCAATGTAATAGTGGCTTCAAGGGGAGATATTCTACATACTACAAATTTTGCACATACTTCTACTGTACATATGTTACAGTACATATACAGTATCTTACCACGGAGTTGTGCCTCCAGGTGAGTATGGTGAGGCAGTGCTGATGCTCACTGAGCAACTGCTTGATCTCAGGCCTCATGCGTTTGCACTGACCATCCAACATGATGAGGATGGGACGTTCACATATCTCCAACAAGTGCAGAAGGCCCTGTCTGAAAACACACAGTACATCATGATGGGACACAGTGTAGACGCTGCAGTAAACAGCAGCAAACACTGACCCCATGTGGTGTATTATAATGATGCCACTGGAATTTGTTTTACACAAAATATGAAGTGCTGTTTGTTTCAACATTCAAATTAATCTGCGTGTCTGACCTGAAGTTATTGGAGCACCAGTCCTGATCAAGGTAAGCGTGAGAGAGCAACACGATCAGACGGCGAGAGCGACTCATGTTCATCAGCAGCTCTGCAGAGGGTTCTGGGGACACATAATGCTGTCATTCATAGATCAGTGTTAAAAGGGAACAATTTGTTACCAAGGAGGCTGGAAGGTCTCAAAATGAACACGAGAGAAACTGATGTGTGTTGTTCATGTGTTGCAAATGTTGCAGTTTTTTCAAATTGGTTTATCAAGCTGCAGGATATCATGATAATGATTGTGACAGCAGAATCTTAAAATCCTGCATTATGAAGATTAAAGTCAACACAAACTTTATGAACAATATTTTGTACATCAGAAGTCTTACCTGAGCCAGGTAGGATCTCGTTGTCATTCAGATGCACCTTGTATATATTTTTATTCTCCAGGTGAGGTTTGAGAATAAAGTTGACAAACTTCCTGTCATGATCATTGTTCACATAGGAGATATAGGCATCATATAATTTGCCATCTGAGGACATGGAAACACAAACACACCCGTTGTGTTATTATTACTGTCTTATACACAAGTATTGAAACCTCATATCACATCAACAGAAGTCTCACCATTGAGTTCATATTCTCCGTATGAGTTCTTGTACCAGAGTTTGATGTTCAGGTGACACCTGGAGTACACAAGAGCAGCTACAGCCAGGAGGAGGAGGAGGAGGATGGCTGCAATGACAGCAGCTGTGTGGCTGGGGCTGTCTGAGCAGGAAGTAAGCATCAAATAATCAACCAATATTAAAATTTAAAAAGTATGCAACTATTTTAAATATGTAAAACCCTTCAGTCCATCTACTGTGAGTGAGTCATCATGGTGTACGTTGCTGACTGACTTTCTCATCATAGTTTTGATGCATCATGTCTACAATGTACTTTCTGGCATAGATCCAAGACATGACTGGTGCTTCTATTTATATATGGCACCTATTCACTATTTTCTCCAATCAACTTTGTCCTGTTTGCATGGCAGGTCAGCCGGTTGGTCCATGCAAATATCCCCACCCTTTGGTGGTCACAGTTTTCACTGTAGGAGGCTGAAATTTGACATGGAGGTCAAGTGTGTGTGTGTGTGTGTGTGTGTGTGTGTGTGTGTGTGTGTGTGTGTGTGTGTGTGTGTGTGTGACTGAAGGTTACCCGACTCCAATCTAATCACTACACCCTCCAGTTACACTGACACCTGCAGAGGGTCTCTTACCTAAGGGGGAGGGACTGGTAACCTTTGGGACACCTTGTCTGACAAAAACAGGAACATTCACATGGCCAGTGACACGCATTTTTACATATCTGCAAAATAAATTATCTGGAAATACTGGTCATGAGCCAAAGGACAGCTGATTAACTGTTTGTGTTTGTGTTGAGTGTGTGTGTTTGTCTGCTATAATTTTTTCAGGGGGTAATTGTTTTAGATAGATACACTAGTTGCAGGACAGCACGTAAAAGACCCAACATATGCAGGATGGTATGTTCACTCATCTTACTTATTGAACTGTCGAGGCGAAAGTCAGAGGAAAAGTTCCTGACTGTGCAGCTGTAGAGTCCAAAATCGTCCAGCTGTCTGAGGGTGATCACCAGGAGACTGTTTACCATCAGCTGGCCGGCAACAGGAGACCTGAAAAGTAGGCCAGGAAACTTGAGCTTACTTCTGCTCTCAGACAGTTTTCTTGAGGCAGGTACAACCCAGATTCCAGAAATGTTAGGAGGCGGGGTAACCAAAAAATTAAAAGATTACTTTCAAACAAACTGTGTTTAGTGACAACTGTTTTATGAAGAGTCCCCAGGCCCATGTATTCATCTCAGACAATCACGTTTCATTTTTGGTTTACACAGCTTCCCAATGTTTTTGGAATCAGGGCTTTACACTATAAATGATGAAAAACTGATGTCTTAAAAGCTTCAAATCACCATGAAGAAGTATTCTGCATGTAGAGTGTGTGATTGGCGAGGGGTTGGCCATCTTTGCTCCACTGCAGCGTGGTGTCACATTGCTCCTCTGTCGGGTCCCAGAGGAGGAGGGCGGTGCAGTTCAGTATCACAGAAGATCCCACATTCCTCCAGAGTCTGGTCTGGCCCCCGTCAGGTTTAAACTCTGGGGCTTTGGAGCACTGGGACTCTGTGTGAAGACATACCACTGTTATCTGTGCTCACTCCAGACAATAGGGGCCTTCATGTGCACCGCACAGCAGGTTGAAACAAAAAGCCTTCCTGTAGGTGTGACTGTTCAA
Source organism: Acanthopagrus latus (assembly GCF_904848185.1). Lineage (NCBI taxonomy): Eukaryota > Metazoa > Chordata > Actinopteri > Spariformes > Sparidae > Acanthopagrus > Acanthopagrus latus. Next base: position 12,018,802 of record NC_051046.1, read on the forward strand.
CTAGCCTCTTCAACTACATGAAAACTCTGCGTTTACTGCAGGGACAAATAACATTTTACAGAGAGAGCCACAGATGACTTCATTGCACTCACACATGGGCATAATATGTACCTTTAACTATGAGACGCACAGTGAACGAGGCGGTGCTGTTGTCCTGTAGCATACATGTGTAATTCCCTTGGTCCTCCAAGCTGAGGCTGGAGAACTCCAGGGAGGCCTTCCCTTCCTGGGCGACGAGCTGCTGGCAGTCCTTCTGCCAGGTCAGCTTGAGCTGCGGGGAGCTCTGGGGCTGAACAAGCTCCAGGGGGCAGTCCAACCGAAATGGAGGCTTCTGCTGCCCCACATAGAGCACCTGCTCTTTAAACCTGCTCTCATCCACACAGGTCTGAGCTACAAATAGAGAAAGAGGGAATTAGAATAGTCTTTGTTACATTAATGATGCAACAATCAGACTATTTCTGCACAAAAAGTGACTCAAGTCAGGGACACATTCAGAGCTGCAACTGCTGGTTTCGACCTCCACCAAGGAGGTCATGTTTTCATCTGTTAGTTTGTTGGTTCATCAGCAGGATTAAACAAAAACAACTGAACGGATTTACACAAAACTCATATGGAGGATGAGTCTCGGCTCAGAATAAACCCCATTGATTTTAAGTTCAGATCAAGGTAAAAAGAGACAGATGAAGGAATTTTTTTTCTCACTCTCTTTAACGTTGTGAGATTGTGTTCTTTTGATTTTTTGTTAATTTCTGAGGGAAAAATGCATGGATCTTGATTATAAGCATGGTGTTTTTAAGACACTATTTGGTAGCAGTGCCAGTATACTGAGATAATGATGATTGAGTAAAGTAGAGCATTAGTAGTAAATTGAAGTACTCAAGTAAAGCACTTGAAAAAAATTGTACTTTAGACCACCATGGTTGTTGACACAGAGAGCTTCATTTTACTGCAAATGAATATCGGTCATAAAATGATTCTGTCTCCTCGATTTATAATAATCTGTATCGGCCTTGAAAAAGCCAGTCAGTCAACCCGTATTATCATCATCTAATATCATCTTTAAATATAGTAAATATATACGTTTACGTTTTTTATGGGATAATTCATTAACACATGCAAACAAATGTTCATTTGTAGTATGTATTACAGTATACATTGAAAGTGGCATATGGCTACAACTTTATTGACAACTAATTGATTAATCAATTAATTGTGCAGCTCTAGACACAGAGCACTGATCCTTTATGAGGCCAGGATTTGCTGTGACATTAACACCTGAGGGGCGGCTGTAGCTCAGCGGGTAGAGCAGGTCGACTAGTGATCGAGAGGTCACTAGTTCAAATTGTCAAAGTGTCTTTGAACCCCACATTGCTCATCAGTGAGGGCCCTGCGATGAGCTGGCGACTTGTCCAGGGAGTACCCTGCCCTTGCCCTGAGACAAGGCTGGGATTGGCTCCAGTAGCAACACCCTGTGACCCCATGGAAAGGGATAAGCAGCTACGGTCAATGACATGACATTAACACCTGAGCTGCAACCTGCCATGACCTGGCCTGAACTGACTTTATAATGACTCAAATAAAAAAATAAAAGCTGTATTTAATGTGTCTGTCATGTCATAGTGTTACCTGTATTATATTGTCACGTCTCTACTTCATGTTATGTAATCAAATACAGGCAGCAACAAATACAGAAGACGTGGTTTTCCTTGACTTTGAGTACAGCCTGAGGAGCTTCAGAAGACTGTGGAGTAGCTTTTGGCTGAACACTGAGTGTCTAATGGTGCATGGAGGTGAACTTGTTTACTCTTTCACCCTGGCAGACTGAGAGCAAAGTGCTTTTTGCTGACTGGGATGGCAGCACTTTGCTGTCTGTGGACATATTCGGTGGGTACAACTCTCACATAAGCTGACTGTTCCTGTATCAGCTCACATTTAAGACACATCTGAGACAGCCTCACTAATGACGACTGCCCGGTCGAAACCTATTCTTCAGGCTGTTCTGCGCATGCGCACATCGTGACTGTTGGTGACCAAAACCGACAAATAACCCGAGCGACTGCCCTCTCAGGTTCCTGTCTCTGTTCCCTCCCTGGTTCCTTTCAGGTCCCTCTCTCCGTTCCTTCTCTCGTCCCTCTCTGACTTGCATTTGTTTTATTTCCCTTGTTTTAAAACAAATGGACATACATCCGGATCCAAAGTCCGGGTCTGGTCTCCATGTTGCCAGGCAACATCATGTGACTGTGTCAGGTACTGACCCTGCACACACACACACACACACACACACACACACACACACACACACACACACACACACACACACACACACACACACTTGACCACATGTGTACTGACCCCGTCTTTACCCAGCCAGCATCCCGTCAGTCTGAATGACTCATATTTCATTAAACAATAACCCCGAATTCTACAACTATCAACACACTCGGAGTATTTACAACTAGAGTAAACAATAAAAACATTCATATGATTCCAGTAAATACATTTTATTCTTCCTTACCGGCTGCGAGGAAAGTCTCGTCCCACTGAACACAGCACACCAACAAGAAAGCGACGTAAATCACAGCCATGAGCCGCAGTCTTCCTCCTCCTCTTCCTCAGGTGAGAAATGAACCGAGAGAAGATCTGACCTGACCTACATCACTGTCTGTAAGTAACTTAAAGCGTTACTTTATTACAGTTTAGTTACGAGGGGCAGAGCGGCAGAGGCGACTGTGTAGACGTAAGGCTTCTGGGTGATCACCTGCACCTGTAGAGACCTGAAACTCTGCTGCCTATTGGCTCCCCGGGGTCACGTGACGCGTGCACCGGCTTTCACCTGCACTACGGTGAAACTATAAAAAGTGAAGGCAGCTGGTGGAGGGAAACTAAAACAGGATACACCCACCTGTACGGAAGCCATTTTCCTCCAGTTAAATTAATATAAATAATAATAATAAAGGACGAAAACTGATTTATTATGTAGACTTATTATAATTAAAAAAGCCAAAGGTATGTAATAGAAAGTTCACAAAAAAAAACAAAAAATAATGAGACGTAGTCATTATAATTAGATCATTCGTCGAAATCATGAGATAGAAGGATTCATATTGAGTCATAAAAAGTCATATATGACATAAATCTCATAATGACTTGTTATCTAATAAACTTGAATTATGACATTTAGTCTAAGCATATCTGTTCACTCATCTCAAGCTGGACTCAGAATGTAAATCTCAGAATGGATCCCATAATCATGATTTTTTAAAATCTCATAATACATTTTTACTCTCATAATAATGACCTACCATGGGATATGCATACACACGGGTGTGTATACAAATACACTGCATCCCTGAAGTTAACCTACTGCTCTACTAGTGCTCAAATGTAGGCACTTTGTACAGGACGCACTTTGGATTACCAGGTTGTTAAAAGAAGAAAAAAAACATCACATGCATGTTTTCAGTGGCCTTTGGTTTATTGTAGTGACTTGAGTGATAGTTTTAGTATTTAACAATCTTTGATTTATATAAATTGATCTTACAAGCTATTTTTCTTTTACATTCATGCACATATTCTTTGACACTTTGTTATTAAGCCTTTAAACTACTATTTTTTTCTTTCTACCAACTAATTTGTACTGTACATTAGTCTTGTTATTTTTAATCATAACAGATGAAAACTATTTGAAATGATAAATGTTGGTCAACCATTAAACCATGTAAATGACTTTCCAACTTCTAATAACCGATCTATATTGTAGCTGTAAATTTGAATATCAGAAGGCTTAACTAATCAAGGTTTTTCACTATCAAGTCTGCAGTTAAGCACACCAGGTAACAAAAAGAGGTACAAATACATCGTCCAATTAAATACCCCAAATTCACATAAACAATAGAGTATGAGAACCTTGTCCGGGTGTCCTCAATTCCAGCTGAAGCCCAGAAGAAAACACTTACATAACTGTTATTGAAATACTGAAGTTTAGACAAAAAAGGCAGATGAGACCAGCACAAAAAGTTTTTACTTCAATTCAAAATCTCAACTATGACACATATTTTAATTGTCTGAGCCTAAATTCAAAAGACATTACATGAGGCCAAAAGTTCCCTCTTTTATTCAGTAATACAAAATAGGAAAATGCAAAACATTCCTGTGTCTGATTGACAAAAATTCAGCAACAGAATCTGTCTGCAGCAAAGACATTCATCGCAGTGCATTTTTACAGGGTAAGGCAACATCGTAACACACAATCGGTACTGTATGTACAGGAGCGGTATAAATTAGCTTTAGGCGTTTAATAAAAACACTCACATACGTCTCACAAATATAGAGATCCAACAGTAAGCTATCAGTGCATTCTTAAAATAGAATAAGAATAATCTCATGTCAGTAAAATCAGTTACTGTACAATCAGTTTTGTCCAAAAAAAAATTAGTCTGCCTTCAAGTCCATTTCACAGATCAGAATCCAGATAGCCAACACTTCACATTTGACTGCAAACAATAAGAGCGAGCGGGAGTCCTCCAGAGCTCTGAGCTCTTCAGGGAGGTGATTAATGGCTTCAAAGTTTGACTCAACACTGTGATAGTCCGGACACTTTCAATGCACAAGGCAACACTGGGTTCATGTCCTCAGGGGGGGGAAAACGTGTAACATCTGAGTGTCCGAATGCTGTCACACTTCAAAGGAACTGGAAGAAATGAAAGATAGGATTTGTTATCGGGAGCATGTACAAGACGTGATCATTGCACAAAGCACATCTTAAAAACAGACTTTAAAAAGGTTGTTACTGTTACTGTCACTGCTAATGATGACTATAATGACATGATAGTGATGGCTGTGATCACACCGAGGATTGTGGTAATGTCAGATATCCAACTGAAATAGCCTTGCATTCAGTGGAATATTGTAAGCTGTTTTGGCATAAGCTTAATGTAAATCGTTACTTTTACAAGTGGATATAAACCTTGTTCCTTTCTATAAATGCACTGGTGGCACAATTATATGTAATTGCAAAACCCAGTAAATAAAGTCTCACAAAAATTTGGGGGGTGTTATATTAGTCTTTTTTTAAATGTAAACCTCTCAGAATTAAATCATGAGTAACAGCTGACTTGTGCTGTATAATCATAGCTGCCACTCCTTTACTCTTATTTTAGAAACTGTGGAAATAATTTTGTCACATGCAAATGCTTATGCAAAAAAATGTAAAATGTCGAGCTCAGGGGGAAGTTTTTTTTCATTTTGGTTCCCTGCAAAGCTCACTTTCACAATTCAGTTTTGTCTTCCATTGGGCACAGGGTCAGCTGGAAGAAGGAACGTTGAGCGGTGATCCATTTATTTCCTAAAGACTAACTGACTGAAAAAAGACACTTATGTCTTGTGTTGTCTTATGTAACTCTGGGGAAAAACGGAAACGGTCCAGTTGTCTTCGCAACAATAATACCACTTGGGTATTAGACATTTTTCAGTGCAGACATTTTGACTTCCAACATAGGTGTGACTAATAAGAGCACTAATTTGTGGCACTGCACTGCTGTGCTCATTGTTAACGAGCCATCATTAATGTAATTTGCTGTATCTGAGCCTTTCCTGCTATGACAAGTCAGATCAGATCGGCTGTGAAGGGCTTAGCTAGGTCTTTTTTCAGACAGTAAAACAACATGTAAAACACAAGACACACAGACTTTTGATAAGAAAATAAGTTATGCTAATCAACCAAACAAATTTGAATTTGAGAATGTTGCTTTTTGGGATCCCTGCAAATATGCCAGGAGCACCTTGTGTCTTTTGTGAAAACTGGCAGCAGGGCCCACGTTTAACTAGATTTTTTCATTTGAAATAAAAGAAAGAAAAATGCAGTCCATGTATGGACAAAAGATGCAACGATCCAACTTCAAGCGTATCAGATGCGTAAATCCATTTCTAGGGCATGACAGGACAGAGAAACTTTGGGAACTGCTGTATTTACTTAAACTATGTACAACACTTAAGCAAAATCATGAGCAGCATGTGTCATATTGTATTACGTTACTGCATGACAGTTTGAAAACAAAGGAGCAAGAGCGTTTTTCTTTTTGGGAAACTGTCATTCCAGTCTAACCACATATTATCTAAGACTCACTTGAGTTCCTCTTTTAGCCTGTTGAGTTTATCAAAGAGTCTGTCGTTCTTGACCTGCATGGGAGCACTCGGCACGAACCAGGCCGCAATGAACTTGCATATGACGACAACGTGCTGCAACCAGAGAGGAAAATGTTAGGAATGTAAACTTGCTGCACCGAAACGTGTGTGACATCCTCAGTTTTGAATTAGACGTAGTCGTCTTGCTACAGTACATAAAAGTACAAACAGGAGGTTCTTTTAAGTTCATAGTTGAGGCTCACCTCAAACAGGATGACAAATGCAAAGCGCACAGCTAAAATGAGCCAGAACTGTGGGGTTAAGCTGTAGTCCTCGTTGCTCCTGTAGTCCTTGTAGCTGTGAAGAGTAACAGAAGGCAGACATTATCAGCAAACACTGAACAGAATGAGCACTTTCCTCTGTTTTGTTATTCAAATTGCATGTTTCGAATTGGATTTCAATCCTAAAATGTCAGAGTCGTGCTGGTTAAAAACATGTCAGTTGCTGAGGACAAATAAGAGAACAAACCTGCATTGAGAAACATTCAGGCCACTCGCAGTGACCATCTGACTGGCTGAAAACTCCTTGAGAATGCTCTCGTCACCCATTCGTGCAATGGAGAGAGAGTTGTTGATGTAGCCAGCCATGCAGCTTAAAAAAAAAGAGAGATTTATTCAAATGTGGGTATTGCACATAACATGACAGAATATAAACATTTTCTAGAAGAATTCTCACTCAACGTCTGTTGCGTTGCCGTTGGCACACGGGCCGTAGCGGTACTGGTACACCAATCGAGGGATGAAGTCTGAAGATACGCCAATGACCAGGCCGTTCGCTATGACAGCTAAGACACCGATAGCCTCCAACACGTCTATCCACACACCTAAGAAAAGGAAACATTCAGTTTTAACAGGGCAACATCATTTTACTGTCATCATGCCAACTAAGACTCGAATGTGACCCTCACCGATATCGTTGGTTTTCTTGGGAACCAGTCTGCGCTCCAGAGTGACCATTTTAATGGCATCCAATCGAATCTCAATGACATTATTAATGAGGGCGAGCAGAGGCGCCAGAGGAAATGCTGCCACGAATATGGTGGTAAAGCTAAACTGGATCACTGAGGAGAGAGCAAAGAAGAATCTTATTTACCAAAAGCAGACCAGTGTTTTAAATGGATCACCATCATACTATTTTCCTAACTACTCAAAGAAATGAATAAAGCATTAGTTGGTGGTAGGACCTTCATACGCAGCCCCTCTGTTTTGGAAGCATCTTCCTACGCAGACGCGAGAGGCGAGCTCTGTCGACTCGTTTGAGCGTAAACTCAAAACACATCTTTTCGCATCAGCTTCCAATCACAAGCATCAATCAAGTCTGCCCTAAATATTAAACGTCAGATGGCCAATGTTTACTCAAGTCAGTGTGGGCACATTATACATGAGTTTTTTTACTTCTTTTGTCCATATGCACATGTGTTTTTGTGTATGTATTGCTGATGCTGCTTATTACTGTTATAGATAAACAGAAGAAAAGAAAATAGCGATGGTAATGCTTATGAAACTGCATGACTGCAAAATGCATCCTACATTACCCTCGGTGTAGGTATAGAATAAAATATGTAATATAACAATATGTGTAAAAATGTAAAAAAGAAAACAGATTACAATAATATACCCAGTGGTTCAAGAACTCTTTCTGCCGAGCACCCTTCTGTAGATAACAGTACTTTTTTATGTCCCCACACACATGAACGTCTTTTGCTCGCAAACTCATTTATAATCCATTTAAACATTGTCTGTAAATAATACAGTATGGCAACTCCACCATGACATCTCTCTGAAAAAAACTAGGCTAAATAAGAACAAGTCACTGCATTATGCATTTTAAACTTTTAGCATGTAGATTAGTAAAGCAACTCTGCTGTGCACTATTTGTGTTCTTTGTGGAGTCTCCAAGTGGCGTCTTAACTCAGAGGCTGATACTCTGAGACACACACTCTGTTTCTCTTTGGTACTGCTGAAACCCAAGGGTGAGTTATGACTTGTCACATTTTCTTGCCTTATTGGTATTGTTTGGTAACCTTGCTGTGCCCTGTGATAACTCAGCATTCAGCAGAGTACATACCCATCTCCAGAAACTCATTGAACAGGCTGAAGGAGTCCACATTATTGAGACGGTAGTTACTCAGCCAGTCTCGCAGTTTGCAATTATCGCACAGCTCGGCACCGTGTTTGGCCTCTGACTCGTCTTTCAGGTAGCAGTGGGCACATTTCCTCTGGAGCTTCTGTGTCCTTCTTCTCTTCAGCCACCTACAGAACCAGCTGAAGTAAACAAGAGATACAGACCCAACCCAGTTACATCGATATACAGTGCACTACAGTGTGTAATCACAAATCTGATTTAGACTTACGGGCCGGCGAACTCAAAGACGTTGCTGATGGTTTGCTTGAGCACCATTATGATTGCCATTTGGATGAACAGGTCTGTGAGACATCCACTAGGATGACACTGAAATAAGACACAATATTTCACTACACAATACAAGAATATTTTGTTAAAAAAGGGCAGTTAGTCATTATTCAAGGGATCCATATTTATGTAACTCACCTCCTCTAACCGCCATAACCCTGCAATTCGGACATAACCACCAGGATGGCCATTTATCCTGTCACGTACGTTACAAAAACACATCATTATCAGTCACATGTTAGGACACCGGGCGTTCATAAGTAAGGTCAATGGGTTCCTTTAGTTTTGACATTTATTTAAAGTCCTTTAAGTTGGGAAAGTGAGCCTGAGAGCTGAGTTATATGGTTGAAATCATGTTAGAAAGCATCAGAGTCCGCCGGCTCTCACCTGCCAAGAAAAAAGGCTACGTAGAAGAGGGAGGAGAAATAGGTGAAGAACTGGAAGGTGAACATCTTGACTGTGAAACTCTTTTCTGTGGCAGCAAATGATCTTGTTTTCTCTGGAAGAGACAGGCTTCATGTAAGTGTTCATGCAGTTCACTATCTGGTCAGTGGATGGCACAATCTCACACACAGAAAAAAGACCTGCTACACAACTTAAATCTCTTTATATTATCACATAATAATTGAGTGACAAAGCCGAAGTTATTAGGGTATAATTAGCATTTCATTCAGCACTTCCATATTGACTGGCTCCCTACGCAATAGCCAAAAAAACTGTTGTTACACAGCTTCGACTTGTCACAGCAGGAAAAACACAGGTGCAATCAATGACCTCATGATGGCTGCAATCAATGATGGAGTGCCGGTCCAGCTTGCTAGACTCGCTAACATGCAGTTCAAATGGACAGAGCAATCATTAATTACAGTTACATCATTAATTACACCTGTGCTTCTCCTGCCATGAGTCAAAGATATCCCACTACATCTCTATTATTACGTCCTTTTTTTTTGGGGTGTGACCCTTTCAATTGAAGAAATGTCTCATCATGTCCTCTTGTCACTTGTTGCGAGTTGTAAGCAGTTCAAAGTGTCCTGTTACCTTTTCAGATTGTTTCATTTTGGTCGTCTTTAGAGGCTTGGGGAGACAAACTTCTGTATTGTACTCTAATTGTAAACAAGCAGCTTTCCTCGATCTTCATTTTGCAAACCTTCAGGTTTGTCTTATGACCCTTCGGGTTTTCCCCAGCCCAAATTTTAATGACGATTGCTTCCTCATTTTCCTTATTTACTTTTCTTTCTCTTTCTGTTCCTACTATATTGTATTTTCTGAAAAATCTACATCACATCTTGCCTCATGCTCCTTCTAGTTGCCCTCACTTGACCTTGTCTGAATCACTTGACTCGTCACACTATATATTTCCTCAATCAGTGTATGTGGTGATCCAGTTCCAGTGTCCATCCTGAGCCCTGAGCTCTTCATGAACATGATCATTACAAAGACATTGTGCTTGCTGCAATGTATATGTACACTGGTCGATGGCATTTGTAGGAAATATGTATTTTGTGTGTCCCCTGTCTTTCTTTTAAACATACACTGTTAAAGGTCATATGCAAGTTTTAGTTAATTAAAACATAAATACTTTATATTTCCAGACCATTTTAGAATTTATAAACAATCTTCTAACTTAATGTCATTTGTCTTGATGATCAGTTGGATGAATCCACTGCACAGATGAGAGTTAAAACCCCCCAAAGATCTTTCTTTTTTAATATATATGTGAAGTATAACTGTGTCTCTTTAATAACATTCTTAAGCTAAGTCATCATTGTTAGCTTTAACAAAATGTTAAAACATTGCTAACCATGGTCAAAGCTTAGCATCAAATTAATTATTTACCCCCTAACACTGTTAGATTGACAAAAGTTAACTGGGAGTGGTTTTACAGTACAGTTTTATACATATGTGTACATATATATGGAGGATCGAAGTAGCTCTGACATTAGCAGCTACAGCAGCTGTTTTTCAGTGACAAAGTTGACATAATGGATTCATGTAAACAAGATATTTTAGGCAGACTGACTTGTAGTATTTTCAGCTTTTAAAGGTTATGCTGACTCAATCAGAGACTTCTACAGAAACTAAACAGTGAGCAGTGAGTTCATAAACTAAAGGATTAAAGGACAGCTGAATTATATGGTGTATCATACTGATATATCAATTGTCATATAATAAGTTTATTTCATACTTTGTATTGAATCGTTATAAAAATAGTTCATATGATTTTCTCAATTAGTCAATTTAAAACTGTAAGGCAACACTTTTTAAACTTCTTAAAGACAAATAGTCTCTTTTATCTCCCACATGGAGATTGGGAGAAAGTGTCCAACAGGTGAAAGTCCTTCACTGCCTCATTAAAAACATGTTAAAAGAAAACTGCTTTAAGTCTCCTCAGTCTGAAAGCTCCTGTGAGTTGTTTGTCTGTTATCTGTGTGTCTGACCTGCTTCCTGTCTGATTACCTGCCTGCTTGTTTCAGCCCCCTGCATTTGTTTGACTGCTCTCACTGCCAGCCACACTGGCAAGTGAGAACATTTACTATTTAATACTCAGTCAACAGTGTGTGACCCTAAAACACATTATATTTCAAAATGAAATTGTTAAAGTAAAATATTTTAAAGCTATAGTGTAATTCTGCCTTCAGATGGAGTTCCGTATAAAAACAAGAATATTACAGTAGGCCCAGTAATCGTACCTATTTCACAGAGCTTCATGGCTACAATCCTGTTGATCTGCAAAGACAAAGACATGTCAGAGTCACAGAGGGTATTTCTAACAGGAAACAGAGATGCGCATTGAGTGACCTGTATACCCGTGTCATGACGGTGATGATGAGGTAATGCAGGACGGCCCCTAGCATCATTGCTCCGTGGTTCGAGTGGTTGCTGAGAAACTCCCAAGATCCTTCAGCGAAGAGCACGGCTGCAATCACCCTGAACACCACCAAGGCATGTGTCAGGCCGATGATTACCAATATCTGCAGAAACACAAAAATACTCATTTGCAACACTGTACATGTGAGGACCTCCATTAACTACGTCATTTTTGCAGCACATGCTAAAACCGGAACCTCACTGACTTCAATCTTTAAATATAATATATGAAGAGGGTTAAGATGAGACCCACCATAGCTGTGACGCAGATCAAAACCAGAGTGCTGCGCAGATATGAGTGCTTATATTTTTTTGGTTCACATTTGGCGTTGTTCACAATTTCCAGGATCAGTTCCTCCTACATAATTGAAAAAAGCACAGCCATGAATTCCAATGAGCACTGACCTGGTATTATTCAAACATAATAAAACCAACGTATAAAAACTGATCATACCTCCTCCTCACACCAATCAGACACTTTCCATTCGCACACGTAGGAAGCCCGATGTCTCTTCCAGAACTCCAGGAACAGTGTTGCTGTGGAGATCAGAGCTGAGTTCATACAATCTGCTGGATCAACAATATGTGCACTGAACAACAGAGAGTTTTTAAAACCAAAATTCATTGTGATGTTGATCATTTATGCCACCTAGCAGTTTTGCATTAAAGGCAGAGTATGCAATTTCCACCACTAGGGTTTCTTAATCTAATACAACAGGAGTAAGTACCGTGGGATCATGGAATCTGTTGTCTTCATTGTGAAACAACAGCCACTGGTGATTCAAACTCCATCTGCGTGACTCATGCAGAATCGTCACAGATGAGTGTTTTCAAGTTTTATTCATGTCCCTTTGTAATTAGTAATGTTCCCCTACTCACTGCCTCTCAGAGTTCATAGCAACAGGCGACAAGATGAAACACATCATTGCCTGAAGTAAAACTACGGATTTCTCTGGGTTTGACTATTGTTGGAAACATTTGATGTAATGTTGGTATATGAATCAACAAAGATATAACAGTCCTGTTCGCTTTTAGAATGGAGTGGAGAAATGTTACATAATATATCTTTAAAGTTGATGTAATGTATAGGTTCTTGTGCATGTAAAAGATCTTAGTTAAAAAGGTCAATGTCTGCACCAACAGAAGGTCCTCTCTCTCACAGACAACACTGCAACTGAAACGCCTCGTCAGTAGTCTTGCCTTTAATTCTGTGACTTTGTGACATCACACTACGTCATGGAGTTACACATTTGCTTAATTAACATCTTGTGGTAAGTTTGGCACCTAAGAATTGACTATGCACAGCGCCTCTGTTGCTGTTAGCAGTGCTGGATCAGGCGTGTGTGAGCTGACTAATCAGAGGAGACCAGATAATTAGCTCCTGCTCTTCCTTTAGAGAGACAGGAGCTAAAACAGAGTGTTTCAGGCAGAGGGGGAATACAGTGATGCACTGGACACTATGAGAAAACTCATGTGTTTTTGAGCACTAAAGCATTTAAAGCCATTCTAGCAGCTGAAACAACTTACTAGACATACAGTTACAAAGACAGACGGTGTGTTTAAGTTTTAGGAGGTTAAACAACTTTGGACCTACTTTGGGTTAGGTTTAAAAGCTTAAGTTAAAAATCGAAAAAAATGAATCAGCAGAAGAAAACTCAGGAACTGATCCCTACGTCTTACGGGAAACTGCTTCTGCAATAGTAAATTGCACCATGTGAGCTCCAAGACTTGCTGAACTTTTCTTCAGGAGGTGAAACCAAAATTGAAGTGTACAACTTCTTGTTTCCCATCAGTTTTTCTTTTTTTTATATGGGATTATTATAGGGGACTTCCATTCAGCTGTGCACGTTATCAATGTCCACTTTTCTGACCTTGACGCATTCTTTCTCTTTCTGTAACTCAATCCTCACTCACACACTTCCTCACATACACTCATGTCCAGACTGCGGTTGCTGTTCTTAACTGGATTCTTCCCACAGATGTTAGTAAACTTCACTCAAGTAAATCATCATCTTGCCCAGAAAAACTGAATCATACAGTGATATGTACTTATAGATGACTGTATGACCACCCCCACTGCCAGATGGCCAGGGCTGATTAAGATGAGAGTAGCCAGGACGAGAAGGTTCTCTCAGCGACGTGGCATCTCATTGGCAGCGCAGGTCTCAGCTATCAGTTATTTGTTCAAGTTGTCCTGTATAGCCAAAATCGTCTGGGCGAAGAAACAATGGAATTGGAGAAGACTCCTGCGCGCTGATTTTCAATTATTTTCTATCAAATGTGCCTATTTCATGTGATTTAATGGCTATGGAGCCAATTTCCGTCTGCAGGAATTATGACTGTGACAAATCACACTCATCTTAAAACTGGGATCTGAATATTGAAAGTGCATGATTATATCTATCAACACAAGAACACTTGTATCATATAGACACAGAAGACTCACCCCACACTGCCATGAACATCGCAAAGAGCACTGTGCCGTTATTATCGAACAGCAGGCTCACCTGAAGGCAGACAAGACCAGCAGTGAGCACAAACAGACGAGCAAACATTCAGCTGTCTTCTGTAAATGCACTGGTGTACCTTGGCATATGTGCAGGTGTCAGAGAGCTGCCACACTTTGCATCTCTTGTCACACAGTGGGCACATGACCGTGTCGGCCTCGCAGACCTCCTTTCTACAACACAGTAAGCACTCTCTTTATTACAGTGCACATGTTCTTTTATGACACAGATAAGGTGGAGCTGTGGGGAAACTTACATGAGGGGTGAGCTGTTGAAGAAGGCAAGGCCATAGAGGAAGACTATGACCCCAATAAGAGCGGGCGGGATGAGCAGATATGTGTACCAGCCCAACCACAGGTAATACAAGGCCACCTTCTCACCAAAGTAGTTCCTGATATGAGAACACACACACATTAATAAAGACACACAGAAAGGAAAATAACAATTAAGATGTGCAATTTACATAATATGTTAATATGTTGTACTCGTAATGTATATGTCTTAATGTTTCTGTGGTGCCAGATTGGTTAAAACAATACCAATAAATTTATTTAGAATTGTTCAATATTACATGGCACATGGATACATGGATAAATGGGACAATGCCACTATAAATGCCCCCATTTCTGCCCTCTGCCTTGACAGTAATGAAAACATTATGAAAGACCTAACATATCTGGCTATAATGCAACAAGCCTTTCTGCCCAGTTAAAGTTTACCTCCCACACAATGTATGATGCAAGAGAGAGATGGAAAAAAAGGAAGAGGGAGATGTAGGCTACATGCTTTCTCATGCGAACACATAATGAGGTTTCTGTTACAATGAAAGCACAGATTTGCAAATAAAACACTACAGCTATAAGTGTGTGCTTATAGGTTAAGTTGTGGGTGGTGATGATACTAACTCCTATCTCCTCTCAATAGAATAAATACAATTACATCATATCCAGTTGAATAAAATGAATTCAATTTATGACTATTTTCTAAATATACTGTAAAACCCTGAAATGCCCAACTGATTAGAAAACAGCCCAATCTGGCAACACTGTTCTTTTTAAAGGATTTAACTAAACCAGCGTTTGCAAATTATATTGTGCAATACAATGTATAAAATCTGTTTAATAGTCACATAGACAGAAACATTGAATGTTCAACAACATTAAACACATATTTGTTTTCATGTGGGTGTTTCAGCCTCTTGGTATTTTGAATAATTACGCCTCCAGGACAACAAGTACTTGACTGATTTTGACAAAGTGTGGAGTGATGACGTTAGTGAATCTTGTGACTGTGCTGATAGATTCAATGTGGCTGACATGGACGACGCCAAGCTTATACTGTTTTTCCCTTCGAGGTGGGAACATGGTGCGTGCGTGTTTGTGTTGTGCATCTGAAGACAAAGACAACAACAACTCTGAACTGCGCCAGCATTAAGTGCTGTACATCACTTTAAATAATCAGTGCCCAAACAATGCCTGCATCATGCGTGGGTGGGGACTTGATTGCTGTTGTCTTGTTAAAACTTGAACCTATTTAACGGTGGGATGACATGGAAAACAATAGTCCTGCATTAACTGCAAATGCAAAGAGCGGAGTGATGAATAGGCTGTTATGTTGTAGTCCAAACCTGACAGCAGTTATGGGTTGCCCTTGGAGACAGGCGGTCCATCGTGCCCAGCTCTCCTTCAGCTCTCTCTGTTTCTTTTTCTGAAAGCAGAAAGGAAGAAAAAAATCAAAGGAAAGCACCAACATGAAGAAGATCTTTGTACATATTGGTTAAAACAGCATACAGTCAAACTCAGAAGAGAGGCTTATAATACGGAAATATAATCTATTTAACACATTTTAATTGCTTATGCTTACAATTAAAACACATCTAAGATGAATCAAGATGATTAATGCTGCTTCGTACTTTGAGTTGGATACTTCCCTTTTTAATCCTGATTTCCTTGACATCTACCTTTGTGGAAGCGATTTCACCTCCCACGGTGTAAGCGGTAAACATGCTATATGTTAACATACAGCACCTTTCAGTGTATGCACACACATGCCCACTTACTCACAGCTTTGCATGACTCACTGCATTAATATGACTCATGCAGAACTCACGCAGAACAGAAGAAGCCCCATGGATAAGAGGCTAAATGTTTACAAGAATCTACAACCGGGTCCAGTTGCCCTGGATTCAACTCTCCTTGGATGACTCACAAAGCGTCACTGTGAATTCTTATTTGGCAGCAATCTTTTGTTTTGTAAGGCCACTGCCAGGCTTCACTTCATAATTTCAGCAGGTTTTAAGAAAAGCATAACAACTGAGCAGCTACATGATTTACAGGAAGATTATAGTGTCACTATCTTCAGTATGAGGATGTGTGGATCCTGTTTTCAGTCTTCATTCATACAGTCATGGAGGCCCAAGTGAACTGTTTTAAATCCCGGTAATAACGCAATGATCGTGATGAATGACAGAAACAGGATTTTTACCTCATGCAAGCAGAACCGTGCCTCAAAAACTTTCATCTTCAGAAGATCCCTCAAACTCTCTGGCAATAAGAATAGCATGACAGATTAGGTCTCCTGTTACCCAAGGAGCATCAGGATTGTAAATACACCAAGTGTGTCTCACCTCCTGTACGGATAGGGGTGTGATTCAAGATGAAGTGGACGATCCTTATTCTAAAACCAGGACAAGAAAAACACTCATGAAGCTGAACTTGCAGAACGAGATATGAAACTGTCTTTCAGATCATTTAGAACATGATGTTCATTCGAACACACAGGGTAGGATTTCATCTCCATATCACATAGAAAACAAAGAGTAGTATTGTCTTAATGTGGAACTTTTGGAGATCATTTGCACAAGACCAACATCTTATGAAGCATATAGACAATAGCTAGGGCAAACATGCTTTACCTGGTGCTGAGTGGTACAATGTTCTGATCCGAGCTCCAGTTACAAGCATCAGACACTTTGAGCAGATACCTGTACTTCTCAAAGATTTCTTTAGGGGCTTGAATCCCATAGAAGACGAGCTCATCATCTATAATTTTCTAACAGAAGTAAACAAAGACAAGGTAAACAAATGAATCATAACCTTTGCAAAACATGTTCACCTCTAAAGGTTAAAGGAAAGAGCGGGTAAAGAGAGTTCTTACTGTGACTTTCATGTTCTTTTTTTTCAATTCTTCGATGTATTCAGTTTGCTTCTTGAACGCTTCCCTTTCCTGGTTTTCAATTGTTTTGGCAACCAGGACATAGTCGTACGATAGTGGTGTGTGCTGTGTGACAAAAGTAATAAGCGAGAGTCAGACTTTCAGATATTATACAGATCCATCTTTCTGATTTTTAAGGTCCACAGGACTTTTATCATGTTGTTGGTGGACAAATTAAGTTCTTACCACAGGAGGAAGTGATGTCTGGTCATTGCCATTCTCTCTCACCACTCCCATGAATTCCAGCAGTTCGATACTCGGCTGTACAACAAAAGGTTCACAAATATCGTCAGTCAAAGAGAGGTCCTCTACACATGGACAACAAATTCACACATCACGAGCGAGTGATTTAGTTTTCAAAAAGATGCTACTGTGAGCGATATATGTACGGGTTTTATTATAAGGGATAATTTGATGTCATCACTGCACTGATATGTATTAATAAGCTTGTGAAAATCAGCTGAAAGGTCATTATCTCCCCAGGAATCCTGTCTAACTCTGACGTAGGAGGTGTGTCAGTGAATGCCACAGTACTGAGAGACACCTGTGATGGTCCTGACTCACCGAAGAGGACTGTCAGCGAGGAAGGTTCAGTCTCACCTGACTGAATGGCATGGTATGTAGACGTGCACTCACTGTCATGACAATCTGTGCTATTCACAGTTCACACAAGTTCCAGAGAGGCTAAAATAGGTGCGGCAGAGCTAGAAATACAATCTGATCATGCAGATACCAGTGGTACACAAACATCCCATTTAGTTCTTCGTTTATTTATAGTAGGGGATACATCATATAGTAAAAAAATGTATTGTGATTATCTTGGAAGACATTGTGCTTGAGATATGATTCGCAATGAGCAAGAATGAGTAATAATTACATGTTTATAATGGCCAATACCGAAAAGATGACCCATAATGTTACATTATTGTATTTTTAGAGGAAGTACATAACCTGTTGTCTATGCACATCCAAAAATAAGAAAGGCTTAGATGTAGTGCCCCACTTTGTTTCAATAAGCAGACACAAACAAAAGATTTATGAAATTGAACCTTTTTTTTCATGTTCACCAGCATCAGCATCATTTTCAAATCTCAATAATGTTAAAAACCTAAATGAATAACTTCAGTGTTGTGACATTGTAAATAACCCACAGTGATCATCAACACATAAAGCAGTGATTGTGAAGCAGCAGTGGTGCACAGTACAGTCTTTATAGGGTGATAAAAGGGGGGTTTATATTTGTCATTGTAAAAAGTGCCAGTATAAGTGTCATCAGGGATGCCTTTTCCAAAATTTCTTTGGGGGCCCCAAATGTTTGACTGAATTGCAACTATAAAAAACAAAAACATTACTGTGATTTTGGCTCCACTGTCTTGACTGTGTGTGACATCACAAGTGCAACAAGTTCTGCTTCATCTGTTTCTTCTCCATGTTTACTAGTAGTTAAAAAGCTAACTTCTGAGGTGCAAATATATTATATTATATTATAGTTTCCTCCATATTGAGGTGATAATATACCAGTAATACACTATACACACTGCTCAAAATGAGTTAGGCATATTGGGATATGTTTGCTAATACAGATGTGCATGGATATGCAATATAAGTCAAATGCAAATGTGTCGCATTATTTTTGGGGGCCAAAAATAATTCACAAAAACACCAAATAAAAATTCACACAATGTCACAGAATAAACAATCAGGTGCAACACTTATATATCCCTAACTCATTCTGGGAAGCGTGTACCGTACAGTATCACTGATCATTTTTGCGTCACAATTCAAATTTTGGCTGAAAAACGAATAAAATTATGATGACGTGACACCTGTTGTGGTTTGTACCAGACACACATGTTCTCTTACATCTGGAGGACAGGTTGTGTGGAACGGGACACATCTGCAGCACTTCACCTTCACACATTTCACCTTAATCCAAAAACACTGCAGCTTCTATGCCTTTGGCTATTACACTTAGCCATGCTGTGATTTCTATTACATTACGGGTAACTACTCAGTCCTAGATCACAGCATGACTGTGTAGTGTTTAAACGGGTGAGGTCTCGTACAGCAACTGGCTTTTGTTGGACCTGTTAAGTCTGTCAAGTGCAAAATTGGCCGTCACGCTCGAAAAAGCAGCAGGCCTACGAGAGCACAACAGAGGCTCTCGGCAGTAGCTCCATTGTGTTTCGATACAATCTCTGCATTAGTATGAAAAGACGGGGGTCACCTACCTGCCTCCTGTGGACGGGCATGATGAGAGGGTGCTGAATGCAGATGCGACTTCCCGGATTAGAGGGAAAGAAAGAAAGAAAAAAAACAGCCTCAGTCACCAGTCAGTGATCCAGAAGTGTCAGCCTCGCTCTCCGATCAGCCTGTAAAAAACTGACGGGATCCCAATTGAACAGGCTGCAAGCAACTTCCGCACTCCCGCGGGGAACAGACGTGCTGTTGTATCGGCGGCTGTGGAATGTCAAAAAGCGACTCTACCTGTTGCTTGGTGGTGTCACGGCATTAATCTGTGTAAGCCTCCACCTGGTTTTGTTCTCGGGTCAGTCACTCCATCGATGCGTTCATCAGACGCACACATACACACGAACACACGCGCGCGCGCGCACACTGACACACAGGGTTTACTGTGTGTTTCAGAGGCTGGAGACCAGCAGAGACTGTCTCGATGTCGCCTGGTCAGGTGCAGTGGACTGGCATATATCTGCTGCCTCCTTCTCAAGGAGGGTTAACACACACCAGCCGCTAGATGGAGGCAAACACAGTGAGTTTAAGAGCCTGTTGTTGAAAGCGTTGAGCCGGCTGTGACTGAATCCTCCCACTCATCAGTGACATTTGTTAAAAAAAAAAAAAAAAAAAAAAAAATCTTCACCACTTTGAGGCAATTACAATTGCTCGACGTCCCTAATGGAAATTCTGAGCTTCCTCCATTACCATCACCACAGCAAAATAGGTTATTCAGTGTTCAGTGACTAAACCAGCGTTAAAATCAACAAAATGGAGAAAATGAAGCAACTTTTTTGTGGATCTGCTAAACAGGCCTATGTAGGTTGAGCATTAGTTCACCCAAATATGAAAATTCAGTCATTATGCCCTCATCCCCATCCGCATAAATTTTCGTCGGCCACAAAACATTTCTGGAGCTTCACAGCTTCAAACATTCTCCTGAACAGCTGATGGAGATGGGGACTTGTTTTGAAAAAACAGCCCCTGCTCACTAACGCTTTTAGTTTAACAGGTACAGTCAAGATTACACCCTAAAAGGAGTTTGAATATGACATTATGTGTTTTCTTGCAGTCTTTTTTTTTTTTACTTTTTTTCCCTAGCCACATCAGCATTTGTTTAGGAGCATACTGCAGTGCTGTTCTTCTGTGATGCTCAAGAAATATTTTGTGGACTACAAACTTCACTCGCCTTTCCATGAGGGTTAGAAGGTAATCACTGAATTTTAATTTTTGGGTGAACTTATCCTTTAATACCTTGTGCCATAATGATAACATTTGTTTCACAACAAATAACTTACCATAAACTAAATACATTCTTGTATCTACCGTAAATATACAATCCCACTTTATTATATGTTTGCTCATGGCAATTTATTACATTTTTGTATGTGACAAAGGTAAATATTTGTGGATGAGGATTACAGTGTAATTGCTAAGCAGTTTTACTTTTACTGCCAATTTCAGGAGTCAGTGTTTACATGAAGTAGTAAAACATGAGTAATAAAGTAATAAAACCACAGCACAGGTTAATTAATGAAACATACACAAACACTCAAGAGCTTCAACAGATGACAGCTTCAAATTTTTAGTAAAAACTAGTTACTAAAAGTTTTATACACAACATTTCACAAGGAAACTTCGTACCTTTTTACCACACAAATATTCGATATAGGCTTGTATAATATCATTTTGTTATTTCACATACACAACATATGCTCCATTGTCTTTGAACCAGTTTAAACCAGCAAACAGTATGTGAAACTATTAAACTTTACTCTATCTTAACCAGCCCAGCTCATTAAAATGCTGTTTAATGCATTAACAGTAACAATCCAGTAGATTTAAATACTACCCTCCTAAAAGCTTAATTCTTCATAATGAGTACTTTAGGCTGCTTTTAGTAATTGACTGTCTGTCAACACTTTTTATGCTTTAAGTGCATTATACTAATACTTGAATGCAGTACTGTTACTTGATGGTATTTTTCATACTTGTGTATTGGGGTGTTTGAACATGGCCATATATTTCTAGGCATCTATCTTATCTATCTAAGTAGGCCTACTTGATATTCGTGAGCTTATACTCCACGTAATTCCCATGTCTCCCAGTCCTGTGGACCTATTTCCGTCAACTACAAATAAAGAAAAATGAACATGTCAGACGGTAGGCCCTCCACACCTTGTTATTAGAGTTGATTTTTAACATTAAGTCTTTGAAACCGTGAGCGTCAGTGCACACCCAAGAAGACCCACATGTCACAGAGGAGAGGCTGACGAAAAAGTGGTCGAGAAAATAAGCAGCTGTATTTCTGTACTCGGCCACACCCCACGGAGACGGATAACATAATTACAACAGTACAGGGCTGTGTAAACCACTTGAAGGGCGACAGAGGGGGGCCTTTGCGACTAAATTTGACCGGAGTGGAAGTACAGGGTAGAGAGGTGGCTGGGAGGAGCTGGGAGCTGCTGATAGACCCTTTCCTGAAACTCCCTGTCATAGAGGAAAACTGATATACAGATGTGTGAACAGCAGGGAAGATAAGCCAAACATCACACTACTGTAAACCAAACAATAAGAAACAAAGCAAAACAAATCAAAGAAAAACAGTCCACAGTTATGGTCCTTGAAGAAGCAAAGAATGATTTACTGAGGTCTTTTTATACTTATAGCTACATAGTAATTGATGGTCCACTCTCCAATTACAATGGGAACAGGTATCTCTCATTAAATGTCTTAAGTAAATCTCAGGTGGGAGACTGAAGTCTTTAGTGGGAATCATTGAAATGAAACCATTCTGGAAAGGCATGAGTTAAGAATAATGTGGTTGTGAAGGAGTTCCTGGAAGCTGTCACTCTGGACATTGTGCCAAACAAATTGCATCAAATATAAATTACCTACAGGAGCATAGAGAAGGAGCATTAAGACCAAAGAAACCAGAGTAACCTTAGTCAGTCTTGGTTTAAAGGGCAACCCCACTAATGTATGAAAAAGTGTGTTTCCAGGTCTTGGGGAGTTTTTATATACTGTGTAGAAAATAAAAAAAGTAGTATAAATTAGGGATGTCCCTATCCGATCTGCAGGATCGGGATCAGGGCGATATGGCCATTTTCCCTCTGATTGGGGATCAGCAATTTTGAATGTGGAGCGAAAGGCCGACTTTTTATTATTTTTTATGTCAGAGCACAATTTATGGCAGAACTCAGATGTGCACGTAATGTTACTCTGGCAAACCTGTGGATGAAATGTCTGCAGTGTGGAAATAACTTAAAGTAGAAAGCAAAAATCAGTCCAACAGCGACATGTGACATCTGCAATACGACCATTTCGCGATGGGGTAACAGAAGAGCTGCATTTAATATTGCTCATTTGGTATGATAAACTATTACAGAGAAGGTAATTAAATCAATCAATCAATCAAAAATCAAGAATCAAATCAATATCAAGTTCTGTTTAGGGCAGAATAAGAAAGAGTCATATGAAAGTACATACTTCAACAAAATTAAAAATAACTATTAAGGAACAGCTTGGATGCAGGTACTTTTTTTCTTAATGCAGCTGTATTATCCAGGAACATATTAGTTAAGGCCAAGTATGGGATTGGGATCGGGATGTCCAGTGATGTCATTAAGTGGCTAAGTGTCATTGTGAGTAATGTGGACTCCAGGTTCAGAAAAGGAAGAAGAGCGTGTGAAAAAAAATGTTATACCTCTGGTTCCACTGAACAAATACTGATACAGTGAACCAGTGAACTGCCAAAGATTTATATAGAATAACTACATAGTAGACGCACAGATGCAGCTTGTTCAATCCAATTGAACTTCTCTTCTAGCAGGTAAACCAAAAACTTTTTTCTAGCTTCCAGGTTTACATCCTGCTTATGCAGCCCACTGGATATGTGCAGTAAGCATCTCGCCCAATGGCCCCGCCAACAAGATTTGGTTAAATCTTACTTACATTATGACAAACTGGGTTCCTTGATCCTGAAAATTATCTTTTAAACTGACTGATTTTACAGTTTACTGCTTCATGAAAAAATGGCCCGGATGTAAAAGTCGTTTCTGAT
This sequence comes from Acanthopagrus latus, assembly GCF_904848185.1. Lineage (NCBI taxonomy): Eukaryota > Metazoa > Chordata > Actinopteri > Spariformes > Sparidae > Acanthopagrus > Acanthopagrus latus. The sequence continues at coordinate 12,042,283 of NC_051046.1, forward strand.
TGGCTGACAGGTGTCAAATCCCAAACCGTCATTGTTCACCAACTGTCATCTCAGTAAAATTCTGCCTCTGACTAGCTATTGCTTAAAAATAGTTAGTCCTGCTTAGTCCTTAGCTTTTTATTTATTTATTTATTTTTATCTCTCTCTTGGTAAGTATAAAACTGGGCTGCAAACGTACAATTAATTTAATAAACTCCATGGAAGAAAGTTTGCCTCCAACTTGCTTGTCAGCTAACGGCAACTAACGTCAGCTTTTGTATGCTAACACCTGCTAAATTAATGTGATACATTTGGACTCCATTTAGCTATGTTCAGTCGTAACATGCCAAAAAATGCAGATATTTTGGTAGACTATCTGTTCACCCCCAGGCAGGCTCAGACCATTGGCTTCTGGTGTGGAGCCACACCCCTCACAAACCTCCCTCTGTGCCGGAGTGATGCAGCAGTCCGCGGTCGGTCAGTGGGTGAAAGAGGGCAGCTTGTCAGTAGCCTGGTCCGCTAGCCTACGGCGTCTCTGAAGAGGACGAGTGTGAAGGAGAACGGCTCGGAGTTCAGACGTCGGAAGGCGGGACAGGAGTCATCTGTCAGGGGATACCTTCGTGTACATGAGGACCGGTAAACACGACCCGGGTACACGAGGGACTCAACATGAACCGAATAACGGGGAGAACAGGAGACGACAGTTTAATTGAGATGAGCCCAACGGACTCTTTCAGTGGTGAGTAGCTAAACGTCTGAGCCAGATGCCTAGTTTTACATTTAAAATGCTGCTGTGAAGTTATTGTTGATCCTCATTAGTTGCTGTAAACCTTCATTAGATACCGACCTACTGGGAAATCATGTAAGACTAAACTGAGGTAGGTACTGGATTCCCCAGTCTATAAGGCTTGAAGAAGAACTTCTAAATCAGGCTAAAGTTTTGAGGAACACTGGACAAATACTACATTAAAACTACAAACCTTAAAACATTGTTTTATACATTATTTTATCAATATTGTGTATATATGGCTTCCACAAATAGAAAACTTCCAAACAACAGTAATAACATAACAATTCTAAATCGAAAGCTGAGGTGAACAGCACACAGCTGACAAATTACAGTGTTTACTTCACTGCCACCCTGTACACATTTGCACAAGACATTTTCAAATTACTTTAAATGCAGTCGCTTAACTATTTTAAACTGTATCCACCCTGTGTACTGTACATTACCCCTTTAACACCACAACGAGCTCATGGTCTGACTTTCTTTCCATGCATGCAGTGACTCAAAGCCTGCCAGCCTCTGACAGCTGGCCTGCTTACTGGAAACGATCCGTCACTTGCAAACAGCCACTTTATCCAGCAGCACAAACCCAAAATCCCTCTCTGCTTCTGGCTAAATGTGAGTTTTAAACAAACGCTTAGAGAGAGGACTCTGTGTTTTAACCATTTATGGTCTTGCTGAATGGAGAATGGATCATCCTGGATGCTCTCCAGCAATCCTTACCTGAATGAATCAATACAAAAGTGTCGTGTTTCATCTGCAGCATGGAGAGGATTATATTATAGCAATCTAGCTGAGACTGAAATGTGAGCGATAACTATAGGCTCATGAACTACATTTACTTTGTTGTCTATTGAGATAACAGTGAAAGCAGCGTTGTCCTAATATCACACTCAGCTGCAAGTTTTAAATCACAGTAATCCTCCAAATCTTCAATCTTTCAATACAGCAGTGCATAGATTACTACAATTGCTGCTGGATTTTACTCCACAAACCATAGAAACAGAATGTCTTGATTGCATTTCTATTTCATGACAGGGTGCCTGCAAAACTGAATTTTGAGGTTTAAATATACACCAAAAAAGACTTCCTGTTACACATCTCGACAGGCTGCTAATATTTTCAGACAACACAAAGTTTAAATGAAAGAGAATCATGTAACCTGAGAGGCTTTAAATGTAGTCCGGAGGTAACTCCAGCTGCACACTTGCAAAAGTCAAAACAATGAGGACTGCTAAGAAGTCTTAGTTTTCTTACAAAGTGTAAACTGTAGGTACATATTTCCAACTATTCGTGGTTGTGGATTGACTTTGCAGATTCTTACGAACTTAGTTTGTCGCTTGTTGTTACATCAGTGCGAAGCCTGACTGTAAATATGGGTTTAATTTCTTGTCTTGATATGTTAACTGGCCTGTTACAACAGGTGTATGTGTTCACCTCAACATGACTCTAAACATGATGATGAAAATTAGACAAAACCTGCCACTTTGTTTATATACAGAGTTTGGAAGTTTAAAGTGAAGTTGCTGTATTTATGTTAACCTGCTTGCAAGTTGACACTGAAAACATATGGCTGCACAGTTTACTACAAGAGCACTGAGGTCTTGCTTATCATATCACTGTTATTTGAATAAACATCTGTATATTATGGAATTAAGCAGGATTGGCTTTGTATTGTGGTTGTAAAATATATTTTATCTGTGCAAATGATAGATGTACAGGAGGTCTGTTCTCTTGTTGGGTCACTGTGGCAATGAAGAAAGACAGACAGAGGCAGCCATGTGGCATTTCCACTGTGATCAGCTGCTCTCTCTTGAACAAAGCCCTAACTGTAGAGGCTTCTTAGCTAGGTGGGAAAAATCTCTTGGCAGAGCTGACTGGATAATACTGAGTGCTCTAACACTGTGTCCAACTGTGCAAAAATATGCTCAGCCGTTTGAGAGGCATTCTCATGTGTTGTGGAAGAAATGTAATTTGGAAGCAATCCAAACCAAATTCAGTATCATAACAGTTTTTTAAGGACGATGGCACAAAATGTTGGCTTTAATGTTGGTGTGAAACCATTCTCAAACAATGAATATGTGTTTAAGCTTTAAGTCTAAATCTGCTGTTAATTGTACTGTATTGTAGCTATTGTCAAGAATTCTTCAAGGGGTCACTGCTGGTGGATAACAGGCCTCTCTAAACTTCAACACCCTGCTGTATCTCCAAAGATACTTGTAACAATAAGTGTGCTGTGTATGCACGATAGCTGTGGATTTGATTTTAAAATTTTGAGATTCAATTATATGTCTTTGTTGTTAGATTTGTATCGTACTGTGAGACACTATCAGCTTTGTTTTGAACTTAAGTGAAAAACAGTGATTTAGTCCTGCAAAATCAAAAAGCAAAGTTATGCATTACAGACTGTTCCGCTGTATTTCAGATCTGTAGAGGAGCTTTTATGATGAGTGTCATTCATTTTACTTTTGAACCACTAACTTGTACTTGTGTTGACTTGCTTTGTAATAATGGAGAGACAGAGAAGGTTCACATATTACATGGTTCGAATGCTTGTTTCAGGTCTGTGTAAGCACATTTTCTGTGTGGAGTCCAGACTAAATATAACCTCAGAAAGACCATCAATTAGGATGGTTACATTTCTATTTAAAAACACAGACACTGAGGCTGAAAACTTGTTTTGCTTTATTTTTTTTTGGCAATGGTCGTGCCAGCAGTACATGATTGTTTTTGCTTTTCCCTCTGCCCTGCCTTTTTTTTTTTTTTCAAAAGGTACTCTGGAAGAGTTTCGTTACATTTTACAGGTGGAGGAAGATCTTTATTGTAGTTCAGGCCTGGTTTCCCACACAGGCTTCTTTCACTTTTAACCACAGCAAGGGGGTTTACCAGTCTTCTCAGTCTAATTTCCTGCAGTGACTCCTGCAGTAACAGAATTGCAGCGTAGCAACATGGCTGTGTGTATTCGTTGACGGTGATCCTGTTAAGTCATGCTGTCTGGCCTGTGGGAGTGCCGCACAAATATAGACTGTAACATTTCCTGTCAGTCAGTGCTCCTCTGGTAACTCAGGCAGCTGTTCATGAGCCTGAAACTTAACTTTACTGCCACAGATCTGCCTGTCTGAGATTTGCTATTCCACTCTTTACTATACTTTTGCAGTAATTAGAGGATTGTGTCATAATTAACACAATTGGTAATTCTACTGTTAATCTGAGTTTTCCTTATGTCTTGCAGATGACATGAATGGCTATCAGCAACATGCCTCATCCAGTGCAGGATCCCTCCAGCAGGGACAATCTGGGGTAAACACCAAACTCACTGCATGCTCATATAAACTTCGCACCTTCATACAGACATTTCTGCAAAGCAACTTCATTTGATTATGCACAATCAGAGTGTGAGTTTCCTTTCATACAAATTCCAAATGTCATTACATATGTTTGTCTCAGAAAAGTTGGCAAAAAATTGGATATAGTTATATGTATCTTTCCAAGACTAATGCATGGAGGATATCTGTTGAGAAATAGTTTTATCTTGGCCTCCAGTTGACCTCCTATAAACATGGTAGCAGGAAGCTCACTGTGTACAAGTACAATGTTTTATTCAGATTTCCCTCCTTTCCTCCTTCCAGTTTAATAGTCACACTGAGTTTCTTGTTGTAAATCCCCCATCACTCAGCGGCCCACATGTGGCATTCAGTTTGTGGCATTTATTCCCAGTTAGGGACTACACATATTTTTTCCTACCTAATCATTATATTGCAAAACTGTAAATGTCATGAGAGAGTCAGAGATAACCTTTATGCTCCTGTCTATTCTCCCCCTTTCACACTGTATTTAAAGTCTCCTTTAATGCCTGATGTGTGTATAGAGACATGTGAGTCTCTCAACACCAGTCTGGCCTCCCTGGCCCCCTCTGATCACAGCGACACTCCACAGTATGAGACTCAGACCATAGCGCAAATCAATGCTTTGACTGGGGTAAGACACCAGCCAAGGACACAAGTGCATGCTGCTATGTTTGTGTGATCACACATCAACTCCCAACTCAAACATGTAACTGAGTAAGACTGTGACCATGCCTGACTTATAACATCTAGTGGTTGCTAGTGAGTCTGTAACAAGTGTTTATGTGTGGATTGTATGAGATTTGGATCCATTTTGCAACTCATATGTAAGGTTGCTGCTACAGTTTAAGCTGTGAATTTGTTGGGCTGTCAGGCTTTCCCTCACTCTCCACTCGGTTCCTCCACAGCTATCAAGAAAGCGGGCACTATTCCTGAAGTTTCGTTCCAGGGTATGGCATGGTAAAACAGGCTTGTGATGTGATGCAACTTTATGCATATGTCTGCCTGCCTGCCAGCCTTTATTTGCTTCTTGAGGAAAATCTGTTCAGTGTTGCGTTTCTCCACCAGCATTCGATTATCAGGGAATAAAGCTTGGACATTGGAGTTGAAATTGATATACATAACTATGTAGAGAGCTGATGCTGGCTTTGGAAGGGCATGTTTTTTTCTGAAGAGGGTAATGGAAACTTGCAGGCATGAGCTATGTGTTGACGTATCATGAGAGTTCATTAAAACTGGAAAAATCCTTCTCACTTGGTTTGTTCTCACCTGTGATAATTGTCTGCTTCACTGAAGAGAAAGCAACAGTCTGGTAGTGTTACAGCATAATTAGAAAGTGCACACACAAAACATGCTACTGCCTTGCTGTTTTTGTGTGTGCACGTCCATGTGTATGTGTGCACTTTAAGTGTATAGTCTATACTGTAATCATGACCCTGCCCTGTGCTCATGACAGGACTGAACCTGCGTTGGTTAACCGTTTAATGTACTGTAGGTTTCCTCTTTTAAAATGTGGTCTTCCTTAAACACTGTACTACCCCGTTTAATGAAAAGTGTCATCATGACCCCATTTAACAGCATCTTATCTTTAGGGGGAAAAAATACCCTGCAATAAGCTTTTAAAGTGATCTCTAACCAAAGGCTATGATTTAACAGAGTTGAAGATCATATCAAGGAGTTTTAGAGGGGAGGCAGCTGCACATCTATAAATTGCCTCTGTAATGAAGAATGGAAACAAAAGCTGACTGTAGGGTATTTCTCCTGCCAGAAGTTGAAGCTGTATGCAACTTTTCTAGGCCTGCACATCACTGCAAATAAGTTCATTGTTGATTAACCTGTTGATTATTTTAGTTTGGTCCATAAAATGTCCTAAAATTCTGAAAAACGTAAATCAATATTTCCAAAAGCTCCAGATGACGTCTTCAAATGTTTTGTTTTGTCCACAACCCAAAGACATTCATTATGCTGTCATAGAGGATAAATAAACGAGGGAAATTTGTAAAGTTAAGAAGCTGGAACAGAACTGAATGGATTTCCACTAAACTTGGATGGAGGATGGGTCTCTCCCCATTAACTTTTGATGCATACAGATAAGGGAATGGATGAAGAATTTTTTTTCCCGCTCTAACTAACATGACAAGATAGGGTGTTTTTTTTTTTTGTTTTTTTTTTACATTTCCTTAATTTCTCAGGAAATGATGCATGGATCTTGAGAAAGATCAGGCTTGTTTAGGTGGCTGGTATCTATGAGTGAGTAAAAAGGGGACTATTGTGTTGGTGGGATGTCTGCGCTCAACTGAGTGCCATTCTTGTATTACTCAAAAATTACTGAAACAGATCAATACATATGTAAAAATCTGGCAAATCATTTAATAGGTGACGAGTAGTTAATTGTTGCAGCCCTCAACTTTTCCGTAGTGTTGTTAATGTAAGTATTTTCTTTTCCTTTTTAAGTTCTGGAGAAAACAAACCTTCCTTTGTTTAGAACATTGTTTAGAACTAAAATAAAGATACAATCCAGAGGTATAGATGCAACTGTGTACTAAATGTAGTAGTACATATTTTTGTTCTAATATGCAAAGAAAATAGAGAAGGAGAAAGATTCTTTGGATTTCTATTGTTGAAATAATACTACAAAAAAAAAAAAAAACATAGAAAGAAACATAAAGAGAATTGCAACCCTGACAATGTGTAGAACTAATACACGAGTGGATAGAAAATCATGGTGTGCGGAGAGGATTCTACATCCTGATGATATACTTAAGATCAGTCCAGTTTCACAGAAGTTGTGTCCAATACTCTTTTAGCCCAAAAAAAGATATGCTTTCGAGGTATCATTTTAAAGAAACCCCTCCCTGAAACTACAAGTCCATTTATCTTACACCATGTTCTACATTTACCCTCCTAATTAAGATGAAAGATGTGCATATGTCTGAACACCCAGTAGTTAAGGGTTTGTTGGCAAATGTATAGAACTCTGTGGCCTCTACCAGCTTCACTGAGCTGGGGCAGTTCCCAGCAGATGCACTGATTCCATACAGCTGATCTATAATTATGGCAAATTAAAGAGTTTCTGCAGCGACGTCCCAGTTTAAAAAAAAGTACCCACCCTGCAATGGTCAACATGGTTCACTCGGGTCCAGGAGGCAATGTGGACCAGTGGTTAGAACATATGCACAATTTGGGCTAAGAATACCATAAAATGGTTGAACATGTAGACACAGATGACCTTACAAGTAAGTACAGTTGGAACAAGGGGGTGGATCCAGCTGGAAGCATCTTACTATGTATTTTTTAGATTTATGCCTCCATGAGGCAGTTTGGGGGCAGGTCAGTTTGTAGGCTCCCTTTTGCACTTGGAACACTGTTGTTTCAGGCTCTCCAGATTGTATGATTTATTTGTTTCAAATATTGGAGAGTATGTGCCAGTTAGTTCAGACTTATCAGCACTGTTAGAGCTGATTTCTTTATGTGATCAGTTGTGCTTTTTGGTTATCTCAAATATTGGATATGTCTGTGGGACTGTTGCTTTTAGTCTCCTGTGGGTCAGTGTGTTACAGTACTGTGACGTCACCTCCCCTTCTCAGACACTGTGCTCTTATTACATTAGCTAGCTAGCTGGCAGCAGCTATGCTTTCCCCCATGCTGATGTCATCCCTAGGAGTCTCCTCCACCTCTCTCTTAGTATTCCTGCTCCTGTCTCTCTCCCTTTTCTGAATGTCTGAGCATGTGAGGGCTTGTCCTGGGGGGTGAGTGGACTGAATGGCACCCCTTTGGCCGGGAGATCAGAGTGGAGTGAGAGTGAGAGAAGCACTGCTTTCAGGGCCGGACTGTGCTCCCTGGAGAAAGGCAATTTTGCTCTATCAAGCAGCCGGCCTTTGCGCTGATGCATCATAACCATAAAGGGAGTGGGCCATGGAGGTAAAGTGCTCTTCCTCTCCTCCCTAGATCACAGCATTCTGACAGGCCAAACTCTGTTAGAGCTACAGTAAAGTAGCCATTGTTGTTGTGATGCTAAATGTCTGAGTTCTCTGAACTGTATGCAGTCCTATGTATGTAGTTTCTGTGGGTTTAGCGATGACAGAGGTTCATGGTACGTGGTTATTTTTAGCTTTCTGAACAGCTGAAGTAGCACTAACAGTAAGTAGTCATGCTTTCCTGTCCTCCTTCAAAGCACTCCTGTGTAGTTCATTTCTCTTCAGCCCTGTAGCGGCTAAAGAGAGAGCCACTGAACTGCTAAAACATGCAGATGACCTGAATTAAAAGCATTCCATTCGTAGATTCTGTGAAACAACAAAGACTCTTTTAAAGGTCTATTTTCTTCTTTAACACGTAATCCTTTAGAGTGGACATGAGCAACATAAAACATCTCAGTTATGGTGAATGCCCTCCATTTAGCATTCTGTTTGTGTCTGGAGTGAAAATATGATAATCAGCATTCTTGTTGTTTCAGACTGTCATTTGAGAGTGATGTGGTGTGGAGGTCTGTTGTTTGGCTTTTGCTGTTAGCCACTGACACATGCTGTAGACTGACTGACTGCTCTGCTGTGCTGAAGGCATCCAGAGTCTTGTTAAGCTAATACTGTGCCTGTGTATGTGGGTGTTGATAATGTTGTGACCTCTGTGCTATCTGGTTTTATAGATCGACAAACAACAACACAGTAAAGACTCTGTGTTCTTCCGTGATGGACGGCGCAGGATTGATTTTGTCCTGTCATATGTTGATGATAAAGATGGCGAGAGAAAACAGGTAAGAAATAACCTCTAGTTATTGTTTATGGTTATATTTTCGTAGTTCACTTACAGCAAGCATGTGTTTCTAATACTTACATTTATGGGATGTATGTTCAAAGATGGTGTTGTTGTATTTCTAATTCAGAATGACAGAGAATACGATTTATTGAAATCCCAAAATATCACATAAACGAACAGTTGATGTTATCTCCACTTCTTGGTATAAACAATAGGAACTGTTTCTTACAGGATATCCTCAGAGTTTACTGTGTGTGCCAGCGACATACCCTAAATACCACAACACTGATAAAGTCAGATAAACTGTTTCTCAGCTGTCTCACTAATCCTGTCAAGGAATTTACTTTAAGGTCACTTTTGGAGATACACTTACAACCCTTTTTTCTTGATCTGAAGTATTTCCATACTATTGCTGGTCTATTTAATGAGCTGTGAAGGGCTGAAAGACTTTTAGTGTCTGACACTGAGCTGTTACTCTTCACATCTCTGTGCCACCACCCCTTGGGTATGAGGCAGTTTTAACCCACCTGCCTCATCAGTGAATCAACACACAGACCTCTGGCCTGGTCAGGAAGTCACTCCTTTTTTCCGCTATTCAAGGAAGGGCAAACAAGAGGCCAGTTCCTGTGTGTTATCCACACGTGCTGTAAAATGTGACTAACAAGCTCTATCAAGGATGTACAGTCTTTCCATTTCTGTTAGCCTGTTTCTAAATCATGAAACCTAATTCCTAGGTGATACATTGTCACGCCACTGCACCACCACGTGTGACTTTCACTACCTGGTTCCTGTTTTTTCACTACCTGTTGTTTTGTTTGAACAGGTCCTACATTAAATTGTTTCAAATCACTTTCAAACCTGCTGCATCGACTATTTTACATGTTTATTTGTGTTTTGACAGATGTGTACTCTTCACATTTTGCATTTCATCTCACATGGACTGAATGAAATGTTGTCAATTGTTGAAGCTTTTGAACAAATTGCTCAATTTGAAACAATTTCTCAAATAAGGAGTTAAATGTATATTAAACTAATAAATGTATGTATTTTTGCTTTGTTTTGTTTTTTTAAAGGAGAGGAGGAAGTTGTATGAGGCCAATCTAGAGAAAGTTGGCCTGGAGCTGGAGATAGAAGATAAGATGGTAAGAACATCCAGTTACTGCTTTGATTATGTAAAACGTAAAAAGGAATTAAATGGCCCACAAAAACATATGTATCTGTGTGTGCGTATTTTCTCACATATCTGTCTTATTTATGTTATCAAGTTTAACAACGACAAAACAATGCTTAATAAACAAACCAGTGTTTTCTTGATGCAGTAAAAGCAAACACTTTATGTATATACTGCAATTTATCTGTATACTGCATAGTCAGCAAACTGAATTTTACATAAAATTGTAAAAGGGACTTTTAATTAATTAATAAATTGATAATATTAATAAATTGTGGTTTTAGTTTTAAATGATTTTAACAGTACAATAACCATCTCAGAAAATGTATTTTTCATTATACTAATATGGTAGAAACTTTGGATAAATAGAGTGCACATAGAGCAAATAGACTGTCTCTCTTGAAACTGCTATGTGTCTGTGGCCCTAGCCATTCACTCATTATACTGTGACATCTGTCTCACACACCAGGAGTCAGAAGACGGAAAGACTTATTTTGTGAAGATCCACGCTCCTTGGGAGGTGTTGGCCACCTATGCAGACGTGCTGAAGATCAAGGTCCCATTCAAGGCCAACGACATCCCAGACAACAGCGAGATGCCCATGAACTGGCTGTCCACACCTTTCCGTCTACCGGAGCACATCATGCACCCTGAGCCAGACTATTTCACAGCTCCGTTCAACAAGGACAAGTCTGACTTCTTCCTCATCGGCGAGAAGGAGACGTTCTTCCCCCCTTCCACTCGCAACAGGATAGTAAGGATGCTTTGACTATAACTGTCTTATCTTATCGTCTTTGTAACCTACAGATGAAAACATTGCCCTGACAGTGAGATCATGCAGTTCAGTGTGCAGACTCACATGATTACATTTTAGTCAAGTTTTTGAAAAAGCTATTTTAATTGACGGAGCTTTAAATTCAATAGTTTATGTCTGTTGAATGAATAACTGTCCATTATCTTAAACTGCTGAAAATACAGACTCAACTTCATAATTCTGTTTCTATCCATACAACTTTCTCTCTCTGCCCAGGTTTACTACATCCTGGCCCGCTGTTCGTACTTCAGGGATGAGTGTGGAGATAAAGACAAGAAGGGAATCAAGCGATTACTCAACAACGGCACTTACACTGCTGCCTTCCCACTACATGATGTGAGCCTCTTCTGGTTAACTTTTGGCACTGTTTTATCATTGGAAAACGAGTCCTCAGTAGAATGTGCAATCATTGCTTTTCAATAGTAAGATCCTGTTAGAGGCAATAATAGGTGCTCATTACAAGAATGAAAAACATTTCTATAACAGTGAATGTGTTTGTGAACTGTTTGTTTCTGTGTACACAGAGTAGATACTGGATAAGATCAAGGGACCCCAGCTGTGAAAGTGAGAGATACAGTCTGTACAAACACTGGGCCAGATTTTTCTGTTTCTTTAAGGAGCAGCCTCTCAATCTCATAAGGTACAGCTTGATCGGTATTGGTAATTACTCAACATTAATATTTCAACGGAGGAATTTCCAACAAATATGTTGTCTTTCCTCTCACCAGGAAGTATTATGGGGAGAAGATAGGTATTTATTTTGCTTGGCTGGGTTTCTACACTGAGATGCTGTTGTTTGCTGCAATAGTCGGGACCATTTGTTTTGTCTACGGATTCTTCACCTATGATGACAACGAGTGGAGGTGACTTTTTACCAAGAATTCCTTTAGTAGCTCTTTGAGATATTATTTCTATCATTGTCATTTTTCCTTTTATTGAAAAAACCTTTTCATTTTCCTACAGTAAAGAAATCTGTAGTGCGGAAATTGGAGGTAACATTGTCATGTGCCCGCTGTGTGACAAGAAATGTGGCTACTGGAAACTGAACTCAACATGCTACTCCTCATGGGTGAGACATCCTGGTTCAGGACTGAGTTGTTTTTGTTCATCATGATTCATGTTCTACCCACAGATGTGACATTTGAAGGATGGTTGCAGCTGAATGTTAACAAATGATTTTTTTTTTTCATATCTCACTTTCTGAAAATATGTTTTTCTTACAGCAATCACACCTGTTTGACAATGTTGGAACGGTGTTCTTTGCCATATTTATGGGTATATGGGGTGAGTAAAAAAAAACTGCTCTCTGCATTTTGTATTTTCTAAACCAGTGCACCACCTAGTGGGAGCTGATAGACTATTATTATTAGACTATCATCATTTCAAATCCCTAAGTATCACTGTTACTCACTCACTTAGTTTTGATCTACTGAGCTACTGACATCTGACAATTGTGCTACCACACCAATATAGCAGATTTGAATAGGGGTCAAGGCAATGAAAACTGATATTTTTGGGGTGACATGCTCTGCAGTGACACTGTTTCTGGAGTTCTGGAAGAGGCGACAGGCTCGTCTCGAGTACGAGTGGGATCTGGTCGACTTTGAGGAGGAACAACAGCAGCTGCAGCTTCGGCCAGAGTATGAGACCAAGTGCACCAACCGCAAGCTGAACCGTATCACTCAGGTGTTTGTGTACTCATGAAATACTTATAAAATGTTCTAATGTATAGATCTAAGTTTTTCTACAGCGCTTAACCAGACAACCATGTAGGACTTGGACAATTACAGCATCTGTTGTTTTTATTGGATACAGGTTCTTCACACTGAGTTAATTGTAGTTATTCATTAAGGCCAGTCCCTGGACTAAACAGCTGGTTTGACTGGAAACTCTTTGACTGCAACAGTATTATTAAGTAAAATTGACCTGCTGTGATTCCAGGGAATCAGGAATTCATGGTAGTGATAGCAGCAGACACAGACATGTGAAATGAACAGGGTGTTGTAATTTTACTTCGCCACATCCCGCCCATCTTCAGGAAATGGAGTGGGTTCTTCAAAGGACTCCTACTGATCTAATGGGCAAATTACTTCTGTGCTGGGCCCCTGTGTTATTCTGGGTAAGGGTAGCACTTAACATGGAATGCCAAATTGGTGAGGAAGAGGTTTTGGTGTGGTGTAGTTGGTATGAGTAACACAGACATAACTGGAAAGACTGAGAGAGGCATGAGTTTCCTTCTGTACCACATTACTGTTTATCTTGTGGATGAGCATTTTGCAAAGGGGTTTTGCAAAAGCCTGGTTTCACCAGGAGACCGCCAGATGAAAGATTTGGACTTGGACTGAAATGCCTACCCAAAAAGAGCTGTGACGAGGTGATCTTGCACCGCCTCACATCTGAGGCCAGTGGTAATTAAAGGAACTGGCCTTCTAGAGCTGTCTTTTCAGGATATGACAAAGGGTGACTGACTCCCATGTCCATGCTTTGCTTGCTTATGATTTAGGAAATGGAGCCATACTTACCTATAACAAGCAAGTGTGCACGCACATGTCTGTCTGGAGCCACCGTCCTATTCTGGGTGAGCATTGTATCTTTGATGTAGGTGATGAATCTAAAATGCTATCATCCTCTACCTGTTACTTCACCCTATGTCTTTTTATCTTTCCTATCACACTCCTCATAACTTTCTCTAGTATCATATGACCAGGGAAAATTTGTATAAAACGTCAAAGAGATAGAGCTCTATTAAACAGCTGAGACCAAGTCAGAACACTGATGCATGTTTATGCATGACACTTTTAAGACCCATTTAAGACCAAAGTTTTAAGGCTTTATACAAATGGCACATTTTATAACTGTTGTGTCTTGTAAAAGAATGTATCATGTGAATGAGCTCATGGGAAGTTTATGGGCATGTGTGTACACTTCAAGCATGACAGTTACTCCTAACATCTGTGTTGGCAATAATTCACCTTGCTTCACTCCTTCGTCTCTGTGATTTGATTTTGGCATGTACATCACAACTGATGTGTTGTTCACATTGTACTTTTGAAACTGTGACTTCCTGTAGTTTTCTTTCATGTTGTCATGGTTGTCTCTGTCCTGAAGATCTCATTGATCATTGCCTGCATCATTGGGGTGATAGCGTACCGCCTGGCAGTATTCGCAGCCTTCGCCAGCATCATTGAGGACAATCGCTCCACCAACCTGGGGGTGGTTGGTCCCCTTATTACGCCACAGTTGGCCACATCTGTCACCGCCTCCTGCATCAACTTTGTCATTATCATGATCCTCAACCTTATGTATGAGAGAGTGGCCGTTTGGATCACTGACATGGGTGAGGGTCAGAGTGAGACAGCAAATCCCAGATTACTCAGTCTTTATTTAACAATTATGTATTTGATAATGATCCTTGAAATTGTGTTAGAAATATGTTCCTTTTCTGGTTTATGTTTTAAATCAAATTTGTTATTCCCTTGTATTGGCAGAAATTCCCAAGACTCACCTGGAGTATGAGAACAAGCTGACAGTAAAGATGTTCCTCTTCCAGTTTGTCAACTACTACTCCTCCTGCTTCTACGTGGCTTTCTTTAAGGGAAAATTTGTCGGCTATCCTCGAGATTATGCTTATATGTTTGGCCCGTGGAGCAAACTTAGGAATGAAGAGGTACCGGGTATAATTACATTACATCATATTAGATTATAACTGGTAATTCAACTTGAGCCTGTGATAATATTTGTTTCCTTTCCATTTCTCCACTCTCTTAACCTGTCTACCTTCAGTGTGACCCTGGTGGCTGTTTGATTGAGTTGACCACCCAACTGGTGATAGTGATGACTGGTAAACAGGTGTGGGGCAACATCCAGGAAGCTCTGGTCCCGTGAGTATTGACCATCTAAGGCAAGGTTTATTTGCATCTAGAAAAGATACAGAAGGGTTGATTCAAATGCTCTTTAAAGGCTTGGCACGCCCATCACATATTTTTTTTGTCATAGAGCTAAAAGAGGTTATAAACAAGTACTCAAAGTAATGTCACTGGGTGCTTACTTACCACTACTCATCAGCGTGTGCAGGTTTGAAATGTTTTGACAAAACAGAGATTTCTTGCTAATGAGTGGTTTATGTCAGCACAAAATCAGTATCAGTATATGAAATCCAAAGAAAGACAGGAAGGCATTTTAACATGCAACAGTCAAAAACAGACAGATATAAATAATACAGTCAATCATGACAAAACAAATTTAGTTGCATCTGTTTCAGAATCCTAGTTTTTTCATGGTGGCTCACTGTTAGACTGTCACAACTCGCTGGGACACTAAAACAGAATGGAGCCATTGTGTTGCTTTTGCCACTAATACAAGTCAAAATGTCTGCTGTGAAAAAGCCTGTTATCACTGGCTGCATAATCCAGTTTTCAGTCAAAACAAGTGAAGAAATCAACTTTGAGGGAGCGGGTCAAAGTTTACAGATGTGGTCATCTGTTTCGCCAGTGTTTCCAGTTTATTATTATTTCCAGTTTTACTATTACATAGTTCCCCCTCCTCTGGCTGTCAGAGGGGGAACTATGTTACCTCACTGCTCTCCATTGCCCCCTTGTGGTCGTTCAGGTGGCTGATGAACTGGTGGGGCAGCAGGAAGGCACGAAGCCACCCAGAGAGTCTGTACAGCCGCTGGGAGCAGGACCACGACCTGCAGGTCTTTGGACAGCTGGGCCTTTTCTACGAGTATTTGGAAATGGGTAAAGATTTGGCACACAGTCAATATGTTCACAGATCTGTAGAAAGATTCAGAGACAAGCCAAGCTGCAGTGAAGGCCATCATAGATGGACAGACAGACAGACAGATAGATAGATAGATAGATAGATAGATAGATAGATAGATAGATAGATAGATAGATGGTGCTGTTTCCCTCCCATTTTCTCTCACTGGCCTCTCTCTTGCCTGTGTCCCAGTGATCCAGTTTGGTTTCATCACGCTGTTCGTTGCCTCCTTCCCCCTGGCACCCCTGCTGGCACTTATCAACAACATTATCGAGGTCAGAGTGGACTCCTGGAAGCTCACGACTCAGTTCAGACGTCCTGTGGCAGCAAAGGCTCACAGCATCGGAGCTTGGCAGGAAATCCTCAGTGGGATAGCCATACTCTCTGTTGTCACAAATGTGAGTGCAGGAGTACATGTGTGTGCTTTTTATTGCTCATTATTTACTCAGTTTTTTCAGTAGTTTTCTTAACACTGTTTCTTTCACTGCTTTCCAGGCATTCATTGTGGCCTTCACCTCTGATATGATCCCTCGGCTCGTGTACATGTACGCCTATCAGCCACAGGGGGAGCTGAATATGAAAGGCTACATAAACAACAGCCTGTCGGTGTTTAATATCTCTGAGTTCCAACCGGCCAACAAGCCAGACGATGGCAATAACCCTCTCTGGTTCAACAGCTCCATCACTACCTGCAGGTGTGTGAGATTTAGGGTTCTGTGTATGAGAGAGCGAGAGTGACTTCTTTGTTAATATATGAGTGTGGGGGAAGAAGTACTTGGTTCTTTTGATAAAGTACTACTATAATAATAACAATAATAATATACGATTATTCTTTATTTCATGTACAGGATTATTACCTACATAAAGGTGTTTTATAAGTACAGCATATGAAGTCCATTGTCTCAGACCCTTGATTTGAATAAGGAACTAGTAGTTTGCACTTCAATATCAGAGTAATTATTTAGTTTTCTATTTTTATCTGCAGAACTTGCTGAATAAAGGAATTAAACTACCCTGAATCAAAGTATGTAACAATAAAATCTGCAAGAAATCTGAGTCTTTGCTCTTTCTTTGTAGGTACCGTGATTACCGTTACCCTCCTGGCCATGAGAAGCAGTATGCCCACACGATGCAGTTCTGGCATATTCTGGCTGCCAAGCTGGCTTTCATCATTATCATGGAGGTAAAACCAAGCTGCAGTGCTTTCACCAGCACCACCAACACTTACTGGGCAGCAGGCGATTGTTAAATTAATAGTTACACCCATTTTCCTACACAGAATTTTTCGGATGAAATGCAAATCCATGCGTTACTTCTGCAGCCCTTACCTTTGAGGTAAAACTCATCTGTTGTGCTTTCTTCCTCTGCAGCATGTCGTGTTCCTGGTCAAGTTCTTTGTGGCCTGGATGATTCCTGATGTTCCCTCTGATGTGAGGGCTCGTATAAAGAGAGAGCGGTACCTGGTCCAGGAGTATCTCCATAACTATGAAGTGGAGAAGCTGAAGATCCAGCTCAGCCAAAACAACCATGGGGACGAGTGCACCTGCACACCCATGATCTATCCGTCGTTACCCAAACATGAGGTGCTGTCAGAGTGTCTCTAGTCCAGCAAGCTGCTGGTCAATCAGCTGGACATGATGGGAGGACGTGGTGATGTAGATTGCCCTGCTTGTGTATTATGATACTGACCATCACTTTGCTGTAGTGCCTGTGTTGTTTGTGCCATAAACACAGACACACACAACTTTATCAAATAGCTAGGGGTTTCCTCAATCCACATCCATCCATTTACGTATCTGCTAATGGTGGAAGTGTGTACAGGTGAAAGACCAAGTGTCCATGCATGCTGAAACTTGAGGCACATGGCTTTGCCACATATTTATGGCTTTTCACTCTCTACGTTGTAACCATAGTGGTAATTAAAATTTGCTGTATTTAAAAAAAAGAAGGAAATACACTGTGTCTAAGACAGGCAACTTACTGGTGGTTTATTATAAACCTATTTATTCAAGTGCCACAACAAAGTAACCAAAGATTGAATGCCTTATGATGTGGTCTGAGCACAGAGTGTATATAAAGGTGGACGACTTCCTCCAAATGTACAAAACTGAAGCCAAAATATCCTATTTATGGTTGCTGCCATCTTGTGCTAATGGCATTATTTGGAGCCTGCGTACCACTTACCAAGTGGTGAACCAACCAATACACATGCTGCAATCAAAACATCTTCTTTTTATGGCACCAATCAACTAATTAAAACCCAACTTTTCAGAAAAAATGAATCCTTTCTGCATGATAAGAACTACCTAAATGAACTTAAAAAAAACATTGTTGGGTGACTTTGACTTTTTAGATGGCACATGTCGACCCGCTAACATGGAGGGAGAGGGATTTAAGACATGTACAACAGCCAGCCAACAGAGAGCAATCAAGATGTTTTGCCTTCACTTTTAGGTAGTGTTCATATCGACCCTCCATGTATAGGAGGGTAAAGTCGTGCCCCTTCTGGTCAACCATCATGGCATGTTATTTCAGAAAAATTGTGAATAGAAGTCAATGGCAAGAGACGGTATGATATTTTTTTTTATCTTGTGTGAATTTTACACTTAATTTTACACGTGTCAATGTTTGTCAAGTAGCAGTTTGTCTTAAAACTTGTACATAAGACACTGACAGACTACACACCCAACAGTCATTTAAGTGATGCCGTCTCATGTTATGCTCACCAAAACCCATAAGGAAAACTTGTTGAGCTGGTTCTGTTTGTTAATTTGCTCGGCACATCGACTAGCTCTCTTTTACTTATATGCAGCTCTCAGTATGATCTGACATGTTGGGATTTTCATTTTTGTATATGCTGAGTTGGCAGCCATGTTGGTCTTGGTGATGAAGCGAGACGATTTTGTTCACTGAGCACTTTTACACAAAACTAAATGGTATTTTAAAACTTTTATTACAAACTGTGACTTTATTTACTTGCAAAATGACATTTTAAATTGACTAACATCATACAATTGAAACAGGCTCAAAACGTTTTTCTTTTTTCATTTATTTATTCATTCATTTGTCTCTCCAATTAACTACTTTTCCAAAATGAGTTCCCATGGTATACACCAGAAGGGGTTGGACTTCACCTCTCATACAGTCAGTGGGTTTGAATATTTCCCTTGTTCATATGTACAGCTGTAGGAAGGGTTCCAGTGTCGTATTCTGTATATGTATGTTAGGTTTTTGTTATTGTTTTACAGTTACTGCAACAAATGTGAGCATTGTTTATCTGACAGCATTGAGGTCACAGCACAGATGTAACAAAATTTTACCAAATTATTTCCTCTATGGCAGCACACCAGTAAATCAGCTTGGAACATTTAGCTTTAATCTCAACGTAATCTGACATGTGAAGTATCTTTTTTTATGAAGACAAATCTGTGCTGCTGTAACTACTGTGAGTAAGGACCAATGGTGTCCTGCAATGGCCAGTTTTTGAGCAGCTGGTGCGTGTTGACTTTTTGACAGTGAGTCCGGAGGAGAAGTGAAAATCCTCTGAGAGAGTGAAGAGATCCCTTTTTAATGTGCCTCTGTTTACCAACATGTCAACGCTAATGAAAGCCTGCCCCTGCCTACTGAACTATGTTTGCTCCATTACACAAAGCACATCAGCCATCGCCCACTTCATGTGCTGCTGGTTTCCTCAGCTGTGTCTGTGTAGGGAAGGAAAGATACACATTCTTTTTTGTTTTATTTTGCACAAAGCACTTAATGAAACTTGTCTACCAAACCCTAAACATGTCAGTGGAATTGTTGTCATGACACTATGTATTCACAATCAGTGTTTTGAGAGAGCAGTGTGTGGTAATCTCTGTTCATTTAAGTGTAACATGAGTGGCATGTAGGTAAGAAGGCGATCCCTTTACTGAGAACGATGCTTTTTGTTACGTAATTATATGAAGGACATTTTATGTTTATCAGGCTGCCTACATAGAAATATGTGAGAATTTTCTGTTGTTGAAGTACCTAAATTTTAGGTAAAATAGCTGTGCTGCTGTGCTGCAAACTCTGACCACTTAGCGAAGAGCAAATTTGAATGGTTCCAGTTTCCCTTTACCTGCCCTGCATTCAGCTAAACTGGTGCCCATTGATGCCTTAATACATCTGATACTTTGTTTTCCATCTGTACATCTCCTTTAAAGTTTTTTAATGGCTTTTCTTCCTCTTCTATGTTTTAGTCATATGTTTTATTTTATACTGTCACCAAGCTCTGACAAATGGTGACCCTGTTTACTGTATGCCTATATTTACAGTCTCATGTTTTCATTTGTTTCCTCTCATTTGTGTAATTGTCCTGTATCCAAGTGTGTATTGTAAACCAAGACTAATCTCCAAAATAAAGTACCAGTTCAACTTGAGCATTTGTCGGATCTGTCCTGAGTACCGTCAGCCTCTTTGCCAAGGACATGAAAGTTGCCGTTCACGTAACAGATGGCCTGAGAGAACACTGATAACTATTCAGTGTTTGCTCTCACTGCTGATGGGTGTGCTTTACACCAAAATATGTTGGCATGGTTGATTCACTTGGCACACAGAGAAGCCACTGTAACAAAGACATGGGCAACACTCAGGTTCAGGTAGGTTGAATGGGTTCACTGTGGGTTTAAATATGTTATGTAAGGACAAATAAAGATGTTTAGGTATTGTAGTTATTTGCAGAGAATGGTTTGTAAACTTTATGAAAGGGCAACTATCTGTCTGTAATGTTTCTGCACTGAAGCTCAGGGGTTTGATCAAATGAAGTTTGAAGTAACTGAGGGTAGAAATCTTCACCTGTGCCCCATGACCATCCAGCCTCCAGAGGAAGTCTTCTGCCTCCTGGACACACATCAGGTTTTACCGGTGATCCAGCTCTACGTGATGCCATCTGTCTTCCTGGTGATTCTGATCCTCGGGCTTCCCCTCAACCTGCTCTCCCTCTGGGTGTTCTTCCACCGCCTGCGGCGCTGGACCCGCAGCACGGTGTTCCTCTTCAACCTGACCCTGGCTGACACCTCGTGGCTGGTGTTCCTGCCCTTCCTCATCCACTACCACCTGGACCACCTGTACTGGAAGCTGGGGCTGGGCCTCTGCACAGGCGTGAGGATGTTCTACCACAACTACTTCTACCTGAGCATCTTCTTCGTCACCTGCGTCAGTGTGGACCGGTACCTGGCCATCGTGCACCCCCTGCGCTCCCTGGTGCTGCTGGGCCGGAGGCAGACCTGCCTGCTGTGCGTGGCGGTGTGGGTGTCCGCCGTTTTCCTCAGCATACCTGTTGCCACCATGAGTATGATCCAGACTTGCCCTGGGAGCAACCGCACTGTCTGTACCCTGTACGTGATGCTGAGTGAGACCAGAGAGAGCCTCCCCTACACCGTCGCCTGCTCCTTCGTCGGGTTCCTCCTCCCGCTGCTCTCCATCTGTTACTGCGGCCTGCACAGCCTCAGGCAGCTGCGCCACCGGCGCGGCCGCCCAGACCCGCACCACAAGCAGCGGCGGCTCCGGCGTGTCCTGAGCACGGCCCTGGTCCTCTTTGCGCTGTTTTACCTGCCCTACCACATGTGCCGCAACGCAGCCATCGTGATGCGGGCAGTGTACCCCGACAGCCCCGCAGCCTGGCAGCCTGCGGACCTGGCCTTCTCCTTGGAGATGTGCTTCTGCGGCCTCATCACCTGCGTCAACCCGCTGTTCAGCTGCTTCATAGGCGGACAGTTCAGGAGGGAGTTTCACGGCGCCTTTGCTCTCATCCTCTCCCAGTGTCCAGGCGCACATGTGGCCTCCAGGATCTCTAAGCGGAGCCGTCAGACGGTGAGGACGAGGCAGGGCATGTCCACCGTCGCTCCTGTGCGCTCAGTGTCTGAAGCCAGCCATAAGGAGCCAAGAGACATTTAAATGGATCATGTTCTCTGTTTAATACTCTGTGTAAAAACACCATGGAGATGTATAGAAAACCTGAGCATGTCCCTTGTTTAATCACTTGTTTTGTCTAAAATGCCGAATGAGATAAATACACGGTATATAACAAAGGTTTCCAGTCTCCTTTGTCTCATTTACTCTCACATCAGCTGAGCTCAGCACAGTCACAGGATGAATGTCAGCAGTTGAAATCTCCAGCCATGTTTGTGGCGACAGAAAACTGACAGTTCAGATGGGAAACCAAGTCATCTGTAGCCGCGTTTGTGGTGACCAAACAAGGTGTTTTTAACGACACCTCTGGACATTTGTAGCCAAGTCTGATGGTAATACTGGGTGTGTTAAACAAGTCTTCGGGACATTTCCAGCTGTGTTTGTGATAATAAAACCAAGTCTTTACTGAGACTTCGGAACGTCTACAGCCCTGTTTGTGGCAACAAAACTGCAGGTTTCTGACAAGACCTCAGGACGTCTGTGGCCATGTGTGGTGTTTTTAAAACAGTCCTCAGAACATTTTCCAGCTGTGTTTGTGGCCAAAAATCGAAGCGGAGGGGAAATCAGATATTTTTGATTGTGACAAAACTGGGTGTTTTTAAACCGGACCTCAGGAAACACTTAGGCAGTTAAAATTTCCAGCTGTGGCAACAAAAAAAAGGATATTTTAACGGGAAATCTAGTCATCTGTAGCCATGTTAGTGGCAGCAAAACCAAGTGTCTGACATCTCCAGCCGTGTTTGTGGCAAGAAACCAGGTTTTTTAATGAGACTTCAGGACATTTCCAACCCTGTTTGTGGTGAGAAACCAGGTTTTTTTACTAAGACTTCAGGACATTTCCAGCCCTGTTTGTGGCGAGAAACCAGGTTTTTTAAATGAGACTTCAGGACATTTCCAGCCGTGTTTGTGGTATCAAACCAGTTGTTTCAAGGAGACTTCAGGACATTTCCAGCTGTGTTTGTGGTACGAAACTAGGTGTTTCAAGAAGACTCGGGTGATGCAACCTAGTGTTTTTAAAACAAAAGACTTCAGGACGTCTATAGCCATGTTTTTTTGATCGCGATACTTAGTGTTCTAAATAAGACCATGAGACATTTCCAGCCTAGTTTATGGTGACAAAACCAGGTGGTTTTAACAAGACCTTCAGACTTCTCTGGTCCTATTCGGGCAGACAAAACTGGCCTTGTGTTTCAAGGAGACCTCTGTACAAAACCATTTTTTTAAAAAAGCCAAAACATAATCTGTTCCGAACCCTAACCAAGTTTTTTCGTGGGTTAGAGTAAGGGGTAAAGATGCAACATAAAAAAATGTGAATTGTTAACTTCTCTGTGGTTTTGCCCTTGCTAGCATGCATTCTGGTGATCGGGCTGGGTCTCCTGAACTTGCTTACACAACACTGCCTCTGTGTGGTTGACTGCATACTGTACTTTACAGTCTGGCTCCACATGCGTGAACAGCATCTTTATTGTGCTCAGTAAAAAAAAAATAAAATAATAATAATAATAATAATAATAATAATATATATATATATATATATATATATATATATATATATATATATATATATATATATATATATATATATATATATATATATATATATATATATATATTAAGAGCCCACAGCTTAATTGGCTTACAGAAAACAGTTCTGGGCACATTTGTCCCTGAAGTTCTAGCAGGTCTTCAAACCCCGAAGGTCAAACTAAATCCCCTAGAAATAGCCGGATGTAGAAGGAGGGTGGTGGTGGTGGAGGAGGAGGAGGAGGGGGAGGGGGAGGAGGGGGGGCTGCTTTGTGGCTGCTGCAGTAAGTGTTCATAAGTGGTCGCAGCTCATATTGAAACCTTTTTCTATACAGTGAGATAAAAGTGAAAGCTGGGAGTTTATGCATTTGTCAGTACTGGTCTGATGAAGAGTTGTGACTGAACGAGAGGAGCAGAGAGGAGCAGGGAGGAGGAGAGAGGAGGGAGGAGAGGAGGAGGGAGGGAGGGAGGAGGGGCGCTGCTCGGAGCTGCTGACAGGTAGATGAGCTGTGAGCTGTCCGCGGTGCTGAAGCCTCCTCCGGCTGCTGCCTCACCGGAGATCCCCATCTCAGATCAGACCGGAGCTCCTCCAAAACCTGCAACCGGCTCAACATCCATAATTTCTTCCCCGCCCCACCTCCATTTCTCCAAGAACACTGAAAAAAAAATCAACTTTTTTTTTTTTAATTTCTCTTTTTTTTGTGGTTGAGTTTTTTTTGTTTTTTTTTTTTTAAATCGCTGACAGGATCTTAAGATGGCACTGCATGGATTAACATTGCGCAAGGCAGAAGCGGACTTATTTGACTGCTGTTGGTTTGTGACTGTGGAAGCAGCCCTTTCAGACTGAACGCTCGCTCCATTTTCCTCCTGATCTTTTTTTTTTCCTCCCCAGGACATCGAGACGTTTTTTTCTCAAAAGACCGAGGCGCGTTATCTGGATTAATACCTTAACAATATGCTCTTTTATGCGGCACTTCCATTTGTTGTAGTGTTATAGAATTTGAAAAAAAGAGAGAAACAGATATGGAGCCAGGACAGGAGAAGGCTCTCCCCACCACTAAAGAGGGACTAAAACAAATCGCAGGGAAGGCCCTCGGGAAGCTGTACAGGTAAGAGAACAAATACACATTTATGCATGTTTTTTGTTTGTTTTTTGGGATCGCAGGGTTACACCTATTTATGAACAAATCAAAGACGGGGGGGAATCCAGATGTTAACATCACACATGAGACGTGCACTGACTTGGAATGCGCTTGTTAGTGAATTACAATGAAGCGAGGGGGGGAAATCTCCTCTTTTCTGAGGAGAATCACGGACAGGAGGCTGGAGGCAGAGTCGTGCGGCCCGAATATTTAAGGATCAGATATATTTCCCTTGAGGATGATCCCCTCCACCAGCAGCTGTGTTTTTTTTTGTTTTTTTTAAATAATTAATGAAACAGAGCGAGTCGTGACACAAGGTCGGAGGATATCTATTACCTTATGTATCCATCTGTATTAATTCAAGATCGATGGACTTCAATTCAATTGACTTGCTTTATTCTTCACACTGTCACCAGCACCTTAAAAACTGATAAGTGACTGAAAAACAGTTTATGAAGATCAGAGGATGCAGAGGAGCAGCTTGTCAGGGGTATATACAATTGATGTATGTGTTAATTCTCATCAGAAATGTGAATAAAAAGGTTGAATAAAAATAGATTATAACTCAAATCACCTTCTTTTACATAACACACCTATTCTAGGTGACCATTTGTGCGGAAACACGTCATATTCGTTTGTGTTTCTTGGTCTTAAAATGGCTCTCAGGTGTTGAACTTGATTCCGAGCTGCCACACAGGAACGTGACTCAAAGCTGTGAAGGAAGGAAGGGGGAAAAAAAAATCAGTTCATTCATTTCAGCTGTAGCAGGCCTGTTACTGCTCTGGACGAGGCCTTCACATCTCATTCCTATGCTCGTCAGGTGAACCCTACATTTCTTTGCGCAAAAATTCAAGCAAGAGCCGGAGCAAGAAAATAAAAGGCACATTTATGAGAGCTAATTAAAAAAAATAATGAATAAATAAAAAGGCGCTAAATTAAGTCTAAACAACGGCGATGCTTGGTATTGCTGCAATGCGGTATTAAGGTCATTTACTCTTCGTTTGCCAACGAGCCTTTCTCTGACAGGAACCTGGAGAAATCAGCAGGGAACGAAAAGGAAGAAAAAGAAAGACATTATAAAATAAAAAGATAAAGTCGAGGCCTGTCGCTGTAAGAGCAGCGAGCGGAGGATGAAAGCCAGTTTCCCCCTCTGCAGAATAACGATGCCGATAACCTGTGAGAGGCGTGCGAATACCAATACACGAGATTATTCAGGTGATTTCTGAACGTTTTCCAGCAGGAAATCAACGAAATCTCACGTTTGTTTGTTTTTTTTTTTTGTTTTTTATTCCTTCTTCCTTCTTCTTAAAAAAAAACAAAAAACAAAACAGCTGAATGTGCAGGATGTTTAATTTCACACACCGACACAAATGTTTTTTTTTAAAAATTCGAACCTAAAAAAAAAAAAAAACGAGCATGTGATGGGCTTGTCGTGCAGGAGGCTGGAGAAGAAGCAGCAGACAGGTGAGCAGATCGAGCTGACGGAGGATGGCAGGCCGTCGGCGGAGCAGGAGCGGAAGGCGCCGCTGTGCGACTGCACGTGCTTCGGCGCCCCGCGCAGGTACATCATCGCGATGCTCAGCGGCCTCGGCTTCTGCATCTCCTTCGGCATCCGGTGTAACTTGGGTGTGGCCATCGTCAGCATGGTCAATAACCACACCGTCCACGAGAACGGCAAGATCATCATCAAAGAGGTGCCCGCAGACTCCGCCCCGTTATACACCCCCGCACATCGAGCCACCGCACGTTCGATTTGATTGCGTGATGCAGCCTATACGGGGTTTGGTTAAACACATATTAGAGAACAAAACAGATTAGTTATTGTTATTTATAAATTGTGTTTCAGGTGTTGGGCCTGTGAATTATAGTGAGTAGAGTCACATTTGTGTTATTATGGCTGCAATATTCCTTAAAAAAAATCAGTTTATTTTGTGCTTAATAAGTAACTGCAAATGATTCTAAAGCATGAAGTCAAATACATATCTTTGTGACGTTATTTTCCACTGACACACTTTGATAAAAAAAAAAAAAAAAAAAACATTTCAAAGAATATGTCTCACCATTCTCCCCCCACACTGGAAAAGTCCCTGAAATGTGTGTTTATTTGTGTGTGTCTGAAAGAAAGCAGTATTCAACTGGGACCCAGAGACAGTGGGGATGATCCATGGCTCCTTCTTCTGGGGCTACATTGTCACCCAGATTCCAGGAGGGTATATATCCTCCAGACTGGCTGCTAACAGGTAATAAAACCCCGAGGGTGTCCATATCTCTGAATATGTTAGACATGTTTTCTATTTCTAATTTCCAGTGTGAATGTGGGTGTGATATTTGTGCCATCCATCCAGTCAGTCAGTGCCTGTCGTGGTTAGAATAGAGGAGTCTGACCTTACAGCAGATAAACTGGGGATTTGGCTGATGCCCACCAGGCGTGCCTCCTCATGTTAATGAGCTCCCATGGGACCGACATGTCTAATCCTTTATGTTCAGAGGCATGGCAACCACCTCAGCCAAAGCCCTGTGTGAAATGTGGTTCTGAGTAATGATTGCAGTATAATTTCAATGAGCGCATGGCACGTGATTTCACCAGCAACTGATTAGTCAGCCACAGTTGGACAAAAGGGAGGAGAAGGAAACGTGCAACAAAGGGGAAGAAGTCCTTTAAAAAAAAAAAAAAAAAAATCACATTATGACCAACACAACTGTCAGAGGATCATGCACATGTATTTACAGGAGGAGACAGAGGTCGCAGTATTAGTCCTCGTGCATCAGTGTGATCAGATTGTTCAATTTTTCATGAGGGAAATGGAGCCTAAATAAGATGCAAATCTTTGAAGAGCTTCATCATGCCAAGTCAGCTGAGCCCACTGACGCCTTCTGCTGCAAACACCTCCTGTCCTCGCTCCCCTGGAAACTGAGAGCGTGTGTGTGTGTGTGTGTATGTGTGTGCGCACGCGCCATCCAATTAGGATTGATTTATCTTCCTCATCTACGTTTATTCTTCCAGTATAGTAACTCCTAACACTGTTGTAGGGCATTTTGAATGTATCAATCCATTTAAAGGGTTCGGAAGTTGATCCATATTTGCACCATGTTTCACCACGTTGAATGAGATGATCTTGTTTCTGATGATATTCTGACAAATAATCCCAACACGCTGTTTATCATCCAGAGTTTTTGGGGCTGCCATCGTGCTGACATCCACCCTGAACATGTTCATTCCCTCTGCCGCCCGGGTGCACTACGGATGTGTCATCTTTGTGAGGATATTACAAGGGCTGGTGGAGGTACTGATGCACAGTTTGCACATCACATCCTGACCTTTTACGAGACTCAAAACTGATCCTTCATTATCAGGCTGAAGGCTGAACTCGACCCCTAATGAAATTGTGCTGACATTCATGTGTTTGACCACGTTTTTACGGACGTTTTCTCGGCTTTCTGTTTGAATGGAGCCCATTGTGTCCAAACTCTATTCACGATACTGTACGCAATCGTCTGATTGGTCTGCAAACAGCAACAAAACCCTGAATATCAGGGCTTATGTGTGTTGGTTTAGCTGGCCGAAACAGCTCCATGTTCACATAGAAACGTGGAACAAAAGAGATAAAAACCACTTGATGCGGGCGGCTCCCACCGCTCGACAGAAAGGGAAAGATTTCAGAGAGCGATGCTTTTATGAGACTGAAGGTCATCCTCTTTTGTTATTTTGTTTTGCTGCATACTGCCGCTTCAATAGCAGCTCAGGAGCACCGCGTGCGAGAGAGAGCGAGACAGAGCAAGCGAGCCGCCTGCGTTCAGCACCCATCGACTTATTACTGCAAATTAAACATTAGCATTTCAGGGTGTCTCCCACTGCAAGCCCCAGCAATTTGTGTCTATCAATAGTTGATTGTATGCCACTTAGTGTGTAATGAAGATTTAATGGGAGCAATTCAGTTTTTTTTTTTTTCACGAACTGGGTAGTCAGCCTGAATTTGCACTGACTCACACCTAACTCATTAGTCTCTATTAGAAAGGTCAGCTGCAATTCATGTCGGTTTGTTTGTTATTAACTGCAATTTGTCTTGTTTGTCTTCGGCAAATGAGATCAGACTGCGTCAATCAAGCAGAATACCTTCACCTGTAAATCCTGATGACAGAAAGCGAGGACATGGTTGTAAAATGTGTGGATGATTTTTTTAAAAAATCTGACAACTTAGAGGAAGGTTATTGAGATAAGTCATACTGAAAGTGAATGGGAACGATCCTCATGTTGTTCACACTGTGGCTGTAATGTTTCGTCACCATGCAGGGAGTGACTTATCCAGCCTGCCACGGGATCTGGAGCAAATGGGCCCCGCCGCTGGAGAGAAGTCGTCTGGCAACCATCTCCTTCTGTGGTACAAAATCTACCTCACACAGTCACACGGCTCGTTAGCGTCACGTACATGTTACTCATCATTTTTCCCTTGTGCAGGTTTAAAATGACAAAATATTGCTCCCCAAATAGTGCCTGAACATGTTTGTCACCAAACACTGGGACACCACCGCTCTCTGAATTAGCGGCCCGGATCAAATTCTGCTCAGTCATGATGTTCTGTCTTGTTCAGGATCCTACGCTGGTGCGGTGATAGCCATGCCTCTGGCTGGGATCCTGGTCCAGTACACAGGATGGTCCTCTGTCTTCTACGTGTACGGTGAGTCACAATGTTGAATATATAACCTGTGACATTTCTGCATCAAAATGTCTAAAAAGAGACCCTGGTTGTATACTTTGTTGAGCTGTGCACTTAGATTATCACAAATGTTTGTAATAATAATAATAATAATAATAATAATAATAATAATAATAATAATAATAATAATAATAATAATAATAATAATAATAATAATAACAATAACAATAATATAAACTTAATTTTATTAGCACTTTTCTAAACCAAGTTTGCTTTACAAAAGAAAGTAAGTAAAAATGATAAAATAAATAACATCAAATACAAAGATATATATGTATGCATGCATGCATATATGTATGTATGTATGTATGTATGTATGTATATAAAAATACAGTATAAATAAGAACAAGATATTCAAACCCAGAGAAAGCCTTATTTTGATTCAGGTGGCAATAACTTCTGGGAGAGAGAGAATAAAGAAGGAATCAGTGTGACTAAACATAACGTGAATCAAAGGGTGAAACATGATCCCGTCCATTAACATTTCTGTCCGAGTCATGCAGATGGATTTTCATTGACAAAGGTGGCTGTTTAACAGTGAGGACAACCCAGCCCGTGATCTGACGTCTCTGACATCATTTGTTTTTTTGTCACGATTAAGAGACTCCTACAGGCAGAAATGACACGCTGTGCGTTCAAAGTGAGACAGTAGAGAGTTTTAAAAGAAGAGAACAACAGAATCTCATACTTTCAAATGAAAAGTTGAGCCTTGGTCTGGTATAACCAACAACTTATGGTGGCTAATGCAAGCTTTTGTATGCAAGAAATGTTTGTGTTGTATTTATTTCATCTGTAATTGTCTCTTGTTGCCACAGTGGTCCGATTAAACATAGAGTTTTCCAGTTTTAATTTCACTTAAGGTTCTTTAACGTCGTAAAATCTTATATCTTATTCGTCAGTCCTCACTGACAGTATCATATATTGTTGGGATCATGACAATAAAATAGTGAGGAAATGTAATATGCCTAATAAGGTTCACGTTCAAGGGTAGGAATAGTCTTTTTGAATTTTTTTGTGACGTCAATCAACTTCAAACTGGAAAAAAAACACGTCCATATACATAAATATTAAAGATTACATTTCATGAATATTTCACTTTTTTTTTTTTTTAAACAAATAAACAAAATGACAAAATCGCTCTCACCTTAGGCAAAGTACTTCTGTTGCCTAAACCTAGCCCCAGACTGGATGCGATCCCTGGATTCTGGTGTGACAGTCCTCAACTTTGTCATTGTTAAGATATTTGACGTTTTAGTCATTAGAAGAAATCTCAGATGAAGACAGTCGAGCTCAGAGTCACAAAAACTATATAAAATGTGTGTCAATGTACACAAATCCTGTACATTTTCTTGCCTGCTGTGACAGTATGTTGTGATTATTCTGCATCACCTTGTTTCATCATTAAAGCTGTTAAATGATATCAATCAACATATCTGGTATCTCTGAACACTTGGGGATTTTCACTAGAATTTGAAATAAAGCTCTGCGGGTCTGAACAATGTGCTGTCATGACTGAAATGTTTGATTCCTGACATCCCTCATGATGTGCTCAGGATGCTTTGGGATATTTTGGTACATGTTCTGGATCTTGGTGTCCTACGAGAGCCCGGCGGAGCACCCGACCATCACTGACGAGGAGCGCCGGTACATCGAGGAGAGCATCGGTGAAAGTGCCCAGCTGATGGGTGCAATGGAAGTGAGTTTTCCATCTTAAATCCCTTGATTCATGTCACCACACCAGGTGCTGTGTGTGCAGCTGATTCTCTTTTTTGATTTGAACAGAAATTCAAGACCCCGTGGAGGAAGTTCTTCACCTCCATGCCTGTCTATGCAATCATTGTGGCCAACTTCTGCAGGAGCTGGACCTTTTATCTGCTCCTCATCAGCCAGCCTGCATACTTTGAAGAGGTGTTTGGCTTCGAAATCAGCAAGGTAAATAGATACATTGGAATGGATGCTGTCTGCCGTAAAGATATATTTCAGCGCCATCTGATCCAATGTTCAAGATTACAAACTGAGGACATCTTGGATATGAATTGCTCAAGTTCTGTGTTAAGTTTAATTTGCAAAGAATTATACATTCGAATTATCACCAGAATTTGAGGCTCCCTCGGCTGTACGATGCTTCATAGCATCTGCTTCCAGTAAAAAAATGCTGTAAAAACCACTTAACAAAGAGATGGTGAACATAATGAGGAACTGTTCAGAGCTGTACCAGAAATTTCCATCAGGAGTTTAGTACAGAACAAAAACAGTGCTATATATAAGTGGACATTTGACTTAGATACATCTTGTGAACAGAAACAATATGTTTAAAATGGTGATGAGACTCACGGTTGTGCTCACAACCTCCATTGATGCAGATCAGTTGTTGCAGGTTTGCAAATTGTCATTAGATTCAGCTTGAAGTTTATAGTTTGTATTTGTTAGTGGTATGAGGGAAATCTCCCAGCATGCACCAGACTCATAGAGTCTCATTTAATGTGGTCCTGCTTCGTAGCAGCAGTTTACTACGTGTTCAATATGTGTTCCCTACTGTTTACACAATTACTCTGTTGTATTGTCAGTTATTAAGAGCAAAATATAGTTAGTTTTATAGTGTTTCACATCAGTATCACATCATCACCTGAGAAGTTTATGGTTGTAACAAAATATTGTCACACTATTACGACTTACAAATTCATCTGATTTTAAGAAGGAGCTTCTGTTGTTGTAGCAATATACTATTTGTTGTAACATCAAACATTTAACATAAAAACTTGATGATTTAATTTTAGAACATAAAACACTTCACATTATAACATGCTAACTTCTATTGTTATAAATTGAAACCGTGAAAACATTTCATTTTATTGTTTAATGTTTTACAGTGTGTTAAAACAATGAATCATATGTTATAACATAAAATATTGTGTGTTATATCAAGAAGATTTCACATTATGACAACATACATGTTAGAAAAACTAACTTCTCTTTTTGTAACATGAAAAGTTAAAACAACATAATATGTTACATCATGATTACTATGATAACTTATGTGATTAAAACATGAAACCTTTCATGTTAAAACCTGATTATAAGGCATTAAAATATCTTGTTATATGTGAAATGTTGGTGACACTTAACAATAAGGGTAATTAATATGTGTATTAATCATTTGCTTTTATTGCATTACTAGACGCTAATTTACTATTGGTTAATAATTATTATTGCGTTAACTATTTTCAATTAACATACCCTTATTGTAAATTGAAAAAACTGTTTTATGTAAAAACACTGAATGTACATGCTATAACAAGAATAGTTTCTTGTTATGACATTAAACGTTTGAATTTCGTAATAATGTGAAAACATCTTGTTATAACAATTAACTTTTCATGGTATAACAAGATAGATGTCATTAGTCTTTTTCCAGTGAAACAATATGTTTCTATAACATAAAGTGAAGTGACTGACCTATTACAGTTCTTAATAAAAGGCAGGATAGAAATCTTTCTGAGCCTTTTTTTTTTTTTTTTTTACAAAACATGGATTAATCCTAATCCTTTGAAACAATCGTTCACTCCTTTAACAAAATTTAAACTGTGATTGACTTGAAACAAAAGGTATTACTCATGGTTTGGTCTTTTTCTGCTCTCACTGTCTGTAAGACAAAGCAACAGATTCCTTTGAATCTCAGAATTTTCCAATTGAGAGTGCGAAGCATGAATCAAGCCGGTCTGGCAGGTGTAATTCAGCCTCCGGACGGGCCGCTGTGATTCGAGCAGGTGAATCATTGCTCGGATGTGCTGCTGGAGTCAGAGGTTGAAGTGGACGCAGAGATTGGCTGTGAGACTTTTGTTATGACAGTCTCTTTGTGGTTGTCACATTTGCTTCAGACAGGTGTTTGATGGTTTTTCAGGTTGGAATAGTGTCAGCGCTGCCTCACTTGGTCATGACCATCATCGTGCCCTTGGGGGGCCAGTTAGCGGACTACCTGCGGATGCACAACATCATGTCCACCACCATGGTCCGGAAAATCATGAACTGTGGAGGTGAGGATGGATATTCATGTCTCAGTCTGTTATCATAATACTGCAGAAGTATTCCTTATTACTTACTCGTGTTTTGTTGTTTCCAGGGTTCGGTATGGAGGCCACTCTCTTATTAGTCGTGGGTTATTCTCACAGTAAGGGGGTGGCCATCTCTTTCTTAGTTCTGGCGGTGGGTTTTAGCGGATTTGCAATATCAGGTGAGTCTCCAAACAATGGATTCTACTTCAAATTCAGATTATTGTGCCACTCATAAGAGCACACAACTCAGTAAATGAATTCCTTGTTGCTGCAGGTTTCAACGTCAACCATCTAGACATCGCCCCTCGCTACGCCAGCATCCTCATGGGCATATCCAATGGTGTCGGGACCCTGTCAGGGATGGTCTGCCCTCTAATAGTGGGAGCCATGACGAAGCACAAGGTGAGTCATCTTTATATATATACAGGGATGTGAATGTTACTTTTAAACCCTCTGATTGTGAGTTTTTTTATTTTTTTATTACTGATTTCAAAGTCACAGTGAGTCAGCAGATGACGCATCTTTAGCGTCACTACTGTGATGTCACAGAGGATGTGGGCAGGATTTAAAGTGAATTCTACAGATTTTATTGGATTACGCGAAAGTGGTTGTGTCTTTGCCGAAAAATGCTTGTTATGGAATTGTGGTGTGCAAAAGCCCATCAAGGTGAGGCCTTGCTGTCCCAACAGTGGAGTTTTTAGCCCTTAAAGCCTTTAGTGTCGGGTAAGAGTGAAACTGAACTGCTCAGAAACAACGTCTGTGGATTATCTTGAGAAACCAGGTCACGATTTATGGAAAGAGACATTGTCGTTTGGCATTTTGAGCACCGCAAGCTGAGTACCATCGAGTACATCTTGAAGACGCTCTACGGCCAATATCTCCAAAGCCTGGCAACTCACACAATCTAGGTTGATAAATAGCACTACAGGTTTATCATTTTTGACTTAGTGGTGAAATGTCCCTTTATCGCATCACAAAGGCCTCTGAGAAGTGACTCAGCCTGGCTTACAACTGTTTTCTGTCTCCAGACTCGAGAAGAGTGGCAGTACGTCTTCCTCATCGCCTCCCTGGTGCATTATGGTGGCGTGGTGTTCTATGGCATCTTCGCGTCCGGGGAGAAACAGCCGTGGGCTGACCCCGAGGAAACCAGCGATGAGAAATGCGGCTTCATCGACGAAGACGAGCTGGCTGAGGAGACCGGCGACATCACGCAGGGTTACGGCGCCATGGGCGGTCCGGCCAAGAGCTATGGGGCCACCGCACAGCTCAACGGAGGTTGGGTGCAGGACTGGGATAAGACGGAGGAGTACGTGCAGGAGCCGGTGGGAAAGATTTATTCTGAGCGCGGCTACTCTTAAACCAGACAGCTGCGGTGAGTCTGCGTGCAGACACAGACTCGCCGCATCACAGATTGCACAAATAAGCATCATCTTAGATATTTAAATCCATTCTGTGTATTCAAGTAAAAAAACGGTTACTAGTTTCAAAAAGCCAGTGTAAAGAAATAGTTCATTGCAATGCAGAACAATCGTCATTAGATCTCACACGTGTCTCATCACATCTACCTACTGTAGGGCTTCACTACACAGAGAGCAGCTGCAAAGACAACTGCAGGCCTATGTTGTACTCCTTAGGCACCCAAACCTCATCAATCTACTTGAACAACATGAGCCAGACGACACTGCAGTTGACCATCATATAGGGTCTTTCTCTGAAATACCACTCTGATTGCACTGAAACTATAAGTATTCAAAAACAAGATTCTATTCTGTTTCTCAAATGTGTTTTATGTACTGTATATACCTGTATACTGTTTCTGTGAGACTATTGTGGATTTTGGGTCGTTGATCTGTGTTAACATTACTATAAAAGGCCATATTTTTCATGGACAGTACCTTTTCAGGGAGATGTCTGCTTGCAAAAAAGGCCTTCTTCTTTCTCAAGCGAGGGGGCCTATAATACACTATGACAAAAATAGCGTGAGTGAAGTGGAAACCGTAGACTTTTAGTGTGTGTTTGTTGCATGAATTTGCTCAGATCAATGTTTCAGATGCAGCCGCCGCCTCACAAGTCATTGATAGTCCTCATTCAGCCTGCTGCTTCGTTCTTAGATAAGTGTCTTCTGCCATAATAGATGATAAAAGCAAACTCTCATAATCAGGTTTTCCAGTCGTGATGTGAGACAAATCAAAAAAGTTTCGGAGGCGGTTGCTCAGAAGACATTTTTATTGATGTTTGGTGTGCACTGCAATAAATTCTGTGTACCAGCCACCACCCATCACACTCTGTTTTGTAATGTAACGCTGGCTTGTTGTATCTAACTGTAATTGTTTTGGAGTCATGTGATGATCAACATTAAGGTGTGTGTTTTAACAAATTACTAGTGTCTGGAGAATCCAGCTTTAGTGCTCATGATGCAGGACGTATTGTTGCATTTTGACAGCGGGGAATGCAGTACTGTATGTGAACAACCAGGTTTTTTTTTTTCGTGATCTCTTGGTGTTTCTCGGTTGTTCTCATCGTCACCAAAAGTACTTTATTGACACTTTGATATTGTCACGTTAGAGTGGACCACATGAATTAATATAGATGGCTCTTCCACCTGACTTTATTTGCTCTTTGAACACTTTTTCTTCATTTGCTGTATGGAATCTGCAAGGATGTTTTAAAAAAATAATATATGAATATATAAGAATGTTTAACATGACCAAAAGATGCTATTACGGCTTTGTGCCTGAGATTTATGTAAAACAGATTAAATGTGATTTTATGGCTTCTAATATTGTGTTTAATGAAGAGGTATGTTGATGTCAAAAAGTGTTATAAAAAAAAAAATACTCATATCATTTTATATAAACAAACAACCAAAAGTCACGCTTTTGTCGTTCTTAGTCATCTTTTCAGTGTGTGCGCCGCTGTGGTGTGAGAGACTGGAGGCAGACCGGCTAACCAGTTAAACACCTTCTCCAAATCAGCATCATGCATCTCCTGTTCTCCCCACGTTCCTCATTAGTAAATCAATGGCTGAGGTCTCTGGAGTCCAGGGCAGAGTATCGAACCTGGTGGCTTGGTAATTGGTAAAAGAAGAGAAAACAGCAACACTAATGCTATTACCAGCGTTTACATACCCGCAAACCTGGATCATTGTCTGTCTTCCCAAACAGTCCTGACTTTAATATGCAGTGTAAAAATCTGCCGCAAAGGTGTCGTGTCAGCGCGTAAAGGTGTGATGAACCTATTAAATCTCACAGCAGCAGCTCACCCTTTTCTGATCTGTGCAGAGGAAGAGAAACATCGGCAGCACGGCTGTAAAAAGAAATACATTCCAGAATGTTGAACAGTGGGTTATCAAACAAATTCTTGTTTTCCCTCAGTGTGTCCTCCTCCGCACGACTGAGGAGAAACAGTGTAACATTCAACACATTCACCTATTGACCCACAGCTCCTGCATTAAATCTACTCACGTGACAAATCAATACTGTTTAACTCTGCTGGGCTTTTAGAACAGCAATGCTCCTGGTGAAAGTTTAAATTCAGAATAATAGTTGGTGACAACAAAGGTCAGAAGACCTTTGCAGTTATCGCTTTATTTCCTGGTTATTAATATTTCATGTTTGAGAGGAGTACAACAAACAAAATTGCAGCATTAATGCGTTCATGGTGATTACATTCAGCACACAGTTCATTTAAATTTGGATTAAATCCCTAATGTAACTGGAGTGCAGCTGGAGACTTTAGATTTTGATATTTGGGGGTGAGATAGTGGAGCTAGGGTGACACGCAAGGTGGTCACGCGCTAAAGCATGCCGTATATTTTACACCATACAAATTCACCATTATTCACGAAATGTACGTCATGCTGTATTGATGAAGACTCTTAACTAGCGATTGAGACCATAAAATCATTTGGGAATTGTTTACTGATGTTGCAGATCAAGTGAGAAGCAGAATCATTTTCTCATGAGCTTAAATAAAAATCGGACATCTTTCTGAAACCAGTGGTCGCCCCCCTGTTGGCCATTAGAAATAATGCTGTTTTAAAGCAGCTCCACACTGGCTTCACTTGTCAGACCCGGAGGCCACTTCCACTATTTATATAGTCCGTGATAACAGTCATGAGTCATGAGAGAGCTGGTGGAGGTCGGGTGACTCACAGTTGAATCTGAAGTCAGATGAGCACACAGCGAACAGTGAAGGTGATGCTGCCTTCTGCGGCGCCTCCGTGCTGCTCTGCTGTGTTTCCGACACATCGCTCTGTAGGCCGACGAGCTGCCTCACATCAGCGAGGTGGTGAATAATTCAGGGAAAATGGCGTCCATCCCTCCACAAGCATTGCTGTAAAGCTCCAGACAAATCAAAGACCAGGATGACTGTGCCTTTCAGCCTCTGCAGGGTGGGAATGACTCACATGGAGCAGATTTAGAATGTGACACCAACATGATAAAAAAAACAAGTCTTAAAAGCTTCTTGAAGGTCCTCATTACGCTGGAGATGTGACCTACTGGCGGCCATCAAGTGTGGTTTGTTTCCCAACTTCTTCTGACTGCGTGATAGGTGAAAAAGTGTGCAGGAGAATCTTGCAAATGACGCCCTGCTAACCTGAGACGAAATGATAGACAGGCATGAAGTCAGCTGGGGTGGGTGTTAGGGTGTTGACCATCGTGTTGGTGCACATGATGGACAGTCTGAATCAATTTAATGTGCAGCCGCAGCGTTGAGTCTACGGTAGTCTGTGTTGACTGATGCTTCGATCACAGGAAGCGGCTCCGTGTCTGAAACACTTCCTGCAGCAGCAGTGGCAGCAATTACAATAAATCTCAGCCTCTCCTCCGATTACCCGCCCAGCTGAGGAGGGAAACCATTAACGCTCGACGCCGCCTGCCCCTCAGTGCACATGTTAATTTGACAGAAACACAATTGTGCCACCAGCCACGTGGAACATGTTTTCTCATGCCTAACCAGCCGTCGTGGTCATGGCTGTTGATCCGGTGACGCGCCTGTTGGGGCGCTCGGTAATTGGACAGAATCTGGATGTCGACATTTCATTCATACTGTAGAAAACTTCTTCACCAGCCTCCCACCCTCTGTGTTTTGTCTTTTTTCTTTTTTTTTTTTGCAGCATCTCAGTCTTAGTTATTGAGACGCTGTTGGCGTTGTTTGTATAATTATGAGGGTGAGGGAAGGGGGAGATTGAGAAGTCGTCAGTATGTGGGGCAGGTGCAGTTTGGCTCCTGGGGGACTGTAATGGGATGAGGCCCAGCCAGAATGAGTGTTTGATGACGGGGTTGCACTCCTCCCCTGGGATGCTGCCTGCATGCAATTATCCTCCTGATCCTTCCTCTCTCCTCTTCTTAAGTCTGCAGCCCAAACTGTACACAGCCATTTCTCTGCACTGTCGCCGGAATATATCCTTTAACTTACAATCTTAAA
This sequence comes from Acanthopagrus latus, assembly GCF_904848185.1. NCBI lineage: Eukaryota > Metazoa > Chordata > Actinopteri > Spariformes > Sparidae > Acanthopagrus > Acanthopagrus latus. The sequence goes on from NC_051046.1 coordinate 12,080,691, forward strand.
ATTCAGCTCCCTCATGTGTTAAAAAGATCCAGTAATTATAACCCAAAAATTTCAAAGCAGCGCTGGAGTAATTACTGTTTTATGACACCCTCCAGCATGACATTACACCAGCTCCGGGCAATTGAATTTACAAACTCCTCCTTCTCCTCCCTTGATAATTGCTTTATTAATGGAGAGCTTGGCACCCTGAATCAGTCTGTCTTACACGTAATAACATTATATGTCTCTGCTCTCCTCCCTCTCACACATACTTTTTTTTCAAAGATGTTTCTAAAATGACTCCCCTCATGATTTTATTTTTTTAAAAGATCCTCTTTTCTCAATGAGCTTCTGCTTTAGAAGAAAAACACCCCCTCCCCTCTGTGATATGCAAATGGCGTCCACTGTGAAACATCTCCATCTTGTTTAGCTCTGTGTGCTATCATTGTTTTTTCTTTTTCTTTCTTTTTTTTTTTATCTGTGCATACTTATCCAAGCTCACTGGAACATTTATAAGCACTGAGCTAGATTTGATCTCCGTCGCGGCGATGAAAGGAGAGATGCTGTACATTTTTTAAGACCTGCGAGGATTGTATCGTCCACCATCAAAAGAAGACGAGGCAGATTGCTACATCCAATTGTTTTTCCGTCCACAGAGCTGGTTTCCTTGCATGTGAGGTAATCTATCACAGGTCCTTCCACTTCCCCTCCCCCACATCACACTGACGGCTTCATACCCTCCTCTCCACAGCACGCTCATATCGTGCTCCTATCTTGCACACAGACAAAGGACGAGAGGCTGATAAGATTTTACAAGATACCAGCACTGCGTCGCTTTGGGATCTGAATGAAAGGACGACAGAAAGACGATAACAAAGCTGCTACTTATCATTTTGGTCTCCTGCACATCATCTTTTTTCTTTTACATGAAAAAAATTGACATTCCACTACCACCAAACCGATACAGCTGATAGCGATTTACACATTTTATTCATCGTTAGACTGGCCTCCAAATGAATCAATTAACCCTTTGGCCTATGTAACGCCAGAAATCGGTCATCACAGTTTCCAAGATCCTCAAGTGATGTCATCAAGTGTCTTTAAGATAAATGAAAGATAATTAAAGGCTAATTCCAAATGCTTTACGTGTTAAAGTGTGTTTACAGGTCCAAGATCAGCTCATGTGTGAAAAAAATGGCATAAAGCTTTTTGTGGCTCCTGAGGAAGCTACATGCAACCTGATAACCTGCCTCCAGTGATGTCAGTCAGTGGCTACGTTGCATTGTGGGTAACGTAGGTAAAACATGGTGCCTATATAACCCACAATACAGAAGGACATTTATCAGATAACATGCAGCTTTCTCTGGAACTATAAAATGATTTATACTACTTGCTTTCACATATGAGGTATTACTCCTCCAGACCTTTAAACACATTTTAATTAGTAAAATTGGTGACATTACCCTTTAATATGATAAGTTACAAGAAGGAAAAGCAGCAAATGTTCACATTTAAGAAGGTTAAATAAGAACTGATCATTCAAATTGTTACAGATTTGTTTTGTGTGCACCCATTAAGCTCTACTTTCCTTCTTTCTGTCACCAAGATGAGCAGCAGCCAGTCTGTTTCAGCCCTCTCCCTCTCCCCATGTGCCAAAACACAGCAGTGTTTCTGCAACCACAGCACCCCACTGGAGCGTCTGACGGTGCAGTTTTCATGGACAATGTGAATTTCTTTCATCTTGTTCTTCTGCAGGAAACATCAAACCTGTCCCTTTCATAATAAAGCATCCGTCTCCCCCTCACAGCATCACTGCCTCGGTCCCTCTCCTTGTGTGCATGCTCGATGATGGCGGCCAATGATCATCAGCGTCTCTCCGAGTGGGACACAGGTGTGTGGAGGGGGCCCTCCCGCCTCTGTGATCCGTCACCGGGGCCAGACAAGAGCAGGGCTGGAGCGGCTTAGGCACGTGCCGAGGGAGGGCTCTACTCCTCCCCTCCTCCACCCCCCCCCCCCCTCTGAGGACTCCCCTATTCACAGCACCAGATGGGGGCTGGAGCTGAGTTTTAATGAATGCTATCCTTCACGACCCGCAGAACAACAGTCGCCCCCAGCACGTCTCACTGCAGTTTGTTGCCCCACGCTGACACACAACAATAATAGACCGGACAGAAGGAGGAACATGATGCGAGAGGAGGAAATACAGTGCGTTTCATTTATAATTTAACATCCAGAAAATTATAATCTTGCAAACGTATTCCCACAAACACTAAACTCGCTGTTGAAGAGATTTAGCTGCTACCTCAGCTGACACGTCTAGAAGCCAAGCAAACATCACACATTTAAAGTGGGTTGGTAATAGATGAAATGGGGCTGTGTGGATCTCCTGCTGTTTGAAGTGATACAATAACACAGCCCTGTAATTTCGCCGTGCAGGTTAAGAGGAGAGGGCAATTTGTTCACATTTAAGAGTCAAAAGTGCTGGTAAATAGCTGCTTCATGTAAGCGGGGCTGTCTCAATGCTCAATTTAAATCCAAATAACACAGCTCTCTGTCAGAAGATTCTTTGTCATAAGACTGACAACAATGGGCTTTCCTTTTTTATTATCAGTTGTCAGACATGTGGGTAATTTTCCGTATAAATAGTGGGTAAACATGTTTTCATTCATTGCACATAAGAGGCAGGAATAGGTCTAAATTGTAGGCTTCTCATTCGGAGTCAGACAGTAACACATCTGATTATCACCATGGCTGCTTTACCCACTCTGCCAGTTATGTGTAAAGCTGTGAAGAAGAGCGAGAAACACAAAATCTAGCAATTAAAAAAAAAAAAAAAACCTGTCAAAAGCCAAAATGATAATGTGCTGCTTGGTAACACGCAGAGGATGCAAAAAAAATCCTCATTAGTTTACTGAATAAACTCTAGAAATGCCTCTGGATTCGTCCATGCCTGTCTGGCTAAAATCTGATCTAACACACGTACAATAACAATGTAAAGCTTGCATATATTTTTTTTAACACAAAAGCAGGTGAGAGCCGCTCAATCAGGGCTGGTTTCCATCCAGCCAGATGCATATGTTCTTCATTGGGTAGAAATAAATTGGTTGTGTACACGCCGCCCCTTACTCAGTGACCCTTGTCTGTCTCTGCGTGGATTGCTTTCACGGCGTGTTAAACGAGCCGTGGTGGTGTTGGTGTCTCCCTGCACATGCTCTCTAATCCGCTGTCTGCCAGAGTTATGTCACACACCAGCTATTGTGGAGGGTTTGATTGAAGATGGCTGATCTGACTAACTGATCCCTCACCGTAGAGGTGCTCTGACACATGGGCGATGTGTGAATTGGCAGTCAGGTCACATGACTGGCGTTAGGCCAATCACAATTTTTAGAGTCAGACCCGAGTGTGGCTTTGTGGCGAAAAAAGGCAATACTGACAGATGGTGTGTGAGAGACTGAAAAGATTTTAGGTGTGTACAGTTAGAGAAGGGGTAAACTGGATCACATTATGCTTTTCCTTTCGCTGCTTATTGACATTTTTTCTGCAGCTTGTTGTCCTTTAAAACAATTTATCATCAAACTCATCTCTCTCTGCATGTCTGCACAATCTGGAGACAATGTTCAGACTATTTTTTTCTTTTCAGGACCTCATAAATCACTGCTACAGAATGATATTAAAAACACCACATCCAGAATTATTTGGTCGTAAGGTGGAATTTACGATGATAAATGCAGCCTTGAATCCCCGGAGACCAATTTATAATGTGTAAGCTATTCAATGCCTGACAATTACTTTAAGTTGAATTCAGTCAGCTCACGTGCTTCGACCATCTGTCCAAACCCTGTAGGCTGGGAATGTATAACAAATATCCAATTGTATTGAGAAAAAAAAAAACAATATAAAAATAACTAATAATAAAAGCAGCATGGAGAAAAATTGCATTAAAAAAATTACTGGGAAAGAAACAAGCCCTTGCCATTTACTTTAAGGCTTACCCGGCCAGTAAACATCTTCAGGATGTTATTACATTCTAATTTTTCCATCCTAAATAAATCCAGTATGTTGTGTTTCTGATTCTACCTTAGTGTGCGTTTTACAAATTAAATTACATTTCACAAGTTGAGGAAAAATACAGATAATCAGTCAATAATTTGAATGTTACTGACACCTCATTGAAGTGCTGGGCAATGTTTATCAGTTGTGTGAGACTGGCTTTTGTTACTAATGCTGATGTAAAACCTGAGTTTTGGTATATATACAGAATACAGAATAATTTACTTTTAGTAAACGTTCCTTATGTTCTTGAATGCTGCCTAAACCCTAGGCAACTGTAGAAGTTTGCCTGAATAAAGTGTAGTCTCAAATTGGAAACGTTAATAAAACTGTGTGAACAGAAGTAAAGACGAATACTAATCTGAGCAGACACTTGATGTCAACTTTCAGTCATTTACAGTAGGGATGGGACAATCAAAGTTTTTTTATCACGATAAAAAAGCATTTACAATAAGTTGTTCGGGGTGAATTTTCATTATCGGGATAGTCATGAATGTCCTCATCTAAATGACTTGAAAATGCTGTCAGACTTGCTGATGTACAGTCCAATATTGGTTTCCTGCTTTATTTGAATTGCCTAAATGAACCTGTCACCATGGATGAAGGCATGGGCTGCACATTTGATCCTCCATAAAAACAAGTTAAAGCTGGTGTGTGTAAATACTGCAGAGTCCAATCTAAAAAACAACAGATGGGGTTACCACCATGTCTTTATCCATTATTTGTGAGCCTTGTGATTTATGATTACTTATTCAAGATTCTTTGATTGTTTCCTACTAAGAAAGTGTGTGTCCTCTATGTGATTCAAGGTAAGTTTAAAGTGATTCCAGCATGTTTTAGTGCAATTTTAGATATTGTCTTTAAGTTTTAAGTATATTTTGTTAATTGTGTCTTGACATCTTTATATTGTCTCTTGCCTAATTCATAGCTTGAAATACAACCAACACATTTTGTTTGGCATCAAAAGTGTAATGATGTTTAATATCCAGCCTTGGTCAAACATTGCATCAAAATATGAAAAGACTCATTTGTCCGTCTCTTGAGGCTCTGCAGACACTCAAAGACTGACAGTCACTTGTTTAATGCTGACAGGAGGTCTCCCCACACACTCAGACCTCTGACATCAAAGTCTCCATCAGAAATTTTCAAAGCATTTAGCTCTTTTTCTACATCCTCCCTCTGAGCGGGACAGGCCTCAAACAAGGCAAGAAAGTGTTCAGTCAGTCTCTTGAAGGACACAGTTTGATTTGTGCCGGTTTGAACCCATTCACCATCACTTATGCTGTACTCCATATCAGAGGTCCACTTTTTTAGCACACCGCAGTATGCATCTCTAAATTTCAGGTGTTTTTTGGCGAGATCTGTCAGAAGTGTAGTGTGCAGTGCTGAACACAGGTGCTGCAGCTCACTGTGTTTGTTCTGCAGCCAGTCCAAGAGAAAATCCTGCGAGGCAGTCTGTGCAGCAGAGGTTTTCGTTGTCAGCAGAGCCGCAGCGATGACCTGACAGAAATGTTCTGTTTCTCCTTCACATCCCTGGAGGACGGAGTCTAAAAAGTGCTCTGTTTGGCTGGCTTTTCCGCTTTGGCTCAGCAGAGCACCCAGCCTCTCCATCAGCATCACCCCCTGAACCTCAGCATCAGCACCAACAGCTGACACGCCAGTGAGAGGACTCAGGACTTTACAAGCAGATTTACACTGGATGATGTGGCTACAGAGGCCTGTGACATCCTGATACTCACTCTGCTTCGTGGTTACAGGACTGTCAAAGAGTATTTTCAAGATGGAGCAGGGGAGATCCGGATTGTTCAACAGACCAACTAGCAACAGGTGCTGACATCGTGAGAGGTCCGAGAAGGAGATCTCTGTATATCCAGGGAAGGCAGCTCGCAGGCTTTGATTTGTGAGCTGCAACTGCTTCTCCATAATCCTCCTCGTAGCGGGATTATTGTGAAACCTGTTGAAGACGTGCTCGCAGTACCGAGCCCACTGAAAAGCTCTGGTCAGAGTTTGTTTATCCCACTGCTCCACCGCATCGCTGTGCGCCGCCACGGCCAGCAGCTCCGCTGTGCTCGCCAAGTTTTTCAGCACCGCCTCCATGTGGCGCTCTCTGCGTTCAGAGTCCAGCCTCTGAGCCCCTCACAGCCCAGACCCAGTACTAGTCACTGCGGAGGAACAACACAACACTTACAAACTGTCCTCTGTCGACGAAAAACCGCTGGTAGAATATCGAGCTAGCTAGCAGGCTAGCAACAGGTTAGCAGGTTCGAACAACTTCAACGTTCAACAAGACTTCCGGCGTCATGTTTCAAAACAAAACGCTTTTAAACACGTGTGGGTTTCAGTAACATATGCGTTAGGATAAAAATGAATACAACGCATTTGTAAATGAATATTACGTGAGGGTAAACATAACTGTTGTTTTACTAACTTATCATTGCATTTTTGACAACACCGGCTCCCTGTAGCTGGCGCTTCTGCTACTGCGCATGCGTATTTGAGGAGCTCACGCTAATATAACTTCTTTCAAAATAAAAGCCAAAAGAACACATCTTCTTCCTCTGTTTTAAGTGTTTTGTCGCTAAACTACACATGTATGCATTAACTGTCTCTATTATATTGTCGGTACAATTACAAAAACAAAGCCTGTCTTGTAGGTTTACAGAAAAAAAACAACAACTTTCATACATTTCTTCGTAGCTTTCTTCATAATGGTCGCCATGCTTTGCCATGCATGTCCAAGTGCCATTCAAATGTAGTACTCACAGCAGACACAAGTGTGTATTTGACAGTGGGATCAGATTACATGGGCGCACAGAAGAAAAACAAAATAAATCCATTAATATTAAGTGTTTCGAAAGGTCGAATTTCTCCGGCTGACCTGCTGAATTCAGTCCAGAAATCTCACATTGAGGCAGCACGAAGAGGAGAGTGGAGGGAGGCACTGCCAGCAGGATCAAACTTCCCTCCCATCATCATCATCATCAGCAGCAGCAGCAGCGTGCTGTGAGTGTAAATGTGTGTGTGTGTGCAGTCAGATCCCTGTGCAAACGCGCAGTGAGATAGACCTCCCCAGTCCACATTGCTTCAGTGTTTTGGAGGCTAACCTGTGGGTCGGTGCGCCGCTGAGTAAAGCATGAAAAGTGGGATCCAGCAGCTCACAGGACGAGTGAGAGGAAGGTGCGCACCAACGAGCTGAACCCTCAAGGTGAGCACAGATAAGGAGCTTCTTCTTCTTCTTCTTCTTTTTCTTTTCATGTTGCCAAATGAATGTCAGACTTTTAAAAAAAGTTTTTATACATATTCTGTTTTAGATTGGGGGTATAACTTGGACTGTATAGCTTCCTGTTTGCAGAATAATGTAATCTTTGGTAACTTTGGCTCAGTCAAATCTCACTAAAAAAGCTGTGAATTCTTGCTTTTTTTTTTTTTTAAATGTCATTGAAAGCATCTTTAATTAGCTGACATATTTTGTACAGTTGCAGCTCTCAGCCACTTCAGTGGTTTTAATTAGTGGAGGCTCAGCTGGATTTCAGTCATAACTCATCAGACGTCCTCCCCTTGATCCTATTTGCAGAGAGGGGAAACGTCTGTTGTGGTTGTTGTTTTTTTTTTTTTTTATTTGCAACAGTTGTAAAGGAGGAGACAGTTTTTTAAAACCTTATTACGGTTGTAAATGAAATGTGCTGCCAGTGTTTTTAATAGCCCAACGCAACACAGTCCTAAACCACTTTATTGCACTAAAATTGGACATTGGACACTGGAAAAAAAGTTTATCTGTCAGTGTTTTCTGACAACAATTGTTGAACAAAAGAAGACCCAAGACAGCCTATCAGACTGAAAATAATTAAGTATTAAGTCAGTACAATATGGCAGCTCAGGATTTATGACAGTCCATGTGCTGCTCTAACAAAAACAAGGTGTCACTGGATATTGTGGATCTATAAACAAGATTTGTGCTGTGGGCTTTTTGTATGCTTTGAATTATTGGATGTAAAATGAGAATATTCTGCTTTTTTACCCCCTTTTTTCTGCTGGAGACTGTCCTTTATTGACAACAGCTGATGATACACAATGATACCTGAACACAGCGCTCACTCACAACACACACAGTGCTTATCTGCGGTAGAAACACGCTGACTTCCCTGGTTTAAATGGACAAATCAGCCTCCAGATCAGTTTACTGTTGTAGACGGGAAAGGCATGAAGGTCGGCGCGGGTTAGGAGGACAGAGCCACTCTTGTTTTCTTTCTAATTGACGTGATTCAGCGGGCAAAATTCCCGTCCATATGCCTCTCCTGGAGGGTGTCTGCAGCCAACCGTGGCAGTTTATGATGGCTCCTCTGAAGTCATGAGGCTTCTCAGTATGGGAAAATGTATATTTGTGTGCCTCTGCGCATTCTTGGACTATAAATCTACTGTCAGCTCTAAGTGAATCAGCAAATTCAAGCAGATGGTACATGATACACAAAGCTTTTGCAGAGTGTTGGTGTTGGCTGTGTTTTTGGCCTGCAGCTGAAGAGGTCAGGCTGCAGTGTGGTGAGAGGAACCAGGTATGTTTAACACCAGCTGGTTGTTACTTTAGGAGTCTGTCCTGGGGAAAAAAAGAGGGGGAAACCCAGTGTGATGTCAATTCATGATGCTGTCGAGAAGGACACAGCTTTTGAATCCATAAGGCTCAGTGAGAATGTGTTTTTCAGGCGTTTTGAGGAGAAGGAGAACTGAGTCAACAGGTCATTGGGAAGGGACGATGTGTACATGATGTATTATTTTGAAATAGATGGGTGTTATGTATAATTTTATTATTTATTTTATTTATTAATGTCAAATTCCCATGATTATATTTACACATAACACAAGTGAAGGGACTTGTATGAATGGCTCTTGTCCTCTGGGATATGAGAAGTTGTCCCACTGCCCTTGTTCTGTCCGTCAGCCTGCACATGGGAATGTAGCACCTGTGTGCAAGTGCTGAGCTCCAGAGTTTAGTGTGTGTACGCAACGAGGAGCTCTTGTCCTCGGGAAGATAAGACAACCTTGGTCGGACATCAAGGTCCTGATGTCCAGTGTTGCACCACAGTGTGATTTGGTTACAGCCAAACTCCAGGGGGACCTTGAAATGTTACACAGCTTTAAAGGTCAGATTCCTCGCGTTGTGTTGCACTCCCTCGGTATTCGGAGGACATTTTCAGCCATCGCCGACTATGAATTAATTCTCTCTGGCAGTTTTGCTTCCTTGTTTGAATGAGCCCTTCTTATGATTTGCATGAAACATCCTGTTGCTATTTGCCTACCGCAAGTAACGTAAGATGTTCCCGCTTGTGGGTGAGCTGGAGGCAAAGCTTTTCTATGCAGCAATAATATTTCATTGTTTCATTATGTCCCCTGTGTTGGACCCACTGGAGAGTCTTTAACACTACCCGAACAAAAACCAACAGCAATATCACCAATCTATGTTGTTTTCTATACTATAGGAAGGTTGAAGGGACAGTTCGCCCCAAATAAAAAAAAAAAATCATATTTTTCCTCATACCAGTAGTACTATTTATCCATCTAGATTGTTTTGGTGTGATTTGCAGACTTTTGGAGGTATCCGCTGTAGAGATGTCTGCCCTCTCTTGAATATGATGGAACTAGATGTCACTCAGCGCCAAAATTATATGTTTCAAATACGTGACAGCAAAGCCTCTTTCTAGAAATTACGACTCCGGCTATTCAGACGGTCCACTGACATGAGCAGTTTCGAGCAGTTTTGAGCAGTTTCATGTAGGAAACTCTTTTCTTACTACTCAACAACACCCTTCTATCGTACCATAGACTGAAGCATGCATCTACTCGTGGATGGGAGGCTAGCTAACTAAATGAATGTGAAAGCTCAGCCAAGAGGGAAGGAATGTTAACATCCCACAGTTCTGTGTAATTCGAGAAGGCAGACAAACCTCTACAAGTGACATCTTAAATATGCACAAATTATGAATTTTTGGATCTTTGAGCTCTTTAAGATGTGCATCTCAGCTGATTCACTAATATCTGGTGCATTAAAGGGAGCAGCATATCACCAGAGTTACCGCTTACTGCAGCTAACAATAGCTTCCATTAGCTGACTCTGCCTGAACTGGGAGTTTGGAGCACCAGGGGAGTTTTGGTGTTGTTTACTATCCCACCGTCACCTCTTGAGGTGTAAAATGGATAGAGGCTAGCTGGTTAGCATGCTAACTTTCGTAGATATCACAGCAAAACAATACAAAGACTACCTAGACATATGGTCAGAGCTGTTACGAGTGATTTTAGTTCATTTTTGAACATGCTGCACCTTTTAAAGAACCAGTTTTAATTGATTTCCTTCCTAATTCTTAAAACTGAGTCTTTTGCTTACATGGCAACAGCAGCCTACAGAATAGTGTAAGCCATGAGTAAAAAGGTCCTCAGTATCTTTGTGTTGCCACCATGTCTCATCCTTGAAGGTGACTCCTGCACACTCCATCTCCTCGTCCGTGTCTGGAGAGGCAATCACACCTCCCGTGCGTTCAGGCTGTGAATATGAACTGCAGAGCTGTTGATGTGTGCTGTTCCTCTGCGCTTACATCTGGTGCCCAGTTGTTTTGTCAGTTACTCACTTGTCTCAGCAGCAAATCTGCTAATGGAGTGACACTCGACTGGAACTTGAATGATTTTGACATTACAGCTCATATGCTGAAGGATTTGGCATCCTGTAGCACATTATTGGAAAAGACTCTGAGAAATGTCTCATTTACTCGATGACTTCAGTCCGCAGGCAGTAAGAAGCTGTTAAATATCGCTCTGAATATTGATGTTGAACACAGTCTCTTCATCAGGCTGTAATGTAAGGCCTGTTGCAGTGTGGAGTGGATTGGATTGATTTAGACTGTATGACAGACTGTATCACAGATTGCAGAAGGAGCTCTTTGTTTGTGTCAGAAGTCCTACTGTCTGAGTCTGGCTGGTATAATAGTGTCTGTTGTCCAGTGAAGAGGGGGACAGTGACTGGGCTGTCAGGGCCCATGAGAACATCTCTTGTCATCAGGTGAACTGTAAACCAAGCCAGGATCTGGCCTAGAGGACAAAAGCACTCAGATCTCCGGTGTTCATTTGATCCTCCTCGACTCCTATTGGGAATATTGGGCTTGACTGACAGCTGGTATTGGAGAATATTGTCACAATCATTTAGAAACAAAAATGTTATCATAATGAATCACAACCTGTGTAGCTTCTTATTGTTTCATAAAGGATCAGTCCAATAAGTCATCATGTACTCAGCCTCGTGAAAAGTTTCCTAGTCCACAAAACATTCAGGGCAAAAACAGCGTTTCAGCCTTCTCTTTGACAACTGAAGTAAATGGGGACTTTTTTGAAACTCAATAATAATGATAATTCTATTAATATGTTATTACACAAAGTTTAATTAACTCTGTATTTACCATTTATTAATGATCGTGTGTTACCAGTGTAGCCTGACAAATGTCTATGCAGTTGAATTAATATCTCTCTGTCACAGTTTCTAACATATGCGGCATAACATATATTTTGTATTGTGAAAACGTAAAATTTACTGTGAATGTGTCCATTTCCATATTGATATCCTGCAAACAGCTAATTAGACAAATTAAAGTTTACATTGTGCTGTCTTTGTGTGTCTCCTCCTCCTCCTCCTCTTCCTCCTCCTCCTCCTCCTCCTCCTCCTGCTCCTCATCTTCCTCTTCAAGCCATCAGTAGGGAACCATGTGCAGCTCCCTGAGCCCCAAACAGCCTAGTGGCCCCGGCCTCACAGACATGCAGCAGTATCACCAGTGGCTGGCCAGTCGACATGAAGCCAGCCTGCTGCCCATGAAGGAAGACCTGGCCCTGTGGCTCACTAATATTCTCGGTAAACAGCACAGGACACATATTCCTACACATGAGTAATCCCATCTTCCTCAGTGTTTTTGCCTCTCAATCACTCTTAAATCTCTGTTCATGGAAAATAATCATGTAAGTAAAATATTGTTGCATTCATTGCATCATGCCTCAATTTGTTTTTGCCCACTGTGCAAACAAACGCGCGGTGCTGCCGCTGATTAATTTAAAGCGCTGTCCTAGAAACACCTTGACGTTGAAAAATGCTCTCACCTTTAACATTAATTGAACTGGTACTGCTGCTGTGAACACCTCTGCAGAAGACTGAGATCAATCTGAACCTCATTACAAACTATTTTAAAGTGTGTTTCCATGTTCACGCACTCTCCCGTAGATTTGCCTTAATTGAATAATGGCCGTCATTAAGAGCTCCTGAATAACACACGGCCAGTGGTGGAGAATAAGCAGGAGATTAAAGAAGATTTGTGCAAGGTTGCTGTTGTATAATAAATGACCCAGTATAGTCGTCTTCAACACTGCAGTCTCAAAACTGATGCATGATGTGCTCTGAGGATCTGATCTGAATTAAGCGACAATGGGGTGTGTAAGAGGAATGTTAGGTTTTAGGTTAAAACATAATGGTTTATTTGGATGAGAAGAGACAGTATATTCAGAGACTAAAAACTGTAAGTAAGACAACATTTAAGGGTAATTCTGTTTTTTTTAATAGCTACATGTTTAGTGTGTTATATGTGTAAATAATTTTTATTAAGTTTTAGAACTGGTCCAGCAGATCGCCTCAGCTTGAAGTCATGACATGGCTGCAACATAATTCTTGACCGTCAAAGTTACGCCCACTAAACAGGCTTGTTTTTACCACTGACAGTCTGAGATGGTTTGTTTGTTATTCTGTGCCTGACAACGTTACGGAAGTCTTGATCTGATCTAAATGAGGCAGCCGCTCACCTTGCAAGATTGCAGAGGGAGACTTCTCCTTGAATGGGACAAAATGCGTCTTATTTTCCCAACAGAGGTTTATCTCTGTAGATGATAGTAACACGTGACAGACACAACAGAGACTTCCGACTGTCAGTGGCTAAACCACATTAATAGACTCAACTTTGACGGTTGGAGTTGCCCCAAAGGATTACATTGCAGCATTTGGAGCTGTGTTGTGGCGAGCTGGGTTGATTAAATGAGCCTGCCCCAAAACTTCTGGTAGCTATGAATCAGTTACACAACAAAGCATGTAAATATAGGACTCAGGTTTAAAAATACTGCAATTTCCCTTTATAGCCTTAACTTGTTCCTCTAAAGCATGGCACTTAGGAGTTTAAAACAGCAAAAAGCAATTGTGGAGAAAGGTAGCTGATTGTTAGTCTCATAACCAGGTCGTCAGATACTGGCATCAAACGGTGTGGACATAAAAAATGTTTTAGTTAGTAAATTCAAATTCTCAAAAATTCCTTGAGAGTTTAAGAATGAAATAAATGCTCACTGAATTTCTGGGAGAAAACTACGCGTAGCTACACTTAACATCATCAAAAGTAGTCATCAAATGATTGAAAGTTACTCCAGGGGACTCGCTGCGGACTGTAATCATTCATCAAATCATCTTGAGGCCAGTTAAGTTCCTGAAACTGACGCCTGCCTGTGTGTGACCAACTTAAAACAAGTTCAGTATCTTCCCTGTTATCTCTCGCGGACTCTGTGTTTGCACTGTAACCAGATGAACTAGAAACCTCTGGTCTGCTGTGGTGAGGGATCAAAGACGTAAAAGGACTTTGGATGCAGAATCATCCCAGTAAACACACAGTGTCAAACCAGCATGTTGGTTTAAGCCAAACACAAGAACGAAGGCGCTAATATGCTCGGCTGTGTGTTCACAGTTGCAGGTAGGAGGAGCGGTGCAGTGTAACGATGAATCCACCGATTGAGTGGGAGGCGAATGCCTGGCGATACCGATGAGTCACATTGTTGTTGTGTTGGGAATTTATAGGACTGAGTATCTGAGTTTCAGTGTTTCTCTGAGAGCCCTCTGGAATATATTTTCCTCATACAGCGAGGAGAGAGCGAGAGTTTGAGTGTATGAGACGGGAGCTTGCTGAGTATTTCTCAAGATTTCAATCTCTCTTTTCTGGGCTCAATTACAACATTTGGAACTCATTAAACGCCGAAGCCCGAGACCCCTCCTCCTATAAGCAACAGAAAGGGGATTTTAAAAAAAATCTCTCCGGTTTCTTTCCACAGACACCCCCCTGCCACCACCTCCTATTTCACAATGATCTAACTAAGAAGGAATGGTCCTCTGGAAGTCAGTCAACTGGACACCACATGTTGATCACCAATATATCTCTGCAACTGTGCAGCATAATGACGCACTGCTGAGCACAATCAGATGCCCCCTTTTCATCTGACCGTGTCTTTGCCACTCCTCTGTGTAGCACCAGAAAATCCCCCCACATTCCCCCCAAGTCATGTTGTAATATTTGGACATTTGGCTTTTGCAGAGCTGCCTAAACCCCGAAGCACAAGCCAAGTTCAATCAGCCAAGCGGTTTCTGAGAGTCAATAACACTGCGCCGAGTTCAGCTCCAATTGGAAGAGGGCTGGGGATTAAATTTTATTTCCTTATGCTGTATTTATATTCCAAAATGAGCATTTTTAATGTTGAATTTATTGCTGGATTTTCTGCTTTCTTTATGTGTCCCTTGGTCAGGTCTGGAAATCACCGCTGAGAGCTTCATGGATCGCTTAGACAATGGCTTCCTGTTGTGCCAGCTGGCTGAGACACTGCAGGAGAAGTTCAGGCAAAGTAACGGAGGCCTGCCTGCCCTTGGCAACAGCAAGGTACCGAGTAACCCGACGATGACAGCAGTCTAGCATGATAACGGTTACAGTGAAAACACTAATCTGGCAGCCAGATCTCACCTGGAAATGTTCCTGGTCTGACTTTATGTATGTGAATGATCTGACAGAGGAGTGATCCTGAGAGGGGAGCCATCATTCAGGCAGTATCTTATTAGATCATCTTGACTGACAGTTACTATGGTCTCAGCTATTTCAACAATTCTCCTGTGTGATTAGAGAAGAATGTGAAGTCCAGACAGCCATGTTTGATATTTGTTTTCTGTATTTCCACGTTAAAGGGGCTCCGCGGACCTTCTGTTCTGCTCCTGAAGGCGGTCGTTTGTTTATGTTAGAGGACTCCATTTCTAAACCAACACTGGCTACTGTTGCTCGGAGAGGAGGGAGACACTGAGAAAATCTGACCTTAGTCCTTCATAAAGAAACCCGCAGTCTGGGAGAATTAAAAAAACGTAAACAAACCATCCACAGGCTCGTATAGGCAACTGAGAGAGACGGCGATGGTCTCATTTCTCACGTCAAGGGAAATCTGCTCGTATATGGCCAATAAAAAGTGATTAATACATGCTACATTTCTTTTCACGCTCCCGTGAAATTCTGTTTTCTGTATAATTTATAGAGACCAGACTGCTGGAAGACAATGATAATGATGTTTTATCTCTATTTCTCCATCTTTTAAGATCAATAAAAGCTATAACTGTAAAATCCCTCCCATCTCTTATCATAACCTTGGGAGAGAAATAGAAAGAGACAGAGAGACACTAAATACCAGTAAATGTGATGTCCCCCCCCCTCAGCAGCGACCATGAATCCCAACTTTGCAAGGAGCTCCACAATTTCAGAAAAAGCAGCACACAAAGGGTGGGATGGTTGATGGGGGGATGGGGTCTGCAGCCTTCAGCAGGGCCAAAAAAGAAAAAATAAAGGCTGGCAAGGACACATTAACTGATGGGGCCCCACATCCCCTGTGAGAATTGGCAGAACTACGATTAAATGTTCATTTCTACTGAGCCTTGAGTGAGGGTTTAATGAATTTTGCAAGATTAAAGGGTAACCCTGCAAGTTGTTGTAATTCGACCTGAGCAATCAGAGCATTCGTGTATTTTACTGGGTCAGTGCTCAAGAAAACAAACCGATTGGGGTGCAGATCCTTTGATAGTATCAGCTTCAGGGCTACTGCAAGGAGGTTTGATGCTTTCAGCATGTGACTGGCAAGAAAAAAATGAAAATATTTGTCTTTTTTTTCCCATGAAAACATCATAAAGTATTGAGCAAATTTTCCTCGACTGGCCTTCGAAAAAAAAATGTGGCTTCATAAGTGCAATTTTTTCTATCTTTACTTACTTACTTACGCATTGAACAAACGTCTGGTGCTCAGTGGGATTACGTGTTTCTAACAGAGGGAGACAGTCGTTAGGGAGCGTTTCGGTCAAGACGAGAGGAAGCAAAAGACTCTTTTGTTGGCTCTTCAGTGAGAGTTGTTGATGTTTGCACTGAGGCATTACTGTGCTGATGACGGTGGGTCTCCTGATCTCAGTGTGAGTGCAGCAGCGCAGATGTGAGGAAATACTTGAGGTCAGTGACCGTGGGACAGCGGAGGAGCCGCTGAAATAGAGGATCTTATTGATCGCAGAGAGACGAAGGCAGAGGAGCCCTGAGTCAGATAGAGGTCTGCCCTAACTCCGGCTGTGACATCAAACAAAGTTGCATTCTGATCTTTTATAGCAAGCACGATTTATTGCCATTTGTCCATATTATAGCTCCTCACCGCTCCAATTAAGAGCTTTCAGTTCGATGAGCCATGAAAGATTAATCAGCCGCGCCTGATACTCTGCAGCTCGTCCTACGTCATGTTGAGATTATTATTCATGTCAAACAATTGTTGCTTGAGCAGCTTATCAAGGCGCTTCATAAGCTGCCACTGATCACAGATACATGTTACCACTTTAAAGAGAACTTCCATCTGCTTTGAAGCGTCATTATAAGTTGCTGTGTGGGTTTTGTACTAAGTGATTCCAGCAGAGAGAAACGATGAATCCATTGGCAGATGCTGTCTTCCCACGTGTTTACATCAATCAATATCAACTGGAGATGAGTGAAGAGGATATTTCTTTTGCATCGTATCACCGCCATGTGATCAATACCACCACCATATCTAACCAAGGACATGTAAAGTTCAATGTTTAGGAAATATGCCTATTTGCTTTTTGGTAGATGATTGACACAGTACCGCTCCTATATCTGTCCTTGAAATCTGTAGCTACAGACCACACCTGGTTAGCTTAGCTTAGCACAAAAACTGGAACCAGGAAAGCAGCTAGCCTGGCTCTGTCCAAGGGAGACAAAATCTTCCTACAGCACCTGAAAGTTTCATTATGTTGTAAATTTTGGTTGAAATTTCTCTTTCTATTTCCCTCTCTTCTCGCTGCTTTGGTGAAGCTCAGTAACACTTGGATAAGGTGAGAAAAACATCCTGGTTTAGCTCAAAATACCTGTTTGCCACAAGAACAGCTGGAAATATCCCCACTGGTGGGACTAAAAAGTCATATAATAAGCATATAATGTGAATATGATACGTCACGCTTGCTATAAATCTTTGACGTAAATGTGGTTGAAAAACAAAAAATTGGCTATTCTTATGATAGCCTGACGTGCCAGATGGTTTGTTACAAGGAACCATCTGGGATGTCTTCCTTGGAAACTGTTTGGACAAGCGCAGGAACTTTTCAAAAAATACTTGGCAGGTAATCAGATGAACCATCTGTCTATCACTGTCTAACACAGGCTGACCTCAGTCTGATCAACAGTAGGAGAGCACTTCCTCCAGTGGAGCCTGTTGATAGACTCTGATCAAAACTCTTGCCTATGTCAGTCGGAGGAAGAGGGAAAATATATTTCCATCGAGAAAGGACTGAATCCTTTTCTTAGCGCTTCCTCCTCCTCTTCCTCTTCAGTGCTGATATAACTGATGCTAGCTGACCACTTAGAAGAGCCTCAGTTCTCTTGATCACATGATAATGTCATCTTCCAACAAATCCAGCTGCCTTGCAAATTACATTTTGACTAAACTATTTCTTGTTAGGGCGTGTCTGACAGGCAACCAGCAGAGACTCAGAATGGTTTTACTCAAAATCAAGCATTGGACAATTTGAAAATATTCACGTCACGAGTAACCTGTTCAATATAAGTGATCAAAAACAATCAATCAAAGAATCTTATATATGTAATCATAAATCTAATGGTTTTGTGAGGATATTCACAATGATCTCAATTGATGATTATCCTGATAATGACAGATTTACCACAATCAACTTATTGTGAGTGACTTTTATCCCAATCCGTGATAAAATCTTTGACCGCCCCACCCCTACTCATTACCCCTGAAGCTTCAGAGGTGCTGGAAGGTTGATTTTTTAACTTTTGATCAAAGCCAGTTGAGCTGTTTCCTTTGTTTTCAGTCCTCATGGTAAGCAAAGTTAACTGGCTACTGAACATAATTATCTCATCAACTTTAGGGTAAATGTTGAACTATTCCTTTAGTGCACATGCACAGCTTTGATGGTAGTGGCATTGAGAAAATGCTGCAGGTCTACTTAAATCATCAAGTTCATAGCCATTTTAAGCAAAGTACATCTTTATCAGTATTATTATTATTATCATTATTATTAAATATGCGTTTAATTCAACAAGCCACCTAACCCAGAAATACTAACACGCCGTTCTGATCGTTAGACGCAATGTGTGGTGGACATTATTTCCTCAGGAATGCAAAGTGATTCAACAAAAGAAAGGATCCCAGAAAAGTCAAAAGGAGAGCCTGGAAAGAAAAGAAAAATACCCACAAAAGCCTGCATATTTCCAGCATGAGCTCACTGCACCTTTCTCATAGCACAGACGCACATATCCTGTATAAAACCACAGCAAGGCGCATAAATCTCCCTGAACAGACCGTGTGGGGGCTGAAACCCATAAGCATGTCATTTGATCCCGAATCATAGCAGGCCTGGTAAAGTAGCCCCGGATTTCTGAACCGCCATCTCCCATATTGATCTGTATGGAAAAGGTTCCTTGATTCTGAGCTGAAACCAGAGCCTTGACAGATGGAGAAGAAATCAGTGTAGATACAGAGTGTGTGGCTCTGTGTTTTGATGGAAATTCTGGGGGCTGGGCCGCACAAATCAGCCTGGATGACATTTGTTTTCTCTTTGTCAAACACAAAAGAAAAAATCATGTTCAGTTCACTGTTGCTGTTCATCTATGCATTTGGGGGATATTCTTCATCCTAGCGCACATGAAGACATCTGTTAACCTCTCTGTCTCTGCACAGAATATTCCCAATCGGAGGATACCATGTCGGCAGAGCGCTCCCTCCGGCTCCTTTTTTGCAAGGGACAACACGGCCAACTTCCTGGCCTGGTGTCGTAAGGTTGGAGTTGGAGAAACGTGTCTGTTTGAGTCGGAGGATTTAGGTGAGTGAACTATTTCTCTGCATCAGACCGCTAGAAAATCACAAAGGGCACACAGGCTTCAGTGTCCTCATTGGGCTCTATGCTGTCCCTGGCACTGCCGGGGCATTGGACTCAGATTTCTATCTCCTGTGAATGGCGTGCTTGTGCAGGTAGAGCGATCATGCAGGTTGGGCCGCTTCCCTCTTCTTTCCCTTTGAAGCTCAGAGGACTCAGATCTCCAGGCTCTGATTCAACTCCTTTGACATGCACACAAAGCTCACATGGGCAGCAGCAGTCTGCTGGGAGCACTGTGATGGGAGCAGCTCTACCTGACCACAAGGACGCGTGCATCCCGAATAATGTGCTCATGCACGAAATGTCTGAAGAAAAACAAAGGGAGCACAGACAGCAGGGTGTGAGTTAGGGAGAAAGTAGGCCAACGCTATGCAAATGTTTTCCTCAGCCCCGAGTAGGGACATTTTCCCTTCCTCATTCTCACTCAGGGTTTCATCTGTGTCTCGCTATCTACTGCAAGCATTTTTTGTGGCGAGTTATGGCACTGAAATATGCTTGCAGTTAAGATATGTCTGGACTGAAACACGCTCCTTACGATCAGATGTTCAGTATGTGACCCCGAGAGTGACAGAGAGACTGAGAATATTCATACATTCCTGTAATTTCTGACTAACGGCTGGTGCGCCATCGCGAAGCAATCTGAAATATGCAAATAATTTCTGAAGGCCGAGTTACACACAGAGTTTTCTGTCACCACTGCACTGTCACATGAAGCACACATGTAACTGTGATCTCAAAACCTCTGACACTTGTCTTCTTTCTCTCTGTCTGTCTTTCTCTGGATGGATTTATCAGTTCAGCAGTAGATGTAACAAGACCAGGTTTGCTATCATGCAGTGGATATTTTGTCTGTAATGCATGGTGTGGTGTGTCACATGTAACGTACATCTTGCATCCACCCTCACCTCCTGATCGTGTATTCTGTGAGGTTAAAACAAACACCTGATCATACACTATATTACCAAAAGTATTCGCTCACCTGCCTTTACTCATTCTATGAACTGAAGTGCCATCCCATTCCTAACTCATAGAATTCAATATGATGTCGGTCCACCTTTTGCAGCTATTACAGCTTCAACTCTTCTGGGAAGACTGTCCACAAGGTTGAGGAGAGTGTTTATAGGAATTTTTGACCATTCTTCCAAAAGCGCATTGGTGAGGTCACACACTGATGTTGGTCGAGAAGGCCTGGCTCTCAGTCTCCGCTCTAATTCATCCCAAAGGTGTTCTATCGGGTTCAGGTCAGGACTCTGTGCAGGCCAGTCAAGTTCATCCACACCAGACTCTGTCATCCACGTCTTTATGGACCTTGCTTTGTGCACTGGTGCACAGTCATGTTGGAAGAGGAAGGGGCCCGCTCCAAACTGTTCCCACAAGGTTGGGAGCATGGAATTGTCCAAAATGTTTTGGTATCCTGAAGCATTCAATGTTCCTTTCACTGGAACTAAGGGGCCAAGCCCAGCTCCTGAAAAACAACCCCATACCATAATTCCTCCTCCACCAAATTTCACAGTTGGCACAATGCAATCTGAAATGTACCGTTCTCCTGGCAACCTCCAAACCCAGACTCGTCCATCAGATTGCCAGATGGAAAAGCGTGATTCATCACTCCAGAGAACGCGTCTCCACTGCTCTAGAGGCCAGTGACGGCGTGCTTTACACCATTGCATCCGACGCCTTGCATTGCACTTGGTGATGTGTGGCTTGGCTGCAGCTGCTCGGCCATGGAAACCCATTCCATGAAGCTCTCTGCGTACTGTACTTGGGCTAATCTGAAGGTCACATGAAGTTTGTAGCTCTCTAGCAATTGACTGTGCAGAAAGTCGGCGACCTCTTTGCACTATGCGCTTCAGCATCCGCTGACCCCTCTCCGTCACTTTACGTGGCCTACCACTTCGTGGCTGAGTTGCTGTTGTTCCCAAACGCTTCCATTTTGTTATAATAGAGCTGACAGTTGACTGTGGAATATTTAGGAGCGAGGAAATTTCACGACTGGATTTGTTGCACAAGTGGCATCCTATGACAGTTCCACGCTGGAATTCACTGAGCTCCTGAGAGCGGCCCATTCTTTCACAAATGTCTTGTTTCACAGTCTGCATGCCTGAGTGCTTGAATTTATACACCTGGGGCCAGGCCAAGTGATTAGAACACCTGATTCTGATCATTTGAATGGGTGAGCGAATACTTTTGGTAATATAGTGTATATTCTGAGGTTAAAACAAACATCTGAAGCCTCTCCGAACAACACTCATTTTCATTTTATGTGGGATGAACAGGACTGCAGAGGAGAGGAGCATTTGAATGCATGAAGCTCATTTTTGTGTGCCGTTTACCATCACACAGCCACCCATCAACACTTTATCATCATTTACCATACGTACAATGTCTATATGCTGTAATTACACAATGCTGAAAAGCTGATCTCTCTCTGCAGTTCTTCATAAGCAGCCACGAGAAGTGTGCCTTTGTCTTTTAGAGTTGGGACGGATTGCCTCAAGGTAAGGTCTAGCTATTTTACCATTTCCTTCTTGGGGTTGTTTAGCAAATCCCTTCTTAATTCTGTTCTTATTTCTCTTGTTTCCTTGGTCTAGGTACAATGTGGAGCCTCCTGGCCTTATTAAACTGGAAAAAGAGATTGAACAAGAAGAGAAAGCACCTCTACAACCTCCCTCACCTGTATCTCCAGCCCAGCCCCTCCCTCAGTCTCCTTCCACATCTCCTGCCCCGTCTCCTTCCCCGTCTCCTGCCCCGTCTCCTGCCCCGTCTCCTTCCCCGTCTCCTGCCCCGTCTCCTTCCCCGTCTCCTGCCCCGTCTCCTTCCCCGTCTCCGACTCCCACCAAAGTCACCTCCAGCAAGAAGAGCACAGGGAAGCTGTTGGATGACGCTGTAAGTTATCAGCAGTTTAGCTCTGATGTTGCATCAACTTTTGATACGAAGGTGGAAATATGTGACATACTTACCTCTGTGTGTGTTACAGGTGAGACACATCGCTGACGACCCCCCCTGCAGATGTCCAAATAAATTCTGTGTAGAGAGACAGTCACAGGGTCGTTACCGCGTCGGGGAAAAGATGCTTTTTATCCGGGTGAGTTGATTTCAGTAAGGTTTAGATTTATAACAAAGCCACAGTGGAAATATTTTCAATTCATTTCAGAGGCTGTTATAGTGGCTGTATAGTTACTAATGACTCCACAGGTGAGTATTTTACTCAGATCATATAAACAGCATCTTGCTGGCCAATTTATTTATAAGAATTAACATTAAAAAGTTCTTAAGGTTAGAATTAGCTCCACTTTGACCAACAGCAACATCGAATTGAATGTACACACCAATACGATTGTGGTAATAATCCAGCACTGAGTATTTTTTTTGTACAACTTGTATTTAAGTAAAAAACATGAATACTTCTTCCCCCACTGAATACTGTATACTACAGTATCTATGCACTATTTGCTGCTATTTGTCATAGTATTCATCACATCATCAGAAATGGAAAAAAATATTCTGTTAAAAGTGCAGTATTTCCCACTCAAATGTAGTAAAATAAGCTTATAAATTGGGTTATAATCATGCAAAGCACCAGTATGCAGAATATAAACTGAGATGCCGGCAAAAATATATCAAAGTTAATTTACATTTATTGGGTTCATATATTTTACAACACATGGATGGAGAAAACCTCACAAAATCTCAAAAACCTCACAATATTTTTGCTGATACACTTTCATCCATTCTATTATCTTTTAAATCAGTGACAATAAGGTCTCACATTGTGACGCAGACCTCTTTTCATTCACACAGCATATGGCCATATGTTGATTCTCGGGGCTGGGTTTGGGATGAAAGTAACTCATTGTGTCTGGAGAGCCGCCTTTGCTGTGAGGTCTCATTTACTGTGAATGGTATTCTGACAATATCCGTCTGCAGCCCAACATAATGTGTTAGGAAAATAACATCCACACATTTCCATATGATCTGTTGACCAAGTTATTACCTGGAAAATATTTCACTATACTACAATACTCAATATCTCATCTTACAATTACACAGAATCCATCAGCCCAGGAACTGTTATTCGACTTTCTCTGAGTACTTTCCCTCCTGGAGACAGACAAATGGAGGCTAACGCAGATTAAAGAAGTAGCATTGGTCCCCTTGGGATCCTGGTTACTTGGCAACCCACAACCAGGATTCACACCTCGAAGGATGTGATTCATGCCGGCGGTACGTTTAGGAAGAGAGGACCTTCAGAAGACAGTTTACTCTTGGGTGTCCCCTGCTGTCAAACTGTTATACTGCAACTGCTAATGTCAAATCTCAACCAAATCAAATGTCAGGCAGCGTCAGGTTTGGATGAACAAGGCTCTTTTGCAGTATTTGTGAGGACAATGTGAGTCCAATTTCCAGCTAGAACAAGACTTACAACAAAACAACATGAATCTGAATATTTATCATCATGTGATGCCTCCTCAATCTTCGCTGTGTTGCTCAGCAACCAAGGACTAATTGTGAGAAGCCCACATGCCTTACCTTACATTTCAGTTGTATTTAATAGACTTGCCTCTTTTATTCTATTCTATTCTATTCTATTCTATTCTATTCTATTCTATTATACTACACATTTACCTCAAAGGGCTTTGTAATCTTCACAGCGTATGATCCCCTCCATGCTTAGACCCTTGATTTGTTTTTGTGATCTTGTAATCATTTTCTACATATTTGCATGGATACTTCAATTATGCCATTTTCGCTATCCATCATCGAAAAGCGGTGAAATTATAACAGTTTGTCCCCCTTTAGATTCCACCATACATGCAAGAACATGTCCTAAACAATGTTTTGCAAATAAAATATCGGTTAAAAAATAATATCCTCCAAAAAAAACCCTAGAAAAGGAGAAAAGTCAGGAAGAACAACAGACATGCACTAGATTTTGTAGCACAGGGTAGACAGAAATTGCATGTTTATTATCATGTGTTATCGAGTGAGATAAATCATCTGATCAGGCCAAAGGAAGTGTTAAACCTCTGCTCCTGTGTCTCTCGGCCTGCACTCTTCACAGTCAGATACTTTAATTAAAATTCCTCGGATGGTTTTAACCCCCCGGCAGCTGCTTCCACTGAAAAGGCATGAATACAGTCTGTCTTTGCGCAGCCGTGGAGTGGGGACAACGGTGGCATGCGGCACATACATGAGTCTCCTCCACAATTATCGCGACATGCCTGAGAGTCTGACCTTCTCAGCTCCTGGAACAAAATGAGGTGGCTGTAGCCTCAACAAGGGGCCAGAGTAACATCACAGTGTTTGTGAGAAGTGCTGTCCGAGATCAGCCCCGGGCCTCTGTCCTTCTCTAGACCGCTGAGGAGGGAACGGGCTTCAACAAGGGTCTTGTCCCAAAGCAGCATGATTGAAAGCCCTCTGCGTCACACAGGTCCATTAAATCCACAGTCACAAAGCCTGAGGGTTTGGCGCTGGTGATTGGAAGCAGTGCCCCGCCAGTGCCCCCCTGATTGATTCTTCTAAGAGGCTTATAAATGTTGGATGTTATGCTGCTGGAGGGCAGGAGGCCTCATATCTGGCTGGACTGAGGTGACAGTCTCACGAGGTAGTTTACCCTTTTTATCAAACGATTTAGTTTGGTATTTGTCTTGAGTCATTCCCCTCCCGTTTGTGTTTTTAAAGACAACAAGCAAAGCATCCTAATCTTAACAGCAACTACGCAATTCCTTCTTAGAGGGGCCTTTCAGTAAACAAGCTTGTTCTAGTGGTGGTGTAATGGCATGTTAATGAGGTGGGAGGTGATACGGCTCCATAGTGGCTAATATGTTTTTTGTCCGTAGCCTCTGGGAAATGTGAGCGTCTAAGCGAGCAATATATCAGCCTTTAATTTCTTCTCCTGCTTATTATAATGGCTGATGTTGCCATGGAACCCAACCTTGAGAATGTGCCTTGATGTGGCTGGTGGTATCTTTTTTTTTTTACGCAAACGGTTCAGATCAAACATTAAAAAAAAGCTCTGCATGTAAATCATTGGTTAATCAAAGCATTTACGGTTATTTTATTGATTCAATAGCTAATTTTTATTCATGTTTGCCATACTAGCAGCCTTGCTCAAGGGACGGTAATGCCTGTCTGTCTGTCAGTCAATCTCTTTGGTCAAGACTGACATATTCCAAGAGCTATTTCAATGGACATTGGATCACCTGAATTGTAATAACTTTGGTGATTTCCTGTCTTTAATGTAGCACCAGTCATTCCAGCTCCCATCAGCCTCTGCTGTGCTTAACGCTAATAAGCAGATGTTAGAGTGCTATCACGCTAAACTAAGAGGCTAACACCACAGGTTTATGTTGAGGGCAGATGCAAAGACGGCGCCCATTCCTACACCACTGAGAGTTGTTCGAAAAGAAGCTCTCTAGCCTCCAGGTTTACTTCCTGGTCATGCGGCCCGGTGGCAGAGTTTCCCCCGCTGGCCCCGACTGCAAGCCCATAGACTTTACATTGTGATGAGGGCGCAGATTTCAAAACGCTTTTCTCAGCTCGGGGAAAGTTTTACAGATATTAAACATCCATCCAAATTCATAATATAAGGAGACATTTTTGATCTAGTTTGCAGTTTGAGGTGTCCCGTCAACAGTTGTACAGACGGCACAAAGGAACTGAATGAGGTTTTTGACAAATAATCATCAGTGATTTGACAGTAACACTGACTAAGCGGGCAGAGACAAGCATTACAACAAGTATAATATTGTGGCAAGTTTAGAAAACTACATCATTTTGCTGTGATGCAGCCTTTAAGACATGAGGACTGTTTGTCTTCTTTATTATGTAATCAAATCAAACAGTCAATTATTCTGTATTTAGAATGTAGCCTGGTCAAAGCATTAGGCTGCTGAGAGCTGGATGAAGCTTTCCTCCGGGGACATCAACCAGTCTGAGGCCCCCCGACATCATTCAGCAGCCTCTTACATCAAAGCCAAGCTTAAGTGTTCATTCAACTCAAGCCTCAATCAGTGAAATGGCATTAGTCCTATAGCAGCAAGGACTCAGCTTTGACACACTGACATCACAACTGACACTATAATCCCGCTCCTCTCTGCAGATGCTGCACAACAAGCACGTGATGGTGCGTGTTGGTGGAGGCTGGGAGACCTTCGAGAGCTACCTGCTGAAACACGACCCCTGCCGCATGCTCCAAATCTCCCGGGTGGAGGGCAAGACATCCCCCATCAGCAGCAGCAAGTCTCCCAACATCAAGGACCTCACCCCCGACAGCTACCTGGTGGTGGCGGCCCACTACCGCAGCAAAAAGTGAGGACACGAGACTGAAAAGTGGCATTAATAAACTTGAAGGAGGATGATTTCTCGTCTTTGTTTACCACCGAACAGATGTGGCTGTGTAACATATCCCTGTTCTCATGCAGCACACTTGTGTAATAGTGATGCTTTGGCTTTGTTTTGTCTGTCAGAGAAGTCAGTCAGGTGTTTGTCAGCAGATTAAGCCTTGAATCACACTTAAAAATGTGTTTTATTTAGTTTGACAGAAGAAGTCCTGACCAGCTTTGAATTTTTTCTTTTTTTTTACAATATGATGTGTTAACTGGGTAAAAGTGAAGCTGTACGTTTTTTTTTATTATTATTACTAAATGTATTTTAAGCAGTATATCGCTTACAGTAGGTAGGATCTGTACAGGTTTAGGCACATGTGCTCCTTTGATATAATCAACCAGGCCTTGCTGTGTGTGGTACTGGCTGTATTTGTTGTGGGTGCTGAAAAACAGAACTTTTTCTGAATGACAATATGTAAGTGGTGGACGTTTCAGGACATTTAAGAAGCCAATATTCTTGAGAACCTGGCATGTGAAATAGTAGAAAGTAAGTAGACTAAGACTTTTTTTTTACTAAGGCATGAAACAAAATGGCGGGGAACGCTGCAGAGTTACAATATCCACTTATTTAATGCACCAAAGTAGTGACGCCTCGAGCAGCACTCGACCCTGATGAAGAGCTGTGTTTTTGCTGAACGTCACTACTTTGGTGCAGTGAATATGAGATATTGGAAACTTGCAGTGAGACGATTTTTCTTTTTTGTTTCCAGTTTTGCCCACTTTCGACCCACCTTTTTTGGCTTGGATGTGTCTCTACGCTCTTATTTTTGCAATGTTTTGTCCCTCCGCTTGTTTATTTGCCATTAGGCTGATGTGTTAAAGCAACCAACACCGAAAACGTGTGTGGTCATAGTTGGCATCGCACTCAACTATGGCATTAGAAGGGTAAGTGGAAATCTTATATTCCAAAGAAAGGTAATTTACCAAATCTATAAATGATTCTTCACTGTATTATACTATTCCTTATAACACCTGCCAAATCTCTCATACAAACCAAACATGGGTGATAAAATGTTAGCTTTTTTTCTTTATGTTTTTATTAGGCTGATTAAGCAATGCTTAGAGTGTTTACAGGTTGAATAACTATTCCAAGCAATGCATTTTTATACTATTGCCATTGTTAATAATTAGTCATTAGTGTGATAGCTCCTATTTTGTATCATTCCTACGGACAATCACGCGTATGCAGCATGTAGTGTATGTATGATTGTTAATACAGCAGATTTACTCAGTTGAGGTTCTATAATTTGTTGTATGTTACTGACCTCTGGAGGTAGTGCAATCATTGAAACTTGATGGATAATTTCTTTCTCAAAGGTTTAGATTCTGACATGTAATAGATATAAGTCATCTGTTGATTCAGTGTATTAATTTTTAAAACTCTTCTACTTTTCCCCTGGAAATGAATATATGGGATGGTATAAGATCACTGGCTATGCAAAGTACATACGTCCAATTTTGGTTTTTAGATGTAAATGTTCAATAAATTCTCAAACCTTTTGAAAATTAATATTTGAAATATCTCCTTTGTTTGTTTTTTCACGACTGGGTAAGTTTTCAGACTAAAAGCACAAGTCTAAACGGTGCAATATGTGACATCGTCCAACTCAAAACAAATACGAGATAGTACAAATCCTTCTCATTCTGTTGATAATACAAGTTCATTTTCTCATGTTTTAAACTAACGTTCTTACATATTGCACCTTTAAATAGGAGTCTGCATTGGAAATAAATGTAATTCTCACACAGTTCATGTATGTAAAAGATGCTGAACAGATCATCCGTAGAGTTTAACAGTACTTTGTTTTACAGTTTATTCTTCAACTGCAGAATGTTACTAATAGCGCCATACTGACTATATCAACTAAATCTAAACCTGATCTGAACTTGAATCATCTCTGAGTAAAAAACAACTACTCATGAAACCCACACAAGAGTAGCAGAAATGTGTTTTATTGTAGCAAATAACATTGGCTGGATTTCCTGTTCTACAAAATGTCAAGAGCACCGGAAGCATTTAAGGATCAAGTGAAGGCTGTAATAAATGCACTCAATTCAAGCAAGTCAAAGTAAATACTTCATCACATATTGTACACACTTCACTTATTCTTTTCCCTCATTTTCCCCCCTGGTACTACAGTAAATGACATGATTCTCTCCCAACAGAGTGGGCAAGCATATTTGCTTTTCACCAAATTATGACAAACTGTGCAAGTAGACAAATAGATGTCTATTGAAAGCTTCTGTTTGTCATATGGCAATACACAAACACATTCCATGTCTCATTTAAATAAAGCAGGCATCACGTCAATGTTTGTATACATTATAATTCAATGCAATAAACTATGTGTGCAGATAATGAAACAAGACAGAGAAGGCTCTATTAGATGAGCAACAGCAGAGACCAGAGCAGAGTGCTATAGGCCATGAACACAGGGGAAATCCTTTTCATTTTGACTGGCTTTAGTGTTTTACATATTCTCTTTGTTTCACTCACCATGGTGACAGATTGTGAAACATATTTTCAACATTGACACCTCACGTTGCCTCCCTCATTATAAAAAGGGACTCCCATGTGAGATCCTCTCTCAAAAATACCCCAGGGACAAGCAAAGTGCATGACGAGTTCAGTACAAACCAACAAGTTATGGCACTTGTTTGCACCAGTCTTTGTGTCACCAACAAATGGAGCCAAAAACGAGGTGAAGTTAGTGTTACCCGGTTGCTTATTACGGTAGACGAACCCTGCAATAAGCACACTTACGTTTCTTTGTAAACATAAATTGTTTGAGATGTGAAATGCATCATTTTAATAACGGATTGTTGGAGCTGTCATACAAAAAAAGCAAAAATACAGGTGATGGATGTGGATGTACAGTCGTTCCTTGTTGATGAAAAGCAAAAACGCTGAAGTGAAAAAATTTTGTGTTGAGAATAGCTTAGTTTTAACATGACAATAGAAGTAAAGGTCTTTTGTGTTAGCTACTGTTAAGCACTGTAAGACTGTCTAATCAATCGTGTAATACACTAGATGTGTATGCGATGCGTCATCCCTGACTCCAAAGGTCCAAACCAGCTTGTATAAATTGGCAACAAGGGGGTATCACCTGCTGTTCTGTCTGTAAGCACTTCAGATTGTTTTGCATGGAGCATGACAACTGTAGCTGTTTGTCTCATAACATTGTAAAAGAGGCAAAGAAATTAATCTTAAAAGTGGACAGTAGTTCAAACACCTTTCAAGTCATCTTGCAGCGATACTTATTCTTTCAGCCTCCAAGGTCAAGACTTCAGGTTTCACCGTTGAGAGTTTCAGCCCACCTGCCACTAAAGAAACGCAAAGGGGTAAATCATGAGAGCAGTCACACTTTTGTTCTCGTTTTGTCAATCTGAATCTCAAATTTGTATAATATTTTGATGTTATCTCTGACTAGATTTAAGATTCAAACTACAGTTGATTTATACATTTTGCAGTAATCTGACTGTGTGATGTAAAACAGTGGTTTACCACAATACAAGTGAGCGTTGCATTACTTTTTACTTGAAAAATAATCTTGAAAGCTTTAGAACAAACACATCCACAAATATTATGACATTATCCATAAAAACACTTACCCTCAAACTATAATAACATATAATATGTAATAATATTCAATTTATTAATATATCATCCAGCTTCACAAACAACTACATCTGTACAAAGCATTGGTTATGTGACTCAGACTCTCTGAACGTTTCCTCTTGACATAAATGTCAGTTGAGTGAATGCATATAACAACATCTTTTCAAAGTGGTTCAGTATTGCTATAGTGTCTATTAATTATTAAAGAGTTTCCAGCTATTACAGACACCACACAGCTCGAGGATAAACACAAAACTAACCTTCAGCCCACCGCCACCCGACACAGAGGAGCTCATCGCCTGCTTCTCAATCTCCTCCTGTTTTTTCCTTTTCCTCTCGACTGCTTCTGGATTTTTGACACCCCTGTATGTTGTCTGAGAAATAGAGACAAATATGATCAAGCACTACAAGCAACTTTATGAAAAAAAATTGTTTTATCTTATTTATAGGTTAAAAGACATATACAAGCAAACATGCGTTAATATTTTCCCATAACCGTTTACATACAAAAGCACAAGGCATCTTCAAAAAGGGAATTAAACTGCCAAATAAGGTAATTCAGGGGAAGGATGGAGCAGCTAACTGGAATGTGGCCGTGTGTTAGGGCTTGAGGTTTTCATCGGCGGTAGTACAAGTGTGATCTGTCAGGGTGTCAGGAGTTTCGAAGATGAAAAGAGTGACTTGGGGAAAGAACGTGTTGCAGCTGAGACATGAGCCAATCCAAAAGTTTCACCTGGCAGAGAAGGGTTATATTCTGGTTCATGTCTACTTACCTGAATACAACTCTAGCATGGCGCTTACGGGCGTGCAAGTGGCTTTTCTGTACGATAAAAAAATCCACTCACCACACTGTCAAGGGCATCTACCGTTAATGGGGTGTATATATTAAACACAAGGCTACAAAGTCATAATATGTTAAGCTAGATTTTTTAGTACTATTAGATACATGCCAAAAACAAATGCAGTCTGGACAACCCAGCAGTACATCCTGTAAAAGTTACCTTTTTAATTAAATTGTCTTTAAAAAACAGTTGTGCTTTATGGTGACTTTGGAGGCTGTTGTGTGTTTTGCTGTTGAATTGTACTGTGTTATACTGGGGAGAGTTTCTAATGAGGGTAGACAAAGCATCAAAACTTTTTATCTTTGGTAGGACAAATGCAGAAAAAGATGCTTGGGGAAGGTAGAAATTATAAACATTTCCAGTTAAGTCTACTGTTTCAGAGCAGTGTCTCCATTGTTGAACTGTAAAATATCCTGGCTGCCTCTGTTATGAATCTGTGTCACGAGGCTTTGACAACAATTTGATGTTTGGATACTGAATTTTTAAAAATCCCTAATATTGTACTGGCATCAGCCCAAAAAGCCACCAATCTGATAAAGGTTTTAACCACTTCTACCAGCTCTGGATGCTAATACTTTTGAACCTTTACTAAAAGGGGCACTATGCAGTTTTAGAGAAGGACCTCAAACTCTGTGTTTCAATATCTACACTATCAGTGAGGTAAAACAAACATATTATTTGTTTTTGCACAATTGCATTTTTCCACAGCTGTTCTCATAAGAAAATAAGGTCCCCAGAACATTGTTTGAAGCAAGACAGGTGGCACTGGCAGGGTCTGCCACATGTAAACAGCTAAAGTAAAAGTAGCAGAGTCAAAAAGCATGAAACTGTGTTGTCCTTTAAGGACACTTTGTTTACTCAATTTGTTCAGGCATAAATAAAATCCACCACTGAAAATATTTCTCTTGTGATTACAATTTCTTCCCCAAAACTACATGGTAATCTTTTTTCTTCTTTTTTTTTTTAAATGCACAACTTTTATTTGTAACTTATTTACACTCTGTGTTATTGTTACATATACTCAAGTACAGATCTTATTCCACCTCTTCACAACAAAATTCAGCAACTTAACAGATAGTAAATCCTCCCTTCGTGATTTATTTCTGGGTTGTTGTATGAGTTGTTGCTTTATGACACTTAATAATCTGGTAACCAAGTTGATTAATACACTGTTTCGACAGCGCTTGATTTTCTTGATAAAAGAAAATAACCTACCTCTTTTTGTCTCTTCTCGGCGGCCTCAGCTAATTGTCGTCTTCTTGTCTCCTGAAATACCACATTTTAAATGTTGTAAGCCACAGCTGAAAGCAAATTGTTCCCACTACACTGGCTGTGTTGGGCCTGGAGCATACTCGTCGTGCCACCTTTCACAGAAGATAAACACAGTCGACGGCTCCTGAACATATTAGGGCGTGTTGGTGTCCGATAGGTCATTTATCAAATCCATACTTGACATTTGTTTACGTTAATTTGCATCTTATCATATTAAATTTTGTGATACATGCGGTGCAGTTGTACTTCACTAATGAACGGCTCGTGATAAAAGTTTAAGTAAATTAACTTACGGGATCTGGAGTGACAACAACGTCGTCCGCTGCTCCACCAAGGCACGGTAAGCACATCCCCATACTTGAGTTGTTATTCGACGCAGAAAAGCAACGCAAAATTTCAGTTATCAGTTTCTGTTAGTTAGCCCACCTTACTAACTAACTACCTAACTAAGCCAGCTGGTAAGCCACTCTTAGATAGAAGAAAACAGAAGCAGCAGCTTCTACTCCCATATGCAGTTGCTGGGTCGCCTAGCATAACGTTACCGTTAGCTAACGGCTTCTGTTAGCTACTGTAACGTTAGCATCTTTGCCAACAGCTACTTTAAGCAACCACTACAAGCCCAGTTACGTCTTTAAGCAAGTGGGTAAATTACTCCTCCTCGCACCTCTTGTTTAATCGCCCAGGCATTTAGAAACGATCTGTGTTAAGGTCTGGCGTCGGGGATAAATATTTTTGCTCTGAGTTTGTTTTGGTCTGAGTTCAGCTGACTGGACCGTTCTCCCAGGGTGTGTTCACGAAAGTTGCAGTTCTGGTTGTCTGTTAGCTGTCTGCTAGAAACACACGAAACAAGCTCATTTTCATTTAAGCAGTCACACATCGCATAACTACTTTTGTTTCAATATATGATTAATCATTAAGCCGTAGTCATCTTTACTTCACTATGTTAAATTGTGTGTAATGTAGACTAGTCTGTGTGTAAAGTTCTTGAACGCAGCTTGGTGTGACGGGTGGGTGGATACTTCACGGTCCAATTATGATATCCGGTCCAACAGCACCACCGTGTGGCGAAGAACGATACACGCGATAATTGCAACGCTGAGGATGAAAATACAATACATGAGTGCTAAAAAGCATACTGACGATGTGATTTTACTTCACTCACGACCAACGCAGTAAATGTAGAGGAGATCTGAATATAGTCGGTTGATGTCTTGGATTTATTATTCTTTAATGGTATGGACCTCCAGCCCAATATATGACATAATAGGGCGACAGGAGTACTAATAATAACCGATTACATATGAATGTCACAAGTGTAATTACACTTCGTGGCGGCAGATTAATGCCAGTATAAGTCATAGTCAAAGCTACCATGTGAGAGAGGACCAACTCTCTCCTGTCGTTATAATTTGTTGTCAGTCACTAATGAGAAAGCTCCACGTGAAATGAGAAATGCTCCATACAGCAGCTCCCTCCAATCAATATTCTGCAGTCAATAAGCTGAGAGTTTAATGTTGTTCCTCGCTTCGTCACCCGACAACACTTTAAACTCCACCCATCCATTTTGCACGGCTGCACCGCCGGGGCTACTACTCCACAGCTCAGTGTGCCGCACTGTGAGATTGACAGGCTCATGAGACTGCAAAGCCTTTTCTACAAGTTGTCAATGAGAAACTTCTTCATGGGGGATTTGTACTGAAGGCGCCAGTACATGCAATGGAAGTCAAGGTGTCACAGGCTCTTGGCAGCTCCTCAGGTAGGATTGACTCACCTCTGAAGGAGGCACAGCGGGAAGTAGTCGTAAAACTGCAGCCGGCTGTGAAGCTGAATTGATTCAAGAGTTGCTGAATACTGAATTTGATCTGTTATCTAGACATGCTGTGATACCACTACTGATCAGGTCGTTGTTATTAAGGGATTACAGTCAATGTATTGGAAATCAACATTTAGAATGACACCTGGTCTTGTAACATTTTGTGTATATGTTCTCTCATGCACTCTCTGCTCTTTAAACAAGACCATCTATGTGCTATTATTGTGTATTTAACAGACACATTTGATTAACAGTTGTTTATTATAATACAAAAATCATAAAAGCTGTATGTGTAAGTGATGGGTGCAGAGGAGTTTTGTTTAAATCATGCGGTTTGTCTATAGATGAAAACTGATCCTTTAAGACTGATTAATTTATGAAGTGAGATATGGAATTAATTAATTAATAAACAGGAAAGTTAGAAGGGATCAGTCAGTGGAAGTGTTTGTCTGCTTCCTTCATGTCCTTTTTCTTTAAATGAGAAATAGATTGCACAGACGAGGAAGGAGAGCGTGACTGTTTTCGAGGGAAATCCAGCAAACATGTCCAGTGTCATTCAGTTTAATGAGCTCTCTAATGCATGAACGCTGAGGCTTTTATTAGCTGTTCTAAATCATCATTGCCTCAGGCAAGAGATGAAAATGGCAAAAAACTGTGGTTATGTCCTGATGGCTAATAGGGCAGTGTTTTCATCTGTGTGGAGCCATGTGGATAATGTTCAGCACTGTGCAGAGACTCTGAGAGGGACATGGGGGCAAACTATGATGTGGTGGCTCTGCTGGAAGCTGGGTGAAGTATTCACAATATAGTGTAAATCATCAAGCCTTTGAATCTGGTTTTGGATCCTTCTGTCTGTGCCCCTCTCACACCATGTTTTTTGGTCACCGCTCACCAGTGACTATATTACGCAGAGATGTCAAAGAAATTGTCTTCAACAGAATGTCTACTCATGGACAAACACTGGAGATGTGTGTAGGAGGAAGACATTCTAGTCTTTTTTATTCTTCCACTTTCTCACCAATCCTTTGTCTAATGAACTAAATAGAAAATGTGTATAACTTCCAATAAAATGATAATCACTTTCTGCATTAGTTTGCTGGAATTCAAGGTCCTTTTTTTGGAGCTTTGGAGAAAAGCTTTGGATTTTTTTGAGAGTTCTCATGCTGTTTTATAGTGATAGTCGCTGTTTATAATTGTGTTTACAGGCTGTCATTTTTGCTTCCATAATGCAATTTTGCATAACTCTGTGGAGCTTCACATTTTATCTGCGCACATTCAGTTAGAGGGGGAGACAAGACTGTTGTGATGTTATGGAAACATTGGTATGGCCTTAAGTGATCGTTGCTGAGTAATGTAAGCAGTTTAAGAGATGTAAGGTGCATAAACCAGGTAGTCGTTGCTATCATGTAATGGAAATACACTGTAAATGCTCTCCAGACTGGATTAGCTTATATGTAATAAGGTCATAAACACTGATGCCCCCTTTATTCAATTGATAAGTTGCCGGTGAAGATGTTCATCAGGCTGCACTCAAATAAAATTACATTTTCTTTATCAGCTGCTGACGGTTACATATTGTAAAGTGTTTCCTGGGCGTACATTAATTCTAATACATAAACCCACAAGCTCATCAGTCATAGAGCCCAAATGTAACAGACTGTTGGGGCCCATATGTATTTTATGGAGTAAACTATTTGGATATTGTTATATAGGCTGTTATTTATATTTATATAGAAAATATCAGCAAAGAATCTTTGGCTGTCTGTCCATTTGTCTGTCTGTATGTATGTCCATGCGTATCACTACAGCCATTCACCCCTCTGACTTCTGATTTGATAGGTGCATTGCCAAGGCCAAAAAGAGAAATGCAGTGTCGAGTGTGAAGTTGTCTGTGATGTGAAAGGTTAAAGATATCATTTAAAAGTTAAGAGACCATCTTGCGATGGGACCAGCTGTGATGCCCGACAACATATTGATGGTTACTAAGTTGAGATTACAGTATTGTACATGACTATAATATGTTCGTCTTCATATTCTGCCTTCGTTTTGATCACAGCTTTACCCCTGTCAAGTTTTGCGACTGCATCTTAATGAATGTGGGCCAGTGACGTAAAGTGTGGGGGATACCATCCGTCTTCTTCTGGCCCCCTTTGCTTGGTCCAGGTCCACCTACGAACTCGCCCTTCATTTCCATGTTAACTAACACACCTGTGAAAGATCGTGACTGCAGACACGTCATTGCTGTTAAAAAACATTTTGGGGATCCTGATCTGTAAAATAAGTTTCTGTTTGAACTTCTGAACTTTTAATCTGAAGAGAAAGATTTTCATTTACTGATAAACAAACTAAATAAACACACTCTCTATGTTTCATGACTGAATAAAGTGAATACAGAAACCGACTTTAAAAGTCTACACAACCTCATACTGTTATACTTTGTTTACATTTGGCGGACCCTGGCACCTTTCTAGCTTCAAACAGTTCTGGGGACCAAGAACAGCTTATTTATTCAGTTATGGAAAAAAAATTGTTTTGAATATTTCTGAGTTTGTTTTGTAACCTCATTTTAACACATACAGACTTTTACACATATACAGTATACAAACATTGTGGTCAAATGTTTACATACACTTGTAAAGACAATGTATATCAT
This sequence comes from Acanthopagrus latus, assembly GCF_904848185.1. Classification (NCBI taxonomy): domain Eukaryota; kingdom Metazoa; phylum Chordata; class Actinopteri; order Spariformes; family Sparidae; genus Acanthopagrus; species Acanthopagrus latus. The sequence continues at coordinate 12,117,548 of NC_051046.1, forward strand.
GGCAGTTTTCAGTTCCAGTGATTTATATAGATCTAATTTTTCTGTGATTGAATGAGAGGAACACATGCTACTTTGTCAGAAAAAAAAAAAAAATTCATGAAGTCTGCTTCGAATCTCAATTTATTATGGGTCTTCTGAAAATATTATCAAATCTGCCGTCTCAAAAACATACATAGAGTAATTCTGATATTTGGTAAAATGTCTCTTGGCCATTTTTAACTCAGTTAGGTGCTTTTGATAGCCATCTACAGGCGTCTGGCAGACCTCTGGCTGAACTACTTCTCTTGACAGAATCGGTAAGGTTCAGCTAAATATGTTGGCTTCCTGGCACAGACTTGTTTCGTCAGCACTGCCCACATGTTCACAATAGGCTGGAAGTTTGAACTATGTGAAGGCCGATCCAAACCATAAATTCTAGATCAATTTAGCCATTCATTTACCACCTCTGATTTGTGTTTGGGATCATTGCCCAGCTGAAACACCCTTCCGCTCCCAAAACAACCCCAGAGCATAATACTACCAACACTGTGGTAGACAGGAGGCACGGTGACCTTGGAGTTAAAGGCCTCACCTTCTCATCTATAAACATATTGCTGCTCATTGTAGACACACAACTCAGTTTTTGTTCCTTCTGACCACAGAGTTTTCATCCATTCTCGGTCCATGTGATCAGCAGCAAACTTCTGTCCAGCTAGTTTGCGTATTCTGCCTGGTCGCTGCACAACTGCACCTCACAATTTATACTTACAAAGAGCTGTTTGTGCAGTTTATCTTGGGACCTGTAGCTGCTTTAAAATGGTTACAAGTTACTTTCCTGAATTGTTCAAATCAATAATGGGCTCTTTCAGATCAATGCTGAGCTCTTTAGACTTCCCCATTGTAGTGTTGGTGGTCTAATGGGTGTATCAAACAAGCCCAGTTAAAATGGGCCCAGAAAAGTCATCAGCTGTTATCAATCATAATCACTCAGGAGAAGTTAAGAGGCCATGCTACAAAGAACACTGGGTTCACACAACTTTTTAGAATCACCTTAACTGATCATTCAAGTTCTTGTATGTATATTTTTGTGTCAGCAGATTTGGTCGCATTTTCAGAAGACCCAATAAAGCCCCAATAAACTGATATTTGAAACAAATTCCAAGAATGTCTTTTAGTAGTACATGTTCCACTCATTCCATCACAGGAATATAAAAGGATATTACAAGTGTATGTAAACTTTTGAATGTGACTTTATATAAATATATTTAACTCAATCTAAAGGGAAGATATGTGCTGCTGTTGACAGTGGCAGCAGCAAAATAAATTTTAGCCACCCACAAAGAAGGCCCACCTACAAAAATCTGTATCAGATTTAAGTGTATTCTGCTTCGCTCCCTCAAAAGCCTCCTTTTTCTAAATATTTCTCCATCGCTCCCACGTTAAAGGTAATCTCTGCGCCATTGCTGTTTTGGTAACATTATATTACGCATGTTAAAGAAAGTGAAAAAGAATTCCTGAATCCTCACCAAACATTGATGAGGTCTGCTCGGGGCTGAGACCCATCCTCCATCCTAGTTTTATAGGAATCTGTTCAGTATTTTTTGTGTCTATTCCTGCGTACAAACCAACAGACCAACCAACAAATAGACAATAGGGGGAAAACATCTCGCCCCCTCAACAGCGCTGGCTATCCTTATCAAGTTGTCATCTTATTTGATATTGTATTAATCGGATAATACAATCAGTGTTGCATGTGAAATACATTGGCCCCTAAGAAAACGAAAGTTGTAGTACCGGAGGCCAAGCAACTGGCCCTGCCCTGAACAAGGCTAGTAATATTAAAAAAGAACAAACACAGATTTTTTTATAACAATTCCTCAAATGTGGCAAATACTTGTGGCAAAGATGGAGGCAGTTTAACGATACAGTTAATTGTGAAAACTGACAGGAGAGCACTGAAACAGTAAACTTCACTGTAATTGTGATAATCATAAATGTTACATATCAAAAAGCAGATGAAACAGATTGGGCAACCTACATCTGTCGGCTTTAATCAACAAGCCCAAGATGTGTTTGTGACATTTATTGCAAGTGGGCTTTGCGTGCCCACTTGCAATAAATGAAACCTTTACAAGGTTAATGGAGTCACACTTTCTCCCAGCGTCTCATCATAGATTCAGGGTTACTTGAAAGAGGAATTTAGTGACTTTAAACTTTGAAAGGTATTTGTTTGAATAAATAATCAATTTGCCAGGAAGTTCTTGCAGGATGTACTCGCTCATCAATCGATCTACCTGGTGTGTGTGCAGTTTGGAAAAAAACGTTAGGGTGGTGTATTGCTGCACTTAGACTCTGGCTTTAATGGACGAAGCACATTTGAGAGGAAGTGATTGTTTCTGACCAGTTGTCTAGACCTCTGGTAACCAAGGCGCAGCAGTTTCCATCAGTCAGCTGTCATTTCTTTGTCCTCCAGTTATCTCTGATGATGTTTGTCAGTGAGGCAGTGAAGCAAAACATCACTCTGTATCAAAAACCCCTCCTTTCTTTCGGGCTTGGGTTACACAGCGCGCTGGCAGCAATTCTGTTGCTGTCACGCACTAAACAGTGCACATTCAATATTTAGCATTTCAAAAACGCACCAGCGTGTCTGGCAGCAATCTGTTTAGTTTTATGTGGGCTCCTCATCGTGAGGAGCTGCTGAGGGGAGATGTCGCTGTTGAACCTGTGGTGAATCATTTCTGAGATGTAAAATACTCCCAAATATTTGTGAGTCATGCTGTTTGGACTGTGAGTGCAGCCCCTCGGCTCTTCCTGTTGGTCGTAGTGAAGCTGAATGTGTGCAGGAGGAGGAGGGGGGAGCACACATCAGCACACACTGAATGAAAATCTCTGACTGTAGATGCTTATTTCTCCATGGTAAACAAATTAAAATGCATTATCATATGCTTACTTGGTTAACCCTGGCAGTGACCTGCGTTGGATTCAGTGGGGTAGCCACTAGATTATGTAATAAAGCAATTACAATAACATAACGGTTCAGTGGCTGTTCAAAGAAGGGGGCAAAGTTGAATTAATAATGTGCATTAAGCTGTTGTTCTTCTTCCTGTGCTGATTCTTCTAAACATCCACATCATCAGAGGAGAATGTACCATGAGATAATTAGACCGTTTTTGAAAATGAGGTATTTATTTATCCATGTGAATTGATATTCCACATTTCAGCTACAAATGTAACCGAAAACTGGCTCTATCAAAGATTTAGCCTGGTCAGACGAGTTTCACAGCTATTTTTTTTTTTTTTTTGAAAGCCAGAGGCCTCATTGTTCTCTGTTAGTGTCAGGTATCACAGGGTAAAAAGGAATTTTAAGGACATGTTAAAAATGTATGAGGGCAGTAACCCGAGAGGAATAAGGAGGGAGTTGTTACGATGTGATCATCTACTAATTTTACTGACCTGACCACACGAGCTCGTACATTTTCCCTCTGATAATTTAAAAAATTGGTGTAATGCATGCTAGGATGCCCTTCAGAATAAAAGCTGCAATAAAATGACATCGGTACTGTAGACTCACACCGCTTTGTCTCATGTTGATGTGCGTGTTTTTCAGGATCATGTCACCAGGAAAACTGTATGTTCCTGCCCCTGCTGGAGAGTCAGGCCTCCAGCTCCTCTGGAGCCGACAGGCCTGCTGCCATCAATCCCACAATCAGCCACTCAGTGTCCTGGTGCTCCTCGCTCGCCAACAGCACAGACACCGACCAACACTCTGGTGAGTTTGCCAGGAGCAGTGGTGAATCAAGTTTTCTAACATCCATTACATTACAAGCTCTGCCTGTCCTTGTTGGGCATATTGCTGCACACCTAATGTGTAATAAAGTAAAAGCCTTGTACAAAGACTAATTCCTTAATGAATATGGACCATGCTGTGTCTGCCATTGTGGGTGTTAATCAGGCTGTCAAGCACGTAGATTAATCTAGCGGTCAGCTAATTAATAGACAGAAATGAGTAAGCACACATTTCATGCCAATTTTTAAATAACAAAAACAATCTATTATTGCATTAACACCAAATACTCACTGGTTCCAGCCTCTTGGATGTGATTATCCACTACATTTTTCTGTTTTATCCAATTATGATAAAATAAATGGGTTGTGGACTTTGTGTCGTGCAAAACAAGTCTTTAAAGCAGCGATGTACAATAATATACACGCAGCATTGTTATCAGCTGATAATTGATTGAAATTTAAGCCCAAAATGAAAATTCTTGCTGATATGACGGCTTATAAGTTGACCGACCCAATCACCAGAATTAATGTTGGCAGTGTAAACCAGTGCAAACCATGCATATGCCGAAACTTGTGTGATTCCTTGTGTTCTAACTTTACTTTCAGTTTTTTCAACACTGCGCTCATGGTCTGGTCCGTGGCATCTGGCATGAGAGGTGATCTGTTGACTAAGGAGTTTTCTTATCTTGCCCAGTGAAAGTGCACATTTAGAAAAAGCACTTTATGTCTGCATCTGACAGCATTGTGATAAGAGTCAGCTTGATAATATGTGAATTTCATTGCAGAGGAGACTTGATGTTCTCTGCAGTTAGGTGGGGAAAAATATGTGCTTATCTGGCATCAGCCAGAATAAGTCCCCATATCAGATATCAGCAAAATTCCAATATCCTGCACTCCTAATCTATAGCCAGTCACTTGGACTATGGCAAAGTGGGATGTGAGATTTTTGAACTTTCCAAAATTCTGTTGACTAACTGATAATTGCAAGAATACATTGCAGGTTTGACCTCTGTTTCCGAAAAGTCTAGAATCTTGATCTGAACTTCTAAAATTATTTCATCAGCGGATCCTTCAGCAAGCCAGTGATTTAGCTGCATGTGTTGCAGAGGTCTTTCTTATTCAGTAGCCTCTGGCACAAGTGGAGACTTCTTTGATTCTTTGAAAAAAGAAACACACCTTTTTTATGCAACGAGAGATGTGCTGAATAGAGAGGGAACAGCTTGGTGGAATCAAATATCTCCACCTACGCCTCCTTGTGACCTTTTCTTTGACTGAAATATGCAATTGGTTATTTTAGTCTATTGTAATCTGACTACAGCTAATGTGGTGTCATATAATTCTGACTGCTGATTGTTGACAGTGAAAACAACAACAACTGAAAATTAAGCTTGCTTCTTGAAATGGAAAGCATCTCACAATACTGATCTTGGATATTAGGGTTTTGAAAAATAGACTTAATGAATGCATCCATTTTGTTTGGAGGATGCAGGAGTATCATTCAATACACTGATATTGTCAAACATACTTCATTCTTGTATGTTGAGCAGGCTGAGGTGAATAATCCAAGGTTCTCCCTCCCCTTTTTGACCACAGGGTGGCAGTATTTGATTTCTCTAAAACCTCGCTCCCTCTGCAGCGCCTTCATCTGACCTACATCTCTAAACCAACAGGCAGGAATGGAGGTGATAACATTTTAAATGGGACTGACCATATAAAAGCTGCTTACTTATTTATTTGTCTGTCCAGTGGAAGAAATGCATTTGCCTGGTAGTTCAATTACATGTTACAGGGTCTGGCACGCACACGGCCCTGCCACCGGTCCTCAATAAACATCCGAACAGAGGGAGGAGTAGAGGCGTGCTGAGCCGCAAGAAAGCAGATGGTATTTGCATCTATGACAGATGCCAGACTACTCCCATAATACCCGCGCAGACAGAGACTGATGCACAAAAGTAGCACCACAGAGCAAACCAAACAACCTGTGTTACTGTGACCCAGTGGAGACTGACTGGATCACAGAGAAACAACACAAACAACACCAGGCCTCCTCACTCCTGGGCTTCAGGTCCTGATCAGAGGTCTGCTGGTCTGCAACTCGCTGTGGTTGACATTGAGATAAGACCGATGACATTGCAGATAAACCAAGATGGGATCTCTGTTTGTTTAACACAACTGAAGGCCCTGAAGCTGAAGTGATAAGCAGACAATACTCTAGTGCTGCCCACATACTATCACTGAGGTGCAGGTTCAGCTTCCAAGTTAATTGACTGTGTGACTGATAATAAAATGCTATTCCCTATTCTGTTTTTTTTCCAAAGCAGATATGAATGTTAAAAGTTGCCCAAAACAACAGTAACATGTCCAGGTGTTAACAGAAGAAAGAAACCATGGAGACAAAGCAGAGTGATTAATGATTATTTCCACAACTGTAATAACCCTAGATGCCATTTACACTGGGGGATAGATGTCCCCACCACTTTTTTAATTGTTTGTTGACATCACTTTTTAAAAGCATAATTTGCTTAAAAAAAATTAAAAAAAAAAAAGCTGAAGAAAAAAAAAGCTTCCACCCAGAAATCTTCACTAAAAAGGCAAAAGTGACTGACTGACAAGCAGTGGGTGTATTATTGGGATTGTTTGATTGACAAGGTATTGAAGTTGTGATGTGGTGGATACGGATGACTGGTAGTTAGTAGATCAACGTTATTGTGCGTTTCATGCTGAGTAATTTCATATTGCCCACAATGAAGAAGCCAAGGAGATCCCTTTCTGGTGTGGAGTTATACACTCTGTTTTGCCTGCTGTTATTATCTACTCTGACCTCGTACTGATCCCTCTATTATATCGGCTTAAATCACATGAATTGGAAAAAAAAGTCTTTTTATCTGAGCACTTATGTCCCCAGAAAGTGACACTTTGATGCTTGATAATAACCTTTAAACACTTCAAGCCAAACTCATCATCATCAGTCCCATTTGTGCAATAAAACTGGCGTGATGAAGTTTTACCACCCTGCCAAGTTTTCTCGAGTGATACAACATTGGTCCTGACAGAGGGATCTCCTTGCTTGCCACTCACAGTGTGTCAGCACAGCGGAGCAGTGAGCCCTGTAGTTGTAAGCTATAGTATTGATTGTTCTGGGTTTTTCTCACAGCCTCACATGCCTGCCAAAGTGAACGGTTCAGCGTAGAAAAAGTCAAAACGTTCATATTTCCCTTTATTGATGTTTTGGTGTATTTTCATCAGGGCCTCACGATTAATCAATCCTGAGATGGAAATCGCAATGTGGCCAATTGCACTGATTTCAAATCACGTGATGCTGCAGTTTTTTGATGAAGGTAAATGTCTGACAACAAGATTATAAGGAAGTGCTGCCGAGATGTTCTGGCCCACAGATCTTGTTCTCCAGATGTGAGAGAATGTGCTTGTTGAGTGCAGACCCCAACACATTTCACATCATCATCATGTTAATGTTTTTTTTTAGTTTTTTTTTGTAATAATGAAAATTCTGATTTTATAATGATCCCATCCTTTCATCATAAATGATATTGGAATTGCAACACCTGTGAAAATAATGACAATATGATATTTTTCTTACATCGTGCAGTCCTGTTTTTCTTTCTTTTCTTTTTTAAAATTAATTTATGTTTTCATATGTTTCTTGTATGAAGGTTCAGTTAAGCTTGACTGTGGCTGCCGGCCAGCAAACTGAATGCTTCTGTAAACAGCACAGGATGTTGTCATCTGTGTTTTAAGATTACATGAAGTCCAGTGGGTTTAGAAAATCCAATGGCCCTTTTGTATGTGAAATCCTTTTAAAATTCCCTGCCTTAACACACAGTAGTCTATCTAAACAGCTATATTTAGAATGTCTTTGAATTTAAGTTACACGTTTTACTCCAAAGCAGCAGAACGGCCTGATAAAAAATGTGATAAAGGGTGAAATTACAGTGTGTTGACCTCAAAATTAAAAATGAAATGCCATTACATAATAATCAGAGATCCATCAGAGGCCTGTCCGTCCTCGGACTATATGATGCCTTCAGGGTGCCAGCAGCTCTCAGCAGGCGGATAAAAGCGGATGATTGATGAGCGGATCAATACATGTCCTTGTCGGTCCATTTGAGATGTGCTGCCCCTGGTAATGTCCCGCAGCTTATTTTGGAGTCAGTAAATCAGGACGGGGAGAGGAGAGGAGAGGAGAGGAGAGGAGGAGGGCGTGTCCAATCTCAGGACCTCCCCGACCGCCCGTCACCATGACAACAGCCGTGGATGGTGGTGGTTGGGGAGGAGGAGGAGGAGGGAGGAGGGAGGTGGGGGGAGCATGCGGAGCAGCTTCAGACAGGTGTTGCTGGTGGTTTGCGCATCGCCTGTGTGCTCGTTTGGCAGGATGGGAGCTGCGAGAAGCACCCACACAACCCCGCCACAGATCCCCCATGTGCTCCGCGTCTCCTCATCTCCTCAGCTTCTTCACGTAACGGAATTCAATTAGCGCTGGAAACCAACTGATCGTCGCAATGGTGCACCACTCGGGCTCCATCCAGTCCTTCAAGCAGCAGAAAGGTTGGTGGCTCATGCGTTCAACTTCGCGCCCCCTCTCTCCGCCTCCTGCGGGGATGTTTATTTCTGCGACGCGTCGCGACTTTTCTCGTCCAGTTTTAATAGTTTGCGATGTGAGATGCCGCTCGGACTCTCTACTTGCCGTAAGTGTGACGCAGAGTTGGGGGGTCTTGCAGCGTCCTCCTCCACCTCCTTCTCCTCCTCCACCCGGGATGAAGCCTGTTTGGGAACCTGGTGTGATCCTGTAGTTCGCGTTAACACTGACTGTGTGTCCTAAATCATTACAGTCGTCAAGCAGCTTACTCAAGATTTACAATCAAAGCTGAGATTTCAAGTGACAGATCAGATTTACTATAAACACGAGGTACTAGATGCCAGGTTTGTTGATGGTTGCTTGGTTGGATGACCTTTCCTCATGACTCAAGTGATGCAGATGCTGTTTTTACTATTTAAACTTGCAGTGATTTAATTAAACTGCACCCCAGGTCGTGTCCACATGCACCAGCTGAACAAGTAGGCTGGTATGATGACAATGATAGATTGATATCGTTTGTGTGCTTTGAGGAGAGACACAATCTGTGGCATTAAGAAATGTGCTCAGAATAGTTTTGTGAGTGGAGTTTATTTAATATAGCACCAGAGCAAGGTCACAGGGTGCTTAAGAAATGCATTTAGATTTTAAACATCAGTCAATAAACAATAAATGGATTGGTGCACAGTTCACACTGTCACCACCTGCCTGGAAAAGCTGCCCCCAGCTTTTGTTAGTAATAAAAAAACAGCAACAAAAAAACAATTTGAGGCTGTTAAAAGTTTGTGTCGTGCAGTGAAATAGAAAATACAACTCCTCTCCCTCAGCGAGTGATTGAAAAAGCAATACGAGACATCAGACTCCATTTCATTTTGGTTTTCCATTTGGCATCTTTGTGTTTTGGACCGACACGGTGTGCTATGAGAGACAGATAACTGGTTTTAAATTCCTTTAGATCTGTAAGTAAATTCCTATTAAGTCGTCAATCCTTGTCCTCCTACTGCGGCACCAGTATTGATTTCCAGATGCTTCGCAGGGCTCTTCAGAGCAACATTAGTGATTCTTTAATACTTTGCGTTAATTATTAATGTGCTGGCAGTCTAAATTTAGTAAAATGGGGTAGAGACTTCTTGTTTTCACGCTGACACAGGCTCATAAACGTGGAGCGCTGACCTCTTTCTGCTCACCTGGCTGAGGAGGATGAGAGGGTCTCTCCCCTGGCTGCTGATGAGAGGATGCTGAGCTGAGCAGCTGTATAAGAGTCCTCACGACAGAGGGATGTCCTGCGGAAGAGGCTGGTAGCTCATCTGCTTTCTTTGCTGGTTTTGAGTATGAAAACAAGTGGAAAGAGACATGAAACTTTTTTTTTTCTTCATCTGCTATGACCTACATGAACAGTACAGACGGTACCACATGAATCCACAATGTGGCTGTGTGGAATTTTTCTGATCATTTTGCGTGTTTGTGTAACAACGTGCACCATTTCCTGGCTTCAGCCCAGCTAACAGGAAACACGTAGCACAACATGATATCAGATTTATGTAAAAATCTGACTACAGGCTGGAGGGGGCCCACTCAATATTTCAGTGACTGCTAAGTGCACCATTAAACTGAAGGCAAAAGGGGTGAACGCTGGCTCACAAAGTCCTGCTGAAGCAGAAATCTGCAATTTTATTGCATCTTTTCAAACCAAATCAGCAACGCCCATTCAGAGCAGTTAAAAAAAGCTTGGAGCTGAAAATGCTTGTTCACCATTTGAAAGCTGAAAAGGAGCTTTGTGTTTTATACACACGGGGTGTAAAAAGCTACTAAGTTACTCAAGCCAAGTCATTAACACTTTATGGGTACTCATTAAAATTAGAAAATTAATAAAAAGAACAACTGGAAGCCAATAGAAGATTGTTTCAATCTCTCTCCAGCTTCTCTTAAAAGCTGCTGAGCTGCAGATTAGAAAACATTTGAATGTGAAGACAGAGCGCGAGGTTAAAAATGAGCTGATGATGAAAATAAGCAAGAGAAATATTCATAGATTCATTTTCTTCCTGATGAAATATATCACTCAGCTGCTTCAAACCAGAAAAAAAACAGCCACATTTGGACTTCCAGACAAAAATGACTCACAACCATCTGATGTTACTTCACAGGATCTCAAATGTTCTTTGGCAGACCAATCATGAACTCAGATTCATCGGCAGCATGTTGAGGGAAGTTGTTGAATCTTATTGACACAGTGAGCACTCAAAATCTGCCAGGAAGTATTGATTTTGATGTAACCCGTTTCTGCATTCACATATTTTAATCTTCAGTATAGCTGCGTTCAGGCCTGTTCATGTTGTATTCTAGAGCTGCAATGATTAGTCAGTTGAATAAAGAGACAAATTAATCTGCAAAAAAATGTTAAGATTGATTTGCCATTTCAATCATTTTCTAAGCATAAATTGAATATATTTGACAGTTCTACATTCCAAAATGTCATAATTTGGTGCTTTTCTTTGTGTTACATGATTTAAAATGTAATATCTTTAGGTTTCGAACGGTTAGTTGGACAAAACAAGGGCTTGAGAGACATCACCTTGTGCCGTAGGATGTTATAATGGGCATTTTTGACTTTTTGTCTCGTGTTTTCAGACCAAATGCTTAATCGATAATGAAAATAATGGCCTTATATTATCCTGCACTTTCGTGAGAGGCACTTACAAAACTGACAAACAAAGTTTCGAAAGAATTGCTCTCATATATCAAGCAATATCCTGCTCATCCTCCTAATGGAAATAGTTTATGGATTAGTGATATTTTTTTGTAACAAAAGTGTGTGTGAGTGTGTGTTCTGCATGTCAGTGGGTGGGTTCAGCGGCTGCCGAGGGACTGAGAGTCCCGTCCACTTTTTGACATTACATGTGTGCATTTGTGGTCAGTGTGTGTGCCTGTGTGTGCGTGCGTGTGTGTTCATGTGTAAACCTTTGGTTGCACAGCACTAAGCAGGCCACCTGTCCTCTTATGCAAGCAGGCAGATGGTTTGATAGATGGAGACATTCATTTCAGGGCAGAATTGGGGGAAAGCAAATGTACAGTATCATCTGTGGTTCTAACAGGCAGCTGTAGAATATTGCATGCATCAGTTTCTTGCGAGCTGAGCTGAGCCACGCTTTGTAAAGCACGCCTTTTATGCAAGTGTAACATGCCAGGTAGACAAAGAGACGACAAAACTGACAAAACAAAGAGGCTGTTTGTTCTGTATGTGTATGATCTGGCAGTTACCAGCTTGAACACTTTCACAGGCTTTAAATAGTCAGCGGTTGTTTTTGTTGCTAGGTTATAAAAACAATGCAAGGCAGAAGTTCTGCTGGGGCCCAAAGTTATGTCCTCAAGACACGAAGGTTTTGGTGACTTGGTGCCACGATGGAGCTCAGATGTTGTGAACTTGATGTTGTTTACAGGAGACGGTGCGGATGAAACACAATCCCCGATGAAGCTTTGGAGAAAAATCTCTGTGACGTTGTAGGAATCACATGCAATCAGGGCACATAAGAAGATACTGTGACGTTAAAGGAGCGGGCAGGAATAGAGATTGAGAGGGGAGGAAGATGTTTAATCTGCTCAAATGATGCAACCCAGAGGTTGTGCCAGGATTGTATAATGAGGTCCTGAACCTTTTAAACTGTCTGGTGAAATGTGCCATCTGCTCTGAGGTGTGTTCACGGTCAGGCTGCCGGGGTCGGGCACACGTGATCGACAGACGACCACTGCCAACAGTGTCTGTGGAGCAAGTTATTGTCCACTTCAGACTGGGTTCACTTCTGATACTGAAGTTACTTTTTGCTGTTGATCAGTTTCCAAAAAATCATGATTCCATCCACTGAGATTCAATGAAAAAGTCCAAGGGGGGTGATTACCAGTAAAATAAGTAATATTAAAAATAATAATTAAAAATCAGTAATATTAACTTTGCATTCATTAGCTACAATATATATGAGATCAACTGATATACCGTGTGTTAGTAATAAAGAACACTGATATCTTAACCAATATATGTGTTTATTAGCAGAAAAAAATGTCATCTTGTCATAATTTAGTGGTAAAAGTAAGGTACAATTTCACGATACTCTTACTTTTCTTAAGCATTTCAGTTTCTGCTATGATAAACTTACATTCACGACATTTACAGATGCTTTTGTCTGAAGAGACTTACAGTAATTCATACACTGATGGCGGTGGCTGCTGTGCAAGGTGCCGGCCAGCACATCAGGAGCAGTTTTGGGACTCGGTATCTTGCCCAAGGACACTTCAACATGCAGACCAGGTGAATCAAACCTTCGGATAACAAGATACTGGCTCTACCCCCAAGCCACAGCCGCCCAGATCATGTAATGCTGATAAATTAATAGTCGTGACATGTAACCAGTCAGATAGTGTTGCGGGTGGGACATTGAGACAGCAGATTGGGGGCTGCAGACAAAGAGAGATTGGTTTCATCAGAGTTAATGTTAACATCATTTTGAGTGCATTCATTTCAATGGAGATCTAACAAAAACAAAACAAAACATAGCTTCTAATTATCAATAAATAAACAAATAGATTTTTAAAAAAAAATGCTGTTTATTGGATCCCATAATTGGTCAGGATGAAAATCACATTATAATGACCTGAGTCAATAGCTTGTGTCAATAATATAGAATTTTCAATGTATCATGCTTTTATAGTTATCCATATTTTATTATAATTACACGAATCAATAACCAAGCAGACATTACTTATTTGTATTTGAGAGGGTAAATGACTGTTTACCCACTCAAATATGAATAGATGAAAGAACTCACTACTTGACAGACCCTGACAGAGAAGGACGAACATTTTAAAGTAAGAGTACTTAGCAAAGTTTTGAATGTTTCTGAATGTTAACGTCAAATTTGAGTTGTTTGTAAGAAAATTACACTCCCCAGATGAAAACTGGTACAGTCAGACTGCCTGGGGCTCATTTCAGAGAGCCCTGGTATTTGATTTCCTCCTGTTGCGAGTAGGAAATTAGATTACAAACCTGCAGTCACAGTATTTCTGTGATGACATCAGCTTTTCGTGTTAAAAATTCCTTTTAAAAAGCTTTTAAGAATAAGTCTGAGTACACTGTTGGGATGCTTCAGCTCAACTTCTGCTTCAATCAATACAAGTTAGACTTTGTGTTTGAATTATTGCACTAATGCAATCAATAGCCGAGATCATTTGTTATTCATCCGTGGCCAGCAAGAATTGTTGGTATGCCTCAAGTACTAACCATGAAACACAAGATATGAGCTGAATATTCAGCAGCTGCTAATGATATGCCTCTAAATACTCCCTGTGAACTCAGCTCCGTCTATGTCTTCTTTGATACGATGCCAGGCGGAGGATGAAACACTCTTAATTGCTTAGAGAACGTTTCTGCAGGAGAGACTCCAGGCCTCGCCTCAGTCCTGCCTCTATGTGCTAATTTTTATAAACGCACCGCAGCAGTGATTTGGACCTGCTCCTCTGAGCCGGCTGGTTATTTTTCCCCTAGCCCCTCTTTTATGGCAGGGATCCCCTGAAATGCCCTCTGCAGGGGGAAGGCAATGATTGTGTGTTTTGCTTAAAACAGTCATGGTGCAGAATGTTCCTCAGCTGAGAGCTTGTGATGCTGAAAGTGCTATGAGTTGAGCATGGATGAATAATTGAAGGTATAGAATGAGGGGACATCGAGGCATGATGGGAAACAGCCCACTAACCTGAATTCTCTGTTTGCTACTTCGTGCCACATCCATGCAGATAATGTCTCGATGCTCTTGTGTCTCACAGTGATCGTTGACAAGAAGTAAAAGTGTTTGTTTTCACTCTTATTGGACAGTTTTGCCACATTTTACAGAATTGTTTTGCTTCCTATGATATCCTTTACATTTTTCGAATTAAATGTTTGGTTGTTTTTTTTCCAGCTGGCTCAGACTAGGTTGGCACCAGTCACTCACAGACACATAGAGGAATAAAGCTGTGACTCTGCCAGGATTATGCTCGCTTTTAAAAAATAATCAAGAGGAGCATAACGAAGAGATAACAAATAAACAAGCTCAGCTTTTAATTTTCTGATAATCAGAAAGGTATATATACAGTATATATATATATACATGCACAGAACCAAAAGAAAATCCTTTTTATCGCACATCCTGAGACCATCATAGACAAGCTGCACAGAAGGGATCCAAATCCCGGATCACGACCTTCCCTGAAGCGCGTCCAGCTTTCCCTCGGATGAGCCTGAGTGGGTGTTGTGTGAGCGCACACACGTGATTGTCGCCTAGGCCCAGCATCACCTCACAGCGATTGTGCACTCCCTCTTGATCTGGTTTCTTTTTCACTCCTGTGTCCCTGCTCCTCCTCCTTCTCCTCCTCCTCCTCCTCCTCCTCCTCCTCCTCCTCCTCCTCCTCCTCCTCCCTGTGCAGGACTCACATATACTCACAGCCCACAGACTTGCATATCAAGTGCCACACATACACACACACACACACACACACACATACAGTCCATGCACATGCCCACAGGATTACTTTTTTCCTGATAAACCAGTTTTAGTCAGCGCACAGCGAGATTAAACACAGGATTTCACATTAGATGAACCCTTTATATATTTATATAGTCTTACACAATGCACTGTCTTTACCACAACGGCTCCGACTGTGGGACAGAGTTCACAGAGTCTTCCTGCATGTGAAAATGAAGCTGAAGCTTTGGAACGATTGTCAGATAACTGTTATTATATCCCTAATATCCTCGGAGGCTGAGAGATTTGACCACTCAATTTTTTTTCTTATCTGCATGTGCTCTGAAATTTCCATGGAAGCAATTTCACACAACACCAACCCCGGCCAATTCGTGGCTCTATTTTAAACTTTGAGAGTCCATCGGGACCACCAAGCCCCGCCCCTCCAGGCCCATTAGCTCGCTCTGCTCTGATGTATCATATGAGACATGTTGAGCCTTGCAAATGTCTGTTGGGATTACCACCTGGAGTCCCGTAAATGTACCTTTTTGACAATACATAGAGCACTACCGTGCCGCAGCAGCAGCCATTCTCTGTATTGATCATCATAATGGAGAGAGAGTGAGCAGTATCTCCTAACTGGGAAGTCCCATTAAATATGAGTGCATCGACTCTTCGGACCAATCCACAGAGACTACGGCACTTTAAGCTCCTGGCCTCCAATTGGAAGCTCCCAGCTATCACTGATTTACCAGCCAGTCATAAAACATGTTGTCGCTAAGAGAAACAACAACCTTCTCGCTCACTGGTCCATAAAATCTCTGGTTTCTTAAATCTCATTGCAGATGTAATTGGCACAATCTGACAACAATAACTCAGCAACCTGCAGCTCAGTTTTGATTAGAAATGTTGGGCTTGATAGAACTGATTCGACTTTAAAAATATGATTAGGACGTAACCCTTGTATGCACTTTAAAACAATTAAAGCACTGGGAGAGGGAGTTTTGTTGTTAGTCTGAAGACAAATTTACCTTACGACATGGACAAATGGATGTATTTAAAGTTGACTCATGTTGTGTTTTGTGCTGAGTAATCTCTCTTTTGCGTTTAGAAGAATTTCACTTTATTATTTTTCAAAACCCGTCCCTTGAGTTGAGCGAAATCCAGATGTAAGCAGTTTCAACACAGATTTCGATACACAGTTTCTCTTTCTCTATTATTCATTTTATAGCTTTAAGCTGGAGCTCACGACTTTCATTCATTTCATATCTGTTGGGCTTCATAGGAAATAAACAGCATGATTAGTGGTTCCCCTGGGCCCTTCAGCTCACATCTCTAACTGGCTCCATTCTGGCCCAAAAGGCACAGGGAAATCCCTCTGAGATCAATGTGGGGAGAGTGAGTTATTGCGCAGCTGCAGTGTGCACCCCCAGGATGCCGAGAGTGAATTATCAATTCACAATGCAGCCCGAACATTTCAGGAAGGTCACTGTGACAATTTCATCAGCGGAGGGGAAAATAAGAAGTCACGTTCCCGTTCGAAGAGAGCGCCCCTTTATTTCTTGAATAAATATGTCAGGAGCTGCAGAGCTGTAGCTGCTGCCTTGAATGAAGGCGGGTAACAATGTCCCGTTTCCTTTGCTGGATGTTCATTATGGCTATTAACCGCTGAGCTTCTCTCCACGATTCATGATTACTGTATCACTAAATCACCCGTTCAGTAATCTGTCAGCCACACTATCACCACACCGCTGTTTCATCTCTGAAATCACCTTGAAAATGACCTCTGCTGGGTGTTGATAAAACAATGACATGCTAATGAGAAGGCTGCGTGAACACAAGTGAATGCCGTTTTAAATGTTCAATTAGTTTCAGCTCTAACACACATATTGCTGTACTTGGGTTTTGTGGTGTACCGTCATGCTGCTGAAAGTGATTTGATGGAGGAGGCATGCTGATGGTTTTAATGCACTCTGCTATGAAGGGCAAACATGATCACTGCCACTGTAGCCCATAAAACGATGGACCAGTTGATGAGTGAAGTGATTTCACCCTCCCTTCCTTTTTTCCACTCACTCCTTTGTTTTCAGTTCATGCACCACTTCTATGTATAGTAAATAGTTTTGGTTTTTTTTTTACATATACATAACTGAATATACAAAATGTTTTACAACTATAGATATGTACATATTAGAGAATGGAGTTTTGTATTAAAGGGCTGGAGTTGCAATTGCATTATCTTAGTGGAGTTAGCTGCTCTATCCAGAGGTTATTTCACTGATTTAGTATTTCACTCTCATAAAGTTGGAGTGCCCCTTTGGGCTTCCCTTTCACTGGGGCTCATTAATCAGCTGACTGGAAACATCCAAACATGCTCATGCAGAGGCGCAGTAGAAACCATAATGATCCAACACCTCTCCCTGGCAACCTCCTCCTTATGTAACGCCTTTTTTGTATTGTTCCTTCAGTAAGGCCTGACGTCATTTATGTATTGGGGAAATTAGTTCTCCCAGAAGGGCAAAACCTAATCCAATTAACCTCTATTGTGTCTGCATGATACAAACATGATATGAATGTGGAGATATGTAACGATATATATTTTTGCGGTTCAGCTCCAGAGTTTGATTTTCCTTTCTTTGCGTTATGTATTTTATACATTTTAATGTGACCGGTCTCCATTCTTCATTTGTCCTCAGGCATGCACACCAGCATCAGCGAGATCCTGAAGGAGAAAAGCCTGAAGCCGTCTCGCCGCAGCCTGCCCTGCCTGGCCCAGAGTCAGACGCATCCAATCAACCTCAACCACTTCCTGTCTGTGCCCCTGAGCCCGGAGCCCAAACCAGAAGTCGAGGTTCTGAGTCAGAGCATCAGCACCTCCTGCAGCCTCCTTCCCCCACAGACAGGTCAGTCCGGTCAGATGACAGCATTTCACAAGTCTGACTTGGCGATACCATGTGCAAATTATGGACATGACTTTTTGCATGCTTCGGTCACTCAACTGGAACAGGCATTTTTTCTATTGCAACAGGGCGCTAACCCACTTTAAGCTGAAGTTCTTTTTCATGATGTGCTTGTTATCCATAAGGGAGGCCTTCACAGCAAATCCACATCATATCTGTGATACAAACATGTAGTGTTGTTAAATGATTCTATTCCAATTCAGGTTATTTCATATGTATTGTTACTGGTAACTCCATATGTGTATAATCATTCTATCCACACAATACACCTATTCATGCTCACCACGAACAGATTTGGTTGACATCACTGAATTACAAAATGTTGGTGACATTTAAGGCACGTACATGATATTGATGGAGTAGAGTGTGTGTTGATGCTGCAGGGGATCGAGGAAACATTTGGTGCATATTCACAGGCAGTGTGATGGTGTGAAAAAATGCAGTCACAAGGAAAACTGCACATCTCTGTTTAGACTGGTGGAAATGGAAATGCCTCTCAGAGGGATGAAATTATTCAGTCTTATTAACATATTCAAGATTATTCAGAGGCCGTTGACGGTGAGAGCTCTATTTCTGTCACAGACCAAAGAGAAGCAGCAACAACAGGTTGGCATTTCCCTGACCTTGAAAACGCCCTTTGTGCAAAAGGGGAAAGAGAGGTACAGTTTCATGCAGTTAAGACAGCTCCAGGTGAGGAGTTGCTATTTTGGCGAAAAACTGGCTTTTTGACGTTGTGCTGAAAATAGCATCTGACGAAGTGTTTACACTGGGCCTGAGTGGGGTGTAGACAGAAGGAGACAATGAAGACAGATCGGCCAGTGTGAGGTGGAGAGACGTGATTCTTCCCACCTGTGTGCAAAGACAGATGTGTTTGATAGGTCTGATCTTCACCAAAATGTGACACATTCATTCACTGTTATTGTAATAAGACCATTATAGACTAGAATACAGAAAGCAGAACATTAATGTACATAATAGGCAGGTCCCGCGCATTAAAAGCTGATCGGCTAAGGAAATCCAGCACCTTAAACTTCTTGACATGTTAAAACCCAGCATGATCCGGCAGTGTGATTTCAGACTGCTTTTGTTTTCACACAACCCCATGATGCCCAAAAGGTCTGAGTCATTTTTCAGCACAGCTGACGCTTTTATCTCCGAATCAAAATGGACTGCGTTGGCCTTCAGTGTGGAGGAAACTCACATTGATGTCTGTAAAGAAGACACATCACAGCAATCAATGTTCTACTACTGTCTGGACTATATCTGTGCACTTTATTATTATATTTATATCAGCAGTATTTACTGGATGTTTTATGTCATTCATGTTGATGTTTTTAATTATTTGTGATGGGTAATAGGTATATGCTTTCACATTATTACTCTAATGAAGCAGCTATAAATATGATCCCACTGCTCTGTTGTGATCTTAAAATAGAAAGAAAACAGGAGGAGAGATTTCTCTACAATCCCAGCCTGGATCAGTGAAGATGTTGATTAAAATAAACTGAAGAAAGAAAGAAAAAAAAACACAGTCACAGCGAGCAGTTTTGTATTAAAAGACTCAATTCTTTCTGTCTACAGCCTAGTTATGCACTAACCAACTTAACACCAACTGAAACACACTGTTGGGCAGAGACTCTAATTAAACTCCAGTAACTTAATGATGCTGTTAAGTCGTAATGCTGTGGTGATTTAGATGAAGTGCTGAAGAAAAACCAGATGACCCCTCGCAGGATTTGTTGATTTTGTTGGAATAACTTAGATTTCTTATGCTTGGTTTCTTACAGCAGCGTAGCAGCAGGTTGTGACTGTATTCACACCAGCATGCTGATCTGGGGGTGGTGAAGCCGACACATATGACTGGAGAAATGAGCCAAACTTTCAAACGTGTGTGTGCTGTACTGTGAAATGCTACACCTGCCCGTAGCTATAGGATGTTAATTTTATGTCCATGTCAAGCAAATAAAGGATTATGAGGTTTAGACCGTGTCACAATCAGCCAAAGTTTTAGCCTGACAGACGGATTGTTGCACCGAGTCAGTGGTGGCAACCTGATACAATCAGTCTCTGCACGCAAGATAATTAGTAACACTGACTGTAAAGCTGCAGCTGATAGAAAACAAATTCTTGGTACAGTCTGGATTGTTTGTCTTGCCTCACAGTGTGGGTTTGAGAACATCAGTGGGATGCACAAAGATCCCGGAAGGAAGGAAACAAGATTGGCCCTCTTTCAACATCAGTGGAGGAATCTGTTAAATTGCATCAAGGTGTTGCTCTCAAGCTTTACGCCCACATTTAGATAACTTGGAATCGTATTTAGCCCAGATTTAATTTCAGTGTTGTCAGTCGGATTAAGAAAAAATATCCACTTGCGCAACAACAAAAGATTCACAGATCCTGCAGATTTGTTTCAAGTTCAATAAAGGTCAGACTGATGGTGCTGTTTCTGTTTGCAGCAGAGGATGGCAAAGATCACTACGTGGAGGAGTCGGAGGCGACTACGTGTGAAACGAGGGCAGACGAGTCGTTCCTGCTGCAGAAGCCTGTCTCCCGTGCTAAATTAGAGGCCCGCACAGATTCACTTCAGGTACCACACTCCCACTAATCTATGGTTATTGCCGCGGTGTACACAGTGTTGCACTGCAGTTGTTTTGCCACTGAACTACTGAGAAGCGTCCAGCATTAGCAGTCCTGTGCTCTTATCTTCAGTGCTTTTTATCCATCTTGATTGTCTGTGTGTATGTTGTGGAGTTTTGGAGATATCGGCCTTAGAGATGTCTGACTTCTCTTGAATATGATGTAACAAGATGGCAGAATCAAGGAAACGTGACCTGCTTACTCAAGATGATCTACAGACCTTCGTGTGAGCAGTTTTATGCAGGAGCTATTAGGGTTGGGTAGGTTTACGGTTTACGAGCTTCAACAGGTTTGATTTTATGCCAGCTGACTGAACAAGTGTTTGTCAGATGTAACGTTAGTTGGAGAGAACTAGCAGCATGTGGTTAGTTATTAGATTTGTAAGGTTAACTTACAGCGTGTGACTGCTTGTCACTGCTGCCATCTTTTAACCAGTTTCACTCAGCTGAAATCTTATTTTATCTATTACGTTGATGATCTCAGAAGACGACAAGTTAGGTTGAGCTGTTGTGAGAAACGAAAACACAATATGTAGCGGTTGCCCTGATGGACTGTAATTAATGTTTACATCAGATGCTGTCACAAGCAGAAGCCTCTTGTCCATGAGTGCCATCTGGTCCCGTCATATTCAAGAGATATCTTTAAAACATAGCAACTCACACCAAAACAATCTAGACTGATAAACAGCCATACAGGTGAGAGAAAAATATCTAATCTTGATTTTGTGGTGAACTGTACCATTATGCATCCCCGCATCTAAAATTCAGAGGCGAAACGTTGTCGCTACAGGGAAAGAAACGAGCTGGTTCCTCTGGACTGTTTTTCCGAGACGGGAAAAAGCGTATTGACTACATCCTGGTTTACAAGAAGTCCAGTCCACAGGTAGAGAAGAGGTGCACCTTTGAGAAGAATCTACGGGCGGAGGGTCTGATGTTGGAGAAGGAGGTAAAACAAGAAAAGTTTAGCTTGGACTGTAGCTTGATTGCTCAACTGTGTTCTATAAATCTTGCGTTTCTTCTTTTGATTTGAAAGCCCTCGTTGACGAACAACGACATCATGTTTGTGAAGATTCACGCTCCTTGGGATACCCTTTGCAAATATGCAGAGCAGATGAACATACGGATGCCTTTCAGGTAACAGCTACAGTTAAAGACAGAACCTTAAATTCTGCAAAGTGATTGGGTCAGCTTTTTCATCAGCTGACAATTTCATCCATCTCTCTAATTTACTCACTAACTTGTCTGTTTTCTTCTTCTTGAAGGAAAAAATGTTACTTCACAGACTGGAAGAGCAAAACCTTGGGCAGGTAAGTAGATTTAAGGCATAGGATGATTTCTCTCTATTTCTCTCTGGAGACTGGGTGCTTCGCTCAATCTAATAAAATTCATGAGCGGCACAGCTGCGAGGGTTCAGCGGCAATGTGAGCTGTGGATGTTGTTCTGAGATTGAAGCTATTCATCACCCCGCTGAGGGAACAGAAACAGAGAAAGTTTGAGTCAAACCATGATTGTAGTTTTTAACTCAACCACCGAGCGAGAATTAATTACTCTAGTATTAATCGACCCTTTACGCTGACTGTGAGTAAATACATGGTCTTTAAAAAGTCTGCCATTAATTAAAATTGTTGGAAAGTCTTTTAGAAATGAAGTGATTAAGTGCAGTAGATTTTTCCGGAAGCATTCTTGTCTTTGTTTAAATGAGTGTGATTAATTAAACTTTCCAACCTGCAGCCTCCTGCACGTCAGCCATATTGTTAAGAGTACAATACTGTAACCCACCCCCACGCTCACAGTGGGTTTTTTTTAGAAAAAGTACTTGCAATCTTTCATCTTTCAAAAAAAATGGAGCTGCACTGGCTTATTTGCATACTATTTTTAGAGAGAAGCTTGTGCTTTGATGTGATGCTCAAGTGTTGTCCAAGCTCTGCGCTGGACTCAGACATTCCAATCTTCTCATCTCGCTGGAATGCGAGAGAGAAACAACAAATCACTGATAGAAGTTTTCTGCCACATCATTTGTTTGAAGACCTTTGAAATGCTGCATTTACATCTTAACTCTGTTAAACCTACACACGTGCCTTTGCTTGATAAGCCATGATAAGACCTTGTTTTCTCAATTTGTGAAAATGTTTTTGATTTGAGTTTTTGATTTATTTCTTTGTGTTTTTTCATGTCCAAAATCAATCACTCTCACAGAATATCTTAGTGATTCATGACCTATATAACTTCAACATTTTCTGTCCAACTTTGAGCTGTTCTGAATATTTCATTTGTGAAAATCGAGGATGTGACATACTTTCATCCACCAACCAGAATTCAGCAGCATGTCATTAATCCACTGTCAATCAAGTCAGGTCAAAGCATGCTCCTTCTGTCCTAACAAAGCAGATAAGCAAATTTTACAACTCTTAAACAAAACAAAAATACATACATTCATACATACATACATATATACATATGTATGTATATATATTGTCAATTTTCAGCAGCAAACCAAGTGGTAGTGCATCATCACCTCTGCCTCTGGGCACATATCCCACACAGAAACTGAGACACTCCCATCTGATCTGTATCATATGATAGTATCACTATTAGATAAAATATAGGGAATATAGGGAGGCTAGAAACATTGAGTGCTGGCAGGTATGTAAATGTCACAGATAAACTTGCAGTATAACATATACAATTTGTTTAGGGTCTTCAAAATTGAAGTTCATACATTTCTAATCTTTTTTGTTCAGTTCAGCATTGAAAAGAAACTGAAATGATGTTGAGCCACAGCACTGATGGTGGAAGTTTATATGTTCATAAGATGTGAATGAGTCTTTGTAAATCTTTGATTAGGCAATTGTTCTTGAATGAGTGCTGGGTTTTTTTTTATCCATTAGACTGCAAACATGGTGTGACTCATTTCCTCCACCATTTGTCTCTGTCTGGAACACAGCTGACTGACATTGTTAACTAGATTAGGTGCAACCTGAAAAACAGCTATTAATGTGCCTGTTTTGGTGTTTATCGACATCTCACCATGCAGATTGATGTGCATCGTCCAATATCAGTAAACCAGATTTCACGAATACATTATGGATAGACAAACTGTAGACAATAGAAGCTTGTAAAGTGAAAAGAGTTAATACTTTGGAATATTGTTTGTATTATATATCATCATGTTACATTTTAATGGTCGTGCTTCAGGCACACGCACACACACACCTACACACACAGAGCAGACGAAAATCCCACAGACAAATATCACTCGCCCACCTGTCCAAGTGAGAACAAAGCACTTTTAAATCTTGTGTGCGAGAGAGTTAGTCATTGTGAACAATGAGGACCATTATGTTTTCCTCCGAGCTCCTGCGGTCTTTCACTAAAAGCTGCTCCAAGAAGAAAAATATACCCGGATTGTAAACAGGCCTGATGTGTTTACTAATGGTCTGTCGCTAACTTACATCCCCGTAATCTGAACAAATGGGAGGAACGCAGTTGGGTGACAGCCTGCTGGTTTGATATTATTCCTTTCTGTACGGTACCTGTCCTCCTCACAGCAACATTCATAAAATGCTCGCTGGCAACAGTGTGTTTCCTTCTAGAAATCCCATTTATATTAATTCAGTTCATAAATCACAGCAGAGCCTTGCGAATTAGACAGTAAATATGGAGATGGAGCGGCAAATATTAGCCTACCAAATGAGTCTGAGCCACGCTAGCAGCATGATGCAAGGGGCGTCAATGTCTGTCCGTCTGTTGGTTGGTTGGTCTGTCAACTAATTTTGTCCAGACTTAAAAAGCACAATTAGTGGATGGATTGCCATGAAATTATACACACACATTCATGGTTCCCAGAGGATGAATTCCTAATGATGCTGTGATCCCCTGACATTTCATCCAGCACCAGCTGAGTGTCAAAAATGCTACTTTGAAACATCTGAATCGCACAAATCTACGTGTTGGATTTGGTGCACACATTCATGAATCCTAGACTTTTTTGGTCTATTGATTTTGGTGATCCCCTGACTTCTCATACAGCCACCTTTAAGTTGACATTTGTGGATTTTGACTCAAATGTAACCCTGGAAGTTAGAACACAGATTCATGTCCCCCTCAGGAGGAATTGTCAAACTTTGCAAATGTCTTTAATTTTCAAATGTTCATTTACTCAATACTAGCAAATACTAGTTCAATACTAGCAAATCTAATAACATTCCCATCTGCCTCAGCTGTTTTTTGTATTCGCTGCTCATTAAAAAATGCAAGCATGCTACCACGCTAAACAAGTAGACGTTACACAGTAGGTATTTTAGCATGCTGGCTTTTAGCTTAAAGTGTCATTGTGATGATGTCTATGTATTGTGTTGCAGAGATATGTATTGAAGTTAGCATGCTAAGTGGCTAGCCCTGGCCCGTCCTGGTCCAAAGGTCCAGTGCTAGCAGCGTAAAGATCAACACTCTTGTGGTTCCAGAGCTTCCAGTCCAAACTGATAGCTGCACAGCTAACTGAGCTAACTATTTCTGG
Organism: Acanthopagrus latus; assembly: GCF_904848185.1. Taxonomy (NCBI): domain Eukaryota; kingdom Metazoa; phylum Chordata; class Actinopteri; order Spariformes; family Sparidae; genus Acanthopagrus; species Acanthopagrus latus. The sequence goes on from NC_051046.1 coordinate 12,142,501, forward strand.
GCAGCTACAGTTAGCATCATTTAGCAGTACTCTGGTGATATGCCTTTGTTTTGAGTGTTTGTTTTGAGTATGAATTTGACAGATGACCACTTCTTACATATTGCACCTTTAAATCACCACTGTGGTATGAAAAACCATAATCTTCCTTTGTTTTCAATATAGCAAGCTGTTGTCACGGATTATTGACTCTCAGCCTCATGAGTCATCGGCAGCGAGAAAATTGAAAACAATGGTCAGCTGGGTGACGCGTGTACTTGCACATGAGTGTGATGAGGAGTTTTTTAGTGGGTGTGAGCTTGTCAGGGTTGTGTGAGGAAAAAAGGTTAGCAGCCACTGTTCCATATCAAAGAAAACAATCTTCATGTTAATCTGCCCCATTAATCCTGCTCCTCTGTGCGTCTGTGCAGCAGGTTTCATCTGAGATGTCGACAGATAAAAAGCTGGCTCCCCAGAAATCCCATGAAGCTGGACAAAGAGGCCTTGCCTGACCTGGAGGAGACTGATTGCTACACGGCCCCCTTCAGCAGAGCTCGCATGCATCAGTAAGGGGCACATATACACCGTCATGCATCCAAAGTGATTCACAATCGTAATGTCTCATAATGGCGGTGTTTGTATCATTAGTGTTAACTGATATCCTGTATATATGCATCACATCCATTTTGCCCTGAATCTAGAAAGCAGCAGATGAAATTTGCAACAAGACGTCTTTTATATTTTATGTCTTTGAGCCAGAACTCAGTCCGACAAAGACAAGCTGATCATAAATAAGATATTGAAAATACAGCAGCAGATGCCCATGAAATGATTAGACTTCATCCGCGTTCCGTCGTATTTTTTTTTTCATTTTCACAGCATCTCTTTGATGAAAGGCATCATCTAATCCAGTTTGTCAGAGAATCGTTCCCGCTTTTTCTTTTTGCTTGTCAGCCTTGACAGTTTTGGGGGAAATAATGATGCTGGAATGAACACGAACTTTACACCCGGAATTGAGTTTTGATAAACTTCCCATCGTTATGTGTCTCAGCTCTCATTAAGGGGATGATATTGATGTCCTGTTACATGAAGAATAACTGCTGTTATTTTTCTCCCAGCTTCACCATCAACAACAGAGAGACCTTCTTTTCCAATTCCACCAGAAGCAGAATAGTCCATCATGTCCTGCAGCGCACCAAGTATGAGGATGGGAAATCAAAGATGGGTGAGGCACTGCGCTCTTTCTTTTCTTGCTCCTCACACACTAGACAATAATTCTAGCAATCACATTAGTGGCAGCAGAGTGCCATGCTCATTTATATATAATTATTCATATGCATCCCTTATACTAAGCTTTTAGGACTGTTATTTACTTGGAAGGCAAAAGAGCCTGGATACTTTCGAAAAAAAAGTTGGTGCCCATTTCTGTTTTTATTACCAGCAACTTTAGAATTATACCTTATAGAAACAGGCTTGAATAATTAATGCAAATCAGAGGCATTCAGTAAATTCAATGCAACACAATAATTATGTCTTTATTTCTGTCTCAGTTTTTATTACTTTTCAAACCATCAGGGGCCGCGGTGAAAGACACTGTGTTTTGCTGTTAATGTGACTTTAGAGAGTGATAGTAGGGTATTGAAGGGGGAATCATGGGTTTGTTTGTTGTTGAGCTGCAGGTGATTAAAAAGTGGACTGCTGCTGAGCTGCTGGTATCCTCCAGCTCCTGGCTCATCCCTTCTCTCCCTCTGGCTTTTTTTTTTGTTTTGTTTTGTTTTTTGTTTTAGTGTCTGCAGTTACCAAACTGTTTGTCCACTCCCACTCCGCTATCTTGTCCCACTGCTGTCGACATGTTTCGCTGATTAAAGTTTGGCGTTGAAGGGCTGGAAGGGATTTCACATTAATATTTTAATGCTGTTGACCACTGTGTTCTCCAATAAATAAGATCAGCTCCGCCACAAGAGTGGAAAATCCTTCTCAAATCCGCCCCTCCCTGCTCCTGCCCTCACTATCTACAGTGTCAGTCAGGGGATAACAGTGCAAATGAATGCACTATTGTCCTGTGAAAAATTACAGTTGATTCATCACTGCCTCAGACAGTACAGTACCTGCTGTTGATACAGTCAGTTTATTGTGATTGAGACACTATCTGACACCAAGTAATAATGGTCTAGCAAAACAGTTGATTTTCAAGTGCTTGCAGCTATTTGAATGTCTAACCTGAGTGTTTTAAGCCTTTAATGTGCTTGTCTAATGCAGCTTGTCTGTTACATAATGCATTAAATTGTTATGACTGTGGAACAGTGGCCTTAAATGAATCTGTCATTGGACCCCTCTCCCAATTACAGCTAGTACTGAATTTTTAATGCGGTGTCCTTATGCTCATCCCTTGACATGACTTGGTTTATTTTATTGTAGGTATCAACCGGCTATTGGGCAACAACACATACGAGGCTGCTTTTCCTCCTCATGAGGTGAGAAGAATTTTTTGTTTCATTTGTGCTAAAACACCGAATTAGAATGAAATTCCTCCCGTAAGATAGATTCCCTTTCTTTTTGTCTCAACAGGGTGGTTACAAGAGTCGTCACCCAATTAAGACGCACGGCGCCCAGAACCATAGACATCTTCTGTATGAGCGCTGGGCCCGCTGGGGGATCTGGTACAAATACCAGCCACTGGACCTCATCAGGTAATCAGCTTTGCAGCGGGATACACAGCATCATGAGCTGTTTTTCAGCCTTGTTCTGTCAGTGTGTTCTGTTTAATAGAACATAGAATAACCCAGTTGTTCTTCTCCCTGCATAAATACCCTTTAGATGAACCCACCTTAGTTTATGGCAGATTTGGCACCACTGTGTCGTTTTCATCTTTTCAACCGTGATGGAAAAGTAGACACAGTGACAAGAGAAAGTTTGACATTTTGTGAAAACACTGTGTTAGATGAGAGGATCAATACAACTCTCTGGTGGGAAGTACAGAGCTGGAGCCAGGAGGCGATGAGCTTAGCTTTGGCTGAATCGAGGGAAAACACACATTTACCTCTGTCTAAAACCACACATTTCTATTTCTATTTCTGTTGCAGAGCAAACAAACAATTTAAAACAGTCTATTTATTGAGCTTTGAGCTATCTAGCTGTTTCCCCCTGCTTCCAGTCTTTTCTGCTAAGTTAATCTAACTGCTCCCTGACATGATATAAATGTGTCAGCCTTCAGAGATTTTGTAATATTATTAGTTGGTTAGCTAATAAATCAGTGAGCATCTGTTTTGTAAACATTGGATTTAAAGCAGCTGTGATCAATTTTTATGTGCAAAAACACGATCAAATAACAGTCTAACGAATGATAATGTGAAGACGAAAATACGAAAGGGCTAGATCGTATTGATCATCCAACCAACCAGAATTATTTGCTTAATCTACAGCTCCACTGAGCTTTACAGAGCTTAAAGCATGTTTCAACCTTAATTGCTTTGGTTCACTCTTGCTGATCTCATAGCATCATTTTTGGCTGCATCAGGCAGCTGATTGCAGGGAAAAAGCACAGAAAACACACAGCACACTATCTGCTCAGCGTCACATGACAAACAGAGATAGTTGCAGTCCAGGTGCTGAAAAAACTGAAGCATTTAGCAGCTAATAATCCAGAAATTTCCCTCAGGAGTTGTAAGAGAATACAAACAGAGCTAAAGGAAAGTGAATATTGGACTTACATTCTTCAGGTGGACAGAAACATAGCTCCAAATTAACAATATTGTTCCTCCATTTGTGCTCAGTGTGTAAATAGCTACTGTTTGCTAACGAGTTCTTTCATCTACTTAATAGGTGATGAAAAATGTTGCACTCACAATATTTTTCACTCCTTGTAAGTGGCCACGTCAGCTGTCCATGCTTGTGTGAAGGGTTTTCTAATTGAATATCTTCATATTTTAAGCATTCAATTCACTGGATTAGCTAAAAACAGACATAGTCATCTTTACTCAGACTTCCCGATGGAATTTTTTTTTTCCAGCATTCATTACCGGGAAACAAGTGTGCATGTAAACATACTGAGGGAGGACACTTTTTTTCTCAGCCGTGTCCTCCCTCGTTGTGTATACAGCCTTGCAGATACACTTTGGAGTTTCCTGATACAGCTAATTGCCACTGAGCTGATTTACCAGAGTAGTTGTAAAATAAGTGTCTTACTCAAGGGCACCTTGACAGCTGCGGTTTAGGACGCAGCTACAGATATTGATTCGTTTCCCACCACCGCATTATACACTGTGTGACCTATCAGTCCAGCTGACTCTCTATCCATTAAGCTACCTACCTTAAGACTACCTTACAGCACACTAACTACACCCGCAACTTCACTGCAAGGAAACATGGCCACATTTGATAGAACAGCCAGCACAGTTTTAACCACTTTATCTGTCTTTCTCTGCCTCAGGAGGTACTTTGGTGAGAAAATCGGTCTTTACTTTGCGTGGTTGGGCTGGTACACTGGCATGCTGATCCCTGCCGCCCTGGTCGGCGTTTTTGTCTTCCTCTACGGTCTCTTCACGATGGACTCAAGCCAAGTCAGGTCAGTCCACACAACTGCATTCTATTTACGGTTGCCTGAACTGAAGATTATTTTTTAGAATGTTTCATTTAAAACATGTCTTGATTTATTGACTCTTCAGTAAAGAGATTTGTGAAGCCAACACTACCATCATGTGTCCTATGTGTGAGGACACCTGTGAGCCGTGGACGCTGAGTGACAGTTGTGTCTACGCGAAGGTGAGTGAAGTTGCTCAGACTCCTCCATAGTCACAGCGTTCATCATGTTCAGAGTTTCTCATCACGGCTACAACATTTTTAGTTACAGAAACATATTTTGTTATTGTTTTGACTCAAAAATATTGCATAATGTTACAATTAGACAAATAAAAAGACCAACACCACTCATGTACCCATCTGATAAATATGAAGCTACAACCAGCAGCCAGTTAGCTTAGCTAATCATATTAACTAGAAACAAGGGGGAACTAAACTTGCAAAAAGATGGCCAGTTTTCAGCATGACTGGTCATGACTGGCAGCTGGCCGATCAGTGTCAGATATATCCAATTCAAACCTGTTATTCTGCTCACACGTCAATTGCAGCGCTTTACAGACAGACTCCGTTTATATCTTTCATAATAAGAGTCCTGTATAAACCATTACCATATAATTGTCCTTCAAATAAAGTTTCCAAAAATCCTTGTGTACGCCGTTAAAATTAGTTTTTAGAAAGAAGGAAAATCAGAAATTGGCCAAAATCGTAATCATTAGGTCAGACTCTAAAAAAAATCAGAGACCGGAATCGGCAAAAAAACAAGATGTAACATGTTAGGTGTAGTGGACGTGCCACATTTGTTACTGTTTCACCCTGTTTCCATTGTTTATGTTAAGCTAACCTGCCTGGCTCCCACCTCTAGCTTAATATTCACCGTGAAGACATCAGATCGGTATCAATCTTCTCGTCCACCTCTCAACAAGAAAGCAACTACCCTCTTTTCCAGTTTTTTTTTTCCAGTTTTCCAGTTCCTTCCTGCCCCAAACTCAAGGATGAGACACTCTGACACTGATGACTGTGAGACAGTTCTGAGATGTATTTGAAAAAGAAGTGAAGCATCTCTTTCAAGGGGGCACTTTTTTGTACCACCCCCTTCATGTGCTTGTATTTCTAGGTGACCCATCTGTTTGATAATGGCGGCACCGTGTTCTTCGCTATCTTCATGGCTATTTGGGGTAGGTGGAGGCTGTTTTTGGTTTGTCCCCTTTCTGTGAGCATACTTAGTGAACACTTGTTGTGATACATCAACTCTTTTCCATCGCTCGAAACAAACCCTGCTGGAATTCAAAGCTATTTATACAATACTGTGTCAGTGCTCATGCTTCTGCTTTCCACTCAACTCCTCCAAACACATTAAGCTTTTCAACTGAGACTTCAACACCGTAAACACTCTGCAGAGCAAACACAGAAGATCCCCACTCTGTGATACATTTGTCAGCGAATAAATCAGGTTCCTCTGATCGAGCGTCTGCAGTTACACTTCCACCGCTGTTCTGATGTAATTAGTCGGATAATTGAACATATCTCCAGGGGGAGGCTGTTACATTGGGCTGTCAGGGTTGCAGGATTGCACCATTATAGCGATATATTGCAGCTATGGTTCCCACAGCTATAATATGTTTTGTAATCTAGAGTGTGAGTGTTACTGTGCAGCGTCTGGCCCAGATCCATATATCTGCCAGCCTAGTATATAATCACCTGTGTCCAGAGGGAACACTTGGCACATTGTGTTCTGAGTTTGGGCTAAGTGAGGGCCAAGGAGCGCTGGAGAGCCGAGGGATGTCCAGCCAGTCTCGCTGACTGAGGTTTCTTGCTCTGAAAACCTCCATGACTGCTTTTGGCAATGTGGACCAAAGTAGGTGTACTGCGCCACTGAGCGAGTGCACTCCAGGTCTGCTGCGTGTGAGCGTGTGTGTGCGAGATAGAGATGAGAAATTGGTTGGCCCAAGGGAGCGAATGTAGGCATCTGAACAGACTGCTGTTTCTCTCTCTTGCTCTCTCTCTCTCTTCAAACAAAAGTGGGTCAAGCTATATTAAACTTCAACATCTTTAACAGCAGCAAAAGTTGTTCTGACTGAGGATTCACATCCTGCTGCTTTTTAAGGCCATGATTCCCAGGTTCGTCTCCATCACTGGAAATCATTTTGCTTTATTGCAAATGGATAAAAAAGAAAATAAGAGGTGGAGGGCTGCAGCTCACACTTACTCTCATCATCCTGTTAGCCTGCTGATTTTTCTCTATTATCACTGAAGCTAAAGATGGAACGAAATGCTATAAAAATATCACAATTCCCGAGAGTGATGTCATGTAACTGCTTGTTTTGACTGATACGCCAATTCTCTAACTGAGTCGCTGGAGCTAAATGTTTGACTAAATTGTTGAAATTAATTTCTTTATCATTGATCGACTTATTGATTAATCAGCTTGTAATTGTAAAGAAATGTACTGTGATCTTTGACTTTATTTCCGTAGTTAACATTGTGTGACTATTACAGAAGGCTCACAGCTTCACACCAGGAGTTTCTCAGCACTAACAGAATAATCAGTCTCAGTTTATAGAAATGGTATGAAAATGCCAAATTACTTGCTTTAACGAACAGGCTTGGCATTTAATATTCCCTGCTGTCACTGCTGTAGGAAGTCAAAGCTGCATGTTGATCAGTGTAAGTGGCATTATTCTGCCTTAATCATTATGTAAACCACCAAATTATACATTAACTAGTTCTGGTTGGGAACCCATAGGTTTATGAATATTTGTCTGTTTAGAGTTGCTTGAAATATGATGAATGCTTTGTGCTTGTAGCTGAGATATATTAACCCCTAATTTGCATATAAGTTACCAGAAGACATTCAGTCATAAACATTTGTTTTTCCTGGAGCTAAAAGTCTCTGTTGTTGCTCGAACACGGACAGTGCCGATCAGGCAGAATTTACACATCTGGTCGTAACAGCACTGATTAAAATACATTTCTAGCAAAAAGAAAGACTTGGCATTTATGTAACATAACTTGCTAACACACAGTATTTGTAGAGTGCATGAAGAAATTGAAAGTTACTTGGAAGAAAGCATGAATTAATTTTGTCCTGTTCAGAAACGGGCTACTTTAGCTCTTCAGCCTCTTGTGGCTGAAATAAGTATTACAACAACAAACAAATCCATGTATTTTGCTTGTTCTTAAGTCCTAAACAAAGGAGAGAGACAGTTGAGATCAGACTTAGAACATGTGCCACCATTGTTTTTCTTACTTGCCTCTCAGGGCTTCCATACCCTTGCTACATGTTCAGCGTTGTAAAATATGAGGTATGCACCAATAAGAGGGTGGCTGCAGAGCACAGATCGAATACTCCTGTCAGTTATCTTCAGACGTTTGTCCTTTTGCTGCAGAATCACATGCGTGTATAACACGTATGTATACTGAAAACTGACAAAAGTGCTGAATCGGTGCTACAGTGTTACACTGTGCTGCACATCATAGGTCATACATGATTGCACTGCTCTTTTCCACTGATCGGGTGCGGTATTTGCACTCATGCCACTGAGACACATTTTTCCACATTTATTGAACCACATAAGTGTTGATCCGGATGTGTGCGTGCCATGCTGCCTTTAGGAAAGCCTTCTCTTTCTGGTGTTATGCATCTGTAATGAAGCAGAATACATGAAAAAGTCTTGACAGAAGAAGATTACCAACTGGAATTTCTGGTGTTGTGTGCAGCTCGAGTCACAATAGAGTCCCACACAAAGGAAACAATTCCTCCAGACTGAGTTCTGCCCACAGAAAATCTTTCAACACACAATGGATTTTGCCTGACAAAGACATGATTTGGGGTGAAACTTTGTACAAGGAAAGCCCATTCGCTGTTGCCACTTTTCTTCAACTTCACCGCAGAGATGAAGAGAAAGGGAGAGAGAGAGTCTATGAACTGATGGCTGTAATTTATTTCCATAATAGGCTGTGCAGGTCGCTGCAGCCTCTGTTTTACTCTATATATCCGCGTGTGATGTGGTGTTAATGGCCCTCTGCAGTCACATGATTCTCAATCATACTGTGAGGTACATATCAGTGTTGATCAATAACGTAACTGATTCCTGATCCCCCTCTGCAGCCACGGTATTCTTGGAGTTCTGGAAAAGGCGGAGGGCAGAGCTGACTTATGACTGGGATCTCATTGATTGGGAGGAGGAAGAGGTACGTCAGCCATCTCCCCAAATAGATCTGATATCATTTGATTACCTCGTAATTTTGTAGTCTACACTCATGCAGCACGCGATGCACATGGTATAAAAAGAAGCCATGTTGCCTCATCAGGCAGACACGCCTTCAGTTCGATAGTTCACAGTGAAATGTGTGTTGTTATTCAGGAGGAGCTCAGGCCTCAGTTTGAAGCCAAGTACTCCAGGGTGGAGAGAGTCAACCCCATCTCCGGCAAGCCCGAGCCCTTCCAGCCCTTCTCAGACAAACTCAGCCGGCTCATGGTGTCGGTGTCCGGAATATTCTTCATGGTAAACCCTTTGATCTTTGAATAATCTGCCCTTTTGGGATTTCGGCTCAGAGTGAGATCGCCTTCGTTATGTGTGCAAACTCATGATGTCCCAGCGGTGTCATAACAGCTCCCCCTGCTGGATGAAAACTGCAATGAAATAGTGGGTCTGACCTTTCTGGTGGCCTAATTTCTCCTGTTTGCTGATTACATTTGAATGATGAGTGTTTTGCTTATGTGATTATTTCATACATTCTCAGTCAATCAATAGGTTTCCCGTTTCATGGTGCACAGTTGTTCATTATAAGATGTGGTAATTAAACCTGTTTTTAAACATATGTACTCCCCCCTTCTCCATCATCCTTTTGCTCAGATTTCCCTCGTCCTGACGGCTGTCTTCGCCGTGGTGGTTTTCCGTCTCATTGCGATGGAGAAGTTCGCTTCCCTCAACTGGTATTTCGTTAAGAAGAACTGGCAGTTTGCCACGTCTGGCACTGGTGTCTGCATAAACTTCATGATCATCATGTCTCTCAATGTGGTGGGTGTCTGGACAAGCATCATCTGGCACGTTTACATACACTGTCCAACAGATGTTTCATGAAACATTTATTTAGAACTTTGTTCCAGGAGCTTTCACATCCATAGCCAGAAAGCCTTTTTTTTTTTTTTGCTGAGATTCCTGTTTGCCTGTCTTTGTCATGACCATTACTCCACTCAGCCTTTTCCCTGTTGATGCTTATGTGTTCTATCATCTTGCCAGGTGTATGAAAAGGTGGCCTATTTGCTGACAAATCTAGGTGAGCGTTGTCCACATGCCGCATTAATTTATACCTTCATTATCTCTCGCTTCCCAGATGGTTGGCAAGCATTTATTTTCTCCCTCGTTCACCCCATGACCCCCCTTTCTCTCACCCCTCAGAGCACCCACGGACAGAGTCTGAGTGGGAGAACAGCTTTGCTCTGAAGATGTTCCTGTTCCAGTTTGTGAATTTGAACAGCTCCACGTTTTACATCGCTTTCTTCCTCGGAAGGTAGGCTGGCTGCCATGAACTCTACAGTTCCTGTTTACATTGAGTTTAATGAGAGATTTTGCAAAGATGTTTTGCTTCAAACTCCCATGTCATGACTGCCAAGTGTCTCTCCCTCTTCTGTCTCATGTTAAGTTCGGTTTTGACCTCATTTTTTTAGAGAATGCTGCCCTGAGTATAACCCCACTTCCAAAGAAGTTGGGATGCTGTGTAAAACAAATAAAACAGGATATTGTTAATTTGCAAACCCTTTTTGACACACACTCAATTGAAAACCAGACAAAGACAACGCCACAGTGTTTTACCTCGTTAATTGTATTAGTTTTGTGAAAATATTCTTTTCTGTGTTTGATGCAAGCAACACATTTCAAACAAGCGGGAACAGGGGCAAAAAAAGACTGGAAAAGATGATAGTATCATGATTGGGTATGAATGGGGCATCCTCGAAAGGCTCCATTATTCACAAGCAGGGATGGGTTGAGGTTTTCCACTTTACGTAATAAGCTAAAGGCTATTATTATACTGTAAACCAGAATAAGTTAGCAGAATTCCCAAAACACTGAGGCCATCAGTGGACACAAGTATCGAAAGTTCTTAACCTCAAAAGTCTTGGATGTCAGTGTGTTAATATTTGCAGTGAGTGTTTCATACAGTTTTTGATTACAGTTCAATTTAACTACTTAAGCCAACTCAAATACTTGATAAACAAATAAGAAAGTTAGCAGCACTCAACATGTTTAAGTTTTCACGTCTTATTCCAGTTAATTGATTTCAGCATTGGGGTTACAAGTTGTAATAATGTTGATGTTTAAAGTAACTTTCTCATTTTAAGTAGCGGTTAAATAATCTGCAGAAAAGTTGAAGTTTAACAATCACAAAAGAAAGTTACTGGCGCTCTTTATTTGTCCTACTCCCTAAAGAATATGAAGTTCCCAGCTTATTCCAATTATTTCACTTCGGCTTTCAGATTTTACTTTGTAGAAACTGTAAATCTGACTTTTTCATTTCAAGTAGTGGTTACTTAATCTGCTAAGAAAAAAGTAAATTAAAACGATTAAAGAAAATGATGAGTTTGAAAGCAAACACTACCAGCACTCAATACTCATCAAGTTAGCAGGACAATACATTTAGATATTTCACAGCGTATTCCAATTAATTAGAAAGAAGTTGTTGTCTGTAAACACAGTTTGTTTGATTGCATTCTGTTTTTTTCACATTTTACACACCGTCTCAACTTTTTCGAAGCAAGGCTGTAGATATTTGACTGAGCTGAGAGGTTTATTGAACATAATTAGCACCACTAAGTGTCTTTTTACCTGCTCCTAGTTTATTAGTTTTCCTCTGATTGAATCTGCAGCTAATGTTGCCAATCTCAATCTCTTCAGGTTTGCTGGCAGGCCTGGAAAATACAATAAACTCTTTAATCGCTGGAGACTGGAGGAGGTGAGTGCAGTGAGACATCTCCATAAGTGGTCTGATCACTGCCTTGTGTTCCAGGTTATATATAGAGTTTTAAAATCATTCATCTTCCTAATGATGCATCTGTATATTAGAACCATTAATCTCCCACATTACTGGGATTTTGAATTTTAATGATCGAAAAACAGAATTGAATGAACTGTGTCCCAGGATTCGCTCATGGCTTTGAATTATCTGCCATGAAATATGGATGTCACAGTTTGTTTATTTTAAATGTTTTTTCCCCAGTGTCACCCGAGTGGCTGTTTGATTGATCTGTGCCTGCAAATGGGAGTCATCATGTTCTTCAAACAAATCTGGAACAACTTCATGGAGCTCGGCTATCCGTAAGTAATATACTATTATAATCATTTGCTCCTTTCTATATGGATCATTAGAAATGCTGTATTTAATCCTCCATGCAGTAAATTCAAGTGATTGGCATTTTACAAACCTTGTGTAATATTCTGTTTAGTTTCTTTGTCCTTCGACTCATTAGCATATGAAAAGGATTTTCTCCTGCAAAAACACATCAAATCCTCTTGTGTGGGGCTTAGTAAGAGGGTTCATGCAGCGCTCAGCGCCTTGTCAGAAATAATTGCTTCGAGCTGACAGTTAGCTACTTGCTACATTTCCAGTTTGCTGCAGAACTGGTGGTCTCGCAGGAAGATGAAGAAAGGAGGTGGTGCAGGGCAGAATGTAGACAATAAAGCCCAGCTTCCACAGTGGGACAAAGACTGGAATCTGCAGCCGATGAACGCCCATGGACTGGTGGACGAATACCTTGAAATGGGTAAAACACGACACCCTTTTGAAGTGTTCCATATTGTCTGAAGAGGGAAGTTGAATAAATATGGTTGTTAGAGCAGTGTGTGCCAGAGCTGAGACGGACATCCTCTGAAGTTCATCCAAGCGTTTCTTTCCTCTGCAGTCCTCCAGTTTGGCTTCACTACCATATTCGTAGCAGCGTTCCCTCTGGCTCCTCTCCTGGCTCTGCTCAACAACATCATTGAGATTCGTCTTGACGCCTACAAGTTTGTCACTCAGTGGAGGAGACCCATGCCTGCACGAGCCACTGACATAGGTCAGCGTGATCTCCGAGTGCCCCCGCACCTCCACAGTGTCTCTCACACAGCGTCAGTCTGTATTTTTAGATCGGAGATGCTTTTTCCAACAGTAAAACATTTCCATCCGATGGAGAGAGCTACGTTCCCATATCCTCTGTGTCTGTCCCTCCATATGTTGCACCTCCCCTCCCACCAGCCCAACTCTGCATATGACTACAAACACCACCCTCCAACTGCCAAATAATGTATGACCAAATGCTTCTTGTGGCATGCTGCCCTGTAATTAAAGGAAGAATCCACAGTGAAACATTTAGGAAGCTGTAATGAACACTGTTTGAATGGCACAGAATCAAAGAGCAGAGCCTCTTTGTAGGTCCAAGCTGACATTTACTGATTATACAGAAACAAAACTAATGCAGGAAAAGCCGGGGGATGATTAAGACTTCATTGTAATACAGCCAAAAAACATGATGTATTCAGAGGAACACAGTTCACAAATTATTTGGTTACTTGGCTGCTTATGAGGGTTTATAAACAGTATGTTCTTGCACCATCTCTGGAGGCTGTTAAAACTCATTCTGGTAAAATATTAAATGAATAGGAGGAGTAAACAAAGCTCGATGAGGGAGACAATTTCTCGCAAAATAATTCCTGGAATGTCAGTGGATGTCGCAACTGAGTAGTTTGACGACAGAATCAAAGGACTGACTTTTTCTTTCCAGTTGTGTGTCATTATCTTCTGCTGGATGCACTTTAATGTTTCACCAATAAAAAGAGCAGTTCTGAAAGTTCTGTGGAAAAGACAACTTTTCAACTTCCCCCTCCCTTCCAGCGTTGCTCTGTGGCATTCTGGGACATGCCCACAGTTTTGTCACTTATTGACCTAGTAGCATGAAAGCCTGTTTTAAACCATCTCAAAGCTGGTAAGGGGGAACACGTATAAGAAACAGAACTGACTTTGAGACAATGCCGGCACTCTCCATCGAGTGAATGGCTGTCTTTTGCAGTATTGATTTTCCACAGATATTCCAGTTTGTCCTCTGGAATAGCCATCACATATATCTTTAACTTTATTTATTGTGTGTTTTGCCTCTTTTATGGCAAATAAATTACCCACAAAATATGAGTGTAGGGAGGTGGGGAGAGTATGTGCCCATAAGTGTTAAAAGAATTGTACAAAGAACAATTACACTAGATTACTAGTGAAAAAGCAACCAGATAAACTCATAAACAAAAGATGCACAAGGCTTAACATCTTTTCCTGGATTGTACACGTTATATCATGTTGTCACAAAACTAACTATTAACTTTTTGACATCATGGCTATTGTGAATGTACGTACGTGAACGATACATCAACAGCTTACCCAACAAACAAGCCGAGGAAAACAACATTACAGACATCAGTTCAAAGAAAACACATCCATCCACAGTGCTCTGCGTCTATCAAAAGAGATTAGAAGTGATTTAAAGGGATCAGCTTGTCTAATGTAGATGAAGGCATGCAGATTTACAAACAGTCGTACTGAATGTGAAAAATGTTTTTTCTCCTCCGGTTTTGCTCTCAGGGATCTGGCATGGGATTCTCGAAGGAATCGGCGTGCTGGCAGTCATCACCAACGCCTTCGTCATTGCCATCACCTCAGACTACATCCCCCGCTTTGTTTACGCCTTCAAATATGGCCCGTGTGTGGACAAGGGACACCACCACGAGGATGAGTAAGTGTCGAATATAATGCCTGAGCTTTAAATATATCCGGCGGAGTGGCTCGTGTTGTGGTCTGATAGCTTCTCCTCTTGCCCTCAGGTGTTTGCGAGGCTACATGAACAGCAGCCTGTCTGTGTTCGAGTCGAACAGCAGCCTGCACAGATACTGCAGGTACAGAGACTACAGAGCACCGCCCTGGAGTGCAGTGCCGTACGAATTCACCCTGCAGTTCTGGCACGTCTTGGCTGCCAGACTGGCCTTCATCATCGTCTTTGAGGTCTGTAAGCACCCCCGCCTCCCCACTTGTTCTTTTTTTGTGTGTTTACCAGCAGGGCAGGCGGCTCAAACTAAATCCTCTTATGTCTTCTCAAGTCTGAAATTACTGAATATTTTGTAGTTTTATCATTTCCTTCGCTTTTATTAATTCATGTGTTGTCAATGTTACATAGAAACCTCACGAGTCTAATTTAGCTGATTCTCACGCTTTGAGGGAATCTCACTGCTGCAGAAGGCTGAGAAATTTCACTCAAAACCCACAGAATAAATCCCAAATTACATGGTGGTCCTGCAAAGAAAAGGCACCACGTTTCTTTTTCTCTCTCCAAAAATGTTCCCCTGACAACGCTGCCTTATGCATCAATTTATACAGTGAGAAAAACGGACCTAATGTACAGCTATAAAACATTATAGGAAACATAAAGGTCTTTATTGCTGTGCAGACAGGGTAAACCTTTACATGCCTTTTCTATTATGCAGCAAATACTGGCAAATAAACTGTGTGTGTTCTGTGGAAGGTAACTCATAAATGATTAATGCTCCCCTCAGCACCTGGTGTTCGGGATCAAGTCCTTCATTGCGTATCTCATTCCTGACATGCCCAAGGATCTCTGCGATCGCATGAGGAGGGAGAAGTACCTGATGCAGGAGATGATGTACGAAGCAGAGCTGGAGCACCTGCAGAAGGAGAGAAAGAAGAACGGACGGCGTTATCACCACGAGTGGCCTTAGCTTCACCCACCCTTACATCTCCGCAACTCGCCGCACAGCCCCTCGACTCACAGGCACAACCTCACCCCCCCGCCGCCTGCTTTGTCATGTATTCTAGCTTTGAGAGTCTAGCTTCACTCGGCTGATTCTGTACACCAAAGACACCCCCTCTGGTAACCAGATCCACCCCAAAACCTGTCTGACTCCAGGCCGGTCACTCCCCCGCCATCTGTTCCACGTCCAGTGTTGGCGCTGTTCTTGGTTTTGGCTCCGGCCCGCCCCCGATCCCTCACCTGGCTCCATCCAGCAGGTTGCCCTTGTCTGTGCCGCGTCATGGCTTCAGTCACTGGAAAAACCTGTGCAATTGTAACGTCTACTATGCAGATCAAGGGCTGCAGATCACCACTGTTCACTTTTGGCCCCCCATCCTGCACTCTCTGTGTGTGTGTGTGGCAGCTAGCACCCCCACCCCCCCCCACCCGCTTTGACTCTGCAGTCTGGTGCAGCTCGCAGCATGGCTGTGTTTATCTCCCATGAGCACCAGTGGGGCTGCTGCTCTGCTGGTCATGTGAGAGATCTCCTGTGGTACTCAACGTGTCTTGTTGCAAAAGTGATTCTGGTGATGTGGCTACCAAATACAACGGACACTGTTCTTGCAAAGCGACTGTATATTGCCCTCGAAGCATGCTGATTAATATTTGCGGCCATTTCGTGAACTTGCAAAGAAAAAAAAAACAAAAAACAAAAATACAAAGAGCAGCACTCATTGTGGAGGATGTTAACATCTATTCTTTACATTTGACGAAGAATTCTCTATGAAATCCTATAAAGTGCATGGTAATATTGTTTTGTATCTTTTGATAGATCAAGTCCCCGTCTTGACGCCTGGTTCACGTGTGTCTGTACGCAGTGTGAGCTCTGTGCATTACTCGCTGTCTGTGCTACTGCTGAGCTTGACCGTCTTTGAGTGGAGGAAATGTGAACTCTGTGCGATTTGATTGTGCCTACAGTTGTGCTCACCACAACTGTGTCACCAACATCACGTGTGCCTGTTTGTGCTGCACGTGCTTTTTTTCGAAGTGCAAGAAATATTCTCTCTCCTCGTTGTCTGATCTCCTGTAAAACTCTCTGAACTCTTCTGTAAGGATTTGTTTTGGATGTGAGTCACACCACAGTACCTACTCGGGTCTCAGCTAATGGCTCCGGAACACGCCGACGCCGGTATACGTTGTAACGCGACTCCCATCATGAACAATGTATACACTCGCATGCAGGAGCCGCAGATCTGCTCTTCCGCTCTGCACTCGCAGCCTGTTTTTCATTTGCCGTTGGAAGCCCTGAAGCGTGGTTGAAAGCTGGATCCCTTAGACATACCTGTGGCTTGGATGTTCAGTTTGCAAAGAACATCCACCACTGTTCCTCACTTAGAAAGGACAGCATACTTCAGTTCTTGTCCTTCACTAAGCACACGGTCTGATGCGGTTTCAACCACTTTCTGACCTTTCATCAATGTGGAACTGAGAAAGAGATGTGATATTGCCTTGTGTTGTGGTCACGTCTGTTGTCATGGATTAGAGAACTCAGGAAAACAGGCAGCATGAGCAAGTTAGTCAGAAACCTAATAAATTCCTGTTTCATTCATGCTGAGATGGAGTAAACTGTATTAATGACAGGGTTGTATTTCATAAGTGACGAGAACTTTAAGGTTTGCCTCAGTACAGGTCATGTTGATCAAGTGATGGTAAATAAGATTTAGAGTTAAACACGTTATAACTGAAATTGTGAATTCGACCAATCTAACCACTGAAGATAAAGATATCTCTACCCAGAATGCAACACTAAAGAAAAGTATAGATACATTATAGTATACATTATTTTAATGTTTATTCATTTGTTTTTCTGTTCTTTGTATATATATGTTATGATGTAGGTCATTTTTTTATACTTTTTATTTCGTGCTATCAGTATGAGTTCACCTGTTCTCACCCTCAGATAGACAAAGTGACGTCCACATTTCTCAGGTGTCCTCTGAATGTTTGCAGATGATCAACTTTTTATCATATTTTCTAAGACGCAGTCGAAAGGTATCCTGCTTTTTTAGATTTATATTTTTGCACTGCAGTGCATTTTGCATGTCTATAATGCGCACACACAGTTCAAAGCATGTCTGTTTTTTGGGGGGGTTTTTTGGGGCATAATCACAGTGAGCATATCACAATCACACAGTTCATTATGGAGACATGTGCTGCAGCTTGTTGTTGAAGTAATAACGCTTTCAGGCCGTAATGTCAAATCATTGCATTCACAAGAGAGATATGTTTGTTTTTAAATCTTGTTAGGAGAGTAGTCCAGGTTTTCAGAATATCTTCCCTTGCTATGTGAACTTCCAAAATCTATGCATGTTGTTATCCTTGAGTGCTACATTTCCTTTGAACAGATGCAGATGTAAATGCACTGGTACATTTGTACTGTAGAGTATGCATGACCTAACACCTGCCTCGAGCAGAGCTAACTTCTGTAAAGTTGTTAACGGCGTCTTAAACATATCACCTCCCTTTTTCAGTGTTGATCATTTTTGGAGGCCCGGAAACAAGACGTCATGTTTCCTGATGATGCAGAATTTTATACAGTTAGAGTATTTTCTAAGTAATAGCTCACACTCCGGACTGGGAAATTACAAATTATGTTTACCATCTAGCAGCTGAGGTGTTCAACCTGATGGGATAGGTGTAATTTATGAATAGATTTAACATGACCTTGGATGTTTGACAGCTACTAATCATCTCTGGATGGATCTTTTTTCCTGCTATCTTCTCCTCCCTAAGCGCATCAGTTCACTTTCTCACTAAACAAATGCTGCACAGTGGTGGAAAGGTGTTTCTCATGCCTTCTGCTGTTGGCAATAGCACAATATGGGTATTGCATAATAAGTAATAACGGCATGACCTTGCACATCCCTGAAAAACATAGCAGTCTAGAGGGGGATTAAGCTTTGTGTTGTCTGCCATGCCTCCTAATAGGATTGTGCTTGAGCAAGTGATGTACTTGACATGGAGGCACAGCGACGTTAGACCATAGATTTACCTGTACAATAGGATGGTATCAGTGGTGACATGAAGTGTATCAATGACATTGTTTACTTCGTTCCTGTTTACATGTAAAAACATACTGAAATGTATAAAAATAATGTAACATAAAATAATTTGGATATCACTCTTTTCTGTAATAAATCATGGATTGTATCTTTTAAATCAAAGCTGTTGTCCTTGTTTTTTTTTTTTGTCCCTGGTACAAAACAACAGAGAAGAAAATGCCCCCAGCTGATATCATCTCCATGACTATCCAAGTTTAACTAAATCTGCTTACAAAACAAACCAGAGCACAGTGATTGTTTGCTTTTCCCCCCTCAGCTATGAACGGGAACCACAAATCTCCCTGCCAGAGAGAGCTCATGTAACATATTGTTAAAAAGATTGTGTTTCTATCACTAACCCGCCATTTGAGCATTGTAGCATTTTCCCACTGCTTCATGACGTTACGACTGCCACCGCCGCTAACTGGTTTTCCGTTCGTGCCATGTCTGTTAACACTGTCTGAGGTCTAAACACCCCAGAAGAAACACGCAAAGGTTTGGTGTACTTGGAGCTCAGATGACAGACGTTTAATACTTTTATTATTTCCTGCGGTCTGTGTTACTGTTGGATACCCACGCCAAGATATTTCCTTTCACCTCTTTGACCAACAGACGTCACATGCTGGCTCAGAGAGCTGTGGTTTCAGAAAAAGGATTTATGCATTTCTGTCTTATAATGCTGCCACACAACATACAGGACAGTAGACGTGTGTGGCTGGAAAACTGGAAAAATGCTGAAGAAGTATTTCTATGCAAGTCTATGCAAAAAGACGGAATTTATGAACAAAAATAATGAAATGGAGGCAAAATGCAAGATGCGTGATGTAACATCACAGGGAAGTATCATCTACTCTCCTACAGCGGTGGAAAAAAATCCTCACACACAAGTAAAAGTGGTCGTGTAAAGATATTTCATTCCAAGAAAAACATCCTGAATTTAAAATCTTAATCTAGAAGCAAATCGTGCTCAACGTTTCAAAGATAAAGTTCTTGTTCTACAGAAAAAGAGAAATTGTGGCTAAATTATTGCTATTACTTCTCTTTTTGTGAGTCTTTTAAACATCTTGTTCATCAAAGGATCCCAAGCCAAAGAGTACTTATGGTTCAGTCTTTCATAATGTATTGTATTTTATACAACTGTTATTTTATACAGCTGTCAAACAGAAAGAGTAGAATGAATTAGCTTATTTTATAGAAATAGACTGTATATTTACCAATATATATGTCCAATATATAAAAAAAATATTAACTATGAATAACTATAAAATTCATATTATTTACAGAAAATGTTTTTTCCACTTAAAAATAATTTCACAGATTTTTTTTTTAATTGAAAATGTTAAATCAAAGGTTAGCATTATCATAACCTTTATGAGATAAGATCAGTTAGGATCAGCACTAAAAGAAATAATGATTCCATAGTTATATTAATTGATAGTTAAGTATCGTGTAGTTATATCAATTTTTTGCAGACATCTTTTTCAGGTTTATCTTTGAATAAATGTGTTTGTATCAACCTTGTTAGCAGTGTGTCTCACACACTAGTCAGCAGCTTTGCTGTGAAGACGCCACTTGCCTGCAATTTGAAAGAAAATCTGTACTGACAGATTAAATGAAACATGGTTCTGAAAATAAAGAGGCCCTGCAGAGTTTCTATGTAAACAGAATGAGTTTCTGTTAACATTCAGTGCCACTCAACAAACACATTTGTTTGTATCCTTCAGATCAAACAAATCTGTCAAATTCATTTTTCATAAAACATTTGCAGAACAGAGCGTGCACTGTTTACATCCATGGTTACATGCTTCATTACAGCTTTTGATGGTGTACTGCTGCACTCCCTGCTTTGTGGAATCTTGTGAAAGAAATTGGTGCGGCGTTACACATGTGCACAGGAACAAACAGGCACACCTATCAGCAACCTAAATCATCACTCCATGTGTCTGTAGTGTAGTTCTGTGAGAAAAGGGGTGAAGCAAAAAAAGGAAGATGCTCTAGTTCAACTCAAAATGTATTCTGCAGCTCAGCTGCACACGTCTGCAGCAGTTGGGGGTTCTCTACAGGGCACCAAAGTTAAACCTGTGGGTTTGTCAACCCGTAAAACAGAAGCAGTGTTATTCACATTTCTAGCAGAGCAGTTTTGCAGAGCAGACATAACTCCGACCACAGCCTCACATCCCAGTTATGTTAACCACTCTCCCTCTCGTACAGACTGCAGATTTTAGTTCTCTGGCTCTATGGGGTGTCTGATTCATACAGCAGAGATTTACAGTACAGGTTAGGAAGGTAATCAGCGGTCCCGCTGAGACTGAGCCCATAAATTCAAGGCACTGAGGTGTAAACAGGACAGGGAGCCAAGGATGAGCATCAGGGGACAAAGGAGTCAACACAGGCATCCACAAATCATCAGATCGCTCAGCTCAGCTAGCTGTTTCCAGCATCATAGAACGAGGCAATAACTCCAAAACCTGCTCTGAATGGGATCTGATGAGATTTGTTCAGACAAAAGTATTCGACAAAAGATGTTCACTGAAAATATCACTGATTTTATGTCAGTGGTTGATTTTTAAGGCTGACTGTGGCAGTCAGTGGGTCAGTGCACCAGTTTTGTTCGGACTGATATATCTCAGCAACTTGTGGATCGGCCCCTCTGTGTTGTGTTTTTGCTAAAAGCATCCAAACACAAGACACCAAGACGGATGGATAAAAAAAGGCAAGCTTTAATAATGTAAGCTAAAGTCCCCCAACTGTCTTTCTCCAGAATCGCCTTCCTCTCCTTCGAGATACAAAACCCCAGTGGTGAACATTAGGACCTGTTTAACATCAGCATGTTAGCACTGTCATTGCATGTTAGCATTCTGACATTAGCATTGAGCTCTAAGCACTGCTGTGTCTCAGTAAAGCCTCACAGAGACACTGACATGGCTGTAGACTTGTCAAGTCTTGTTACCTTCATTAATGCGTCCCTGTTCACAGACTGTCAGCGTATTATTCTTTTATCAATTTATTGGATTTGAGTCTCTCCTGGCTCCTGATGCAAGTGTTAATGCCCATCCAAGATTATTTAAAAGCATTTGAACTGACAGCACACCTGGAAGAGCCTTCTTTAAGATCCAGCATTTGTACACGCAGCAAAATCAAGTTGTTTCCACATCAGTGCCTACCAATAGAATTCCAAGCTATAAGATGTTATTAAAATTCACCTATGTTATAAAGTGCATTTTGCACTGCAGCTGGTGAAGATAACAGCACAGCAGGCATGGTGGTAAAATGCCAGGCTGGGTGAGATGGGGGTGTGATTCAGATACGAGGCACGAGTAACAGCAGCGACAGCTGAGCTGACCTGAGTTAATCCTCCTGCACAGAGGAGCAGCAGCCGCAAGTTACTTTGCAGAGCTGGATGGGCGAAGGAACTGACACCTGAACAGAGGGGCGAGGCAAAAAAAACTGCTATCAAACCTCCTGCAGCACCAGGAAATAACTGAGCAGAGTGAGTTTGGTTGATTGTTAAACAAGATAGATGTGAGTTAACAATAAAACTGCAATTATCATCACTATCATTGCTATTGTTGCTGGTTGTAACATGTCTTTGAATTAATAATATAAGAAAAAAACAGACTAATGCAACATATACCTGATTTATCTACATAATTATTCAAATTCTTGGCCTTTCCACTCTTATGTAAGACGCATTTTGTGCCACTAAAGTGCAGTCATCTCCAAAGTAAACCTGCAAATCGATCTTATCCTCAGATGTAAAAAATATCTTGCTGGTTTATGTTTGTGCTCTGCAGTGCAGGTTCACCTGTAAATAGCATTAAGCTGGTTTTGTGTTGACACAAATGTTTGTCAGTCCAGGTATTGGCAGTGCTGGAGAAAATTACAAACCACAAAGTCCCGATGTGTCCCTACTGTAAGAACACGGTAACATGCACAGTGCTGAGTTGCTTGGTTAATAACATACTCTGTTTAAATACAAATCTTGCAGTAATACACTCAAAACTGAAAACATGGACACTTCCTTTTGGTATTTCTATGTCAAGCTACAGCTGGAGAGACATTAAAGGATTAGTTCAGCCAAAGTTGGATATTGAGTCAGTATCTAGTCACGCACATGCAGATGGAAGTCTGGTGAAGTTTCATCGTGCACAAAACATTTCTGGAGCTTCACCACAAAACAGTGTTACAGCGTTCAGCTTAACAACTGACATAGTTGGAGAATTGTTTTAAAACATTATAAAACAAGCAAAAGAAATAATTAAAAATAGCTCTATACCACATGGTTAAGTCTCTGAAAGCCCCGATACCCAAAATTGTTTTTAAGATGATACTTCCGCTGGAGCTGCTAAGCTAAAATTGATCCGTAGACTTGGACAGCTAGCCAAGCTGTGTGGAGCTATTTATACATGTTTGTTTTTTGTTTGTTACTTTTCAGAAGTTTCCATCTACTTCAGCAGTTTTGGAGAATACAGCAACTCTGTTTTGCTGTGGACCTCTCAAAATGGTTTGTGAACTGTGCAACATCACCTGGCTTTCTATTGGATTGGGGGTGAGTAGATAATGGCTGATCTTTTCCATTTATGGGCAAACGATGTGACAGCACAGCACAAAACATCCAAATATGTAGAGCGAGGGAGGCTGAGAGACGT
This sequence comes from Acanthopagrus latus, assembly GCF_904848185.1. NCBI lineage: Eukaryota > Metazoa > Chordata > Actinopteri > Spariformes > Sparidae > Acanthopagrus > Acanthopagrus latus. The sequence goes on from NC_051046.1 coordinate 12,165,567, forward strand.
AATCCTTCACCTTTAACAAACCCAATTTTTACTTCCAAAAACATGGTTCTGCATATATTCATTGTGAGTGGACGAAGCGGCGGTCTGAGCTTGGTAGGAGCTGCTGCTGTATTACGAGCTTAGTGAAAACACACAGTAGTCGTGCCTCCACGTTGGTGTGAAAGTTGAGAGCAGAGGTTTATTAGTCACCATCATTGTTCCATTCACCAACACTGTCAGGGGCATGCTGAAAACATGCATTCTCTGTTTGCACTTTTGAACATATGTTTCTAACCTTCAGTGGGTTCATTTCCAGTGGATCTATTTAAGTGCGCCCACTTTGCCAGAAGGTAAATGACTTTATTGCTTTTAAACAATGGTGAGTGTGTGGGCTCGTGAAAGAGTCATCGTTCAGCTGAGGTTTCTATGTGTAGGATGAGAGAGAGAGAGAAAAAATTGTGACTGCGATTATAATACTACTGTATTGCACAAAATTATGTGTCTTGGGGCTGTATTGTATTGTACTGTAGTCTACTGAAGTTCCTCTGACAGTGGAAAAATAATTAGCATCACTGGGTTTTCCTCGGTGTGAAATCTGAACAAAGGACTTTTGTCTTTGGAATAAAAAAAACAGTCATGCTTACAGTTGGTGCTTTTGATAGATGCTATGGTGGAAACAATCACAGTATCAGTGCTATGAAAAGGCAGAGTGAAACACTCGGTTGTATCAGCACGTAAGCAGGTTTTGTCACTTACTGATCTTTACTGTAGAAAGCTTTGAACCGTCTCTAGTACCACACACAACAACCTGTGCTCAACATTGAGTGAATGCCTGTCGGTTCGCTCGGCTTCCATCACTCGTCCTCTTCACCTTCTTTGCCTCCTCCGTCCGCCGGGTCCATTTTCTCTTGCAGTGCAGAGTTTCCACAGTTATTTCAGTTGCTTCACAGTTACCTGGGGATAGTGGCCAGGCAAAACAATGCCTCTTCCTGTTTTGGCTGACACGCTTCCATCCTGCCGTAATTCATCCTGATTTTGTTGGGAAAATCAAACACTCAGTGAATGAAAAAAGCAGGTTTAGTTGACTTAAACTTGACAGTTGCCCTAAAGGATATATAACAGTCATTGAAGCAAGCAGTGTCAGGTCTGCAGGCTGAGGACATCTGTTGGACCATTTTTAAAACATTTGGTATGTATAGTGGAAAATACTGCACATGTGACACCCTGTAATCAATCAATCGCTGTTGTTTAGGACATAATCCTGGTGCCAGTATTGAGTTATGTCTTGTTTTTGTGTTTCATGTGTTACCAACCACCCTCCTTGTCTCGTCCATGGCTTTGAGTCCCACAAAATTGTCAGGTGTGTTGATGTATAGACTCCAGATGTGGGTGTAAGTGTGGTTGTATGCATGTATATAAGAAAACCCACAAGGGGATGGTTTTTTGCGCCTTCAGCCAGAAGATTACATGTTGATGGTTGAAGCAGCCACTGGCAAGTGTTGAATAGAGGAACAACAATTCTCCCCGGTGTTTGGTCATCTGGTCACAAGACGTTGCCACGACAGAACGTATGATCCAGTTCCTCGCCAAACGATGTAAATATAAGGTAAAAAATGTTTTAAAAAGTACATATGGACACATCAACAACATGCAGCCCTCCAAATGTTTGCTTGTGCGGCACAACAGCAGCATGATTCATCTGAATGGCCTTCAATCTGTGGTCATTAGTTGAACTCAGTATTTCCAAACAGGATTTACAGCATATATTCTCAATAAATATATAGAAGATAAAACAAAGGATTTGAATTACAACAGAACGACAGGATTGAGCGGAGATTTGTGTTCTCTTGGCGATTATTCAAAGCTGATTAATAAGAAGTCGATTCCTCAGAGACCATGTTAATGAAGGGCTGCATAAACAAACCTTGCTTCATCGTTAATAAATAAACGAAACATCTCTGTAATGAATTATCAGGCCTAAATAATTATTCTGACACCGTGAGGAGCATGAGGTCATTGAGATTCACTGTGAGTCAGCTGCCCGGCTCCCACACAGCCTGCGGGCCCTCAACCCTCCAGGCTGCACTGAGAGGAAAAACCCATCGACACGGTCTGAAAGGCATCTGTCAGCTGCAGCCTTCAGGGTCCATACACGCACACGTTTTACAGAAGAGGATTAACGAGAGCATCCCACCGAACTCCACCGAATTATATTTGTTGTTTCGCTTGTTGCTACATCTGCTGTCAGACAGCGTTGCCCTGCGCAGCCCCACTCGGCTTTGGCAGGCTGGTCCGTTTACTCTATCTGTGTTTATGCTGAGAGACGCTCTATTTATTCAGGTGTTTCACTGAAGAAGAAACAGAGAAAGCCTGGACGCCGGGAAGCCTTAAGCTGTCCTCGCTTGTATCCTTCATTTAACAGTGTGTTCAGCGGTACAGCAGCGGCTTTCAAACAAACAACAAGCCCGTCTTCAGTGACCCAAAGCTGGAGGTGATGAGAAACAGAAAACAAGTGTGTCCACAAGTTTTCCAAAACTTGTCCTTGAGTCGATTTTCAGATTATTTCCACAAGTTCAACTGCACTGTTTTGGTGCGGCAGTAACACAACACAGAGAGGTCTTTCATGCGCTACTGTGTGGTTACAAATAAATACAATTGAAGATGCAAATGGAATAGAAAGTCTCACAGGTTGAAGTGAGTCAGCAGAGAGATCCGCATCAGTTCAATAGTACCACGATCACACAAACAAGGATACAACTCTTTCTAAAGCAGCAGTCATCAATATTTTTCTGTTTCCAATAGATCAAGTGCTGCCTGTAATGGGAACTGTTTTGTCTAGTGACAAACCCAGAGACGATCACTTGACTGAGCAGTTGTCCAGATCTCCAGGGCATTTTGAGCCTTTTAGCTCCTTGTTTTGGTTTTCTGGCCCAAAACTTTAATGTTCTGGTTCAAACCTCTTTGCTGTGCTCTTATTGGTCAGCATGACAAAGTTAGTACAGAGCAAAAACCGAGCTAAAAAGAGATCAAATATATGACTTACCAACACATCTTCATGCCTGGTGGATGTGTAAGAAACACAAAGTGTCACAGTTTTTTCCCAAACCTGGCCAAAGAAAAAAAAATGCTGCTTTGAATGCAGCTTAGTGTGCACAAATAGTGTCCATCTTGGCTCCAGTTAATTAAATTATTTCTTGGGAAAGAGTCCAATTATAATCGGTAATTGTTCAAGTCCAATTAGGTTGTGAAAATCAACAACAAAACACTGAACATGTTCTGTATGAACTGTGAATAAAAGAGCTGAAGCTGGAGGGAGGGTGTCACAACTGCAGCACCATCCCCACATTGATCTGCATCTGATTAATCACTCTGTTCAGTATAAAGCACTCAATTCTCCTCTCAGTTCAAAATTGATATTCTGACACAGTCCAGGTGATAATATCAATAAGGGCTGCACTCGAACGATGCAACAATCTGTCAGCAAATATTGACGTGTTGACTGTTATTGACCTTTCTGCAAATATGATGACATTCGGCGATGGCAGTGTCCGATGTTTATCTGATATGTTGCATCAATTTTACACTGGCACAGTCGTGAGCTACAGTATTGACATCCCTGTCATCAGGTGGTAAGGCTGATCACTTCTTCTAATTGATTTGGTAGCAGTAACGTGGTTGTGAAGACGGCAGGGCCAACCATCGATTTCCAACTTTGGAGGGGACAACTACATTGAATTTTCTCAAGAAGTAAAGAAATGTCAAACATATCATTTGTTTGGACCACAGTTCTTACTGGAGGTCAGCCACCAGCAGCAGACTGTCAGAGGGGATCTTTTCTGGGGACACCATAGACTACTTTTCCCAAGATCGTTGGTCATGCCCCCACTTGGATTTACACCTATGGAAGAAGGTTATATTGACAATAGTTTCATAAAATGGTTTGATCGAATCTGTGCACTTTCGAAGATAGTATGATGAAGGGAGGTGTATCCCTGGGAAAAAAGAAGCAATAGAAAAGAAAAACAATAATATTAAATCAGTATTTGGCATCCGCTACAGGACAAACTGTTATTTAAACATCAGAATCATCCCATCGGTGCATCAACACCACATATAATTTGGCCCTACATGTTTGAAACAATCTTTGAAATCTGAACTTTTGACCCTTCAGTTAAACTCAAAAAAATTATTGAGGGCTGGTCCTTATTTATTTACAAAGACCTTGAGTAAAAAAGACAAAACCATCAAAACAAGTCTGCAAGTAATGCACTCAGAAACAATATACAAGATACCAAAACAATCAGTTTAAACAGGTACAGACAGAGTGTGTGTTTTAGTGTGTTTTGTGGGTTTTTTTGAGGATTTTAATACACTAAGGGCTACTAAATACTGAGTTTTCATCAGAATTGATCGGACATTATTAATGGGATGGATTACACCTGTGCTCTGGTCGTCTCTACTGTGTTCTCACCTTTCCCCATCACCTGAACTCCTGCTCTGAATTCCCTCATCAGGTCGTAGTATATAAACTCAATCCGTGTCTTCCTTTTAGCTGTTGTTTCCTGACAGATTGTCAATCGAGCCCCCTGGCCACAGTGTTCCAACTGTGTTGTCTTATATCTGCCTTCCTGTTTCTCAAATCTTCGATGCTTTCATCCTGACTTTTGCCTTCCTGCCTGATCTCTCGGCTTTGTTTGCCGGTGACTGCCTGCCTGCCTTTTACCAACCTGTATCCTGCCTGTTGTCAGAGCTAATCCCACTTTTATCCTGCTGTCTGTGGAGTCTGCTTGTGGCTCTCAACTGTAACGAGAGGTGAACATACGCAGCAACTCCTATACGCAGAATACTAAACACTAACCCTTGGCAATGGGATCAAACATTTGTGATTTTTCCATTCTTCTTTTTTTAGTTTATGATTGCGTCAGATCTTTTTATACATTTCCCAGACCATGTGTGTTTTATTAAGCCATTTCTTCAATGTTGTGTATCAGCAAAATCACAATACTGCACATACTACGGAACAAAAAATGTATTTATCATACAGAGGAGAAAAAGCCAATTTCCAGCTCTGTGTTTGCAGCCTGCCATATGTTTCCAGTTTGTGTGAGTATTGCTGACATGCTGAGAGTCGTATCGGAGACCACCCCGTGATGATGTAATTATCCAAGACAGGATGTGCAGCGGAGGGGATCGTAGCCCAGGGGACTCTCCCCTCCGTGCGGTAATGTAATCACCTGACTGAAGTCATCAGAGTGAGCTCTAACTGCACTCTCACAGTCCAGTAGAAATCATCGACTCCAAGCTGCACTCTGATGAGATCCACTGCATTTATTCCTCATATTCCTCTGTGACAACAGAATAAAGGACTGTTTCCTCTTTTCTTACATCATTTGTTGACATTAAAACAACTGATCTGATTCCCTTTTCCTCTGACAATATAAATCTGGCACTTTATTTGATGGCAGCATTATTGATTTTTGGGTTTAATTCAGATTTGGAACATTTGTATTGTATTTATTTATATGGCTCGTTATTGTGTTACAGTCAGAGCTGTGAAATTTAATCGCTGGTTCCTAGGCGGACTTGACTGCTGTGTGTAGTAGACAGGACTGCATCCGGGCAGGCCTTGAATATTTAATAGCACTGGAGGAACTTGTGCTGTGTGGAAAAAACACTATGTAGCTTCAAAAAACTTTTTTAAAAATGTATGGAGAAAAGCTCTGGCTATTTTGTTTGATATAAGATCGATATCTGAAATCAGTTTGTGTGCACTGACCAGAGACGTGGACTGGAGTCAACTCAGGTCACATGACTTGAGACTCAGCTTGGACTTTCATGGTTCTGTCATCTCTGTGTTTTATGAGTTTTCTGGGTGTTTGCTGTATTGTTTGCCTCGTTTCCAGAGATCTGTTACTCATCTGCTCCTCCCAAGTCTGTCTGAAATTAAGGATTTTTAAATTTATGGCACTTTGGGAGGGTGGACAACCCGACTATCCCAGTGTCAGTTTCTGATGAGTTTGGAATGAGACTCAAAAATATACTTTTCTTACAAATGGGACCTCTAATATTTAAAAATGTTGGAGTTACCTTTCACTTTCATGTGTTACCCTTCAAGACGCTCAGAGAAGATTTCTGGTAATAGAAACTGCCAACTGAGTGCTTGACTGTAGCACAAAACACAATATCAAAACTTTATTTTCACTCCTGAAATGATTGAAAGCTCTTTTAATTAACTATACCCTTAAACATTAATGTTTTAAAATGCGCACACAGAAAAAACTGGGAGGAAAAACTTCTGTTTTCAAACATGACTAATGAAGAAAAAACTCCTTTTGCACTTCAAAACACTCGAACATAAATTAAAAACAGTGTAAGCTCAGTTCTTAGGTTTCCTGTGTGACTCTTGCTGGAAAGCAGCCCGGTGACTGCGCTGACACTGTGCGGTTGGAGTATCCAGGGGCCACCGGGGGCCCTCCTGACTCAAACAGGCAGTCTGTGCCTTTTAGGTGACGGGGGACTGGGTGTAACATGAGCCGGGGTGAAAACTGTGCGCTGGATCCGGCTGCCAGTGCAGATGCGGTTCGCCAAAGAGAGAGAGAGGAGGTGCATGATGGATCCCGTCCCACTGCTGCTCATCATGGCCACAGCTCTGCCATGCTGCTCGGCCGTCTACACCGGGCCCCTCCAGCCGGAGATCTCCAACGGCACTTTTCATCACTTCTTCGTCCCGGATGGGGACTACGACGCGACTGAGGACCCGGAGGTGTGCCAGATGCTGTTCAAATTCTCAGATGTGTACCCCTGCGGGGCCAATGAAGAGAGGGACTCCGTGGTGCGGGACGACTTCATCATCACCAAGCTGCAGGCGGAGGACGCGGCGCGGCTGTTGGAGGGCATCGGCCGGACCGTGGCGCACGACCTGGACGGAGAGGACAGCTACGGCAAGTTCCTCCAGCGGGAGATCAGCCAGATCGGAGAGGCCTTTTCTAACGTGGACAAGTCTCTGGTGGAGCTGGAGGTGAAGTTTAAGCAGAGCCAAGAAACTGAGCTGAGAGAGGAGCAGCAGCTGAACGGCCACGTGATGAAGCAAGTGAGTGACATCAGAGACACGCTGAGGGGAACCACGGACATCTCTGTGGGACTGAAGGACAAACAGGAGCTGCTGTCCCTCATCATCCGCAGTCATGGGTCCAGGCTGAGCCGCCTGAAGACTGAGTATCTTAATGTTGGCTCTTAGTGGGGTTCATTGTACCTTAATGTGTGTGTGAGAGAGTGTGTTTCTGTCTGTATGTGTGTGTGTGAGAGAGAGAGAGACAGGGGACCCTCCAGTTCAACAACAGCTGGAAAGTTCAATGTGTATCTTGAATATGTGTGACCTTTGGTTATCCCCATTCCTCTGACGTGTGTCGTTAAAGGGAGCTGGAACAAAAACATCGACACATTCCTCTGAGTCAGGAGGGGAAAGAGAAATGTGGACATAAATGTAGTCTGCATGGAGCCCTCTGTGCCACCCCAGAGGAAGAGTTTTATTCTGAAGAGACTGTGAAAATAAAAGCCCTCCAAGCGGAATTTAATGGCCATGCAACATCTGTATTTCTGTCTGTGTGGTATAATTTATGTTGTTGTTGTTTTTTAGGTTATTATTGATCAAATAAATGTAATATTCATCACGTATCTTTATGTTTCCTTTTGTTTTGGACAACATGTGTTTTCTGCTGCATGCTTTGCTCACGCCATCGTTTGAAGGCTGAAGCCACCGTAAACACTGAAAACCTTTGAAATCTGAACTTCTGATTTCCCTCCTCTGTCGCTTCTTTACGTCACCGTGTTTGTTGTTGGCACTACAAGTGGCAGGCTTGTAGTGCCGTCGAGTGGCCCTGGTTAATTGGCGTCTGAAGTCTGTCACTGCCTCCCACTTCCATCTGGAAGCCATCTTCTCGAGTATGAAATATGTTTGTCCGGAGGCAGCCACTCTCTGCATTATCTACCCCTTTCGTCTGTCACGGTCTATAAAATGCAATCTGAGATGATTTTGTGGTGAAATTCTGAGTTGTTTTGGATGAGCCCGTCTCACTAAAAATAGACTTCTTAAAAGTGACACAGGACACGTTTGAATCTAAGCAAAACTGCTCTTTCGTTGAAACGCATCTCACTCCAGACCCACTGTTGAATTCCTCAAAGACATTAACTCTACAAACTAACCAAACGTCAGGCTGTTTTCATTTGCAGCGCCCCAACTTTTATATTCTAAAGGCCTCTGGTCGTCATCTGTGTATTTTCTATCTTTAACTACCATCTAAAACTGCCCCTTTTCCAGCCAACGTCTGCATCAACCACAAAGTAGCTGCCATAAGCGTGCCCTCTTTTTACGCAGATAATGTCTCTGCAGATGTGAGGGAGCCAGATGGGTTGCCATGGGCGCAACTGGGTGTGATTTCCTCTGTCTGGTTTTCCTCACAGTCCGGCTTCCCCTGAGGGACCCCGTTTTTAAAAACAGCCCTCTGTAGCTCAGCACAGTCAGTCAGCCGACCCCGTCAAAAAACCCGGAGCTGCGGGAGCTCCATGTGCAGAGAAACCCTATATGTCTGCAAGGCTCCTAATTTTCAGGGGCACTGCACGGGGCTCACAGGATTTGATTAAAAGATTTGGTTGAATTTTCCACTGAGGAAGTGAAGGTGGAGCGGTCACGAAACCACTCATAAGCACTCATCCTACTTAATTTGTATGTTTTGGCTCAGATCATAAATTCCACCTATAGAGAGAACAGTTTCTGTCTAGGCTGGTTTCAAGCCTCATACAAGGAAGGCCTGAGTGAAGAGCTCCCTCCTCACTCACTTATTTTAAGGACAAACAAAGAAAGGTCAGGAATGCAGACCAGAGTTGACCTGAGAACACAGTGATCCCTCTCCAAAGCCCCCAAACCTCATGCCTCTGTGATGTTATTATTAGAAAGATGAGAGCTGTATGAGTGCTACAACTGCTGCTAGTCCTGCCATTATTATCACTGCAACGAATACCATGATGTAGTACAACGACTGCCATCATCGCTGACCTGCATCTATCAAGAAATGGCATAATTGAATAGCACATTTCATACATCACTGTGCTTTACGGGATAAAACCACAGCAAACTTTAATGTGGCTGTTTGGGAGAAAAGCTGATTTTTGAGTCTCAATTGAGTTCACAATTCATCAAAAACTGACACTTTGGGATCGTTGAGCCATCCTACAGTGTGTCCATTTTTTAAGGAGTTTGGAATGAGACTACAAAATCAACTTTTCTTACAAACAACACCTTTAAAGATGTGCAATTCAAAAGAGTTAAAGTACAAGAGACAGAGTTTTAAAGTGAACCATAGTGTGTTGTAAGTCAAGTGGTGAAAAAGACAAAAAAAATACAGTAAATAATTTAGATGCACAATGAAGTTTAAGTTCAAATTAAAATGTAGACACATTGAATATAGGTAGTTTAAAAGCTGAGTAAGAGGATTATGCTTTTAGCTGTTTCTGGTTAAAGCGGAGGCTTTCACACATAAGTCAAAACCTCAAGGCACATCTGTAATCCAATCTGTGTGAAATAGCCTCTATAACACGTGTTATCTCATCACTCTCCACATTTATTCTTTATTACAACTATAATACTGAATGAATGAAATGATCCAAAAATGCACTCAGTAAATTACACAAAAGGAGCAACACAGGCATTTAAACTAGGTCACAAAATCAAAAGTGGGTTAACTGTAAAAAAGGGGGCGACAGAAGAGAAAAGTGTATGTTAAAAATAATGCATGTTTGTAACAAAATCCCCTGGCACAGCTGGACTCCCTTGATGGTACACAATTTGGGACCCACCAGGTTAGACTATGCACAGTAGTTTTTTTTTTTTAGTTTTATAGTTTTAAAAGTGGTCAGAGTCTGGACTTGTCTAATATGAACTGGGAGGTTATTTCAGGTCTGGGGGTTGGACGATATTAAAATGATGCTCCGCCTGGCTGGTCGCAGACGTCCTCAGGGTTCTCCGAGGTTCATATGGCAGAAGCATGTCTGAGATGGATTTCTGCCCAGAGCCAAGCAGTGATCTGTAGACGAGAGGCAAGATTTGGAAGTCAGTTCTCTGAGTTACTGGTAGCCAGCATCAGGATTTTAGAACCGATGTGATACAGTAAGATTTCTCGAGTGCTTGCTTCAAAAAGAAGACACAAGCTGGTAGTTGAACACATTATACTGACAATAGAATGAGTTTAGAATGATTTAAGAGTTTCTTTTTAAAAACATTTCTAATGGTTCTCATCAGCAGGTCACCACGTCAGAAGCTTTCAAATGGTTTTCACACGACGACTGAGAAAACTCCCACTGAGCATCTTATGATGAAGACCATGAGCTTTAAAAAAAAACAGCAAGTGGACCTTGAGTTATTGATTATTTTTGTCAAACTTGTAAACTCTTGTGTCTAATATTTATTCAGACACAGTGGTGGAAGAAGTACTCTGATCTCTCATGAAAGTAAAAGTAAAAATACCAGTGTGGTACTCTACTATAAGTAAAAGTCATGCGTTTAAAATATTACTTAAGTAAATGTACATAAGACTTAGCAAGATATCTCCTCGAAGTAAGAAAACTAACCATTCTTTACAATTATAAATTACATGTATATACAGTAATTCTACATGGCGTTGATATTTCCTGCCCTCCTTCAGTCATTCATGAGCTGTTAACAATGGATGTCTTCTGCTAGTTGCTAAAATAACAATATTATCTGTTTAATTCAAATACTGTGCACCTTAAAGATAATTTATTGTACATTTTATTACTATATCATTATCATGTCAGGAACACAGTCTCTGGTGACCGGTGGTACTCAACAGCAGGGATTTCCTCCCAGGCTGCAGCTGCTCCTGTAACTCTACAAAGTTAATAAATAGGCCATCATTTGAGCAATACAGCAGTGGAGAGGAAATGTTAATGAGCAGAGAAACCTCAGGAAATGATTGGCGCTATCAACGGAACTGTATGTCAGAAAGATCTAATTAGGAATAAAAGTTGTGGGAAAGCAGTTAAAGCGGCTGGTATACATGCTGTCAATGGATTAAACCTTCCAACATTCATTAATCATATTACAAGGGGACATTTGTGCTGATGTCATAATAAAGGATGAGATTAGGAAACCGTTGATGCAGATTCAATAATATTTATTAAAGGACAAGTTCACCCAAAGATGAAAATTCCGCCATTATCTGCATAACACTGTTGGAGCGTTCTCCTAAACAGCTGAAGCAGATGGGAACTTGTTTTAAAATGTAAAATACAAACAATAAAAAGTAAATATAAAATGGTTCCATACAGCTTATGTGGCGTGATCCAAGTCCCCAGAAGCGCTGATATCACAAACTAATTTAAAAAGACGTTAGCCAGCTGGAGCTCTTGCATCAGCTTCAGACGGGGTTACAGACTAATGCTTTTAGCTTAGATGCTACAGTGAAGATTTTTGGCTTTAAAAAGGCTGAAAATAACATCAAATCAATCAATATCTGGGCTTCTGCAGACTTGGATTATGCCAGACGAGCTGTATGGAACCCTTTTCTGTTTTCTTTATTTTTCTTCAAAGTCCCCATCTACTTCAGTTGTCAGGAAATTGCTGCAACACTTGTTTTGCTGTGAAGCTCCAGAATGAATGACTTTATTTTGAACCAAACGTCAACACAACATAATAGGAAACAAACAAAACAGAGGTAACACTGTCCAAAAAGGAGTAGGTAGAAGTAAAACTTACATATGAATCCCTTCCCCCTTTCTCACTTTTCTTCTTTTATTTCAACAAATTCTCAAATGTATTTACAACTAATAAACAAACAACTATCCCCAGTTTATTTGCCACCCTGCCCAGTTTATTTGCCACAATGTTAGTAAATCAAGACTGATTTTTTTTTTCATTTTGGGGTGACGTTACCCTTTAAAGAAGTTTTTTTTTTCTTCACTGTGACACACCGCAGACAGTTACTACATTTCATCTGTTCTTTTTTATTTGGATTGTTTTATTTTTGTCACTCAGTTTCAGTCACTGACTCAAGCTTTGGTCACTGACATTTTTTACATTTAAGAGTTCAGAAGTGGTTGAATAAAACAGACTGCTCGTCGCACTAACAGGAAGAGAAACAGCTGCTGTTTAAAAGAAACGCTGTAAATGTTTGGACTCCATCAGCAGGCTCGATCTCACTGCCTGCTGACACACCAGTGACTCAGAACAAGAGAAAAGACGACCACAAAGACGTTTATATCATGTTGGTTCGGTGTGTTACACGGGCAGAAAAAAAAAAAAAAAGGTTTGCATTGCTGTTTTATTTTTCAAAAATATTTTGATGGGGGAGGGTAAGACCTCAAGAACAACAAAACGTTTCCCTCAAACACAGTTTGGTCTTGATGCTCATATTTTTCCTTGAATAAACACAAATGCATCCGCATACATATGATTGAAAAAGTACATGTAGCCTACATATCTTGGTTTTGGATGGGTACATAATGATACACAGTTGCCCTTTGAAATGTGACGGTACACATCCATGGATTGATCTTCAATACAGATTTCAAAGTTGTGCTATTGATCTTCTGCCAGTGTTTCTTTTTCTCTTTTTTTTCTTCTCAGACTAGCAGATTTTACAGGAAGAAAAAAAAAATTGTATAACTATTCTCCTCTCGAAGAGCAAGCAATAACACTGAACAGTTCATTCATAAAGAGGGACGGGGGGAAAAAAAAGCACCAGAGGAACTGAAATCATCTTCAGTCATATGTCACCTCTTTGTCATTTTTCATGAGAGCGAGAGCCAGTGTCCTGTGCTTCCTCTGTGCCAAGCTGTGTGAAGGCCCCTCTGTCTCTCTCCCTGCTCTGAGTCCTTGGGTGAAACTGTCTCTTGAACAGGGCTCGTCACCGTTTCAGGATGAGACAGGTGTCCGTTAGATGTGCGGCGGCCTGTCACACGCAGCCGTTCTCCTGCCTGGGCTTGTGCACCACGGGGGTGTGTGGAGGGTAGAGGGAAGGGGCCAGCGTGCACAGGAACCCAGCCAGCAGCGTGAGGCCCAGTCCGCCCCACGCGCAGAACATGGACCAGCCGTACCCGTGGCTGATGTCCTCCGGTATCCCGAACATGTAGCGGGGGTAGCGGGACAGTTCAAAGTTGATCCCGGCCACACATGTGCAGAGGGATATTATGCAGCACGTCCCTGGCAGAGAGATGGAAGGGGGGAAAAAAAAACAAGTCAGACACCCCACTGATGCATCGCTTCACCCTCTCCTTAACTAAGACCTCACTGCCCCTCCGTGGTGATGCGGGGTAGTGCTCTTTATGTAAAGTGCATCTCACCTCCCATGAGGAAGAGGAGTCCAGCGACATACTGCATCAGATCATGCTCCTTGCAGCAGCCCAGCACGCCTATGATCCAGCCGAACAGGATGATGGAGATGGCCATGCCTATGAAGCTGGCCGTCATCCTCTGGAGGTCTGCAAAGAGACGAGAGAGTGTTTGTTGGGGGTGATGTCAAGTTTCTCGACATTGATTCATCGGATTATGAGATGGGGGGGGAGGGACACAAAAACAAAAATATAACTCACGGAGCGCGTGCCACTCATCCTGCCTTATTGTCTTCGTCAGATTGATTGGCAGATTTCTGGGCAACGCTGATGATGAGTAGTAGTATTTTATTGGAGTGCAGCGCGGAACCAATCCTGTGGATGTAAACAACACAAAGAGGATGTCACATAAGCGCTGAGATCAGATGGAGGGGATATCACAAGGCTTTCTCTATCCCTCTCTCCCTCTGCTGCCCCCCCTCTAAAAAAGAAAAAGCACCCAACCTCCCCTCCTCCCCCGCCACCCACCCACCCACCCACACCATTGTGGAGTAGCTTATTGTACGCATCTCGAGGCTTCTGTTACTACAGCTTGCCCTTTTGTGCTGGAAAATATCACAGCGCGTCGAGTGCGCTGTAACTGTACTCCGCGCGTCGGTGCTGCGTAGGCCTCGAGGGTCTGTGCGCAGCATCAGCACCTCGGATAGCGCATTCAAAGTACCTACCGATGGCGCTTCTCCAGTCACACAGTAACAAAACACACGTCCAGAGCATTAAACGCACAGTATGTGGTCCCTCAAAAGACAAACCTTTAAAGATCAAATCCTCCGTCTCCAGGTCGAATCCCCCCCGGTGGCACTTTCTCCACAGTCCGGTGATGGTGGAGTTGTACTGCCGACTGCAGAGGGACTCCATGGCCGGGGCAGGAGGCAAGAAGTGCCGCTTCGCCCGCAGCAGCATCTCGCCGCCGACGCTGGAGCCCCTCCTCTCCACATTTTTCTCCTTCGGCAACATGCGAAGTGGCAGGTTGTTGTTGGAGATGTAGATGTATCCGGGGTCGTTTCTTTTGTTTGAATAATTCTTGCAGCGTTCCCGGTGCCTCCTCGCGTCCGTCTCGTACCAGTTGTCAGTGCTGATCGCTATCGCAATCAGTCCCAAAGCGCAAAACGCCAAAAAGAGACCCGCCACGGTTAAAGTCCTCATCGCAGCCATGTTCCATGCGTATCTCGCCTCGGCGCCGTGATAATTCCACGGGACAGCAGGACTCCGCTCCCGGCTGATGCTGTCAGTATCTGAGGCGGGGAGGAAATTCAGCAATACGTGGAAATGTGACCTGCAGACGAATCCCAGAAGCCCTCATTTCTCTGTTTTGTCAACCACAACCGAAACAGAGCCAAAATTCCGAGGCAGGAATGGATAAATAAATACATTTGGGCCTCGATGAGCTATTTTGGTTGTCTCATCTATGCCCCTGAACTCAGTCTAGCCTAGATACTGGTCAGTCCAACATTTCTTTCCAGTAGATGGAGACAGAGCAAATATTTGAAAGCACAACAAGCCCCGGGCCTGCACTCACGCATGATCATGTAGGAGATGGTTCGGTAGTAGAGGAAGTGCCCTCCCTCACGTTTTCATACATATCCCAGCTGCTGTTGTCTTCAGCCTTCAGTTGTGAAAGACTGATCCTATTAAAACCACACAGAGGGCCTCATCTTTCTCTGGGTGGTGTACAGGAAGCTGTTTCATCACATCCAGCATCTCGCCTGTGGTAACTTTCCATCATCATCATGTTTAAAAAAAAAAAAAAAAAATCGGCAACAGTTTGGATCATTGTGTAATTTTGAGAGAAGTCTTAGAAATACAAAAACACCTGCAGTACATTATGTGACTTAAGCATTAGTCTCCTGTTAATAATGTCTGCTCATAAGAGATGTGTTTTATTCTAGATATTTTGGGGCAACATTTTGTAAAACACAAAGTGTCAGTGACACATAAGGTCTGGATGTCTCAGTCACGTTAACACTGGTTTCATTCTCTTGGTCAACACTTCCTCAATTGAAACCAGAATGCCAAACTAAAAGAGGAACAAGTCCGATTCCAAACTTCGCTTTTGGTTTCACCCCCTGTGCTCAGTAAGTCTTCGTGAAAAATTCCAGCATGAATAAATCTTGCCGGGGATTCTGTTATTTATGTCGCTGACAGTAAGAAAACAAGCATAGCAGATTTTCCTGCACAGCAAAAGGTTTTTAACTTATTATATACATCCATTAAATAGTGATGACCTTATATTTGTGTTTTTTTTTTTCTTGTGTTAGTATGGAGAGCAGGATTAGAGTTAATGTTGCTCTAAGGTCACATCAGATCTTGAACTCCCGAGGGGGGAAGTTGAAGCAAACAAGTGCATGGATGTGGCACTGGACCTGTGTGATTGGAAATAATGCTAATAGCGTGCCTCACCCTTTAAACAGCACATTACCTGCCGCTACTTTCCACTTTTTTCCCAGATGTTTTGAATAATTACAGATATATTGTAGGTTCCTCTAATCTGCTCTCAAAAAGAGGAATCATTCTGAGTTATTGTACAATCATACCTCTTAATTGTGCACTAAAATGCATGTGAACATGATTGGCTCACGCTGTTCACCACACTCGGCCATCAGGAACTGGCTGATCACTTGAATTTGGAGACTGGATGATACGAACGCAGACGGTATAGGGTCCAGCTTTCAGTTCCCATTTGTCTGGTGAAGTCAGTGCACGGCGACATTGCGTATGTCTCTGTGAAGCAATAAGAAAAAGTTAACATTCATCACAAGCTCCAAGGACCAAGAGTCTCATGCTGCCTTGTTTACATGATGGACGGATATGTCATATCACCTGTAAGTGTTGCTGTTTTATTGTCTCTTGGGTCGATGTTTGTGACACTGAGAGGGTGTTTCACTGTTCGTTCTGTGTGCCTCTGCAGCTGTTTCAAAAAACAGACATTTGACAACAGACCAAAAAAAGGACATTTTCAAGTAACAAAGTAGATTATAGTGACCAAAGTAGGACAAGTATGGGTGAGAAGAGAAGACTTGTTCGTTTTTTTTTTTCTCTTTAAAGGACATATACTTTAGTAACCCTGAACAAACATGTCTATATGGACCCATGTCCCCTGTGATCTGGTCTGTTCTGGTGCTTTATTTTTTTTTTTTATCACTCCGTCTTTATCTTCTATCACAAGTGAGGCTGGTTGACATATTAACAAGATGAGAGAGACTTTTGATATCATAATCTCATGATGTGCCTTACATGTTGTCTTTTCCCCCGGTTATGAAGGCTGCGCTACAGTTTGTGCGTCTGTGTTTGTGTATTACAAATATATAAAGCATATACTGCCAAGAAAGTTTTTATTTAAAGGGAAACTTCACCAATTTTACACATCAAAGTGTGTTTACAGGTCTTGGGGAAGATTAATGCTTATGTGAAGTAAAAGTATCTTATCTAAGGGGTATAAAGCCTTTTATGGCTCGAGAGGAAGCGGCATGTAATCTGAAAAAACTGCCTCCAGTGATGTCACTCAGGGGCTTAATTGCATTGTGGGTAAAATAGGCAGCAGGTTTTGTAAATGAAGATGGATATGCAGGCAATGTCTTTGGTTCTGCTGGATCAATTCAAATAATTTGTTTGTAAACCATAATGAGTCTGACAGTTTTATAATAGCACATTGAAAACCAGTGGACTGCTTTTCAAAACCTGCCACCTACATTACCCATAATGCAATTTAGGGGTTGTGTGACATCTTTGGAGGCAAATTTATCAGATTACATGCAGCTTCTTCTGGAGCCATAGAAGTCTTCATGTTGCTTTTTCTCACAAATGTATTAGTACCCTAAAAGACATGTAAACACACTTTAATGTGTGAGTTACCCTTTAAAGTCAGTTAAATCGTTTTATATGAAGTGATTTAGAGAAAATATTTTATGTATTACGATGTAGCCTAAATATATATCGATCTTGTTTACAGGCTCTATTGCTCAGTAGATTAAATAAATTCTTATGCTTGAACTGATTCCTTTTTCACCTCACTTTAGCAGGACAAAGAGACACAACTTTTACTTTTCTCTCTGACAAATTTGAATGAATTATTTCCCTTCAAAGGCTTCAGAGGAAATCCTTCCAAATGAACCTGAGGATTACCGACCCCCTGCAGAGCTGTACCCTTACCTCACTAATGCGGGGGAGATTTATGAAGGTGAGACATCGGGATTTAACAGTTGAAAAAAGCATGATTATCTACATGACTGAGTGCCTTACAGTGCGGCACAGTTCCTGAGTGCCTGTATACCTTCTGTCACTTTTCAGACCAGAGGTGGACCTACCACCCTGACCGCGTCCAGCAAACAGACTTTGACAATTCTCCAGTGAATCATCTCACAGAGCTTCAGTCTGTATCTCCTCAACAACTGATCCCACCCTACCGCTACAGCAGTGAGCCTCTGCCCCTTCACCTGGATCCACCGCTCGGACCTCTCTCTGTGTCACCACAGGTAAGGTTTTGTGTGTGAGGAAGTGAATGGTGGTGTGAGTGTGAAAAGACACAATCTCCTCATATGTGGTTTAAGATACTGATAAGGATATGTTGTCTATGATTATACACATACGTACCAAAGCTAAACCAACATCCTAAAGCAGGAAAAAGCTCCCTGAATACGAGGTCAGTTTTGAATGTGATCTTAATATTGGTATGCAGCTTATGAAAAAGTCACATCACATGATTCACGCAAGTCGTCTCACAGTTTTTTCTCGGAGTAAGGAACAGAAGCAGAACAGAAAGAAGTAAACTGATGCAGAAAAACGTGGGTTTTGTTGCTTTTTCTTACTTATTTTTCGTAATTGGTTAAGTTGTAATGTAACAGAGCCCCTTGTGAAGATAAAATGATGGTGGATTAAAAAGCTTACTAGAGCTATCCCTAATGATTGTTCACTTATCATCTAAAATCTGTTGATTACATTTTTGCTCAACTGATAATTGTGGAAAAAAAAGAGCTCAAGCTGACTCCTTTAAGCTGCTCGATCAATCCAACCAGCCATCAACAACCCAGTGATATTCAGTTCACTATCATATAAGGACATCAGCAAATATTCACAAATAAAGGAGCTAAGAATCGACTGACAGCATTGTTGATTAATATTCTGTGAGTCGAATAATCAACAAATCATTTCAACATCATCATTTTCTAGGGTTACTATACATGAATGTGTGGTTGCACATGCTGCATGTCAAAGTGAAAAGGTTCTTTGGACTAAATCTCTTGCTGCCACAATAATAACAAAACAATACATTTCAAGGAATTACCCTAAAAAAAAAAACATCATGGATTTAGCTCACTTATAATCTAACAAAAAAAAGGGCTTTGATCTCTACAAAGACAGTGCATGATGTTGGGGATATTTTCACTGAAATGTCATCTGCACCACACAGTCTTGCTGAGCATTGAAATCTATTTTGGCAGAGTTACTTCCTCTTTTGGAACAATGACAGTGTTTTAACGAAAATGTCAGATGGATTGCAACACAACACCCATTGCAGCTCTAACACTCCTTAATGTGAACTCGAACTATGACATGCCTTTATATCTCTTCTAAAGATCCCATATTACACCCAATCCCTGGTTTACCAGTACCAGCCTTCTGCCTCACCTGGCCATTACTACTCAGAAGAGGAACAGCGAGGAATGAGTCCCCCGCTTGAGGTATCAGATGGGGACGATGAATTTGAAGACCACAATCACTCCTCCTTCAGGAAAGACACTAGTGAGTGTTTCCAAATTTTGTACTGAAATCAAATGTACTGAAAGACAGCATTTCTTTAATGAATCAATTTTCTTCAAATCCAGGCAACAAGAAGAAAATCCGCTTGTACCAGTTCCTCCTGGACTTGCTCAGAAATGGTGACATGAGTGACAGTATCTGGTGGGTGGACCAGGACAAGGGCATCTTTCAATTCTCCACAAAATACAAAGAAGTTCTGGCCAGCCACTGGGGTACTCAGAAAGGAAACCGCAAAAAAATGACCTACCAAAAAATGGCTCGAGCTCTGAGGAACTATGGTAAAACTGGAGAGATTAAAAAAGTAAAGAAGAAGTTAACCTACCAGTTCAGTGAGGCAGTGCTGAGGAACATCTACATACGCCAGTATCCTCACTGATGAGGGAGCAAATGCTGTCTTTGATTACGCTGAAATCACTAAACTAGCCAAGATTGTGTTTTGCCTGTTTGCTATGTACTTAGTTTTTCTACCAAGTTTTCCTACCTATTTATTTGTGATGCACATCCTCTATTGCTTCCATATGAATTGCTTTATTACATACTCAAATTAAGTTTCTGCTTTTGTGTCTGCAAAGATTAAAGGATAATGACACATCAGGGAAAGTAAAAAAAATACATATTTTTTGTCTAGAATGTGTAAATAAATATTATGTTCTATTGTTTTTGTCAAATTACTCAAATAAACTGAATTCTCCTTTAAAAATGCACATAACATTTCAGAGCATGGTGTAGCCTATTTCTAAATTGGGCAACATGGTTGATAATTATCTTATTGAGGGCAAGCTGAATAATGATAAGTCAATTGAAAGAAAATTAATAACCAACATCTGTTGTGTCCTGCTTCTGAAATATCTG
Organism: Acanthopagrus latus; assembly: GCF_904848185.1. Taxonomy (NCBI): domain Eukaryota; kingdom Metazoa; phylum Chordata; class Actinopteri; order Spariformes; family Sparidae; genus Acanthopagrus; species Acanthopagrus latus. The sequence continues at coordinate 12,185,556 of NC_051046.1, forward strand.
CATTTGCTGCTTTTCTTGGTCATTTATGACAGTAAATAAAGAGTCTTTGGATTTAAGACCGCAGGTTTGAAAAACATTTTTCTTCTACATTTTATAGATTAAATAATTGATAAATGAATCATAAATATATAAATAATGTTACTGGATACCAAAAATATTCAGTAGTTGCAGCCCTAATCTTATTGATTTAAAGCCTTGTGAAAAAGCTTCCAAGACAGTCATACAATACTGTCACATGAATAAAGAAGACAGTAAATGGTGTAAATTGATTTAAAAATAAGTCCAAGATCTAAAAACAAATAAACAGAACAACAAGTCACAGACAACAAACATGCATGTCATGCAAGAACGTAATACATTGTTTTCTAATACTAAAGGTGTGTGGAGTGTGTGTGTACCTGTGAAAATCTGGCAGCTGGAAAGGCCTTGATCAAAAACTGTGCTTCATTCCACACAGTCCTGGAAAAAGGGTAACAAACCACTGATAAATACACATCAAGGGAAATTCACAGAGTGCAAAAAGATGACTACAGTGCAAGCACTGGCTGAGTCTGTAGGATCAGACAAAACAGGGAACCACAGACATGAGCCATGGTCAGAAAGAGACATAAAAATAATGTGCGATAGCTATGTAAAATCTGAATCACGTTCATTTCCATGTAGGTTTATATATTAGGAATATGCCTCATGGCAACAAAAACATTTGTACATAAGAAACATAAGAAAAAGGAAAAATGAACGAAATAAAAATCAAGAATCACAAATATAAAATAGAATAAACATCAAAGATAGACGAGTTATTGATGTGCTCAAGAGTTACCACATTTACAACTGATTTACAACTTTAAGATTGACCCACAGTTAGCCTACCTTATTTTGAAGCACAGTGGTTCCGTTTTGATCGATGTTTCCAGCCGGACTGTTACTATGTTACACAGACTTAACTATTAGTTCAATTTAATCACCTCATAAAAAATACAGGGCAAACAGATGGCATCGTTATAATGTAAGTAATACATTTCTATAAGAACGCGAGCACAAATATATAATTTATAACGTTACTTTTAAGGGTTTGCATTTCCCAACGAGCGGGTAGATTTTAAAGGACCACTCCCAGAACAGCTTCCGCGACGTCACGTGAATTAGCCAATCAGAGCTCAGATGTTGTTTCGGTGCAAATTTCAAACGCCGTCGAGTCGACAAACGAACGGGCAGCCCGACAGCCGTAGTTATTAACGTAGTTTAAGCCCGCTTTTGCTTTAGGGAATATTGTTTTTTTTGTTGTTTTTTTTTTTTAGCTGTCTGCGGTGACACCATGAGAGTGAGGTTAGTAATTAACATTTGTATTAAGTACAGTTTGAATTGTTTACGATAACAATGGATTAAGTTAATCATTTAACCAACTAAACGTTACTTCCTGATTGGCCCGTTGACTTTAGATAGAGCTAAGTTAATGTTAGCTTTACTCTGAGCAGGTCGCACACAACGTGTGTCATGTCTTTGCCGTTTGGGTCTGTTGAAATGAGTATTTTTGAACGGTAATTATATTGTCTGTTCATCTCATATCACTCATGCTGCTCATTAGCTGGCCTTTTTAACGTTACAACTAATGCTACAATACAGCGTCTGGTAAATAATGTAGCTAATGCTAACTTGCTCAGGATTGTGGCATCTGATGTTAGCTCTGTTCTGCTAACAGACTCCCTCAAATTATTTAAAATTAACGTTGCTCACTCTCACTAATGTTGATACTGGACCGGTTTGACTGGTAACAGGTGTCTTCACCTGAAATTGATCCACTGAAACAACTGCTTTTCTTCCAGTGAAGTCCACGCAGCAGAGTCTGTTGCCTACCTCAACAGAGCACTAGTCAGGCTGCAGGATATTTGGGAAGAAATCGGGATCCCAGAGGAGCAGCGCTTACAGAGAACCAATGAGGTTCACAAGCACATTAAAGTGAGTCGTATTTCAGTTTACATAGGGTATGTATGGATCCTGACCCCACAGAGCTAAGGAACTGTAACATTTTTGTTTCCTGTGTCTGGCAGGGTTTGCTGGATCTAATGATTGCAGAAGAAGAGGAGCTCAAGAAGAGATTACTGAAAAACATTGAAGCCTGTATCAAGGAACTTAAAAGTTTGTGCAGTGAACTTCAGCTGCCCCCCTTTGAGGTATGATCACCTTTTGAATATGTGCTTGTTTTCTTAAACCTGTCTGGGGAAATTATTACCCAGTTTTGACTAACGTTCTGGATTTTTCTGAAGGAGGTGGAAGGCTGCACCATGTTGCAGATGGAAAAGAATAGCCGCACACGTCTAGAGTTGATGCAGGAGCACAAGAAGCAAAGAATGGAAGAGCTTAAGGGCCTCATTAGCAAAGACACTGAGCTGTGCGGTATTTTGTGCACTACCCCATTTTGCATTGACCAGAACTCCATCCCATCACTGCAGCAGCTGAAGACTTATCATGCCTACCTGGATGATCTGACCAAAGAGAAGGTCTTACTTACTGTCTGTTTTTCTTAATAACTCACTTGTAATTTTTATTAGGCTTATAACCTGGCTTTTATTTTCAGGAGCGACGTCATGATGAATTTGTGAGCGTCAAAAAAGAGATCATTGTATGCATGGATGATCTGGAGCAGCATCCAGAGACCAGTTTTGAGACAGATGTGATGTGTGAGGACGAGGAGGCATTTTGTCTGTCGGATGACAACATTGCTGCTCTTAAATTACTCCTCAGTCAGGTGAGTTTTATGATCATTTTCTTCCAGCCATTTGTTAATTCAGCAGTGTACAACATCATGTGTTTATATAATCATATTATAATGATTGATGCTTTTTATGCCTCTTCAGTTACAAGACCGTAAGACTGAGAATGAGCGCCGCTGTTCGGCTTTCCGAACTAAGATCCAGGAGCTTTGGGAAAGGCTTCATATTCCCCAGGAGGAGAGGGAAGCCCTCTCTGAGCATATGGTCATGTCAAAGAAGAGAAACATTGAAGCAGTAAGAAATATACCACATGTGGTCATTTATACGAATGATAAGTGATTCAGACAGCATAGCAGTTTATGTGCAACACAACCCAAATATTCCCATGACAAATTTAAATAAATATGCACTCTGTTTTTGCAGCTCCGGGCTGAGGTTGAGCGTCTAGAGGTGCTGAAAATGCAAAGCATGAGAAGTGTCATTGAGTCCATCAGAGCTGAGATTGCTCTCTACTGGGAGAAATGCTTCTACAGTCAAGAGCAACAGCAAGCCTTTTTTCCATATCATGCTGGTGAGTAATGTCCTCAAAGTGAATATACCAAATTAATAATCACGAAGGGAGTGTGGGTCTCAGTGCATCATGTCTTCTTTCCACAGATGATTTCACTGAAGAGCTTCTCAACCTGCATGAGGCCGAGGTCAAGACCCTGGAGAAGTATTACATCGACCACCAAGAACTTTTTGAGGGAGTCGCTAAGTGGCGGGAGAATTGGACCCTGTACTTGGAGCTTGACGTAAGTACCATTGTCATGAATTTAGTGGGGAGACATTCAAAACAAACTTCCCTTGGTGTGTTAAGGTGGCGATGTGTGTACTTTCCTTGTCAGAAAAAGGCTAATGATCCTGGAAGGTTCAACAACCGAGGTGGGAACCTTCTGAAAGAAGAGAAGCAGAGAACCGACCTGCAGAAAAGTTTGCCCAAGGTAAGGAAACATTCAAATGTGTACTCCTATGAGTAACTGTAAGTGGTAATTCAAAAGAAAGAAAATGAGTCAAATTAGGTTAATGAACAATGAAACAGATGAGCACAAGGAAAGCCTTATGTGAAGAGAGTGAAAACAGCTGAGGTAGTTGGTGCATCGCTAGGTTTGGCCAACAGATGGCGACATTAAACATTAATCTCAGTCTGTTGATCCTGCGAAAACAGTTGTGCACAAGATTTTGACATGTGAATGGCAATTTAGAGATTTAGCATGATTACAACAACTGTTTGTTTCAGCTGGAAAAGACTCTGAAGACCCAAATTGATGCTTGGGAGCAGGAGCATAACAAGGAATTCCTGGTCAATGGACAGAAATTTCTTGAATACGTGCAGCAGCAGTGGGAGCACCACCACACTGAAAAGGAGAAGGAGAAACTGGAAAGGGTATATTATTTATCTGATTTTAAAAACTGCACTCTTTAATATCACTGTCACAAATGTGTTGTCTGTATTTATGACTACATTTGTGTGTCTTTTGAAATAGCAACTGAAGAAAACTAAACAGACACAGGAGGACATGCTATATGGAACTGCAAAGAGAACACCATCCAAAAGGCGGATAGCAGGGACACCCACACCCGGAAAAGTAAGAAGGGTAAGATGGTTTTATTATTATGTGATTATTTCATGTGCATTGCCACCATCTGACTGCACCTGGATGAATTGACCCATCTTGCTTTCTCTGTTTACTTAGTTCAATGGCACCTCAACCCTCTCCACTCCAACCAGCTTCCTTAATTCAGGCCTCGGTGGAACTATGTGCCAGTCCTCCATCCAGAAACCACCTCTATCTGCCAGCAAGGTACGCTCACTGTCTTTCTCATGAGTCATCTCACCGACGAAATTCACATGTGGCCTGTCAGACTTTGAGGTTGGCTCTGTATCACACCCTTCTACCAAAAACTGCTCTTGTGATACTTGGCACCATGAGTTCACTGAGGATGATTCGTGCTGTTTTTCATTTTCCAGATAATGTGCAAGTGTGTGGGTTTTTTTGTTTGTTTGTTTTTTTGGGGGGGTTTTTGTATTAAAATGAAAAATGTCGCAAAAAACACATTATCATTCTAGTTGGTCTTGTTGTAGGGTCTTGGCCTGCGAACCCCTGGACATGGAAAAACTCCCCGTTTACTAGACCGAAACAAGGAAAACGTCTCCCATCTTAGAAATACACCAAGTGGCGCACTAAGGTCTCAGGATACTCAAGATCACACCTTCACCTTTAACTCTTTTGCTGGCTCCTATTCGGACTTTGCGGTAATGTGGTTTTACATCTATTTCGTCCAAACAACCAAAACGAATCCAAAATCTATTTCAGAAAAAATACTACATTTCCTTTGATTTCAGTACTTGGTGTACTTTAGTATTTTCAGTAACACTAAGAGGAATCTTGTATTTTCAAGTCTGTGGGATGAAAAAATAATTTCAGTTGCCAACCGGACTTGAAAGTCTTTGGAATTACATTTTGTAAATCTGAAGGAAGATTTTCCCTTTTTGAGATCAGCTAAAAAGCAACCATACATACCTCTGCTAAGACTGCAAAATTGAGTGAATTTTTAGAAACAAATAATTTGCCGCAAAGACACATGAGTACATATAACAGTTTTTTTTAATTCAAGTTGGGGCAGCATGTCATGAGAAAACAGTGAAAAAGCTCTCATACTCTACTGTAAATCCTGACAGTCAAGTCGACCAAGACTTGTTCCCCAGGTCACAGTTAAACTTTACACGACATTTACAAAAAAGTTTCCAAAATGACTTAGCATTTCATATTATCATGTTACATGTTTTTCTGTGAATGAGACACATTGACTTGTATATTCACTCATCTGACATGTTAAATATAAAGATACTGACAATTAAATTTGACTTTTTTTTAAACAGAGGGACCTCTCAGAGGCTTCTAAATCCAATGTGAAGGCCGGGATGCTGAACTCTACTGTTAGTCATCAGTGAAGAATCACAGCATTGGCTCCTGTGCCAGGAGTCATCCAGCGCAGCAATGGTTTGGTGTAGTTTCATAGAGTGGGCATGAGGGAGCTTAAACTCTTTTTTTAAGCAATGTAAATATTTTAATGTGTCTCCATCAAACGTGTTTCTAAACTTCAGGGTTTGTGCTGCAGCAGCTTCCTCTGCTGTATGTGTTATGTGGCAAGTTAATGATATTTGTATCAAGGCTGTTGTGGCTTTTTATTTGAGATTTTTCATTTAGGTTGACAGCCTTCATAAGCAAAATGTTTTTTTTTTTTACCATATCTAGAGCACTACATTATTTTAGTACTGCAGCAGTTACCCAGTGCATCGTGATTTTCTTCCTCCAGCTGGAATGACAGCTATATTTTCTCTTCAGGATCTAAATATTTTGAATGCTTCTTTTTAAAGTTGAGCTGTAAATAAACGTTCTAAAAAACGTGCATCTAAAAGAGTGTGTCTGTTTATCTTGTTGCCTCCTATAGTTTAACTGAATGGTTTAAAACTAGTTCCTACAGTTGAGTTGTACATGTTTAGTTTACCCTGATTCAGAAGGCGGTAGCTTTTAAGTATTTGATAGTGTCATTGGTACATATACCTTTTCTTTCTTTTTTTTTTTATTTAGATATGAAAATGATCATTTCTCCATGTAGACTAGAAATGAAAAGATTAAGCCATGCGTGTCATGAGTTCTTCGAGCGCCCTCTCCCGGTGATTTTCATGAACAAGCAGCACTTCTTTGATTGCACTTTGCTGGAAGCCCATCTCATTAAACTGAGTCAGAAGACGCAGGAACTCAGCAGCCTGAAACAGAATTTAAAGTAATAAAACATATGATGACATATGGTTAATATATGGAGATACGGTTTCTTTTTAGCCTAAAAAAAACTTGCCTTGCTTTCACAGTTCTGAAACATCTCCAAGGCCTCCTCCACCTGAGCTTCATGATAACCCAGCTCACACAGACGGTCACTGGCCTTCAGGTATTTTAGGATCTGTTGACGGGAAAAGATATTTTAAAATAACTGAGAATGACATGTCAGTACATCATAAAGCACAAATAGCCTAACTTTATTTGTTATTACATTTAATAAATGTCCTTATACTGCTTGTGTTTATGTTTATAAAGTTTTTACTTCATTATTATAAAATATCTGCTTGAGAAATCATCTCGGAGGACAGACTGACGATGGGACATTCTGTAGAATACGTTGCATACAAAAGCACAGGAAAATATGATTTAACTGAAGAAAACCATATAAAGAGCTGTTAAATTTGCATAAATACAATTCAAGTTAAGCTTGAAAATCAATATTGTTGTATTTACTTTAATTGGCCTGTTTTGTTTTTTGAAACTGAGGGAAAGCCTCTCCTACCTAAATTTGGAAGCAATAATTACTTAAAATAATTTTAAAAGCAGCTTTGGGGTATTTTGTGAAAATTTGACTTAACAATTTGCTATCAGTCCTGTTTTCACAGAGGGCAACTCAGAAGTATTTTACAGGAGTTCCACAGACGTATAAGCCCAAAGTGGTTCCTACCTTCTCTGGACTGTGGTAGCCTGTCTTCTGCAGGGCCAGAATAGCTGTACGTAGAGGGTATCCCTTCTCTGTGATGGTTTCAAGTAGCTCCCTTTCTTCCTGGCTGAGTGCTGACAACAACTCTGCTGCTGAATCGAAGAAAACCCCACAAGGGCCGCCTGTCCTCAGGGTCTGATGACAAGACAAGAACAGACATAAATAGACATTTAATAAAACAAAGAGATGGAAGTGTTTTTTTTAATAAATTCTCCTCTCAGTGGCACTGACAGAATAGAGACTATTACCTTCTGTCTGTGGTTCTTGACAACAGGCCCTGCAGAGGAGGGTCGTTGCTTCGGCAGCCTGCATGGTGAGGGACCGGCAGGTGGTGTGTTTTGGGAGAACTTTCTGCTGCCAGAACTCAGTGAACGCTGTTTCTTTTTGCTGTTCTTTTGCCCTGAGAGAAGGGGGCTGGCCTGCAGTGGCCGGTGCTGCTCCATTGCTCTCAGAGGTTGTCTGCTGTCATGGAGTGAAGGTAAAGCCCCTCTGTGGCCTCTGACGCTCCGAGGTGAGTCAGGCTTACAGTGTTGAGTGGAAGGACAAAGGTGCATGTCTTTGACTCTGGAGACTGGGTCTTTGGGTGCAGCGCTCCGTGGCCACTCTCTGCTCTTGAAGGGATGAGGAGCATCTTCAGTGGAGGAGTTTTCAGTATCCTCATTGTAACCGTCTTCATCCTCAGAGTCAGATACGAGGAACTTTACAGTGCGATGGCGCAGCCAGCGAGTGTCAGCTGAGTTCAGGCTGTGACTGCGGGGCCGAGGGCTTGGGGCCCCGCCGTCCTTGCTCCTGCGGCCAGCCCTGTGACTCTCCTGAGGGCTGCAGAACATCATCCAGTAGGGGGGGCAGGATGGGGCCTGATGCACTGACTGCTTCCCAGTTGTAATCCATTTCTCCAGGTTGAATCCATACTGCAGTTAAAAAAGACAACAAAACTACTACTTTATAATTCTACTCCACTACATGTCTTTATATACACAAATATGTACATGTTTTTCTTTCTGGGCTGTCACAAGTCTGATATGGTTGTGCATATCAGTTGCACTACAGTAGGAATTGTATTTATTTGAAATGATTTTAAAAATACATTTAAAGGGAACTGGGCCTCACTGGTCCCAAGTACACGTTATTCCCAAGAATTTAACTGACCAGTAACTAGGAGAATAAGCATAATGACGTTTGACCGTCTGACTGACTGTGACAAACAGATCACAGCTAACAAATTGATCCCAGAAATTTGATCAACAGAAAAAGCAAAAAAAAAGAAACTTCAAGAGTTCACTTGCATGTGTGACCTCATTATCTTGCAGAATCTGTTGGCAGTCTGGTACAGTGATGTCTGGAGCTGTCACGAGCTGCACCTCCTCCTCCAGTGGACCCAGTAGGGTCTGAAATGGGACATCCTCCAGAGTGCTCATGCTCACCAAAATAACCCTGCATCAGAAGAATCACAGAGTTCCTGAGATTAAATTCAAACAAACAAACCTTCATTGTAACCGTGTAAGTACTTACGTCTGTCGGGTGTTCTCTCTGAGGTCCACCCCGGCTCTCTGAAGCACTGACAGGTGTTTGAAGGACTATCACACACACACACACACTTCATCGTAGACGATAAACCTCTTCATCACTAAGCCTCTGACATCATCTGGGGAGTTGTTTATCAATAACACCCCAGTCACCTGTTGTGACCTGCAGTGGAATGGTACAAATAATTGAGTAATTAAATATTTACATATAATGATATCAGAGTTATTAAATAAACCCTCCTAATAAATATAAGTATTTTATTTATTATTAAGTTGTTTACTATCATACAGTAATGCTGCAAGATAAGAAAAAAAAATTCTTGAATTTCTTGTTATTATTTGATTGCAGCTTTTTTTTTAAATCTATATTCAAAGCCACATTTCAGACCATGTGACATTCAATGTGGGCTTGAAGGGGGGATCAGGGAAATGCTGAGGTATTTGGAAAGAGAGAACGGTGTGATACTTTCCAGAGATTAGCAGATTACTTAAAGGTGACAGCGTAGCAGCATGGAACAACATTGTGATGTCTGTTGCATTCATTTCCTGTTTCAATGATTTGACTTTGGCAACCAAATCAAATTTATAGCTTCTTGTCTGCAACTTTAAAAAGTAAAGAACACTTAAAAAGTTTCTGTACAGAGGTATACATTTTATTTATATATTTTTTAACAATCACAATAAATTCAAGGTTTCAAGGGGAGAGGTTACAGGTTCTGTAACAGACCTCTGAAAACAGAGAAAAGCAGTTTGGAAACTTTACTAAAAGAAAAGGAAACTTAAAGCAGAAGGAGAACAGATCTAGTTTAATCTCATTTTATAGCACAAACAGCATTTTAAAGAATACAGCAGCGTGGTTCAGATCAGTCAGAGAGCGTTTTAGGTGGAGGCTTGATTACAGACGTGTGAATTAAGGTACCATTTAGTAACAGGGTTGCACATCACTAAAGGTGAGGCGAGTTTCCGACACTGGGGGTACACACAAAGAAAGTAATAACACTTGTGCTGCTCTGAGGGGCGTCTCACAAGGCAGGTTTAGAGGATCATCCAGTTAACTGTGATAGAGATGATCTGTCTGATTATGATTCGAAGCTTGTCTCCAAGGTTTAGAATGAGATTTAGTCATGTATATTCAGCATAACTACTCCGAAATAAAACAGTACCGTGCTAACCTGCTAATCCTGCTCTGTGAGACAACCCTCTGATCCAGAGGTCTGCAAGTAAACACACATACATTCCCTAAAGAGTGGGCTTGAAAAGGAAGCAACACTGACAAATAACCATTCTGGCCGTTTAAAAAGGTCACCATTAGTTTTTACCTGCTCTGTTTAGTGTGCTGGTGCGTTACACGTCACAATGTGTTCTCCTAATTACAGGTCATGTCATACAAACTGCTTACAAATGCAGTGTAGCTCAACATTTACAGCCTGATTTTATACTGTGAACACCATTATTACAATGGTGGTAAAGAAGAAAACATCAAAATATTGATGCGCTCATGGAATATTATGCCCTTATCAAATAAGGCATTACTTGACATGGTAACATTGCATCTAGACCTTCTCATCGCTCCACGTTTTCAAGTGTACAGTATGATCCCATATCTTCCTTTGCTTCCCTTGCCATGACAGCCCATCACCACAAAAAGAGAAAACAAATTAACTAGCTACAAATCCTTTCATGAATAAAATTGCATTATCTTTATATAGATAAAATGTTAACAATCCCCAGAGATTGAAATATTTCATACAAGGTCCACCCTGTGAGTGCACAGGGTGAGTGCGCTAGAAAATTAACATCTGATGCACAGGACCAAAAGTTGTTACACTCCCCTAACTTGTTCATGATGAAAACACTCCTCGGTGAGAACCATTTCCTCTAACACAATGTCCACAGCTTGTTTGTCAGGGAGCTATAATAAAACCTGGAGTTGGTATACAAAGCTTCATAGTAACCTAATGATTTCTGAAACTGTCCTAGGTGAAATGAGTGATGTGTGGTTCAGTTGTTAGCTGCGTCTGCCTGCCGAGGCCAGTTCTCCTCCTCAATGCCCGAGTCGTATTCCTCCTCTGCAGTCTCCTTGGCTGGAGCTCTGAAATTCAAATGGACACTCCAGTTCAGGTTTCACACCAACACAACACTGAAGACTGAGTGAGTTGAGCTTCAAGGCATCTGATCGCAAATATGACACACATGTAGCCCTGCACAGCAGAGAGACTCTGACCTGATATATCTGGGTTGGGATTTTCCTTGAACAACATCTTTGTCCAGCTCGACAGCCATGATGTCAGAGTGTGGCACTTCAAACATGGGCTCTAGAAGAAGCTTTTCCTATTGGGAAAAAAAATGTTATTGTGTAACATTATTAGAGCCTGATTGATACTTTTTTGATATGAGGGTTAAAAAAAAATCTGAAATATATATATTGGCCAATATACACACCATTTTTGCAAGAAGACATGCATTGAAGGCAGGATACTTTACAGTTAAATAATTAACTTTACTGTTTCGATTCAATGGTGCAATTATGGACAATAACATTTAATCAAATATATTTAACACAAGTATCTTTATCTGCATTATGTTAAAAAATAAATAAATAAATACAAATAAAAAATCTGCACATATTAGACAACAGTTAATTTGATATGTTGTGGAAAAATCACATACCATGATGGATCTGAGCCCACGAGCTCCAGTTTTTCTCTCCAGAGCCATCCTGGCTATGGCTTTCAAGGCATCTTGATTCACATTGAGTTCACACTAAAACAAAAAATATGACAGATATTTTAAAATTGTTATCTATCATTTAGGAACAGACAATTGAAGACACACTGCCTGGCCAAAAAGTTACCACTTGGATTTAACTAAGCAAATATGTGAGAGCCTTCCATTGGATAATTACTGCAGTGGTTAGGTTTCAGCTGGCAAAGTTATTTAATTTAATGCATGTCTTTAACAACCATGTTGGAAGACATATCCTGTGGTTGTCGAAAAGATGTTACTGTTTCAGAGGGGTCAAATTATTGGCCTGCATCTAGGAAAGAAAACAACTACGGAGATTGCTGAAACTACTAAATGAATTAAGGACTGTCCAACACATCAAAAACTTTAGTATAGTTGTGAATCATCATCCTTGAGAAAGAAATCTTGAATCATTATGATCAACAGTAACTTATGGCTTAGTTTAACAGGTTCAAGTAAGAGCATTTCCACAGACACAATGCAGTAAGAACTCAAGGGATTGGGACTAAGCAGCTGTGTAGCCATAAGAAACCCACTGGTCAGTGAGGCTAGTCGGGGGGAAAAAAACTACAATCCAGGAGGGACTGTTTGAATTTGAATAGTAGATTAATGAGTTTAAAGGGTTGTTTGATGCCAGAATGCTGCACTGGGTTTATAATAATGTCAGAAAGGATTTAACCACTCTGGGAATTCATTGCAGGGGCAACTATTGTATCTTTTGTTAAAACAATCAAACTGTAAACATTAGAAATACAGAGTTAACATTAAAAAGTAATCTACCAGGAATGTTCGCTCGCAGGTGACTTAATGGCTGCACTGTGTTGTGACAACAGCTAAGCTTTTTAGCCCCATATTGGAACCTTCACTGAGCAAATACAGTAGTCCCTTTAATATGAGTGCGGGGGCTGCCTTGTGCTGTTTTCTGTAGAACCACTCATGTCAGAGCCCTTACTTTGTCCATGCTGAACAGAGCCTGGTATTGGGGCACCACAGCATTGCGTGGTTCGGTCAAGATTCGGACTAGCGTCTCTTCATCCAGGCTGTGCAGAGGAACGACCACCGGCAGACGGCCAACAAACTCTGGGATCATTCCAAACTCAATCAGGTCTCTTGCCTCAACGAGCTTGAGCAGTCTATCCTTCTCCTCTATCTCTGCCACTGTGTCCGTCTCACCACTGGTGTTGGCCAAGTCTGCGGCGGCTGCAGCACGGCGGCCTTTCCCCAGGTTGGAGGGAGTTCCAAAACCCAGATACTTAAGAGTTATGAAACAGGGGGATCAAGTTAGAGGCAGGAATGAAGACAAACAAGAATTTTGGCTGACTACCTGCGGAAAGTCACTACATACAAGCAGTGTTAAAATTTACCTTTTCGTTCTTTCTTCTGCTGATGATTCTGTCAAGTCCATTGAAGGCACCAGATGCAACAAACAGGATGTTTGTTGTGTCGACCTGCACCGTTTCTCCTCTCAGCTTCCTGGAGTTTTTCTCAGGAACATTGACGATCGTGCCTTCCAAGAGTTTAAGCAACCCCTGACAGACGAGATGAAAATCAACACCACAAGTCTAGGTTAGCCAATAGGGGACAAGTACATAGAATAGGAAAGGGAAATCAGTTACAGCAAGGTTTTATTTAGAGTAACTTGGGCTGAATACCGACCTGCTGGACTCCCTCTCCTCCTACATCTCTCAGCTGATGGATCCCAGGCACACTGCCAATCTTGTCAACCTCGTCCAGAAACACAATACCTGCACAGGAAATACGAGAAGGGTTGTGAGGGCAGTCTGAGTTTCACTTCTCATAATCACATAACAGAAGCCCCTCAGAGTGCATACCTGTAGACAATGTTCAATAGAGATTTAAGCTTACACTCTAATACACACTAATCTCTTTTGTTGATCCCAGTTTGATCTTGTGTTTTTCAAACTTCTTCCTGCTTCCTTCTTCTACTCATATCCAGCCAGTAACACATTCTTTATCCATTTAAGGAATGGTAACTGGAAATGTAATATAATGTGCAAATTTAAACAGGTTGTAGATGAATAACACAGCTCTTATGTTAAAGTAAACATCCAACTTTTACAAAAGGTAACGTCTCACTGAGCGGTTCATAAATGTTTGACAAGATTGTTCTGGTACTGTTTCACAGCTTATATCATATCTTCATATCACAACTATAAATGTTTTGTTGGCAATAGCAAAGGTGGTCCAATTTGCATAACAGGACCACAAAGCCAGTGTTATTATTTTTGATTGAGTTCTTTATCTTTTCTCGTTCTTGAAGATGTTAATATCCAGTCAGCTGCTTGCTGCTGTCAAACTGGTTTTCTGATTGTCCTATCATGCCTGTTTGTACATAAGGGATACAGGCCTTGTTGTCACTGTCGTGATGTTCATACAGACTTGAATGACTCAATATCTGGTCTCAAACTCTGGATTTGCATCTTGCAACTGCCTTGTTTGTGTTATTCTTTCAATCTTTATGGTACTATGTAACCATTTTGATTTTAGTCAGCAGTGCTGTGAGTTGGCTGATTTCAGAACGCCAAAATTAAATGTTAGAAACAACAGAAAACATGCTTTCTTTTTCTTACTTGATTCTTTAATATGGAATCATGACAGCAAAAGACCGAATGTTATGTTTAATGTACTGTTGTGGTAATAGTCATACAAACATACGTTTGTATAACTAACTTTAGGAAACTAAACTGCTGTTAAATTTAGTCCGTCTGCCCACCTTGCTGTGCTTTCTCCACTGAGTAGTTGGCATCTTGCAGCAGTTTGGCAATAACTGATTCGATGTCTTCTCCCACGTATCCAGCTTGAGTTAGAGTGGTGCAATCGCAAATTGCAAAGGGAACATCCAGACAACGTGCCAGTGTCTGCGCCAACAATGTTTTTCCTGAGAAAAAACAGAGGACTCAAGATAAAATTTATTTTGGCAAAAACAGATGCATATTTACAAAAGAGTTGCATTAAGCGGGGTTAATGTTAGTAACACGTGCAATATTACAAATTAGGACAATGTTGACAACACAAACCTGAACCAGTTGGGCCTAGAAGTATGATGTTACTCTTCTCCAGTTTAATTTCAGTGTGTGTGGAGTCCAGCACCTCCCCGCCTCTCCTCTCCTGAGGTGCCTGCTGGCTCGCCTGCTGCTGCATGGACGCTCCAAGAGCATTTCCATGAGGACTGATTCCTGCAATCTGCAGCAGTTCTGCAACAATGTGCAAAGCCATAAGGTTAGCTTTGTGACAAATCACTATAACAATACAACTGTTCAGCTTTTATATTTGAAATGCTGTACATTTTAACAGGCTATTCATTGTTGCTTTATGTGTCAGACAGTGCATAGTAACCGTTTCCATGTACAGGCTAAAAATATTCCTGCCCTACTCTGTGCCAGTGTTGAGTTACCAAGTGATAAGAGCTGGAGTACAGATGTGAATATAGGTCACTAGGCTACCTTTATCTTACCGTCTGGTCAGTCAAAGATTAACACGCATAATTTTATTGCTTCAGTTTCTGAAGCTTACTTGTACACGTGGTAATGCCCTGACTAAAGATGCAATAAAATCAGTCCCTGTTCCAGAACAGCTGTACTTTCTCAAATAATAAATACTGAAAATGCCTAGGAGGGCTTTAACTGAGTAATTATAATCTAATTCTTCAGTTAAAGCACAATTACAAATACGTAACTAAAACTTATCTAACTGAAAAAGGCAGAACTATCTGAGGAGCCACAGAGGTCTGTACACTTTGGCATTTGTGCAACTCATCAAAATCATGAAAATAAAAACTATTTACTGTTTAAAAGGTTCTATATATGAGATTTTTCATATAAGCAGACAACTCTTAGCTATGTAAAGGTGTGGTGGGGTAATGGCATCCTGAGCAGAGAAGGACATCTCACTCCTTCTGTGGCCATTGTCATCTGAGCTTCTCTGCTTTGTTGTGGTAGCAGGTCTGGCCAGCGCGCATGTTAGTGCAGGTGAGTACCTTCCTTGAATACTGTGATACCTCCCTGCCTATGTCAGGAGACCAAGAGAGTGACCTCCCACACAGCATTGTAAAAGTAGAGTTCAAAGTTTTTCAGCTGAAGGTGCTCATATCCAATTGAAACCATCACGCTTTAGATACCAATAGCATACATTACTAGAAGTTTCAGGTCGCTAACAAGGTAATATTTACATTGCATGAAAAGACAAACAAACATTTATGCTGAATTATTTTGTTCATGTCGAGTTTGAATCCAGGTAAAATCCCAGTTTTTGTCAATGGAGTCTGGTGGCGTTGAGGAGAGCAATATAGCGGCTGTTTCTGGTTGGGGGGGGGGGGGGGGTAGTGGCGGTAAATATCGTATATAGAACCTTTAATTGTTGTGACTTTAAATCGGGGCCATCGATAAAGATAACACTAAAGAGGACCAATCACTTACTTGTGAATCTGTACTCATCCTCTCGTCTTCTCATCTCTAGCTCTACAGGGAGGATGAAAGTACTCAAATCAATATTATTTATGAATCATTACCATTATGACATTATCAGTACAGTCCTTCAAAAACTTTTATACAGTTGCGAGAGATAATTATTGAACAAATGCCAAAAAATACAGATTATGATTGAAATCAAGTAATACATACGTGATTATCGTCTCTTATTTTTAGTGTTGACTTTATGAGTAAATGGCTCTTGATTATGAAACTCTGTTATTGTGCCCTAAATTTGATTACTTTAATGTGAAACACATGAACATTTGCAAATGTATTTGTTTCAGCACAACATATGGTTGTATCTCCTATATGCTGACTTTATCAGGAGGTCATAAAAACAGCCTTGTTTTTAGATATAGACTTGAATTTTCAACTTTGCTTTTGCTTTAATGGACTCCCAAATGTTATTCAAAACTCTGTGATTCAAATGTTTTTGTTGTATTTTAAATACAGGCCATGTTGAATGTCATTCCCACTCATAGTTTTTCCATCTTTCCCTGCCATCTGGGATTGAACAAAAACACACACACTCCCCCAAATTAGGTCAAAGTTCAGCACTGTTGTATTTTCCACATCAGACTTCATCTGATAATCTGGTTTACATGTGGAAAAGCAACAGTGAATTGATAAATGCAAGGGACCTGTGGACACCAAATGAATAGATGTACATTGTGTAAAATTTACTTAAAAGAACAAGCAGCAGAATAAAGTAATGTTTATCAACGACAGTAATACTGACCACGAGGTGTTAGAGAAGGCTGTTTTTCCACCTCCACCTGCTGTCGACTTCCAGCAGGGATGTTGTTGTAGATGCGCTTGTAGTGATTGTACACTGCAACCGCTAACACTTTTTTTGCATAGGACTGGCCAACAACGTACTTGTCGAGGTAAGCATATATCTGAAAGAAAAAGTCAATGCTATTTCATAACAGTATAAAAGTATTATAGACTATTATGACAGAATGTGTAACAATTCATACAATGTTGACATCTTCGTTTCCTGCATCAATTTCTCACCTTCTTGGGGGGAGGTGGAGGTTTCTGTGCAAATGCCAGTTTCACTGCCTCCGCAGCAGATTCTGGCTCCTTGTTTAGCCCCTTCTTGGAGTCAGTTTCAGACAGGACCACAAAAAAGTGATGGCATTTCTCACATTTGACAAATCGTGTTGATGCTACAAAAGAACAACAGCACAATTAATACTGAAACATTTCACAACCTGTTTGAAAGACACTTTTGAGACATTTAAAAGGTTAATCATTTTCAAGGCTAACCGACACTCAAATCAAAGTTAACCTTTCATGTTGCTCAGTGGTGAAATGGAGATAAAGCCCAAAATTGTCCAGACCTACAAGAAAATATTATGTACTGCTGAGTTGTGTTTTTATTGTAAAGATATGAGCTTTAAGGTATGACGACTGAATACAAATTTCAGAATTTATGGTCACATTGTAATGCTTCAACAATTTGACAATGGTGCCATCTACTGGTCTGTATTCATTCAGCGGTCAACACTTAATCATTATACATTTAACTGTGGAAATAAAGTTTTAGCTCACACTGTCCATGTAATATGATAATGGGAAGGAATGCAGTGGGGAAAACTTAGACAAACTGGAGTATTCTGTGTATTTAGCAGCCAGACAAAATGACCCTTGAGTGACCCTGCCTAGTGCTGTTCTGCCTGGTCAATTTTATGTATTATTAAGTTTAGAGTATTCTGTGTAAATGTTAGCTTTTAACATCAAAGTATTAAGCCACCTTGTCTCTGACTAACATTAATTTGTACACCACAAACCTCTTAAAAATGGAAAAAGTAAAGAATGATTTCAATTCCAATGTAGGTGGATTTCTGGGACTTTTCCCTTCAAGTAACTCATAGTGACTCGGGGGTTTAGGAAAGTTACAAAAACAAACCAGTGTGAAAACCCCTCATCTGATTGACTAAGAAGAAGTTTTGCATGCAAATTGACAATCCAAACAGCACTTTGTAGTTGAAGATAGCAGCAGCTTATGAACTTAACTGATTTCTTTACACAAACTAAAAACTACTCAAACAACCTTCTAACATCTTAATGTCTACTCACAGGTCTTTCTTCTGACAAAATATGCCAGAGGATTATGTGTGGTGGCTGTGCTGTAGTATTCACAGTATGTGCTGTGTGTTTACAGTACAGAAATAACAATGTGCTCATTGTTATTTCAGTCCACCACACAGTTCATGGATTTAAATGATCTGCTGGGGCACTTCGCCGTACAGTACTTTGCCTCCATTTACGCTTCTTCTCGTCATGTTGCATGGCCTTCAGCAATGTCAACCACATCTTTCCTATAATGGTAGTGATTCATTTTCTTCTTCTGATTTTGTTATTCTTTTGTGCTTTCCAAAAGCTGACCATTCCTACCAAGATTCAAGCTCACACACTTAGGACTCCTAACTGTGTCAGCTCCAGAGGGTGCAGGAGCAACAAACAAGACATCTGAGACAGATGCTTTTCCCCCAATTATTTCTAAGCTGTATTCCTTTACATCTGCTCCTCATAACCTTAAATGTCTACACACACTTTGCGCCCAAAATGCACATTAGTCATTTTTCTTGGGAAAGACAGTAAAAAAAAATGTTTACTCACATACAAACGTCTCTACATGTGTGCAGGGGTCTCCACATTTAGGGCAGCGTAGCTGGCTTCCCCCCTTGCCTGATCCTCCAGAGCCAGATAGTCTTTTCCCCTCACTGATGCTTTTCTGTGTAAAGTGTGTAAAAATGTAATCACATCACAATCACGTCGTCCATCGAGAAAGTGGTGTGTAATACCACCATAGGAGAGAGGTACAACTGAGATTTATCCTCTAAGAGATTACCTTTCCACCATCACTTCCACCATCCTTTGTTGTTCCATCTTTAGAGGCAAAACAGACAGCAGTCTCTGAAAACGACCTCACCCGTACACGGGGAGGTAGATGAGTTTCCCTAGACCCCTGACGACTCAGAGAGAACAACTGGATCCGGGAGCAGGACAATCCTGTAACAGCAACAACATCTCTTTTGATTTCTAATAAAAAATAGTGATGTAGGAACACACAGTTCAAGTTCAAGTTAATGACAATGATTATATCTGTTATTCTAAATTGTTTTGTTTACACATATTACCCTCAAAAATAATAAGGAAACAAGCAAATGGAGGAAAAATACACATTTTACAACTGTTTTTATTTGCCATGTAACAAGGGCAGAAATGAGTAGTTTATTAATGCACTAGTCAACCTGCAGAAAATGTATTTAATCATCTTGTTCATTTATGAAGCAAAAGTACCAAACATTCTCTGGTTCCAGCTTCTCTTATGTCATCATTTGCCTATTATCTCTGTCACATATGTTAGGAAACAGAATATATTTAGACTTTGGACTTGGTCAGACAAAAATCAAAGACATCTAACGATGAGACCCTCTGAAACAGTGAAAGCCTTTTTTTCCAAAATTTAGTTAAAAAGGGGCCTTAAAAGGGGCACAACATAGTTTCAGAGAGAAATTCATACTCGGAATTTTAATATTCACAACCTTAACGATGTTGTAATATGAACTCAAAAATATTCATTTTTTTCCATAACTAGGTAAATAAGCTGTTCTCAGCTTTGAAGCAAGAAAGGTGGCAAACAAGGCAGTATGACATTGTGTTGTCCTTTTAGATCAGTTTGTTTATTCCATTTATTCAGTCATGAAATTAAGAGTTTGTTAATTTTACTTGTTAAGGCTTAAAACAAGAAAAATCAGGCAAGTCAATGAAGATCTTTCTCATATGATTAAAATTTCTTCACCAAAACTACATAGTGCTCCTTTAAAAGGACAATCAATTAATTGATTAACTGAGAAATTATCCACAAAACAACTGATACTACAACCAGTTGCAGCCCTACAGATGTAATTGGAGACAGAGACCTTAATTAATTTATGTCACATCAAATTACTTAAGAATGTAACATTTTATGTAACATTGTAACTGTGTTCCTCAGTTGAACACAACACATTTCTATCAAGAGAAACAGTTCATGATCATGAGCATATGACACGTTTTGTATTTCTCATTATGTGTAAAGTAGTCTCTAGCAGGCTGGTAGATGGAATAACTTAGCCTAGCCAAAGCTAAATAACACTATTATTGTGATTTTAGTGATGTGTTTTTCTTCAAGTGCTGTTGCTCAAAAAGCACAGCTGTACCACTCTGTGAAAGCCTTGGTTATATAACAACGCTTCATTTGATTCAGCTACATCAGCTAAATAATAAAGTGACACCTGCTGCTGACATTAACGTTACTTGACTGTCATAACAAACTGCGATCTGGGCTAGCTGAAGCAAATAGCACAATGTCATGGGGCTCTGGCCAACTGGCAATGTGTGTGTTTTCCCTTTCTTACCTCTGTGGGCAGTGTTTAGGAACAACCTGGCAGCCGAAGTGCATGGACAGGACATAACTCGTCTTTTTGGCCAAAATCCTGCAAATAAAAGACAAAGTCACACAGTGTACCGAGGGGAGGGGGCGGCTAAGTTAGCTGGTGGCTAACAGCAGAGGCCAGTTAGCGTAACGTTAACACATTTCATAACTTCAGCGTCACTGTTAGCATTAGCGAAGCAGGTCATGTAATGGTGAAGGTGGTCAGCGGAGTTGCCTCATGCTTACAAATCCGTCATTTCAAACCAAGGTCAGTGTGACGCTATTAACTGACTAGCCTAACACGGCTAAGTAGCTCATGTTGTGGAACGCAAGCATTCAATGGCAAATTAAACGATGTAGCTATCCGCACTTAATAACCAGGTTTCTGTTAGCCTCTTAAGCTAGGCCCAAGCCAGAGCTACGGCGTTCCTGCGAGTGACAAACACCCCTCGCTGTATAGACAGCCAATGCTGATGCACAGTGGTTAATCTGAGTGGCTTTAGCCTGCAGCTTGGACACAAATAAGCATCTGACAGTTAGGCACGCAAGCAAATAAAAGCTTAGCTTAATTCTTAAAATGACACCAGCAAAAGGGGAGGCAAAATGTACCAAGCTCGGTAGTTTTACTCACAAGGCACGATGAAACCAGTCGCGTCTTGACAGCCCTTTCGAAAAAACAAAACAAAATTGCCAAGTCACTGCAGCGTTCGCTCTCTTGTCGTAGTTTAACAGGTCAGTGTGTCATGCTAATGGCACAGTGCCTTTTGAGGGAAGCGTTTGCTCCTTTAGGCCGCTATTTCCCAGGTGGGACAGCCACAGTGATGTAACGTTGCTGTTATGAACTGGGTCGGTTACCCGCTAGCTAGTTAGCCTTCGCTCGGGGTACAGTATCTAGCAGCAGTCATGTAATCAGTGTAAACAGTCAAAGCAAGATGGCGGCTGCTCGTGTGTCTATGGTTTAAACACATCCACATGTTTAGAGATCTGCTGATCCACAGGAGGCGTCAACAGGGACGGCTGCTGGTGCGTTCAAGTGATCCTCATAATTTGCGGGATTAACAAGGGTATGTTGTAACGGTGGTGCGTTTGGACGACCCTCGTAATGTGTGAGACTGCCCTCATTATTTCTTAAATGATCCATGATTTTAAGATCACAAAATTACCAATACATTTCTCCTCAAACTGAGATCAGCCATAGGTGGAATTTTTTTGAGGCCATAATCTAGTTTTTTTCTTTAAAAAAAAAAAAAAGCACAGAAAAGGCTCTACTTCCTACAGAAATTTAGGAAGGCTGAAGTCCTGACCAAGGTTCTTACTCTCACTATTAATGCACTATACAAAGTCAAATTCACAAATCAGTCCTCTCAGTTGTACATCTAAAGTTTGCTCTCAAAGCAATTTTAGCCATTTTCTGTTGCCAAAAATCAAGTCTCAGTTCTGCTGTTTGGCCTCTTACTTCAGAAGACATCTCACACACTTGTGTATTTGTTTGTTGAGTGCCTACTGACCACCACCACCTCCCACTGTCTGTGCATTTATATATTGTGCACCTCGAGTTTCCATGAAGACAGGGTGTCAAAATGTGCTAATAATTTCGGACCTTCTAGAGTTCATATTTTGTTATTCAACTCCCCACAGGGAGTCAGGGGCCCTAACACAGTTGGCTGCTTTCCACCTGGTAATCCAGCCTTGACTTTTTTCACATTTAGTGGCTCTCTGATAAGAATGTCTGCTGCTTTTCCAGTCCATGTTGTCTCTTTGCTCTGTGCCCGAAATGTGGGGCAGCACAAATTCATACATGATGACGTGTTGCCTTCAGCTGAAGCTCTTCCACCCCCTTCTATGTGTTTCCTGATAACATGTACCTACAGTGTGTCTCTATTATCACACAATACACCCAGGAGAAATATAATCTGTGTATGTATTTGTTTGACCATGAATATGGAAAAGCTGGTCGATTTTGGCTGAAACTTTCTGTCACATAAGTCTAAAATAATAGTTTCTTATTTATATTTTGGCAAAACCTAAAACACTGTTGCAGCTTTGTGAATAACAAAACTATCTCTCTATGTGATACAATGTCTACATTTCCTATTACCATTCATCATACCATGCTGCATAAGTCCAACATTGTTAGTCAAATGTTTTATTGCAAACAATATCCAGTGTGACCTATTGAACCTCTACCAGCACTGTTCTTCTGTGTCAGAGTGAGGTAAGAAATTCACGTAAACCAACTGAGATTTTAAAAAATTAAACATTTTATTGTTAATTTTACAAGATTGGTGGTTATTTTGGGGTTGGTTTGACTTTAACCCTGCATGTTTTCACACTGCTGTTGTCCCACATATACAAAAGCTTTTTGTTAGGATAATAAGATACCATAGCCAAGATCCCATCAGCTGGCCTTAAATCAAAACTTGCATCCTGAGGACTCTGGTCCTTTAAGTCAAAGGCATATGTAACTCTTCTGTCTTTGTCGTCTGTGAAATACAGCATCCCGCATACGATGAAAGCATTTCCCGCTTTAGTTGTAGGGTAGTGAGTGTTAATGACTGACTCCACAGAGAATGTGTCTGGATTAAGCTTTGCAACCATTGTGTTATCCTCTGTATCTGCAGCAAAAATGACCCACAGTCCATTTTCGTCCACAGCAAACTTGAAGTACGTCTTGGAGTTGCGGAAGAGATAAGCCAGGTTGTTGTGCCTGCTGTTTGCCATGACCAGAGTGCTTGTACTTCTGGTGTTCAAGTCAAATCTGTAAAATATTAATCATAGGTAAGTGAAGAGTGCAAAATTCACATGTTACATGACACTGACATAGAAAAATGTAAGTATGTCAAACACTTACTTCACAAGTATGTTTGTTCCTGCACTTTGAAAGAACAACGACTTCTTGTAAATGACATGCCCACAGCCCTGGTAGTACCTCCTCATGTCAATGTCATTGCTGCTTTTATTCTGAAACGTTGATATGTTCCTGTGCTCTGCTAGAACTCGACCTGGTGAAGAAAAAAAAATGTTCTGTGTAAAATCCACCTAACTTACAAACTTCTGTGGCTTATGGCATCAGTCAATCAAACTGGTAAACATCTGGTTGCTGTTAAAATCACCTGAAAAATGTTCGGCCACCCAGTATCGATCGTCATCCAGCTGGGATGCGTCAGACATCCAGGCTCCATAAGTGCTCGACATTTTGATGGCTCTTTCTGGACATTTAATAGTTTTCATAGTGCACTCTAAATGAATGAAGGCAGGTATTTAGTGTTAGAATAAGCTGTCAGATAGATAGATAGATACATAGATACATAGATACATAGATACATAAGTTTAACAGAATGTTCAAACCAGTTCTTGTCGATCTCTCAGTGTTTGTCACATTGATCTTGTTGTCGGTCTCAAGCAGATATGAAGAGTCTCAAAAAAGAAGAGGAGGACAAATAAATAAATATATAGAAAATAAAGAAATACAAATAAAGAAATAATAATATTTATTATTAATAAATAATAAAGAGAAAAGGAAAATTAAATTGCAGGCGCCACCACTAGAGGGGGCTGTGAGGCGCCACATGCTGTATGTCAGTAAAGGTAAGTCAGTATTGGAATGGCCTACACTACAGAACTATCATCACTGGACATGTTGAAAAATGTATTCAGTCTCTTTTTTTTGTATATTGTATATTTGTTATAAATACTGTTAACTGTAATGGAACAGTTTTTGTAACCTCCTTATGGGACAACAGATGCTAATTACCATTCATGCTAATATTCAGCATGTTTTCATAATTTTGTACTGATGTTCAATAACAGGCTTTTGTTGCTATCAAATGAATTAATGAAAAAATAAATAAACAAATAAATAAACAGTTACCAAAATGATGGACAGGCTCTGAGAGAAAAGACCAATCTTAATAAAAATAACACCAAATACTAATAGAATAGAAAACACATAATCTTCTATCTAATATTTGATTATCTATCTAATGCATGCACAAGCAGAAATGTGTCTTTGCTTGCATGTGCACAAAGGTGCATTAAAAAAGAAAACATCATGTCTAATAAACTCAAATTATTTACCATAACCTATACCACATACAGTACACATGACAGCTTCTTACCACTTTTCATTGGTTTATCCATAATGTTGTCACTGTTATTGAAGGTCTCCTTCTTTTGAGTGTCATCTACAGAAAGTGAGGCTGTAAAATAAAGGAAATGTATCTAGATGAAAAAATATAGACACAAGTGAAATGAATGTTTTTAGGTCAATGTTAGTTTTACATACAATTCAAAACAGTGTTTCCTACCTGTTAATAATTTAAACAGTGCC
The DNA here is from genome assembly GCF_904848185.1 of Acanthopagrus latus. Taxonomy (NCBI): domain Eukaryota; kingdom Metazoa; phylum Chordata; class Actinopteri; order Spariformes; family Sparidae; genus Acanthopagrus; species Acanthopagrus latus. Next base: position 12,210,374 of record NC_051046.1, read on the forward strand.
TCTGTAGCATTTTCTCTTCCGGTTTTGTTCAAAGTGTCGTGGCTGTCGTCTTGATGAGGTGACACTGATTCTAGACCATTAAAAAGTATTGGGATTAACACTTTATTTTTCATATTAATTAGGATTATCGCAGTCTCCCTGATGCTCAAAGTGTTTTTTATTTTCCTTACTTCAACAAAATACAGTTTATATGACATTTATGAAACCACTTTTCATTGGTTAATCATTATTAGGATCTACTACCTGTAAACAAGTTAACTGGTGCTGTTGTAACACTTTCCCTGCTGGTTTCAATCTGTGTGTCATGTCTGTAATCTGGACGAGGTGATACTAACTCTGTAGAAAATAAAACAGAAGCATAACCATAAAATTTAAACTAAACCTGGTATGTCGTCTAGCAGTCTCATTAATATTAACGTGGTACATAAATGTCCTGAAACATGAGAGGTCCAACCACTCAAAATGGTTGTGATCTAGATTTTACTAAACTTCATTAAACATACATGTGAATCGGTCAATACTGACAACAAGCACAGTTTATACAATGTGACAGTTCCTTACCGTTTTTTAAAATAAAAGTAAAATTTTCCCTGTCAGTGAAGTTGTCGCTGCTTTGACTCAGGTCTGGAGAGAGGAGGGCTGCAACGAGACATTATGTAAATAACAGCGGTGTTGTAGGGCAGTGGGTTTAATTTCGAAGTTTTACTTATAATTCAAAATACAGTTAATACCTGGTAATAATCTAAATGGTGCCTCTGTAAAGTTCTCTGTGTTGGTGTCATTTAAGGTGTTGTGGCTGTACTCTGGATGAACTGATACTGATTCTAGAAAAGAAAAGAAAAAAGTACCAGGCCAAACATGTTATTTACATGATTGTTATTGGGTCTTCCTACCACCCAAAACAAGTTGCATACCAGATTCCACACTTGTGTTTCGAAGTTTCTCAGAGTCAGTCAAATTCAATACACTTTTGTCGTCATCAGCTGGATGTGACTTTGGTGATTCTGCAGACAGTAAGCACATCAGTAAAATAATTAGTCAGTGTAATATATTGATGTTTTCTGCTGTCATTTGAAGCTTAAATTCACAAAGTTTTACACACCAGTTTCTGCAGTTTCTGTCCAACTCACACTGTTTGTCACATTGTCCTGGCTGTCATCTTGATGAGACTCTGGAAAAGAAAAGAAAGAAAGATTATATATTGAGGGTGATGACTGGATTTTGATGCAGGAGAAAAACGACTGAAACAAAAAAAAACAAATAGTGAAACGGGGTTTCTTACCACTTGTGATGTGTGAATCAACGATGGTTCGAGAATTCTTGGAGGCATCACTGTTTTGTCCTACAGTGAGCGGAGCTGTAGAATGAAATGAAACATTACGTACAGCTCTTTAAGGCCGTGGTAACTCGCTTTACTCATAGTTTAAAGCACAGTATTTCCTACCTGTTAATAATTTGTTTGTTTGGTCTGTAACATTCTCTGTGCTGGAGTCATTCAGGGTGTTCTGGCTGAAGTCTTCATGAAGCAATGCCGACTCTAGAAAACACAAGTTACTGAGTTTAACAAGTTGTTTCATGTTGGCAAATTATATTCTTGTTTCTATGTATCCTGCATTCATTAAAACAATATAGTAGTTTATGTGACTAAATTTCAACCAGAGGTGATTGTGTTGTTGTGACCTGCAAACAAAGATAATCACAACTTCATTTCAATAACTTATTCAAACTTTTTACAAAAAAAAATAAAAGATTAGAGAACAGTTTCTCAGACGTAAAAACATGATGGTCATGACAAGTTTTTCTCCTTCATTCTCTGATGAATCATCTCTCGACTACTCAAATTTAACTTCTTGGAGGAGTCTGATCCAAATGTTGGGAACCATTTGACTAAAATACAAAACTATTGAAGAGTATATAAAGTAATTACAACTAGATCTACAATAAACTACAATATTACATTTTACTGCAGAGCCAGTCCTTTTACTTTTGATACTCTTTTGAAAATCTTACCATTGAAACGGTCATATTTTAACATTTATTTGATTTGATTTATTTCTCATAGCCTCTGATATTAAGAGGCTATGAGATTAAATGAGTATGGAAATATTTGCTTACCAGATGGTCCATCAGTGTCTGGAAGTTTCCCGGCGTCAGCTACATTAGACACGTCTCTGGCTTCATGAGCTGTGTTTACTGTTGGTAATGCTGCAGAGAGGAAAGAGGAGATTTACATTTAAAAGAGACATATTTGACTTTTTACTCCTTTACTACTATTTTCTATTTGGTTGTTTTGGTACAATTACTTAAGAAGAGGATTTGAATATTTCTTCAAAACTGATGCTTCAGTGATTTCATATAAAGAAAATTGAAACATTTTACCATTTCAAAACACAATCCCATAATCAAAATGTTCAGGTCCCTGTTGTTTCAGGATATTTACTCACTTTATTTGTTACCACCCAATGTATCTGTTAATAACTTAAGTCATGTTATGAACTACAACTGTTCATATGTTTACATTCCTTTCTAACAATTGAATGAGTAAAAAAAGAACAATAAAAAATCTTTCAGTGACTCAAAAGGTTGCTTACCAGATACTTCCTCTCTGTCTTGAGGTTTCTCAGAGCCACTGACAATAAAAACATCTCTGGCTTCATCAGCAGGATGTGTTGTTGGTGACACTGTGGAGAGGAAAGGGGAGATTAACATTTAGTAGAGATTTATTTTACATTTTACTCCACTTTATGAAGTGACAGCAAAGCCACTTTTCAAAATAAGAGTTTATATAAAAACGTAACACATGTATACCCCCTCTAGACTTCTCACATTGTTTAGTTTTGATTGTGAATGCAAGACTTTTAGTTGTAATGGAGTAATTTCCACTTGATTGTATTGGTGCAATCACTTAAGGATTTCAATACTTAAACTACAAAACAAAATTGATGCTTAAGAGTTTTCACATAAAACTCTTCAGTGCAAACTTAAGGTAAGACTGTATGAAGAATTCTTAATTTACAAAAAATTACCAAAATTTTACTATTCAAAAACACAATTAATTAAAAATTGAGGTCATAACCCAATTTTTTTAGGATATTTATTTACTTTATGTGTTACCACCTACCTGTTAATAACTTAAAAAACAAAAAATAACAATAAAATCTCTGAAAGTCTGTCAGTAAAGTAAACAGTTGCTTACCAGATAAGTCCTGTCTGTCTTGAGGTTTCTCAGAGTCACTGACAGTTAAAACATCTCTGGCTTCATGAGCTGTACGTGTTGTTGGTAACACTGTGGAAAGAAAGAGGAGATTTAGATCTAAAATATACATAATGCATGTTAAACTTCACTATACTTTTAGTTACTTAAAGCTATAGTTACTGGTTGCTTTTCAAATTAAAAGTTCAGGTATAAACAATTCTCTTAAATAATCTTATCCTTTGTGAACAAGGTTTTTAGTGTATTATCTCACTTCAGGAGTTAATACTGACCTGTGAGTTAAAATGGTGTTTTTTTTTTAACATTCCTTTCTAATATTAGGAGAGGCAACTGTATTTTTTTTTTGTGAGGCTAATGAAACGGTTGCTTACCAGATTCCTCGTCTGTGTTTTGATGTTTCTCTGAGTTATTGACAATAAAAACCTCTCTGGCGTCATCAGCTGGATGTGTTGTTGGAGACACTGTGGAAAGAAGGTGAGATTTAATAAGAGATGAGATTGAATAAACTGGGATAAAATCTGTGTGAATATTTCACAAATGTGTGCAGGGAATGGTTTTCGATCATTGTTAGTTTTAAATATGATTAACTACCTGGTAAAAATGAAATTGGTGCCTCTGTAGCATTCTTTCGTTTGGCATTGTTCAAGGTGTCGTGGCTGACGTCTTGATGAGATGACACTGACTCTAGAAAATTGAAATTGGTGAATTGGTGAATACTTAATATGAAATACAGTCTGTACAATATTACATTTTTATTTGCCACTTTTCATGGGTGTATCATTGATCAGATCTACTACCTGTAACTAGTAATTGGTTAATAGTTGGAGCCTCTGTCACACTCTCTCTGATGGTTTCAATCAGTGAGTTGTCTGGACGAGGTGACACTAACTCTGAAGAAAATTAAACAGAATTTGAATAACCTTAACAATGTAAATCAAACCAGGTATGTGGTCATGTAGTCTCATTAATGTTAGCATGAAGATTGTCCAGTGGAATAATTCAAAATAAGTAAAGAGGTCAGTCAATTATGTCTTCCTACCACTCAAAATGGTTGTTAACTAGATTTTGTTTTTGTGCCTTTGACTGAACAGACATGTGAAAAGATCAATACTGACACCAAACACAGTTTATGCAATATGACAGTTGCTTACCATTTTTCAAGGTGATAGTTAAGTTTTCTCTGTCACTGAAGGTGTCGCTGTTTTGAATCATGTCTGGCAGATTTGGGGCTGAGGAATAAAAGCAGACATCATCTAACATTTACAAATGATATTGATGTTGTAGGGCAGCAAATTTAAGACTTTTAATTATAATTCAAAACACAGTTAATACCTGGTAATAATTGAATTGGTGCCTCTGTAAAGTTCTCTGTGTTGGTGTCATTGAAGTTGTCGTGGCTGTACTCTGGATGAATCGAAACTGACTCTAGAAAAGAGGTACTGGGTCAAGTTCTGACCATGATGTCTTTTTATCACTCAAAACGGGTGCTTACCAGGTTCAACATTTGTGTGTAGGAGTCTTTTAGAGTCAGTAACATTCGTTACATTGCTGTCATCATCAGCTGGGTGTGTCATTGATGATTCTGTGCAAAGAAAACATATAATTAAGTCATTACTTCAAATAACATATCCAGGTGTTCTGCTCTCATTTGAAGCCTAAATTCACAAAGTGTACTAACCAGTTTTTGCCCATCTCATATTGTCAGTTGCATTGTTCTGGTGCTCGTCTTGATGAGATGTTGCTGACTCTGGAAAAATGAAACAGTACAAGGTTAACATTGCTGCTGTCACTGGTTGGAAGTGATGTTGGTGATTCTGTGGAAATAAAGGTGAGTTTAAAAAAGAGGAGTTGATATGGACATTGTGTCTTATTTACAATGATGGAGGAAGTATTTAGATAATTTGCTTCAGCTAAAGTACTATTACCACACTTTAAAAATATTCGATTAGTTGTGCATTAATGTGTAAACAGCATTTTACTGTTGTAGTTAGTTAAGGTTGAGGTGATTTTTAACTATTCTGTAGGGAAACAATGATCATTTTCACTGTGGATTTATCTGCTGACTATTTTCTTCATTCATCAACTGAATGTTTGGTTTGAAATAAAAAAAGTCAGAGTCCAAAGTGGCACTTTCATAATGCTTTGTTTTGTTCATTAACCTATACAATTGTTATACATTGTGAATATTCTCCTACCAGTTTTGTTAATGGCAGAGCTGCTGGTGTTTTCTGTGTCCGTTTCGTTGATCAGAACAGGAGATGAATCTAAATATGACAGTAGAAATGAACGACTGTTTTTAATTTAAAACTTCAGCTACTAGTCATTATGAAAGATTCTCAAATGCATTAGAAAAGTGAAAAGTCCACACTGACTGCACCAACAGCTGAAAAATATGAATCAGCTATTAAAATGTTACCAGCCAAAACTTTAACACAAAAGTGTGTGTGCATGTGTGTGTGTGTGTGTGTGTGTGTGTGTGTGTGTGTGTGTGTGTGTGGTACCAACTGAGGTCCCAGGCCAAATATTCATATCATGTTGCTAGGAAGATTTTCCTTCCTAGCAACACGGCAATGTCTCTACTAAAGTACTTAGACTTTCGTGTTGGGTAATATAATTTACAGGCAATAGATCAAAATAGTTGTAAACGCTTGTCAGGTAAAAATAAACATGTCATGGTAAAAGTGGTGCAGGCTGATTGATTTTAGATGATGATTCTGTGGAGGCGTTCTCACCCATCAACTTGTTGGTTTCACAGATGTGCCCTCTGGTGGACTTGTTTCTCACTTTATTACAGTACCAGGCAGGACAGGGTGGGCCAGGTGGGCCCGGAGGACCCCTTGGACCAGGAGGCCCTTTAGATATGCACATACAGTAAAGTCACTCTAAAACAGCCACCGTTAAGGAAAAACATGAAAGCTATTGATAATGTGTGATAATATGTTATGTTTCTAAAAAAAAAAAAAAAAAAAAAAAAAAGCCCTCCGACATTGCACTGTAACTTTTAAGGATAAATTTAAACTTAAACAAATCTTAGTCACCATCTTGATATTCTTGGAACCTCACCTGTAGTTTAAACAAGTCAAGTTTGTCATGAAAATATTCAAGAAACTCATATTTTGTCGAATCTGTGCAATGCTCCTCAGGTGTACTCTTGAGTACATATCGGTTGCACTCTGCAGTTTCCTCTCTGTTAATCACATCATCAGATCAGGTTTAAGGATGTCGTCATCTCTCACCCTCCACCAGAATGTCATTGGAGGTTTCTCCTTTCAGTCGAAGAGGCCCAGGGTCTCCTTTAGGTCCTGGATCTCCTTTTTCACCAGGGGGTCCTAGTCATTGACATAGGTGACAGGCGTAATTGTTAGTTTAAAACACTGTTAAAAACAGAAATCCAAATAAAAATGGAATGATCGGGTGTTGATTGTAGGACTGTGAAGCTGTCAACAGATGATCTTAGATAAAACTGATCCTGGACAATTCAAGACGATGATCTCAAAACTCTTCAACTCAGTTTGCAGTTATTTTCACTGAATCTCGCTCTTTTGAAATGTTTTAATGCTGCATATTTGTGTGCAGCTTGACATCATTGCAAATTAAAAGAAGCCTCACTGAGTTGTTGGGCTTAAATACCGGTTTGAATTGAATTCATCAGTCTTAAATACAACCGAGAGGATCTGTAATGCCCTCAAGAGAATCTGAAACGTCCCTGTTGATGAGCAAACGTTTGTCCACAGTGCTTCTCAGTGGCTCAGCTACTTCAAAAACAACAACAAACCAGTGTGTTTCCAGTATGAACAGCCCATCAAAACAAAGTCTCTTGTAGACAGTGAGTGGGATTCTCATGTTATGTAACCGCGGCTGAACAAAGGAGGAGACTGTCCGAATCTTCTGACTGACTTCTGTTTCTCTGGTTAATCTGCACATCATTCGGGGAGCGGTTTATAGCCTTCCAACCGATTTCTAACTGATTACTCACCTCTTTTTCCTCGTCTCCCCTGCGGCCCGGCCACACCCTGTGGTCCTGGTGAACCAGCTCTGCCAGGCAATCCTAACAGGCAAAAGAACTGTGACTGTAGCAACAAGTTCAGGTTAGTCTAAAAAACTGATGCAGATCATTAAGCAAGTGTTTTTACCTGGAGGTCCAGCTGGGCCTGGGAGAAAAGTGGAGAAAAAGAAGTGTTTTACACAAATCAAATACAGAGGAAGCACCAGAAACCAAAAAAATGCTGGAACAGAGAATATGTATGAAGCGCACCTGTTATACAAAATCCTCTGGAGCTGTTACACAGATCCATGAGGGCTTTGACCTGGCAGAAAGACAAACAGACAGAAAGAGTTAGTGATTTCAGTTGATTATAACTACACCTGGAACATCTGGAAGCTTCTCCAAAGTTACAGTTCGGTGTTTAAATCACTTGCATACAAACACTTTCCTTCTCCTGCGAGACATGTGGTCAAATGCAGCTGTGTTATAACTCTCATATTAGAGAGAGGATTACTTTATTCTCATTGGCTCCGGGACATTATATCAACTGGCAACAGTTTTGGTTAATGTATGTCATTTTTTAAAGCCACATATTCAGTTGAAGGGTCCATTTGCAGAAACACCTGTGTCACTGTTCTTAAAGGGGCACTGTGCAACTTTTTTTTCCACCTACATACAGTCGGACGTCTTGGCAGGCGATTAGCTCTTTTTGAACTCATAATACCAGCGTGTTGTTCTTCTTCTCTGGACACATACAAATGTAAACATAGCTCCTTAAAACTGCTATTCCCCGTATGAAGAACTCGGTCTCTTTGTTTATAGGCCATAAAAAAGTTGCATAGTGCACCTTTAAATCATGTCACTTTGTGCTCTGGGAACTTTCATCTCAATAATCAAACTGGACTTCATTTTGGTAAATACTTGTCGATCGCTGATAAATGTGCTGTCATCACACACAGTAGCGCCCTGTAAAGTTCCCAGAGGAGGTGATTACTGCTGAAGGACGAGCAGGGAACAGTCACGCTGCTCAAACCATTTATGTAGCAACAGTTCAGAGGAAAACCAGACTTCTTCTTGATGTCTGCAGCAGACTCTTGGATTCTTTGCATTACACAGACATGCTTCTAATCCCATATGGGAACAAAAAGAGGAAATGTTTCTATGACTGCAAAGAGGTCCCCTGTACACAAGAAGAACACAGTAAATAGTCTGCTTCATAGTAACAATATCCCTAAATAGAGCCCATATTTAAGAAGTGTTGTATCTTACAGGAACCATGGAGTATGTCATCATCATCATCATATCCTTCTCCTCCTGGATCTGTGATGGATCTTCCTCCTGGTCTCTTCTGCTGCGGTGGAGCTTCTCCGGCTCTCCAGCTTCTGCAGGCTCCATGATTCCCGCCTGCAGGCTGCAGCTCTGTGACAGCTCCCGCACCTGTGCATCCAACCTGAGCAGCTCCTCCGTCAGCTCCCTCTGTCGCACCAGCAGGAACACCAAACCTGCTGAGCTGAGGAGCAGCAGGACACACATCCCCGCCAGCAGCACCTTCCAAGCAGGGAAAACTCCACTCTTCTCCTTCATGTCTGTGCCCTGTTTCCTCCTCCTGCTCCTCCACTGAGCAGGACTGATCCGGGGCTCTGAAATTCACAAGCACATACAGCACATAACTGAGCACCTGCCAACAGATGAGACGTCAGAGGGGAACTACGCCGTGAGCTGCTGGAGAGGAATAAACATGTCAAAATATGTCTGTTAGCAACACGTGACACATTGCGCAACGACAAGCAGCTGGGAAACAGTTAAACTCTAATAGGCCCTCACTTGATTTAGAGGCAGCTAATGGACATATTTCAAGAATGACACATTGTGCAGACAGTGTGTTGCCTCTCATCATTCTGGTGCTCTTCCTCTGAACATTGTCACCAGGCCGTCCTACACAAAATTACATGGAAGTGGAATAAATAAGTTGTGGACAAGGGGAACATTCTTTGGATCTACAAAAGAGCTTTCAGAGCAGTTTCAGCAGCAGACTGTGGGTGTGTGGATGTGCATGTGCTGAAATCTCCTTTAATAAACGGGTTTTTCTGTTTTCTATTTATTGCACAATTCATGCCCAAATATAGAGTACTAGTTATATTTTTTTTCTCCACTTGTGTTGGTGACATGAAACATGGAAGTTTCCCCCATTTTCCCAGAAAGTTCTAATTATCCACTTTAGTCCCTACAACAATGAGGAAAAAGGAAGTTTTTCAGCCAGCTTGGGATAAAGACCCCCACATGTGAGGCCAGCATCTTGAACAACAGCACACCAGCTATTCATCCCTACAGAGCCTGAAGGACAGCTCATTATGAGCGCACAACCTCTGCATTTACACTGTTTCTTTTTAATTTAGCACCCATGCTTTTTTTTTCGAGGTATTGAAGCACTCTCACCCGTTTGAAAATGACATTTTTAAGACTTTTAATTACGAAGATGAGATTATCTCCTTTCTCTCCCCTTTCCTTTCTTGATCTGCTGGGTAAATCCCTGCTCCCTTTGACACAGGTCAGCCTGACCCAGCTGATTAATTTGGACTTGAAAAGCCCCCTCGGATCATGAATTGGAAAGTGGGCGTTTCTTTCCTCTGAACAAAGCTAAACATGAAGTAAGCTCGTCTAACAAAAATGATGCAAAGTACAACCGATGAAAGACCTGCAGGTTTTGCATTCTTATGAATAAAGAAAAACACTTTTCTGTCCTTTTAAAAGCTGCTTTGTGCTTCAGACCGGCCCTGTCATCTGGCCTGCCATATAATGGTACTTGTAACCCCAAAGTGGGAACGTTTCTAAGCAACCATTAAATTGACTGCTCAACCAAGGACTTATAAGTCCTTGAATCACTCAGTTTTATTTGGTGAAAGAATGCTGGTCTTCTTTAAAATCAGTGGAGGAAGCGCAGCATCTCTTCAAACTGGACTCGTCCTTGTCAGGAGCAGGGAGGACCAAGAGACGTAAGTATAATTCCTTTGATAATCTGTTAATAAAAACAGCTTTATATAGTAGACTGAAACTCTTAAAGACTCAGCTTCAGTGTTTTGAAGATGAAAAAGCATCCTTCCGTGACATTTTGATGTAAAGTTGTAGTAGTAACAAAATATTTTGTGACTGTCATCACAAGTCTTGAATGACAAATGTCAAGCAAAATGCACAACTTTCAGTTTTGTATGAAGGACAAGATGGTGTACGGGTACAACCAATACAAACTAACCTTGATTGCCATGACATAAATGAGAACCATATTTAATCAGTAAGCCACATGATTTTGAAATTATAGTGTTCATTTTAATCCAGTGTGATAAACTGTGTAATTATGCTGAAGTGAATAATCAAAGGGGGACATTTATTTTGAAATTCACTGCACTAACAATGTCTTATATTATGAGTATGATAATAATTTTGTATTAACATCACAAAATAAGGGACTAATCTGTCCCCTACACCATAGTGAGACATCAGATGTCATCACATGTTACAAACAGTTCATCATAAAGCTTCATGTGGGTGTATTTTGGCTTCAGTGTCCCGTAGCTGAGTTACTTCCCAACCCTGAAGGACGAGAGGATTACGAGGGATGAAAATGAAGGCTGACCCCTGAATACATTTCTTCATTTATATTTCAACAAACAGATGAGTTTGATCTGTCTGTTGGTTGAAGGAGGCAGGAGCTTTATGATCACAGGTTAAAAGCCCGCTCAGGAGCGTTTTGGGTTAGGAACACGATGATGCTGCTGGAGATGCTCACCACCGGCCCAACGGTGGCTGATGCAGCGTCTGATGTCAGCACCGTTCTGCTTCTTCTCCTGCTGCTGCTGCTGCTCATCACCGCCTGGAGCCGAACACACCGGTCCCATATACCAGGTCACAGACTTCAACCTCCACTCTGTCGCGCACAGTATCGTGTTTAGTTAGATCCACATGTACAGGTGACCTCAGGTGTAAAGCAGAGAGAAATAGAGTTTCTTTCCAAGTGTTTTGTACTGTTAGTATCCACAGATCTTTTAGTCACAGTCATTTGCGATTTACTTGACTATTGACATTTTCTGCTAGTTGTCTGCTCTGCTCTTCTACATATTTGCCTCAGAGGCAAAAATTTCACTTTTTACCTCGACATTTAATTAAAAACTTCGCTTACTACTTACTTGAGGATTGAGGTCAATAATACAAAATATATTCAAAGCATAAATTATGATGTTATATTATAGGATAAAACTTTATTTAGCCCTTGGTGGAAATTAAGAAACTATCAATAGATAAACTGTATATTTAACCACCTTTACTTCAACATAAAGTTATGAACATGTCAATCAATCAATAACTATAATCCATGTATTATGAAATGGGCCATTCTTAACAACGGGAATTTATACTTTTGGTACTTTAGTGTATTTTGATAATAATATCATTAAGAAAAAAGTGCAAAACATATATACATATTTTTACTTGTAAGAGAGTATTTCTTCACTTTGATATAGCTACTTTTTCTTAAGTACAAGAGCTGAGTACTTCTTCCATTATTATCCATCTATTATATCTTGAATCATTACCTGTTTCTTTCCACCAGGTCCTTCCTTCATGTCAGGACTCGGCCCGATCCTCTCTTACAGCAGATTCATCTGGACCGGGATAGGAACTGCAAGCAACTACTACAACAACAAATACGGCAGCGTCGTGAGGGTCTGGATTAATGGCGAGGAGACCATCATTCTGAGCGGGCAAGTCTTTTTAGGTCCTTCCGCTCACAGTTTGTCCCATGAATCCGTAATAAGTAAAAGCCTGGCTGCTCTTGCAGGTCTGCAGCAGTGTATCATGTCCTGCGGAGCACCCACTATACAGCCAGATTCGGGAGCAAAGCAGGGCTGGAGTGTGTCGGGATGGAAGGGAGGGGGATCATTTTCAACAGTGACACTGAGCTGTGGAAAAAAGCCAGGACGTATTTTTCTAAAGGTGATCTTACACTGAACCGAGCCTCATTTCACCCCTCTTTCTGCACATTGTCTCTACTCTAACAAGCGAACAAAAACATATCCAACCCCTGCTTTAACACTGCGTCACTGTATGAGAATCACTGCACAGTTTCACGGCTGCTTCACAGCTCTGTCAGGCCCTGGTCTCCAGAGGACGGTGGGAATCTGTGTGAGCTCCACAGCCAAACACCTGGACCGTCTGCAGGAGATGACCGACCCCTCTGGACATGTGGACTCTCTCAATCTGCTGAGAGCCATAGTGGTCGACATCTCCAACAGGCTTTTCCTCCGGGTGCCGCTCAACGGTCAGCTGCATTTTCACTGTAAAAGTTCCCTGTTCCAGTGCTCCAGATGCCTGCAGCTCCTGACTCTGGTTTTGTTCCTCATAACTCAGAGAGGGACCTGCTGTTGAAAATCCACAGCTACTTTGAGACCTGGCAGGCAGTTCTGATAAAACCTGACATATTCTTTAAGATTGGATGGCTGTACAACAAGCACAAGAGAGCAGCGTAAGATCCTAAACATCAGAGCAATTCAACGTTTGCCTTGTGATTTCCTCAACGTAATATTCATCATTGCTTTTTTTCGCCTACAGCCAGGAGCTGCAGGACGTGATGGAGAGCCTTCTTGAGATTAAAAGAAAGATGGTAAATGAGTCGGAGAAGTTGGAGGATGATCTTGACTTTGCCACAGAGCTCATCTTTGCTCAGGTTTGTCTAAATCTAAACTACTCGTGCCATGGAGTCTGTGTCATGTGTTTGCTGCAAACTCACATTTTTAAATTCTTTCACAGAACCACGGAGAGTTTTCAGCAGATAACGTCAGGCAGTGCGTGCTGGAGATGGTGATCGCAGCCCCTGACACGCTCTCCATCAGCCTCTTCTTCATGCTGATGCTGCTGAAACAAAACCCAGACGTAGAGCTGAGGTTAGTGGAGGAGATGAACACGGTCTTGAGTAAGTGCATTTGTGCATTAATAATCTCACTTTTGGTCTGTAACAGACAGAAATGAAACAATCGACAATCCTCAAATGCTGCATTTTCCTTACCAGGTGACAAAGGGGCCGAAAACATCGATTATCAAAGCCTGGAAGTGCTGGAGAGTTTCATCAACGAGTCCATGAGGTTTCACCCTGTGGTTGATTTCACGATGCGGAAGGCTCTGCAGGATGACATCATCGAAGGCACTAAAATTAGAAAAGGAACCAACATCATTCTCAATATTGGCCTCATGCATAAGACAGAAGAATTCTTCCCCAAACCCAAAGAGTTCAGCCTGATGAACTTTGAGAAAACAGTAAGTTGTGGCTAATGGCTCATAACGTGTTGCTCCAGAAAACACAAACCAACAGCTGGGTCTTTACCTTTTCCTCTGTCTACCAGGTGCCCAGTCGTTTCTTCCAGCCCTTCGGCTGCGGGCCTCGTTCCTGCGTGGGCAAACACATCGCCATGGTGATGATGAAGGCCATCCTGGTCACTCTGTTGTCTCGTTTCACAGTGTGTCCCCGCCAAGGCTGCACCCTCAACAGCATCCGGCAGACCAACAACCTGTCGCAGCAGCCGGTGGAGGACGAGCACAGCCTGGCCATGCGCTTCATCCCTCGAACGACACAAACTCCACACAGTCACTGAGCACTGAGACACGGAGGTTACATCCTGGTGGCAACTACCAAGTATAAATATTTTGAAGCATATAGCAATAAAGGGTAGAGGCCAACCAAACTGCTAATATTCTCTGATAGAGATTATACAAAAAAAACATTCATTCTGGACTTTCATTATTTTATATTTGTTAGTGAACACTACATTTGGTATGTTACAGCAGATGCTTTGGCAACTTTGACAACACTTACCAACTATGGTTTAGGGCTTAAAGGGACAGTTAATCCCAAAATCAACCTGTTGTGCCATTATCCATCTAGATTTTCCCGAAAGAGACATCACAGGTGAGCTTTTAAACTTCTTTTTTTCACCCCCTCTAGCACCACAAGCTGAGCATCATCTAGTTGTATTCAATTCCAGATAGCAGACATCTCTACAGCCTTTATCTCCAAAACTCTTCAATTCACACTTAAACAATCTAGACTGATAAATAGAACTAGGTAAAAGGATAAATATGTAGTCTTGATTTAGGGGTGAAGTGTTCCTTAAATCTGACACAGAGCAGATGGCAGCATGATTTTCCGACAATGCAGGAGGACCTGCTCTCTTTGTAGATATAAAATGTTTATTCTAAGGTAACAAAAACACAAGAGTGTTAGTTTCAGGTGGTTATAACCTAATGACAATGTTATTATATTCCATTTTCTGCCAATAGATGCCCCCTTAATCCTACATGCTGGACTTTTATAATAGGGGATAGGGAGTAGTGGTTGATTTCAGTGCATACTGGAAAAGTAATATATTAGGTTTATATACATTTGTATGAGGTTAACTCATTAGCTTTACCATCTCATAGTGTTTTCTCATGTTAAATCTGTATTTCAAAAAGGTTTTGTTCATCAGAGATTGAGATGACTTCATTTTAGGATCTCAGTGAACAAAAATGTACAACTCAAACATTACTAATGTTTTTTTCTATGTAGAGCTAATGTGCTTTAAGTCGTTACAGTTCTAACAACAACATCTGTTTCATGAATAGTCATCGAGTCAGAATCCAGTGAATTTACACATGTTGAATTTATTAAGTTAGCAGAATGTAGTGACAGGCACTCTAAGAAACAAGCTGTACCACAGGCACAAATCAAACACGCCACCTTGGCATTAGAACATAAGGCGTTAGGTTAAAGTTGAGATTTGGACACATTGTAAGCTTCCCGCTGTGCTTCAAATCAGAACACAAGCAAAAAAAAAAAAGAGCAAGGTAAACTTTCCCTCAGGCTGAATTAAATAAAACAGGCCGAGCCAAATCAAACCTGAAACAGCACAATCAAACAGTACATGGAGCACAAGGATTCCTTTTTTTCTTTCAGAGAAATGAATATAAAATATTTTCTGTAAGAATATAAATCCAATAAATACGTATTTAATACTGCATCGATACAAAAATATAATAATCAAAGACCACTAAAATCTACCACTCACCCAAACTGACGGACTAGACACATGAGTGCATAGATAATCAGTCACACAGAAAGAAGGCAGCATCTGCAAAACATGAAAACTGAAATGCTTCTCATCATGATGACAAATGAGCAACGTGAACAGTGCAGTGAGATCCTCACCAATACATTAACACAAAATACTTTCATCAGAGATGTAAGAAATACATGTAACTGCTGCAGTCAGAGGTTAATGTCAGCATGATCCAAACAGGATGTAAACTTCTTTGTACTCAGCAGTGAAGACGAGCAGGTTTCTTGAAAAGCAGCTTTCCTCCGGATGTTACTTGAAGCGTTTAGTGTACTTTAAATTCTCCTATAATGGTTTGTCCAAGTTCATATGAGTGATAATGAACAATGAATTTGGTACGTTCTTTTCATTTCACTGATTATTGCTTCAGTCAGAAGTGATGAGCTTGATGCTTCAAGATGCTAAATGAATAATTGAGTTTAACATTTATGTTTTTGTCAGACTCAAATCCAAATGAACACTGTAATGACTGTTATGTTCGAAACACACAGACTCACAGGGTCAAAAAACATTACAAGCAGATACTGTCGCAGCTGGTAAATACTTCAAAGTCAGATATCCCACAAAAAAATAACTGGAGGCATACATGAGTCTCCCCTTATACTGAGAATATCGTATTTAGTATTAATTTCACTCAGTCAAGTTTTCAAGTCCTCATGGAGCCCTGTCATCATTTTAAGACATAAGTGTTTTTCTGAAACATCACACAGAATGCTACAACATAATCTCTTGGCCCCGAGCTTCTTTCCAACCATGATTTTCAAACAATTGTGATCCTATAAATAAGTCCACCATTCTAATAGTTGAAAAGAAATTGCGTGTATAGTGGAAGAGAGAGAAAAATGGTAAACACTCCGATATAAAGATGAGAATGCACAACATCAGACGCTCTGCGCTGTCTCCTGTTCTGTTCTGCATTTCTGCTCTGTGTACCCTCCGTGGGTAAGTAGGTGGTGTTGCTCAGTATCGTCAGTGGTGGCACTGCAGTCGAGGCTTAGTGCTCCTGTAAAGCTCTCTGACAGTGGTAGATCAGGCAGTCGGGCAGGTCAGGGACTGGAGAGCGCAGCCACACCGCCAGTGTTCCCGCATGTACACGACAGTGCATCAGACATGGCTGATCCTGGTGGAGCCGGCAAGCTACAATCCCTTCCACACCTGTAGGCAAAAATAAAGGTTACTTACTAATAGTACAACACATGACAAGTGTAGGTGTCAATCAATTGTTCAAATATTGAAATGCCACTGCACTTTGGCATATGTATGCATGTCTGTTTTTAAAATGCATATATATCATGCTGGGAGACACCTTCCAAACAAAACTTAAGACACACTGTGTAGGCCTTGAGTTGAGACTGTGTACAATCACACATTTGTAAAGATGTTAAAAGACTGACCAGGGGCTGCACATCTGCTTTAGTTCGATTCTATACATAAGATGCATTGCTTCTGCAATATGCATAAACAATAAACAAAGTAATCAACAATGTGTGTAATATCCTCTGGTAAATAAATGTACATGCTTAATTCACATGCATTTTAGATTAAGTGCACTTGGAAATAACATCATGAAAAATGACAATCAAATCATATGTAAGCTGGCATGTGATGCAGGGGTTTCTACCTGGAGGTCATTGTAAACAAATATCGTTAAAGGTATATGACATAACACATGCCAATATGAAGAATAATTATTCATTAACCATCTATTTCTTATATTTGTATATTTTTCTCATGGGACAGGAGCATTTCCCTTCTTTGACATTTTAGTCCAGCAATAAAATGTCCGTTCACCTATGACTTCCACGACATGAAGCTGAAGTTTCTTCTTCAGCACATTCAGAGTGGCTGTGAGAGACTCCTGCCCGTCACTTATCAGCGTCAGGTTCTGCTTTGTATCGTTGGAGAAGTCCAGCCACATTTTCCCGTACTCCTCCGTGGACACAGTCAGTGGTCTGAAAGAAACATGTGAAATTACAGTCGGCAATGTATCGTCCCTGCACAGATACACATGTGGAAAAAGGAGAAGATATTTCACCTGATAAAGCTGGTTAGAGGCAGTTTGTGTGAGAACTGCACTGACTGATCCGTCCCAACAGGCAACTGGTACGAAACAATCCCAACCACCTCAACGTGGACTGAAGGCCTCTTCACTGTTAGAGAATACTGACACGCTGCAACGCTGAGGCTTCTCACCTCCTGCACTGCACTGTCACACACACAGGACACCTGAAAGAAGCATTGAAAGAAAACAAGCTTTGATATGAATGATATGAGTCAAAGATGTCATGAATAAGTTTCTGCTCAATAACTGCTGTACCTCAAGTTCATCAGAATCAACTTCAAGTAGTATCTGTTGAATGTCAGAGGAAGAGGAGTTGTACATGAAAATAACCAGTGCTAAATACGCCTCTTTCTGCACATGACAGACTGAGAGATCCAGGCTTTGGTCGGAGCACAGAGGAGTGATTTCAGAGTGGGACAGTCCAGCAAGCTCTGCAGGAAGATGAGAACTTAGACACAAGTCTTTAGGCCTGTCCGGGTCTTTGTGTGGAGTTGAATCAGCAGGTCCAGCAACACCATTATCCCTAACAAGGGTGGGGCTACTTCCCTTTGCGCCACCATCAGTTAACTGTACATCACAGGTGCCATTTGCAGTAGTGAGGCTCTGAGAAAGCTGGGATGTCAGTGAGGGTGAAGGAACAGCCAGCTCTGAGGTGTCAAGGAGGGTGTCACACAGCAAGTTATCCACCGCGCTCGTGGAAGAGACGAGGGAGTTGGAGATTCGCTCGCTGGCATCCGAGGACGAGCTCGGACTTTTGGCTTTTCTCCTGAATCTCTGGGGTGTCGGCTCTGATTTTCCCATCTGTTTGAAGGAAAAGCATTTGTGTTAAGGCACAATGAATCACTGTCAGAAGGTGGAACAATAACCATTGCAAAGGGCTGCAATATGACCATTATTCATTAATTATTTTGATTACTGTTATTGTTTAAGTCATTTTCAAACCAAGATGACAACCATTTAGTGTGTCCGGCATTTAAATTGTGAGGATTCGCTGCTTTCATATAACATGACTGCAGCTGCTTCACAGTGGATGACATCAGCTGCCAGAGGAAGGTGCTAAAACTTATAACATCAGAAAAATGTGTCACACCCTGCTCCACTACATCATGTCGTGCAGCTGTACCTCAAACAGAAAAGCTCACCAGTGACACAGAGCTGTGGGAGCTCAGGCCGACGAACAGCGAAGAGGCCAGCTGCTGTTTCTCTTGTTCAGGCTCAGGGGTCGGTATCGGAATGGGAGTCTGGCTGTGTGAATTATCAGCCTCTCCCGTCTGGCTGGGTGACCGCAGTGGACTGGGAACCTCAACCTGAGCTGCTGCCTCCTCCAGAGGTTCCCTCTGCGCCAGGTAGCCTTCCTTCCCCCACACTCTCTTCACACCATCCAGCTTCAGAGTTGTAGAGCTGAAGAAAAAATGAAAAGAGTTCTAAACCAGACATACACGTACCCAAACACATTTTTTTAAGTGTTTTGATTCAGACAACATGCACTATGTGTCTACGTACCCTCCTTTAAGTGAGAGGTCGGTGCTATCGCCTGACAGCCCAGAGCTGATGGACAACAGTGTAGGAGACTGTCTGTCTGCAATGCTGCAGGAGGAAATGCTGATGGGCAGGGACAGGCCGTATGGCTCCAGGCTCAACGCTGCAGCAAACATCACAGTCAAGAACAAACCAAAACACGGCAGTGCTGCCAAACCTGCCACCACTTGAAAATTTTAATGAATCTTACCTTTTGCCTGAGCTAGTTCCTCCTGCCTTTGATGAGGAGGCTTGTATGGAGCAGCGCCAGCAGCCAACGCCTCTGACACAAATCCATCCAGAAATGATAGAGAGGAATCCACCTAGAAAGCAACAACAAATTCAAATTTGAACTTCTCCTATTTGGCAAAAGTTCTACAGGACTTGTAAACTTAAGATGTTAAATGTGAGTGCTTGCAGATACATCTCAGGTATGCTCACAATGATCTTCTGACACTGTAATCTCGAGATCACATGTTATTATTTCTCTATCTAAAAGTAACAAAGCTTGTTTTTTTGTGATAAAGGGTTAATACATCCTGTTATCTCGAGTTTACAAAAGGCAGATTTCATGGCAAAACACCTGTTCTCAAAATCAATGTCTCCTTTTTTTAAAGACAACAAATCTTGTTTTGTCAAAATAACAAGATAATAAATTTGTGATCTTGAGATAATGGCATTAAAACAGCAACTGCAAGCGCAGCCATTCACAGCTTTAGCACCTTTATTTGTTCAGGATATTATTCTTGTTTTTCTGTCACTGAAACTATGTCTGTTACTGAATGGAGTTCTGTAGTAAACCCAACCCAACAGACTAATCGAGACATGTTAAAACAGTTGCTTTGATTGCAAACAAATTTATGATCCCCATTATTTTGATGATTACTGTCTTTGATCTAACCAACTGTATGTCAAGGAGGACAAGTGTATGCAGGTTGTTTCCAAACATCATGTCATCAATGTGCACTCATCCTGCCAGAGAGGAGACACCACAAAGTGACATCATCTGCTTTGGTTCCAAGAGCTAAATCTGTTTACATTTCTTTGGTTTTGGCACCTTAAACCAAATTCTGACAGCAAATTCAAACTAAAAGTACCCATGTTTTCAATGCAACACGGTAACATCACAATGACTTAACAGCGTTCACTTTAACATTGTCACTGTAACTCTGTAGCCCTGAATGTCTGTATGTTACCTCCAGGGGTTCCAGGCCGGCGTCCCGAGGTAGAACCTTGCTTCGTAGCTCAGGATTCTGGCTGAGGTACTGCAGCTCATGAACCCTCTGTCTCAGCGCTGTGTCCAGGGAGCTGCTGTATGTTTCAGAAACCTCCTGAGCCACAGACACACCTGCCTCACCGTCACAGAGCTTGGTCATCGCCATGAGGATCCAGCTCTTTGTTTCACTGCTGGTGTTCTTCATGTCCAACAGTTTGGACAGCAGCCTCAGGACTGTGGCTGGTTGAAGTTCCTCCTTCAAATAGGAGTATTCACCGAGGACCTGTACACGGCAGCGACGGGTCAAACCATCAGTTCATTAACACAGAGACCGTCCCTGCTTAGTATGTTGCCGATTATGAAGGAAGATACATTTCAAATGTCAGGTAGAGGAGCACAGAAATTAAATATCTCTATCCATAAAAGACTTAGAGAATGTAATTTCATGTTAGCACCTCATTACTACAGTTACTAGACAAGAAACCAAATGCAGGGCCACTGCTGAGGATGCTCTACCAGATGTGCTCAGAGGGCGCCCCCTTCCCAATGTCCATTGAAATGCATTTGTATTTTCACCTCCTCTTATACTTACTGTTGTTTTTAATGCCTGCTAAGTGTAAAGTAATTGCTAATGCATGCTTTAAACCAACCTTTGTATTCCCTTTTCTTCCTCTGCTTTGTGTCCAAGCAATTATGGAAGAATTATACGAACAGTACAAATAAACAGCACTCACCCAGCTTATGACTTGGAGGAAGCGTTGTGGCAGTTTATCTGGCTCTCCTTGCAGCAGAGAAACATATGAATCCACAGCAAACAGCCTCAACTTCTTGTCTTCCTCCACGCTGTCAAACCCTGAGCCATTAATGAGAAATTAGCCAGCTGATCAAAATCAATATCGGTGCCAAATTACTGAATTCAAATTTTACAACGCGGCAACACTAGAGAACCATTTTGATTGTGTGGTTAGCTCACCTTCAGACAGCAGTTTAAGGAAACTGTTTGGGATGTCAGGCTGCATCATGTCTCCACCCACTGAAAACACCGTGTTCATGGTCTCAATGAACCACTCATTGTCTGGGGCATATGTATGAACGTTTATAGGAATAAAAATAAAACAGTGTTTGGATTTCTGTTTTTATTAATTCAGAGATAATTCAAAGGTCCAGTCTGAATTTAAGGGGGTCGTCCCGCAGAAACTGGATATAAAATCCTACACGCTGGTCTTTAAAATTACATGTTTAGTACACCAGTAGCCTCAGCATGGAGAATCTGAGAGGCTCAGCTGCAGCTCACCAGGCTTGAACACAGTTACAGATGATTAAAGATTTATCACTTAGGCCTTGACCCACCAGTATAAGTCATGAGACTTAGACTGGTGACTTATGACATGAGAGCCATAAATGTCTTAATGTTCCACTGATAAAAATAGCATCCCAGAACACGCTTTCTCACAGGTTTTGCTGACTTTGTCCTTAATCAAATATGTTTTCATTGGAGAAACTTGTGAAAAAATATGTTCATTCATCTTCAAAGAAGGTTGTCAATGTTTTACTTGTTAGAAGAACCAATGGTCTTGTTCTCTAAGCCTGCAAGCTTCCAATCTTATCAACAAAATGTATCTTGGTTTTTGAGGGTTTGATAAATGCCAATCTGTTCTGTGTTTAAGTTCAGTGAAAAGCTGCAGCAAAAAGGGACAGTAGGTTTCAAGAATCGTACTAAGTTGCCAACATTTTAAAGTTATACTACACGCTATAATTAATCATCAGAGTCATTGTCAGAAATCTGTACTGAAAGACATTCAGAATGATACATGAGATGAGGTTAGGGTTAGTGTGATTTGCTTCTCAGAACAGTGAAGCAACTCCAGTAAGCGTTCAGTTTGTGACTTACATTTCCCAGGTACACACTTGACACTGAGTGCTGTCTCCTGCTTGTAGTATGACCAACACACTCGAAAGGATATTTTTCTGCCAGCTCTGCCACCTTCCCCACCAGGTCAATGGTTGTGTAGTCGTCTTCACTGATGCGCAGAAAATCCAGCATCTTCTCGACAATGACTGTGACATTCTGGGCATTAGTGATGCGAAAGAGCAACTCCAGTGTCTACGAGAAAACAGAATATAAAAGATCCATAATGCTGGAAAAACACATGTCAGAATCCAGCTTACACAAGAGTCGGCCTCACCTCGCGCTTGATGATGAGGTCTGGATGATCGAGACATTCAATGATGGTCATCTGATGCTGCAGGGCCAGTTTAGGATCCTGCTGGACCACGTAGGTGAGGGCTTTCAAGCCTACAGTGACACCATGTTAACAAATGCATCACATATCAGTGAATATCTGAAATCTTGATGCTCAGTGGAAAAACATTTTTGAATCAAAGCTGTCTTTGGATCTTACCAAGATATTTGAGATTAATCTTTGGCGAGAGAACAAAGTTGCCGATGCACTTTGCAGCTTTTTCCAAAAGATCAGATTTGGGATGAATTGTGTAAATACATTTTACACATTCATATAATATTGCTGGATTAAAAACAGAGGGAGTTCAATTATTCAAGTGCTTAAATGATATCAAACAGACACGTTCACAAAATCTGTACTTTAAATTTGACATACCATAGGTGATGTTATGATTCATCTCTGCTCTTCGTAAAGACTCGTCGAGGACTTCATACATGATCTCACTTGTACTGTCAAACAAAGTACAGTCTCACAACTTGTGCAGAACAATACCACATGACACTGGCGGACAAAATAAGCATTAGTTACCTCTGGTCATTTTTCCCAAGTAAAGACAGAATTCTGAGGAGCTGAATCTGCAGCCATGGAGCTGGGACACTGTGATAGTTAAAATCCATGGGCAGTTTTCCTCCCACCACTTGCTTCAGTATGGTGACAAAACTTGCTGTCAGGTCCTTATAACCCTCTGGCTTCTCCTGTAACAAATGGAAAATTTGTGATGGGACTGGATTACACCACAGTAAATCAAACAAAGGTGATGGGCTTTATGATATTTTGTCAATAAATGCAGTTACTGTCATAACCTGATAAATAATTACCTGGATCATCTGTGCGTAGATGTGTAGTGAAGCGGTCATGACACCAGGATCTTTGTCACACAGAGCTTTGCGGAACTTGTTGTGGATGTGTTGAACTTGATTTGGTGCGATTAAGTAGAATTTATACAGTGCCAGGACTGCTTTTCGTCGTATGATTTCTC
This sequence comes from Acanthopagrus latus, assembly GCF_904848185.1. NCBI lineage: Eukaryota > Metazoa > Chordata > Actinopteri > Spariformes > Sparidae > Acanthopagrus > Acanthopagrus latus. The sequence continues at coordinate 12,233,729 of NC_051046.1, forward strand.
TACAAATGACCAAGAAAACACTGTTGTAAATCCTAACATTCAAGCAGGTCTTCCATTCTCGTGTATAAACATCCTTGACTGGACATAATCAGACAAGACAGGCAAAGGAAGCATTTCCTACTTTGGGTGATTAAGTTTCTCTTCAACCAGAGGAAGGATTGCAGGAATCATGTCTTTGGGGAACATTTGGCTTACGACAGTTAAAGCCATGCACACTTCGATGAGGTTCGTGCTCTGAAGATCCTGTAAAAAAGAAAAAAAAAAACAACAAAAAAACATAAAATACATCAACATCCCTTCCTCAGATACCAGATGACAAATGCTATAAAAAATGAACACCCACCTTTAATACGGTGTTCACGAGGAGAAGGAGCAGCTCATGACTTTCGTTCAGAAACAAAGACACAGCAAGATAACCTGCAAATCAGGAGCACAGGAAAATGAAGTGAAGCCGTTTCATGGTTCAATAAAGCTGTTGTGAGGAAATGAAGAAAGTTTCTCAAAAACATCACATATTTAAAAAACATTTGAGAACCATTTGGTGAGGATGCGGAGGACCGAGTAAGCTCTTCTAACTCATAACAAAAGAACATACCAACTCTTTTCTCCAGAGCGGTGCCTTGTTGAGCCAGTTTGATGGCATGAATGTAGCTGAATGAAGCCTCATAACCGAGCATCTCGCAGTAGATCGCTCTTACCATCAGCTCCTTCATCTGCCTCTGAAGAAAGTCAACAAAAACAATCATGTATGGCATCACTGGTTCTATTTAAATGATCTGATTTCTTATGCAATCAGTAGAATCTTACCATGGAGGTGTTGGGGGAGGACACCTGTTCTTTGATAGATGCTAATTCCTGCTGAATAAGTTTTTCCTCCTCCTGAAAAAGAGAAACACATTCAGGGGAGATCAAACACTGAGACAGCTAAAATTGCCACTACCATGCTCTGTTTGAAACTCTCTGAGTTTGTAAATCCTGTGCTTGTTAAGTCAATGAAAGCTATTTTGCTTCATATTTATTGGCCAAAAAAATAAATGTTCTTTGTCTGTGTCTGTAGATGCAGAATAGATCTGTTTTCAGTCTGATTTTGACATTTTCAATAATACTTCTCAAAATTGGGCTACAAATTTATTGAGCCAATATATACTGTCCATTCCTTTATGCCAGTGGACAATTACATTCTCTTGTACAGTGTTGCTGCAGTATACCAGTTTTAAAATATACCACTGTAAAAACTGACAGCTATACCACTTACATTTGCTTACAAATGAATTACCGTGAATGTGATAGAGTAAGGCATCAGGAAGAAGATGCAAAGACAAATTAGAAACTAACCTATGAAGGACTTGATTTGACATAAGGTGAAAAGTCAGGATACTATAAATAGAGTTTATTCATTTTGGGGGCGATTTTGAGGTGAGATTTCTCCACATTGCTGCAGTGAAATGTAACCCAATGTACCAGTGGACTCCAAACGGCCCAAAATATGCTCTTAAACACCTCCTGGAGTAACAATTTTGGCTCTGATCCATCCCGTTCACTTTGCAGGCCTGCCTCTGACCCAACCCTTTGTCCAGCTAATCGAAACTTTCGAACAAGTGCCACTACAGATAGTACCAGTGGACTCCAAACGGCCCGAAACATGCTCTAAAACACATCCTGGAGGAACAATTTTGGCCCTGACGGTAACCCGTTTCTGATGCATTCACGTGGCTGTGGTATACTACGACACAAGTCCATGTTTGCCTTCCAGATGCAAGCTCCCTGCAACGCAGCTTGTGAGTGTAAACTGTAAATCTCAAATGTCTGAGGTTATCACAAGCACATGAACGCACCAACATGGATAAGTTTTCAAAATGGTCACATCTCTGATTTCACCCATATTAACCACATTATAATAACATAGTAAAAACGAGAGAGTGTCAGCAAATTAGTCTCGATCTCATCACAGTATTGTGTCGAGTGCTGAGTATATACCAAGTGGGTTAAAACATACTGTAAACATACCTTCTTTTGAGTTAGCATGGGCAGCTTAGCAAGCTAACGTTGGAGTTCTCGTCAACAACTGACTCTTATGTCACCTGAGTTTTTAAAGACAGACTTACATGTTTGGACGTCAGCTCAGTGATACCTCTGATGAGGTTTCCTAGTTTTGAGGTGGAGGACAGTTTTGCAGATCCAGGCTGAGAGTCTAAAGACAGGAGGCTCGGCAGAGCTGTCAGGGTCTTCTCCACAACATCGCTCATTTTGGCAGCGAGAAGCGCGGCTTGGCAGCTGAATGTTTTCTTTCAAAAGCCACTTATTAACTCATCTATCCATCCCAGTGAGAGTTTATTACACAGAGTAAGTGAAAGTCATCTGTTAAACACTTAAATAGATCAAAAGAAGTAAAATGCTAGCCTGACAGTCGGCCATTGTTTTGATTCAGCAGACTGACCAAGGCTCGTTGATGATGTCACTTCCGCCTGCGTTTGAATAACTTTATTGAAAACCTCAATCATAAACAGTAGTTGACAGGTCTGAGCAGCTCTGTATACTGACAGGGAAATAACCGTAAAACAATCAGAAAATATAAAGAACAACAATTAAAAGGTTATGGTAATCAAAACTCAGTTTATTTTTTATGTTTGTAATGCTTTGATAAACAGTCCGTTTTATAACTGTACACTAAACTACAATAAAATAATTACAGTAAATATGAAATTACAGCCATTGGACAACTGCATGAAAAGGAGTACATTCTGACACTTTAAACATATTTTTATATATTTGTATTTATATATCTAGTGGGGGACCACAGGTTCAGGGTGTCTGCAGTGACTGAATGTGTACATGGTGGCTTCCAGAGCTGAAAACAAACAAAAAAAAGGTAAACCATGTTTCAAAATCATAAAGATGGAAGGTCAACATCATGTTTTTTTTAGGTTGACCTGTAAATGTGCTTCTTTACGTTAGAATACTATTGGCAGGTGAGTTGCTGTTAGGGATAGAGGAGGCTTGTCTGGTGCACAGGGTGTGAAATTGAAAGTACACAAATTTTGATTATACTTTATGCCAATGCTCCATCACATCTAAGTTTATTTTCATTCAGAAGTTGAAATTCTAATATAAACCTTAGTACTTCTCCTGCAGATGTTTTTTTTTTCCTTATATCCTGTTTTCTTCCACAGACGGCAGTCTTCCATTATTTTTTTTGTGCAAAAAACAAATAAACAAGTAATGTCCTTTATGTGGGCACATACAATACATCACTTTGTGTCACTTCTATCCTAGACCGACGCTAGTCACTACCAATGTTATTTTCTGCAATATATTTTACCATAAGTACTTCTGTGCAATTTTCTCTCAATCAAACTGTAATACAAGGGTGCCATTTGGTTTAATTATTCTCTGAAATATGTAAATCTACCCTGGCCATGAGACTTGAGTATATACAATGCTATTGATATGCTCTATGTACAACCAAAACTGAGTCTCTATCTCCGTGATTGTACTCTAGCAAACAGAAACATCGGCGTGTCTTCAGTAAGTCTGTCTACCATTTCATCCTCTGAGTCCTCATCCTTAAGCCCAGATCTGAAAGGAAAAAAAAAAAAGAAAAACAACATACATTACAAGATGTCACCAGAAATGACACTCCAGGCTGCAAAATTGTCAGATTAGACAAAAGATAACAATCATCACATACCCGAAGAGTGTGGTCCCAGGAACCTGTGCTGAAGGCCGTCCCATCAGGGGAAACACGCAGCGTACTGACACGGTTCTCATGTCCAAAAAGAATAGAGACCCGTGTTCCTTTGAGAACATCCCAAACATTTATGGTGTAGTCATTGTAGCCGCCAAACAGTAGTCGTCCTGAAAGTTTACAAAAATCATAAAAGCTTTAACAATATGCTCTAAAACACGGTAATAAAGGTAATTAAGTGTTTAAAGTGTTTATTCCTTACCACTGAGAGAGAAATCAACACTGGAGACCCCAAATATGATGCTCTCTTTGGAATAAATGGCCACTTCTCTGTCTGCCCTCAGGTCATACAGGCGGCACTGTAACAAAGGTCATTGTTTGAATCTTGAAGAGAATTTTGAACAGGTTTTCAAATTCACTTTGAATATCAAAAATATCTAATTACTTACTGTAGCATCATCTGACCCAGATGCAAACGCATCTCCACTGGGGTAGTATCTGTTAAAAAAGAAACAGACAGCCACTGTTAGGAAAGAATTATTTGTTCACCAGTCCTGAAATTGTGTGTAAAATTATCCTGAAACACCTCTCCCGGTCTACAGAAGCTGTTGTTGAACCATGTGTTCAGTGTTAAGTGTTAATTTTTTTGTTAATATTCAAACATATCTAACTTTAAATATCTCCCAATGTTAATATAAAAACAGACATGAGGCTGAGAATTCATAAACTTAAAGCAAGATAACACAGATCTTCTCCTCGATTGTCTCATTTTTCTATCAACAAAAACAAATTTTGTTAGAATAATGTGAAAAACATGAGAACACAAACACGTTTCCACATGGAAGATTTCCGACTTAATTATGAATGCAACAATATTATCTCTACATATCTGATCAACAAAGTTGGCGGTGACACTTGACTCAGTCACTTACCGCACACTATTAATGTCTGATTCGTGAGTTTCAAAGGACTGAATACACTGTCCGGAACGCATGTCCCACACATTGGCCTTCTTATCACAGCCCTGCAATAATAAAGAGTAATGCAAAATAAATAATAACTCCATGAAGTTTAATGATCATAAGCTGTGGTCATAACAAAGGAGGAGGACAAGGAGGAGGAGGAGGAGGTGTCCTCACCCCTGAAACAAACGTGTTTCCAGTCTCAGAGGGGGCCAGGTCCAGACAGAGCACGTCCGCCGCGTGTCCATGGAAACTCTGCAACAGCTGCCCACTCTCCACATCCCATAATGCACACGTCCCATCCCCGCTTGACGTCAGGATCTTTAACACAAGCAGACGAGGAGGAGGAAGATCAACGGCTGTTCTGAAGTTTGGTAAAAATGGGCGCACGCGCAGCTATAAATGGATTATCTTTGAAATGTCATGTGACCAGGATGTCAAATCACGAGCTGCTGTGAATTATTAACAAAGCTCTTTTCTCTGGAATGTGCAGAGCAGTGATTTCTGATTAATAATGAGAGAGAAGCAGTCATGGACAGACAAGCAGTAGGAATGCATGAAACACACAGCTACTATCTCTGTAAACATTTCATTTAGTTGCTTTTGGTGTTTGCTTGGACGTTTTATGGGTGCGTTGGATATTCACACCTGCATGTCCGAGTTGGTGAAGCTGCAGGCAGACAGGTAGTTTGTGTGCATGGCCACCGACTTCTTCTTGGCAGCCAAGTTCTCATTCTTGTCCAGAGACAGAGGATACACAGAGCATTTGTTGTCCAGGCCCCTGTGACAGAAAACAACCCCAGTTTACAAAAAAAAAAAAAAAAGAGTGGAAACCTTACAGATAAAACACTATAGTTGGCTCATCATCTCTGGCAGGAAGAGACTCACCCACAAGCCACAGCACAGCCGGAGGGAGCGTAGGCGCAGGCCATCACCCAGGTGCACGGCATTGTCACAGCATGCTCCTAATAAACATCAAAAGACAAAGCTGCATGAGCTGCACCGGAACAGCGAGATGAATCAAATTCATTAGGCATAATTAGAGCAGGACGGAAGGCTTCAAGCTGTTAGACATCAGTGGTGTTACAGTTTGTCCCAAATCAAAGACATTAAAAAGCCAAAAATAAAAAAGTCTGCAGTGCTTGGAAGTTCAAACAAAATGTGATGGAGGTGCTCTTAGGTAGAAAAGACAGACATTAAAAAAAAACAAACAAGAAAAATCAAGTGGCACAAACAGCCTTCTTCAAAGGCTCTAAACTGCTACTCAGCTAATTTTTAACATGCACTGTCACTATTTTTTAAAACTTTAGCATTTGAATAAAGGCTTTATAGCATTTTGGCCATAAGAGTGCCTGGATTTTTTGTTTTTTGAACCTTAAAAGCTTTACAATTTTAGACATAATTTAGTCGATCTTCAAATCTTTAATCAAAACTCTATAAAGGGCCAAACATCCTTTGTGTCATAGTGCACTGTGCTGTAGATATCCTGTTAATGTGGAAATCCTCTATGCTTCCTCCGACCTATTATGCTCACAGATTCAATTTTCAACATGATATTGGGGAAAGTGAAAATCGGAATAATGTTTTTTCTGCCAAAGGGCAGCTCCTGGTAACATTCACAATATTTTATAAGCACTCTGTGCCGGTTCATGTGAGCTAACGATATTAATAAACCATTTTGGGATCTATATACAGTATATACACACACACACACACACACACACACACCATTTTTGTGTTGTTAATGGATATTTTGAGGGAGTTGATCCTGATCTAAACAGAGGGTCTAAAGATTAGAGGGTGCCTTTTGCTTTGGCAAATTTAATTTAAGATATTTGTCTATATGATTAAAATTGACTTGAATTGACTTACCACTGACAATATGTGTAAAATATTTAAAACGACCTGTTTCACTAAAATCAGTGGGGTTTTTTTGTCACAATCATATAGTTTTTTGTTATTGGCATCTTTGTTAAAGTCATGATTTGGACTTAGAGTTATGGCTACATGCTAACCTGAGAGCTGCATAAGATTTCATGAGACTGATCATTTGAACCCAAATCAGGATCTTTTGTGATTTTGTGCCTAAACCAAACCAGATCTGCAAGAGTTTAAAAAATGTATTTGTAAAAATAATGTATCTGACAAAATAATTGTGTTCAATATTTTTTTTTTTTTGTGACTCAGAATTTTGCTGGTTCCTGTCACTTTTAAGTTGTTTGCTTTTTACTTGGAAAATGCCAAACTTTACATACTAATTATAATCTTATCATACCTAATAAAATCTCTTTATTTTTAAGGGTCAAAAACCAAAAAGGTAAAAACATTGCAAACCATTGATTTGGAATGTAGGTAAAGATTTTTTAACAAATCTGTTAAAATAGTGAACACATTTGTTTGTAGGGAAAACATTCCGTCAGCCATTGTTTCTGCAAATAACTGATACATTCATATTTGTACGAATCCTGCTCCGTACCTGACTAACACAACTAAAAAATCTGCCAGATCACGTTCACACTACATGTGTCATTACCAGAGTTTTGTATCACGTGGTGGACAGGTGAGAAGCCAATGACCACAGTTCCAGACTGCGTTTCAACATGTGTAAGCGTGAAACCTGCCACTGAATATTTTTGACGAGGGACCAAGCATTTAAACATCTGGAAACGTGGCACAACTGGATGATTTCCAGCCGTGTTTGTGACGTCAAAAAACATGATATTTGTTCGGCAAGTAGGGTTTGTGGTGACAAAATCAGGTTTTTTAAGCCAAAACATAATCTTTTCCAAATGCAAACCAAGTGGATTTTGTGCCTAAACCTAATCAGAAGATTAGCAGAGCACTGTCAAAAGACGAAATTGAAAATTGAACCAAAATAAACATAGCTGCAACATAAGGAAATATACATTTTATATATACACTGATTCTGGTTGATTGGGTTGGGCATGCAGTCGCATTTATTTGTATGTATGGCACTCCTATGACTGGCATAAACACATGCAATAATAATGGATCAAATGGGAAAGGGAATGTGTAATTTCACTCTCAATAATGGACAATCTGTACACTGAAAATGAGAAATTACCTTGTTGGTGGTGAACGCATCCCATACAATCACTTTTCCATCCTGCAGCAAGAGATTAAAAATAAGCACTTCATAAAAAATGCATCAAATAATAAACTGGCCCTGGTAGCGAGTGACGTATGAACTGGGAGTTAAAGCAGATTTAAAAAGCAGAGTGTGTGACCTGCGAGGAGCTGACGATCCTCCTCTTGTCTTTACACCAGTCCATACACAGAACTTTGTTGCCATGTCCCTTCAGAGTTCTCCGGGTCTTCATGACAAACTGACCCAGTCCCTCCACCTTCTCTGCCACCTGATGAACTGCACACACACACACACACACACACACACACACACACACACACACACACACACACACACACACACAATGTATATCAACACATATATATATACAATAATTAATTCATTACCCATACTTATTTACACACAGGCCTCCACCCTCTGTTAATATAGCCAGCAGCATTAAGGATTAAACTACAGCAGGCCTACGCTGAATTTGGGAATATACTGAATTAATCTTCTTCCATTAGGTTATGTCCAGTAAAATATCAGAAATATGCTGTTTCTCCCTTTTTTTTCCCTCCGAGTCTCCACAGTCACAACACTGCTGAGACATGATTGGACAAAACCACTACATGGAAGGAATTGGTGATGGAAGCACTGGGCTGTAAAATGGGGAGGCAAACAAACAGCCTGCTTGAAGTCTCCTGTCAGATCAGAGGCTGCGTCGGGACGATCATCCGCGCCCGCACACTCATATCCCTGTAAATAAAAAACATCTCATCCGGACCCTCGCTCAAATATATCCGAGCATACAGGATATTTAGCGCCGATCTGTCCAGTCACACTGTGCGAATGCAGAGGTGAATCGAGGCCTCTCCATTTTTCGGCAGCACTCACGCTCGACATCGTGCAGCTTCGCTCTTTCCTCCTCCAGCTTCGACTTCAGCGTCTCCGACTCCGTTTTGAGGTTGGCCAGAGTCTCGTTCAGCTGTACCTCCTGTGTCGCCATTTCAGGGATTAGAGGGGATCTCATATATTTCCTTTGTGCAGGCAGCGATCGGCAGCGAAAAGGCTTAAAGCAGAGCTAACAGCTGATGCTGCTGTCATGACGTCACGGGGAGAAGATGCTCCTCCAGTTTCCAGAGGAGGAGGAGGAGGAGGAGGAGGAGGAGGGTCCTGCATCCTGGTGATGCTGCTGCTGCTGCTGCTGCTGCTGCTGCTGCTGCTGCTCCACACGGGCTGCATCCTCAGCAGCGACACAGCTAAATAATGCATTCAAATACATATTCAGATGCGACACTGCTGTCTGTCATGCACAAATACAGCAGATCAATGTGGCCCTCTTGCATTAAAGCAGATAAAAAACATTTATTGAAGTGTCATATTAAAATAGGTGTTACAAGAAACATACTCTTAAAGCAATATATTAAAGCACTGATGTAATCCTGTGTTTTGAGAGAATGATTAAAAAATACTGTTGAGGTTTTTTTTTTTTTTTTTTTAAATTTCATGTTCACGTTCACATTTTAACACTGAGGTCCTTGCTTTTGCTGAAGCAAGCAAAGGGAACATGGTTGGGGACTTAACTGGCGCGTATTTTAGTATTTTTAGACTCCCGATATTTAAAAATGACTACTCGTATGCAACCAAAAAAAGGGGGGAAAAGAAAAACAACAACAAAGAAATGATTCATTTCATGTCCACTAGACTTCCATTCCTAGCAGGGAGAGGAAGGCTTTGAAATGGTCTTTATGCTCTGATGTTTGAAATAAAATGTAGGTCAGCTGTATTGAGATGGACTCTATTGTCTGAAGATCAGTTTACAATCACACAAAAACAGAGAAAAGCAGCAGTCAGTCACACTGGAGAAGCTCAATTTCTCTGTGGATCAAAAAATTCACTATTTGTTGCAATACTGGCAATAAAATGAAACAATAACAATAATAAAATCCAAGTAAAACATTCAAGACACTTTCCATTTGGAGGTGGTTTGTAAGGCAAGCATGACCTCTGGACAGCCTGGCAACAGCCTTGAATTTTATTTAAAGTGTTTACATATTTACATGTACAATGAGATACAGCCAAAGGCCACCGCACTATGAATCAGTCATGGTGTGGCGAGAGGTCAAAGGCCGGCTGTGTCAGATCCTCGTTAGGAAAGACAGATGAAGGCTGCTCGGGACCTGCATCAGCTCCAGAGCCTGAGGGGACGAGCAGAAGGGAAACGTGACCTGGAAACGATAGTCTGAGTCCAGCATCAGCTGCGAGGACCCGTCACGATCTTGAAGTAATGACTGCAATGAGGAGCAGATTGGCATACAAGTGGCAGATAAGGAAGTATTTCATGACATTAACGTTACAACTTCGATTCCAAAAAAGTCAGGACGCTACGCTTCATTAAGGTGTTGCCGGTAAGCGCAGTTCATTTGCCAATTTTAATATTCTGATTTTATTTACATTCAGGCAGTGTTCCAACTTTTTTGGACTCACGGTTGTAGAAAATGAACAAAAAGTCTCACCTGAACTTTGCGGACAAATGACGACGACACCCTTTTCTCAAAATCGTCAATGGGCGTGTAGGAGTTCAAAATCTTGACAATCTACAAAGTTGAATATGAGTTTTCTTTCATGTTAGTGTGAATAAGTGACATTTTTAAACATAAAAATACTGCATGTGTGGCATGAATTAAAACACCTGAACAGAGTTGAGTTCGGTGCATTTGTCGCTGATCTCTTTGGCGTCGTCGTCAGTGGATTTGTTGACTTGCAGCAGCCAGGCGGCCTGAGATAACGGCCTCAGAGTGTCTATAGCATTCGAGCTTTGCAGCTCCTTCTCCTTCAGCCATTCCTCCAGATAACTGATGTTGCACCTAAATAAACAGAGAAACTATACGACTGGGTAATTGTAATCATGAATGACACTATGCTGTATATCATCTTAGATTTTGGATATCTTTACATCATAATATGATGAAAGTGTCTTATCCTGGTTAGCAAACTCAACAACAAAAAACACAAACAACGAATGTCTGAATCCCAAAATTGAATCTCCAAAAGTCAAATATACCCTAAGCACTATTCTTGAAATATCAATATTGAGGTATATTGTGGCGCAATAATATTTTAAGTAATTTGTGTATGCAAAAACTTTTTTTTTTTTTTTTTCAAATCAAACACAAGCAACCACCGACCTGATTTGCATCCCTTTCCTGCAGGAACACATGTCTTTGCGGAGCATGATGTTGTTGAAGGTGGTCGCACCGACCAGGAAGAAGAGCTGCTTCACGGCCTGTTTGACGAGGCCTTGCTCCATGCCGTGCTGGCTCATGGTGGAGTGGAAGACACTGAGCTGCTGAATGATGGAGGAGATGGTGTACGTCTCTGAGTCCTCGTAGATGCTGTTGGAGCGCTTCCTGAAGCCCGTCGGCTTCATGCTTGAGATCCCCTGTAAGCTCTCGTGCTCCAACATGCCGGGTACTGACGGAGAGGGAAGTGAAGCAGCACATTTTAGGTTGAACACCATCAAAAACCTGCATGTGGTTAGGCTGAGCTTAAAAAAATACCAATGGCAGGAGTGAGGCTCTTCTCCATGACGGAGATGAACTGATGGTAGATGTGGATGGCCAGGTCGCTGAGAATCTGTCTGTGTTCGGACAAATCGAAATTCTGCAGGCAGTTCTTCTTCTGGCGGGGAGTGCTTTGTTTCATGAACTCCTTGTGTGAACAGAAAACAAGAGAATGTCAAATAAATACGCTGTATGCTGCTGTGTATGACATGATGAACGCAGTAAATACAGACCTCCTCCCCGCTGTACTGCTTCAGACAGTTGAGCAGCTGATAGATGTTCGAGAGCCAGAACGACAGCAACTCAAAGTCTTTCTGGTAACTCTGAAAAAAAGATTGTCCTCATTCATTTTCTCATTCTTTAGAGATTGATACTTTAGTTTATTTACGCAGCTTGATGTTCTTCTCATTCTTTTCAGATCATTAACATCACAAAACGAGATAAATAAAGTAAACTATAAAGCTGCCAACACGTCAGTGACCTAATCTTCTGAATGACAGCCTTTAGATTACATCTGTTATTGACTTAGCAATCCTACAGCCGAGATAAAAGCTGAGTAGACTGAGAATTAACCTCACCATGATGACTTTTTTGATAGCTTTGATAACTTCGTTCATCAGAGACTTGAGTTTGCCTTCATCGTTCAGGTAGTCGGCATGGCGGACGCACATGAAGATGATGTATGCTGGCAGAACTGGAATCATACCGACCACCACGCCTCTGGGCTTCAAGTCTGTGTGAAGGACGCAGAAAGGTTCATCTAGTTATTATTTATTCCTGCTCAAAGGAAGATGCTTCACGAGACAAACTCACAACATTGAGAAGCGCAATGAAAGGAGGAATACCCAGAATGATGTTTTGAATGAGCCTCGGTTCATCCTCCCTCTTGCACTCCAACATGCCGAGGTAATCTTTGGGCATGGCGGGTGCAGACGGCTTCCCCGCTGTGTGAGAAACATCAAAGTGATGAACACTGAGAAGTTAAGGCTTACTTTACTTTGAATGCACAAGCTTTACCTTTCTGTGACACTTCAAGGCTCTTTATTTGATTCAGGAGCTTCTTTATCAATCTGTCTTTCTGGTCGAGGAGCTCTTCAATGTCCTGCAAGAAAAGTAGAATCAGTTACTGCCTGTCATCCAGGCTAAGACGGCCATTAACACGCTGTTGATCCACACACACCATATTCTCAGCAGTCAGTCGTGAAATCTCCTGTCTCAGTTTAATCTTCGCCTCGCTGTCCATCAGCTGCTGTCGCTTCAAGTGATCGTTCTCCTCTTCCAGCTCTTCTATTTGGCCCCGTAGCTCCCCCTTCAGCTCCTCCAGCTCCTCAGCTTTCCCCTCAAAGTGTCTAAGAAGAGATAAAAATCAGGGCGTCTCAGAAAATGACAAACACTTCTTTAATCAAGACACAGACTCCGATGTGAGTCGATTCCACCTGCGCTGTGAGCTCTCTTCTTCAATCTTCCTTTGAAGGACGTCGGTGATCTCTTCAGTTTTTTCTTTTGGGTGACAAGAACAAATAAATAATTAAATACACTAAAAAAGATGTTGAATCAACAAAAGAGCTTCTTGGCGAAATAGTTTAATAAAAGAAATATGCAGATCAACCTGCTAGTTCTCTGCTCTGCTCTTCGACATGGGCCTCCAATTCTTGTTTTTGTCTCTGCAGCTCTGAAACCTGCAGTTTGAGCTCCGGTATAACCTGTGGATCACATTAAACCAGAGAATCACAAACCATGGAATCATCTGCACCTCATCTATATTAAGAAGTGAAGTATGGAACAAGCCAGTTTCTACGATAAATGTTGGCAGTGCACATTTCTGCAAGCCACCGATATGTTGAAACTTTCTGTTTGTTTATCTTCAGTTTTCAATTTGCATGTTTTAACAGCACTTGCTTGTAAATTCTGGTTAGGTTCAGGCAGAAAAAAAACAATTGATTAGTTTTAGGAAATGATCATGTTTTGGCTTAAAACATCTGGTGTAGTTGCTGCAAAGATGACTGACAATTGTCCCGGAAAACTGCTGGAAAATGTCCTGACAGCTTGTTTAAAATAAAGAGTTTTGCTGAGACAGACAGCTGAAAAATGTCCAAATGTCTCATTAAAAATACATAGTTTTGTAGCCAGAAAAATGGCTGGAAAATGTCCTAGAAAACAGCTGGTAAATGTCCCGTTGTCTGGTTAAAACATCCGTTTTTGTTTCAACAAAGACGTCTGGAAAATATTTGGTTTTGACTCCATCAGGACCGCTGCAACACGTGCATGGAAACTGATGGAAAATGTTCTAACCTTTTGTTACAATAATCTGGTTAGTTGCAACAAAGTCAACTAAAACATGTCCTGCGGTCTTGATAAATATACTCTGTTTTGTTATCTGAGTTATCTCATAGACCTCTAATCTGAATGTAATATGACACATATAATGGAAACATTGAAATGGTATGTATGTAATAAACAAATGTAATGTATCTGCTGCAGAAACGAATAACGCCAACATTTAGTCTGGTGACTTGGCTGAGAATGCTGAAACATACTGAGTTCTCACTGCTGAGCCTGGACACCTCTTGGCGAATATCTTCATTGATGTTACTTTTCTCCTGGAACAACTTTTGAAGCTCGGTGTTTTCATTTTGAAGGTGGTCCACTTTCAATTTAAAGCCCTCCACCTGGGTCTCATAGCTTTCCTTCTGCTCCCTCTGGTGGTTTTGCAGAATTCTGCCAACAAAGACGAAAACATTTCAAACAAAGATGTGTCACTCGGCTGACAAACACTGATATTAAGCTAATGGTTTACTATCGTTGGCTGTTAAAAAAACAAAAAAAACCAAAACAAATCAGACCTGGTAGCTTTCTGTAGGCCATCAAAGGCTTCAAGCAAATCTTCCATTTCATAAATCTTCTCAGAGTTGTCTGGATTTAAGCTTCGGGGAGACACCAAGTGAGATTAAATGCCTCAATTAGATATAGAAAAACTACAAGAGAGAGAGGAAAAACTTGAAAAATGTGGCTTACCCCAAGAGAACGTCCTCTTCAACAACACCCCCAAGAAGTTGTCTCGTAATATCGTTCATTTTAACTGAGGGGCACATTCAGGGATGATCATTAAAAGTCTTTATTTACAGGACAAATCATTTTCCTAACAGAGGGCATTCAAGAGGAAGCTGTACCTCTGGCTTGTTCCGACTGTTGTTTCACCTTCCGGTCCATGCTGTTCCTCTGATTCTGGAGGTTGTTGAGGTCTCTGCGCAGCTCGGGGATGACCTTGACATGTTTGCTGAGCTGGATGACCTGCTCCTGCAGGTCAGAGTTCGTCCGCACGTTCTCCTCTACCTTCCTCTGCAGACCGACTCTCTCCTCCTTCAGTCTCTTTATCTCCTCTTTCAGGGTTTCCACCTCCTTCTCGTGGTCCTGTCTCTGGATCTCAATGTTGTTCTCTGCGATTCTGTCAACAATCAACTCATCAACTTAACTGAACAAAGTGAACAAGCTGAGTCAGAATTTGCTGAGGGTGCGGTAGATGAGGCAGAATGCACATTTTCATGACTTACTTCCTGAGTCTTGCTTCGTAGTCTTTCTCTTCCACAAGACTCCTCTTTATTTGATCAAAGCTCTCTGTAAGAGTGTAAAACTGGTTATAAATTTGGTCCAATATACAAAAAGAGTAGCGCACATAAGAATACTGATTCCTGTTACCTTTGGCCTCTTTGGTGGAAGCTTCAAACTGTTTCTCTAAATTCTGTTTTTCAACGTTTAGTGCATCTGCTTCCTTTTGAAGCTTTGCAATTGTCTGGAAAGAGAATAAAAATGTTTGTTTTTTTGTTTAAAGGGCAAAACACAAACAACTCAAGCATCAACTTCAGCATCGACTTCAAGACCCACCAGACTGGCGTCTTCTTTCGCTTTCTTCTCTCTCGCCTCCAAAGACTCCTTCTGGCTGTTCACTTTCTCCAGCTGTGCCTCCAACACTTGAAGCCTGTCCACAGATTGGGAGTGCGAGTTGGCCACGCTTGTCAGTCTTTCCATCAGTCCACGGTTCTCTTTGCTCTGTGAGGACGCAGGGATTCAGTTAAGTCGTCTGTGTCAAAGCCACGGTAGAAGTACCTTTGGGAGCATCGTTACCTGCTCCTCAATCTTCTTCCTGAGCTGCTGCACCCTGTAGGAGAGCTGGACGTTAAGCACCAGCCGACGCATTGTCTGAAATCGTCGCCGTGCCAGCCACGCTCTGGCGTACTTCTGTAGAACCAGGGCTTTTTGCTCTTTCATCATCTGAATATTAACAAAAAGAATATTAACAAAATGAATATTAACAAAATGATCTTGTTATTAAGAGATTAGTTAATTAAACTTGGGTTACAGACCTTCTTGAACCGTTTACGGGCCATCCAACCTCGTGTGAAGGCCTGGATGGTGACGGAGGCCAGACGGACCACCTGATAGACCTGTCTCATGCGGTAACCTCTCCAGTGTCTCTGGATCACCACTGACGCCCAGCCCTGCTTCAGTGTAGCAGCAGTCACTGTTTTACTGCAAGTGAGCAAACAAAAACAAATACCTGTCAGAACCATAAAAACCACAACGGAGGATGCAGGACAACAAAAAACATAAGTGGGCGCCTCTAACCGGACTGTCCTCTTTCCACGGATGTACTCCTGGATGATGATGGCCGCCTGTCTCATGCGCAGGAACTTCCTCCTCCTGCTCCACCCGCGGACGTGTTTCTGGATGGTCACGCAGGCTCCTCTCAGCCGGTCCAGGCGCAGCTTCTCCAGATACGCTACCTGCCCAGCTCGAAAGAAGATCTTGGTCCGACCAAACTTGTACTGGTTTGGGTCCTAGAGGTCAAATCATATAAGAGTGTTGGTGAGTAGCAAACTAAATGTAATCAAACTAGTATTTTGAGTACATTTTGCAACAAAGATGATAATAAAGTAATGAAAAAATATGCACTTTTTGCAATACACGCAATTTGATCATTTTTTTGTGCTACGTGTCAGTTAGACAAACTATATTTCTCCTTTGCTATAGTTGAGCTTCTTTCAGGGTTTGGCAGCTTGCAAAGTTGTGGTTTCAAAGTTCCCCATCAATGGATACAACACTTGAAGAACACAATAATAGCGCATCGCACTGTTGGCGGCTGACCTGAATCAACCTCTGCAGCACGTTCTTGCAGGTCTGTTTCTTGTCGCTCTGATCGGCCTCCTGATGTGTCATCAGGATACTGTATCTGCTGTAAAACTCGATGTAGGTCCACCTGCCAATATCATCATTTGTCATTAAAACGTGTGTGTACGTGTATAAAGATGAGAAGACTGTAGTTTGGTTGTTAATGAATATGGAGAATCACCTGGACGGATAGCTCTGGGCACTGATACGAATCGTTTCAAGGACTCCGCAGGCTCGTAGCTGCTGCACCACCCTCCGGGAGTCATATCTCAAAAACAAGCAAACATGCAGGTGAACACAGAGGGCATGTTAAGAAGATATACCTTCAAAAAGTAAATAAAACAGAAAAACGATGAATCCCTGTAGATTTTTCTTGTTTATTGCTGTTTTGTGACATCGTAGTTTTTATTTATTCTTTGGTGCCGTGTGTGTGTGTCAAAGTTTTGTTAGTGCTCTCATCATAAATTAATGTTATTTGTGGTTTCATATGTGAGTCATTTCACTTAATTTCTGATGTTTACATTTAGCCGTTGCTAGTATTTTTAAGTCTTTTCTATACTGTGTGATGTTTTTCAACAGACCCCAGGACAACAAGCAACCATGTCTGGGAAGCTGACAGGGTCCCAGCCACAGAATAGACAATAATAAATAATTGTAGTTTCACTTACTCAAATGGGAGCTTCTCCTCATTGGGCTTAATGCAGCGCACATAGTGAGGGGTGGTAGCATTCAGTGTTTCCATCAGTAAAGAGAGGGAGCTGCAGAACTACATTCAATCACATCGCTCATGAGAAAGGACACAAATACAAACTCAGTTTTGTTCCGAACACACTGGTAAAAACAGAATAATATGGAAACTTCAGCTACTGAGCTCAAATCTCCAGTGAGTAAACATTTCCACCTTATCTCCCACAGAGGTTCTCAGCTGTTTATTGGCTTGCTTCACTGCCGGCCTGGCAGGCCTCACTTTGACACCTTTGCTGTTGGCAGCATTTCGCTCCTCCTCTTGGAAAAAGTGGGCCAGAAAAGGAAACTGATAACAACCAGCGAGCGGGAGAAATGTGTTAAGTGAGAAAAAACAAAGACCACATGGGCTGGTTTTAATGATACAGACACTGATTTGGCAGGCCAAGAGGTCTGACATGTATACAGGTGTAGTTCAAAAGGTATATTTTATTTATTTATTTATTTATTTATTTATTTATTTATTTATTTATTTATTTATTTATTTATTTATTTAATGAGTCTGGTATAAATGATGTCTTATTTCTTGCCATTCAAATATGACTTATTATAGACAGGGACAAAAACAAAACATTTTTGAGCCATTTTTAAGCTAATGCAAACAAACATATCTACAGAAACTAGTTTTCACAAATGGAATTAGGCCTTACCATTCATCGGTTATAATACGTTCCATTTTCCAAATTGGTTAAAAAATAAAAATGAAAACAGGAGGGTCTGAAGAAGTTCACTTGGACATTTAAGGACTGTTATATTACCTTACTGTCTCTCATTATGTCAACCAGTTCTTCATACAGAGCGTCTCTGTTCTTTTCAAGGAAACCTCTGCATTGATATTCCACCTGTTAATGGAAAGCAGACTCACATAGTTTATAAAGAAGAATCTGTCAGGAATCCAAAGCATTACTAGTTAATGATAGTTGGAGTGTATTTGTGCTACATCATGCATGAAATGTGTTTCTAAGGGTCACCAGACTGCACCTTGTCTGCAAAGTGCTGAATCACAAATGCCTCATTTGATAACCTGGGCTTCTCAAACAGAGGGTTGGGCTCGAGGTAGTTGAAAAGCTTTTGCAGCCAGCTTTGGTCAGTGCCCTGAGGAAACTGAAAGGTGAAAAGATGCGTGAATGGCAGGCACAGCAATTTCAAAAGGGAAAATAAGATGTTAATATATGTCCATTCAGTTACCAGACATTCTTCATCAAGCAAGTCAAGGATCCCCATCTTCGCTTCAATCAGGTCGATGACCGGCTGATTGTCATAGAAATCTATCAGCGTCCATGGGATGTCCTCCTTCATGTACTCCTCCTGCTCCAGCTTGAACACATGCTGATTGAAGAAAGACGAGAGAACAACCCTCTGAGGTGATGAAGGACGGTACACTGTGTTTTATAAAAGACTCGTGACGACGGCGACGCATACCAAGTTAAACTGCTGTTGAAGCTTCTCATTTGCATAGTTGATACAAAACTGTTCAAAGCTGTTGATGTCGAACGTTTCAAAGCTGAGGGCGAAGGACAGTCACAGTGAAAATGGCAGCTTAAGGGACCTGGATTATCAAAAGAGTCATATCTGCATTACCCATAAATGTCCAGAACACCTATGAAAGCGTGTTGCTTTGCTGGAACCTTCAGTGCCGTGTTTATTCTGTTAATAATACAGTCAAACAGGTGGGCGTAGATCTGCTTGGCGAGTGCGTCTCTGGCATTCACTGCCCGCTTCTTGGGCACCGGCTTCACCACCGTCTCCGCCACCAGGACGATCCTCCGATGACACAGCCAACGCACCAACTCTACAGCGCTCACCTTCAGCAGCTCACAGAAGACCGCCAGGTGTGGATCACCGGACTGGAAGATAGGCAAATCAAGTCTTGTATAAAGCCAGGTTAATGTTTTCAGATCTAACCTTGCAAACAGAGGCAAAAGGGAAAGTTCGCCCCAAAATCACACACAAAACACATTTGTTTTCTCTTACATGTAGCGCAGATAACCATCTAGACTGTTTCGGAGGTATTGGCCTTCTCTTGAATATAAGTAGATGGCAGTCATTTGTTTCTGTTGCTCGAAGTGCAACTCAACAGCAATGTCTCTTTCCAGAAACCTTGACCTGGTAACTCAAGATAATCCAAGGACCATGATTAAACTCCAGCCAAGGAAGACATCAGTAGATGCAGAGAGAAGGCCAATATCTAACAAACTGTATCTAAAAAACTGACACCAAAACAACCTAGATGGATAAATAGCGCTACATGTGAGTATAAAAATGTGTATTTTAGATTTTGGGGTGAACTGGGAACTTGAAACTCACAGGAACTGATGATTTATCACCTCCAGAACTTTTGATTTCCACATTTCCCAAATGCAAAATGGCCGCCAAGACTTTGAACACATCCGACTGGAAGTCCTCCTTCAACCCTGAGAAATAGCAAAAGAAGAAGGTAAAGTTAACAGAAAAGTTTTCACACTTAAAGCCAGCTACAGTCTGACAGCTGAAGTGGTTTTTACCCAGCAGTGAGAAGGTCCGTCGAGTCTCTTCCATGTCTTTCTTGTCATCTACACCTTCAATAGTGATCTCACCGCCCATGCAGGTGTACTGGAACTTATCTGCACTCACTACAAATGAGAGGAATATATATAGGTATACTTACATTTGAATAATCCCCAAATCACCGTGTGTGATTGGTAGGATTCAAGGCTGCTGGAAGTCGGTCACAGTTGGGGTGCTGAGAAGTTGGTTTATATAATGGCGCGCAACATTCAGGGTTTTTTTTATTTGTTTAGATTTGCTATATCTAACTTATCAACGACAATACACGACAATCAAAAAAATGTTTTCCGCGACAGCAGACAGCAAACTTCATCAGCAGCACGCTATAGGACAAATCATTCACAGCAACTACAGACAACAGCAGGGAGATAAAGAGAGAGAAATTCCCCAGACTCCCTTATAAAATCCTTCAATTGTATGAGGTGTTGAGTTAGCAAAACATAATCAACTTTGTGAAACACTATCTATGACAAAATCTTGATTATTTAGGCCTTCTTGTAAATTCAGTTTATTAGTTGATGGCTACTCCCAGTGACCAAGGACAAACACTCACACAGTCTCAGATGCTTGAACTCAGGCAGCTGAGCACAGGAACACAGCTGGTAGAATATGTGATAGTTTCGCTCGTTGTCTGCCTGAATAAAAAAGAGTGTCATTACTGTGGATCAGATACAAACATCTTTGACATCTTTATCACTTATACTACCTGAAAAACGACTCTGGATTTCTCTAAGAGATACGTCCTCATGTTCGCTCCGATGATCCGGTACTTCTTGTCAAAGCTGATCTCTGTGTATTTCCCAAAGCGGCTGCTGTTGTCATTCCTGGTGGTCTTTGCATTTCCTATTGCCTGAGAGAAAATCACCTCAGGTCACTGGGTCTCTTTTGAAATTATCGGAACGATATAAGATGTCTCAATGAGTGAAATAGCCGCATCAACTGGCAACCGAGTTTAAATTGTGTCACCGTACCGAAAAATCAACCAAAAATCATACTGGAGCTCAACCAGCCAGCACAGATGCATATCAGAGATTGTGACTATTAGTATTTCCTTTAAATATTTTCCCCTCCTCCTGTTTTTTATTTAGGTTATTGTGCATTAATATCTTGAAAGTTGAAAAAGGTAAAAGTCCACACCTACAGAAGCTGATCTCCAACACTGCTCCTGAAACGCCTCATCAGTAGTCCTGCGTCTAATTTGGTGACTTTGTGACATCACATTACGTCACGATGTCAGACATAATGTATGTCCAGCAGCTAGTTTAACATGTAGGAATTGATTTAGCTAAACTGCTCTGTTGTTGTAAGTGGGGATCGGTGAGGTGTGTGTAAGCTGACCAACCAGAGAAGACCTGGTATTTGGGAGGTGGGCCTTGAAGAGACAGGAGCTAAAGCAGAGCTTTTCAGATGGTATGTAAAAAAGAGATGTGATTTTTGAGCACTAGCGCGTGTAAACATGTTCTAGTAATGAATATAAATAAAATTATGAATCTGGAAATTAGCATAAAATGTCTCTGTTGAATAAGTGTATTGTCTTTTGTCATTGTTGGCTGGTTAGTTTGTTCTGAATCGTTGAGTCTGCAGTGGATGATTTCCATATTGTACCGGTAAACCGTCAATACATTTCAATACATTTTGCCAGAGAACAGCAACGTGTTGCTTCATGTATCGGACTCCTGGTCCAAGGAAATCATACCTCTGTTATCGGATTGGACGCCAGGACTTTGTCTTCAACTCGAGTGTTACTTCCAGATTTGCTCACGACAGCGAAGTACCTCATAGCGTATCGAGCAGACACTGTTTTACCGGCCCCAGATTCCCCACTGACGATGATGGATTGATTCTTGTGGTTTCTGAGAAAGAAAAAAAACACTGTTTTAACAAGAATGTACAGTACATTCTATCGTATGTGGTTATTTGAGCTTTCATTCACCTGGCCATCTGTTTGTAAGCCTCCTCTGCCACTGCAAATATATGAGGGTCCATGTCTCCCATGTTCTGGCCTGAGTAGGCATGAATGATTGCATCTCCATAGATATGAAGCTGTTTGTATGGATTTACAGCCACCAGTATAATACCTGAAAATGAGGAAACATAGCGGGTTAAGCCGTGAGCACAAACTGCTGACAACCTCGCTGCTTACATATGGTTTTGAAGGTTTGTTTCAACTGTACCACAGTAAGTATAGATGATTCTGGACTCCACAAATCGCACTTTGAGATTATGCAGGACTGCAGGTTCGTGCAGGTAGCTGAGAGCGGTGAGGTCATTCTCCCCCACCAAGATGTCCGGGTTGCGAAGAGGAGGGAGTTGTGGCTTTAATGGGTCAACAGGGTAGTAGTGTTCCTGGGACAGTGACACAGTTATGTAAAAAGAGTCAGCTGGTAGTTCTCGCCATCATAAAAAAGGTTTTATAAGTCTTATTTTACTCACAGTGCCACCTTCAAGGAGCAGCTCGAGAACATTGTCCCCAGAGTGAAAGTCTCTCATAATCTCGGCTGACTTCCAGACATGCTCTGCATCTGGTATCCACACTCTGTTGTACTGAAGAAGAAGATTTCAGTGGAGACATTTAGACAATTTAGAGTTATTTAAGTATGTAACACTGTAAATTTAATGCTATAGTCCCTGTGTGAACCCTTGCCTAATAAACTGGAGGGATCTATATCTATTTACCATTTAACCCAAAAGTCATTATGGTACATATCTATTATTAACAGCTCATAAAGGTTTAAATGCTAAAAGTTGAGCCAGTATTTCCACTTTAAATTCCTTTGGCTCAACGTTTCTCTACATCACATCAACTTCCCTGAGCCCTGACAAAGTTTCCATATGTCTCTTTGAAACAACATGAAAGTATCATTAAATGTATTGTGATCAAATCTTTCTTACCTCGGTGTACAGCTCCAACAAAGCCATGTTTCTGCATTATTGTTTTAACTTCTCCTCTCTCTGAATATTTGTATATCACCTGTTGTATCACTGTACTTTCCAGGTTACCAACGAATTTCCTCCCTGCGCCTCACAACTGTGCCACAGTCAAGTTGGAAAACATTATGAGGCGTTTCCGGTCGTAATTTTCAAAATAACTCACTTTCTTCTGAAAACTTTCTTTAATAAGGCAGTTAAACCTATTTTACGTTGTATACATTGTCTTCTAAATATTGATTCAATTGTCTTTCGTGGGCTTTAGTTTTATATATTTTCAGATATATGTTAATTTATTTATGACTTCAGTCTTTCGTACCCTGCTCTTAAGCTGTAGGGTATATATTATACACGTCTTTCTATCATTTTCAGTGCACTGCATATCTGCAGTTCTGATTGAATATCTATCTTATCTATGGACCTCTGATTTTAGATAATAAATTATAAATGTCTTCATATCAAGACAATTCAATGGGAAATTATTTTGGTTTGACTCCCCATAACTCACAATATACTAAGAATAAACTGTGATGTGGACTCACAAGTAAATATTGTTTAAATTTAAGGGGTCACAAAGGCTGGTAGGAGAATTTAAACTCGGTGCTCTTATTCTGAAACCCGCGCGTCTCATGTGCCAGGTGTGTCGCGTGTGTTCCTGGCTGACTTGTTGCTCACCTGCTGTGGACTTCAGCCGCGTGGCTCCGCCCTCCTCCCGTCTTGTGACAGCGGCTTGGTGGAGTGGGTGTGCTGGTTTGATCAAGGATTGTGACAACAAAAGAAACCGGATCCAGACCGCAGTCATCTCACCATATGTGAGCTTTAGCTTTACCGCAAAAATTAAAGCGAGAATGACATAAAGAGTAAACATTTCACCACCTTAAACCCACTACAATAGCAATGCACTTGCAATATTGAGAAAAACAAAGGGAATGCCAGAGAGAAACAACATTCCAGCTGAGAAGCTTTGACCCAAGAGATTAATTATTTACTATTTTTTAGGCATTTGCAAATACAGAGCAATCTTGAACTTAGCAGATGAAAGATAAGACATAACATGTCAGCATGTAAATTCCAGATATCACTTCACAGTAACATCAGTCTAAAAAGCCAAATGTGTTTATTTTTTTAAAAACCTTTTCCTTGTCATGGTCTGTAAATGCGGTCTTAGGGATTAAATCCATGTCAAGTTAGTACACAAGTCTTGTCCCATGTAGATGAGGATTATAGTGCACATCACTGTTGTAATAAGTACCCAAAATACTTGAGTAAATGTAAAGATACCATGTTAAAATGTAACTTTAGTGAAAGTGAACGTCACACTTATGAATAGCAATTGAGAAAAAGTCTTACAGTATCAGATATTAAATGTACTAAAATGTGCGTAAAAGTAACAAGAATAATGTTTTTATTTTTCTGGCAATAAATGTACATAACATCAACGTATCAAAACGTACCAGCAAAAGTATTTATGTATAGTATAATATAGCTTGCTGATTATCTGCCTGGGTGATTATCAGATACAATATTCTGCATTTTTCAGATTTTTCCTTTTTCCCCCCAATTGCCAATAATACAAATTTAGAATGTGCCACTTTAGCTCTGATGCAGCAAGTAATCTGCAAAGTAACTAGAAACTAAAGTTATCAAATTAATGTAGAGTATAAAGTACAATACTTGCCTCCAGATGTAGTGAAGTGGAAGCATAAAGTAACAGAAATTGAAAAACTAAAGTGAAGTGGCTCAAATTTGTACTTCAGTTCAGTACTTGACACACTCAAATGTACTTAGTTACTTTCTATCACTGGTGCACATCCCTATTTTTATTTGTTCTGTGAAGGTTATTTACTGTTAGTTATGTAATAAGGATACAGAAGCAGCGAGTGTGCCTGTGTCAATAAGACGGAATTAAAATAGTCAACATTTTCTTGATTGTTTAAAGTCCTCACTTTGGAGATACAAAATTCAAATCATGAGGTAGTAAAACTCTCACTTCAAACCATCATACTGTAAAAGCCAGTCTTTAATATGATGAAAACTTTTAGACTGGTTAAATATAAACTTGAGTTATTTCCTGCTCCTTCACCCTGTCCTTACATAAATATCATCACTCGATATTAGAAGTTACAGAAAAATAAAGTTACAGAAATCAGACAGTGCTTCTAAATTTCATAACATTCAACATAAAAAAATTTAACCAGGCAGTTCATGGTTATCCATTTAAATAAAAGATTTGTCAATGGGAACATTATATATGTTCATCTATCCCAGTTATCAGAAACTTGTCAGTTGCAGTTGTTGATAAATCTTATTTTTATATATTTTTCATTCCCATTAATGCATAAATGAAGCCACAACTGAAGCCACAACAATACTTTCAACTCCTGTACCAGCAAAACATTAGATGTGGCAAGAGAAACTGTTGTTGGCTTTGCAGTGCTGAGATACTGCTGCAATACTCTATGATGGTTAAAACATTACAGCGGGTACAAACTGTAGGGTGTCAGGGTTCACAGGTCTAGATACGTGTGAGAAAGCCCAGATTGAGGCTAGCAGGGATCTGGATGGTCTCCAGAGCCACAGAGGAGGGTGTGAAAGTGAAGGTGATGGAAAAGATCATCTTGGCATCCATCATCAAGGTGGTTGACTCGACTCTGTCTTTCAAAAGCTCCTAAAATGTACAAAGTAAAAAGGTGATATAGTGAGAAAGAGACAAGACTGCGTTCTTGTTCACTCTTAAATTTCCAGCCACTCACTTTAACAGTTGTGATGAAAGTGGTTGGTACTCTCTCTTCAAATTCAATCACCGGGGTGTACAAGGTCAACACCTTTACAATCTGTTAAGGCAAACAAACAACAATCAAAGCACCAACAACACATCATGTTTACAAATCAAGAAGTCTGAACATTGAATGATGACGGACCTGTGCTGTGGTGAGGGCAGTACACATGCTGCAAATGGCTTGGGCGTCTGCCTCAGTCTTCTTCTTGATCTGCAGAAGCTGTGCAGCCTGTATGAGAGGCTCCAGTGTCTCCTTGGCACCGCAGTCTATCAGGTCCCTCTCCATCAGCCACTCCTCCAGCTGCCAAACATTGTACCTGAAGCCAGAGGCAACAAACAATTCAGACTGAGCCAGGGAACTGTCCAACCTGGTTCTGTGAAACCAGAGTAAGTGTTGAATGAAAACACTGCTGCTTGTATGACAAAGCAAACAATTTACTGCAAGTTTACAATTAATTAAATATAAACATACAATACACTGTTCACTGTACAAGATTAGCTCATCAGCCACCTTTAAAGCAACATTATATAACTTTTAAATTTAAAGTAACAGCTTCATACGCCTCCATCACTTGTTTCTGCACTATGTAACTTGACTGACATGGTAGGATCACAGCATTTTATACATATAAGATAAGATACAAGCTTTCGACACATAACATTTTTATGATGTAATGAGTTTTGTTTGTAGGTAGCACCTATATTACATCTGACAAATTGTTGGAGACCTCACATTTGATAATATGACAGTGGTGTTGCACTCAGAAACTGTGGGGGGCACCAAATCACACACAAATTCTGATTCTACATATACAAACAGAAATATTTTGCTAAGAAAACCCTAAAAATATCCCCTATGCATGATGTTTTTATGTCTGCTCATTTAACACATTATCTGAGGTTTCTTTAGTTTCAAGTATTGACTTTCTCCATCTAATCTGACACAATATATTGAGAGTGAATAATTACCTGGAGGTTTCATAGCAATCATGCTAGTGGGTGTCTGATATAGTCTGAGAAAGCTTGCTTGATATCAGTTCCTCAGTCCAAACTCTTCTGTTCCTATAGTTTTACTGTATGAAGTATAATAGCAACATTCCAATGAACATTTTGTGCTATACCTGATCTGCAGGCCTTTGCTCCAAGAGCACATGTCCTTGCGCAGCAGCAGGTGGTTGAGTGTGACTGCGCAGATGTTGTAAAACTGCTGCTTGACGACCTGTTTAATGAGGTCTGGGTCTATCCCGTGTTGACTCATGGTGGTGTGGAATTGGCTAATGCGCTGCAGGAGGACTTCAATTGTCACCCCCTCCTCTGGGTAACTGGTGCTTCTCTTCCTCAGACCTGTCGGTTTGGACCCCAGAACACCCTGGATTGACTCGTGCTCCAGCATGCTTGCAACTACGCACGAGACACAAATCAAGGAAAAATAAATTTCATGTGTTATGGTTATGATATTTATTATCTTAAGTCAGATTATGTGTCCTCACCAATCAAAGGCTGCAGGATATCTTCCATGCATTTGATGAGCTGGCGGTAAATTTGGATGGCAAGATCACCCAAAACCTGCTGGTACTCTGACAGTTCAAAGTTGGTCAGGCAGTGCTCATTCTGCTTGGAAGTGTTTTGCTTCATGATGACCTGAAGTACAAAGAGGTTGAACAGACATCCCTTGTTAGTACAGGGACACGCACAACTCTAAACTTAACTCTGACATCAGAGTTTTCTCAAGTTTACCTCATCTCCACTGTACTGCTTCAGACAGTGCATTAATCTGCATGTGTTGGCCAGCCAGAAAGACACCACTTCAAAATCATTTCCTTTCCTCTGTTGAAACAATGTACACATTAATTCAAAATAAACACATCAGCTATCTTATGATATAGATCCAAGTTAATACCACACCTTAATGACCCCTTTGACTGTGGTGATGGTGGAATTGAGCAGAGCACTGACTCTCTGATCATCATTCACGTTGTCTGCATATCGTAGGCACATGAAGATGATGTAAGCTGGAAGTCCAGGAATAAAGCTGACTGCTACACCACGAGGCTTCAGTTCTGAGAAGAATACATTACAAAAAAAATCCTCAAATAAAGTGCTCTTTATCTATCAGATATATTCGCATGCAAATCCAACAGATCAGAGGATAATTTACTTGAGAAAAAACAGGTAAAACATACCTGTCACCACACTCTTAAGCAAGCGGCTTACGTCACTCTGCCTGTACTCCAACATGCCCTTGTACTCTTTCTCCTTGCGGGTAATGTTCACTGCTCTGAGTGGGGCATTCGTCACAGAGGGGTTACTCTTCTGCTGAGCATTCGCTAAATGCAACACATAAGAAAATCACAGGATTAAAGCTGTGCTGATGTCATCTAGGAAGTACAATGTATGGACAGTCAATGCCAAGTGATTACCTTCAAAATCTTCAACTGTTTTGATGTAAAATTTAAGTTGTTTTTTCAACTTGCGCATGGATTTGTCTTGTTTCTCTTGCTGCTCCATGAGTTCCTAAAATGATGTAAACAATCTGGATTAGTGTGAGGACAAAACTTTTATAAATTGAACAGAAGTGTTCATTTTTAAAGTTAAATATTTTTTTGTATGGTAGAAACTCTTAAAATTCATTAAAATATAAAGAACACTCTCCTTACTGTTCTGTTTTTACATTATTGTACAATTTTTGCTTTTCTCTGATGATGTAATATCAAGTTTCCTAAAAGATTAACACTTACTCTCGTTTTATAAAGTAAACTATAAGGGGGCCCTTTCAAAGGTACAGATCCAGTATTCTATAGAGAAATCTCAATAAATACACAGTAATAATAACTAATAAAAGTCAAAGTGACAGATTCGGCAGACCTACCAGGTTCTCATTGGTTAGCCGTGTGATCTCATGCTTCAGGCTCGCCTCAACGCGGGCATCTTCTGACAAGAGGAGGCTCTGGGCCAGCATCTTTTGCTGTTGCTCCTTTTCATCCTTCAGTTTGTTCACCTCCTCAAGCAGCTTCCTATACTTCTCACTGTAAACACGTTCCTGCTCCTGCATCTGGCACTCCAAAACTCTGGTGAATGAAGGCATAGTATTCAATTTAAAATGGCATGTACATGCTTGAATGTGCCAACAAACTGCAGAATTTTATTTAATTACCTATTGGTCTCCTTCAAGCCTTCATAAGCCAGCCACAGCTCTCCATCTTCATTCAAAGTATGGATGTCAGTGGACCTGAGAACAGAATGAGAGAATTTAACACTTATCTGTACCACCTAATAGATTTAAACAGGAATCAGAGGCACATGATCTCACCTGTCGACTTCTTGAAAGGAGGGAATATCAAGATCTAGTTTCACACCTTCCCCGAGCGCAGAGTCCTAGTGGACAGAAATAGAGGATAAATTAAAATCACGTTGTTGTCAAATGTCTGTTGCTTTACATGTAAAAAGCTGAAATTTGAAAAAATTTGAACCCAATAAATGTAATTATGTAATTTATTTTCTCACCTTGTGTTTCAGAGCCTCTTGACGGACCATATGTGACCGGAGGAGCAGCACCTCCTCTTTTCTCATTTCCAGCTCCTCATTGGAAGAACTGAGCTGATCCAGCAGGATGTTGTAAGGCAAAGAACCGGGGACAGGGGGCATCATTTCACTGTCCTCATTGGTCAGAGACTTCCGCAGCTCATCTAGATCCTGCTTTAACTTCTTGTTCTCAGACTGCAGTTCTTGCCGCTACATTAAGACATTTAGAGAAACAAAGAAAACAAATACATGGGATTTTTTTATTAATCACCATAGTTAGGTTTTGTCATTTAGTACAATGCAAATATGATTTACAACAGAAAAAAATTTCAAAGTGTCTTATTGCAATGAATCTTTGTGGACATCTCTTTTTTTTGGGATGTCAAATCTTGGTTTGATCCAAAGTTTGGATGGAATGGATGGCTGACCCATCATACCTTCAGCCTTTCCAAGTCCAGCTCTGCTCTGCTAACACTTTTCTGCTCCTCCGCCTCCTTTTTAGAAAGACATTCAAGTAACAAAATTATCAAGTAAAGGATAATTAATAGCTTATAAATACAAAACTCTTCAGTCTGCTTAGCAATGGAGACTAGTATTTCAGTTCATACTTTGGCCTTTTCTTGTTGGGCTTCTTCTTTGTTATCCAGCTGCTGCCACAGTGATTGTTTGTCCTGCTCCAGTTCCTTCACTCTTCTCTGGAGCTTCAGAAGGACAGGCAGATCCACCATCGCCTGGGTCTCATCCTAACAAAACACAGCAAGCACTGGCTTTTGATTCTCTACATAAACTAGCTAGAATGCTGCACTAATAGGATTATAACATGGACAAGACCAGAAAAAATCTTCCCACAGCTGTTCACAAAGGAATGAGTGTCCAGTTCTCTGCAAATATCAACTCACATCAAGAAATACCTCAATTTTGTATTTCCTTTTTTGTGCCACTAATCAAATAATTCTCATAGGCTGTAAAACACCATTCTTAACAGGAACCCAACGACAGAAGAAATTTCATGGTTATTCACAGTGAACATTGTGAGCAATGAGTCAATTCTGATAATGCACTGTGATATTGTGTCGCTTTCTACATTACCTCTGTTTGCACAGGGCTGTCATCAGAAGAGCCTAAGCTCTGACTAAACTCAGACGAGTTACTGCTGTAGCTGGAATCTGTCCTCTTGTGACCAGATTTGCTTGAACTCTGGGTGGGTGTGAGAAAAACACAAGTTACAGAAGGAACAAGTAGCCAGATCTAAATCATCATATGAGACACAGGTACAGGTAGGTAACTGAATGTCATAATATTAGTGATTCTGGCTTGTGAAACTATCTTGAAATTCTGTGATGTATGAAATGACAACTATGTCAAAACTGAAGTTTTCCTCACAGTGTTTTGATCCAACTCTTCCTTCAGGTCTCTGTGCCGCTCCTCCAGATGCAGGTGTTCACTCAGCAGACTCTGGTAGCGAGAGCGTTCTTCCGCTAAGCTCCTCTCCATTTGTTTTGTATTTGAGTCATTCGTTTTAATCTCTGAAACAAAACAGTTTTGCTTTACTCATTTAGTCTTCATTAAACCATTACTTAGGAACTGTCGAGGTGTGAGCTTAGCTGCCAACCTGTCAGCTGTTGGGCTTGTTCCAGGATTACTTTGTTTAGTTCATCTTTCTCACTGTTCAACAAGCTGTTCTTCATATTAAGCTCTTCGACCACCTGATTGTAAGAAGAGGGTAAATCATGTGTTATCATTCTTTAATCATATTGAGGTTCTAGAAACTAAAACAGTGAAGCATAATAACCAACCAAGTTCATATACCGAGTACTGGATGAGATGAAATTACTTCAGCTTCTATTTTGCATTTTATTCTGTCCTTTTGCATTTCAGATGTTTATCTGTAAATCATAAGTGTACTCCACAGGCGACTATGTTGATTTATGGAACCTAAAACCTACATGCAGGGTTGCGCCATTCTTTCCAGAATGTTTTGGAAAAGCAACATTAAAAATAATTAAAACAAATCAGCATGTAGCTTAAAGTAGCAGGAAATAAGGGTGATGAATGGTGACAAAGATTGGGGAATAAACAAACCTCTGCTGTACAGCTAAGTGTGAAAATAACAGTTTGACATGTGAGGTACAACATGATTTTTGATAAATGCCATAGAGGGTACTTGTATCTCCCCATCAAGTCATAATTCCATCAACTACCAATCTAGAAGATGAATGACATGTTTTATGTATAAACATGGGATTTTAAAGTGGGATACATTTACATTAAGTGTGGTAGACCTACCTGTTGTGTCTGCTCCTTATAGACCTTTGTCTGCTCCTCCAGGTCGTCTTTCTCCCTGCGGGTGTTTTCCAGCTCGTGCTGAAGGAAGGTGAGTTGCTGCAGCAACGAGGGAACTGTCTCTGCCTTGGCTCTGGCCTCCTGCTCTGATCTACGGAGGTTTTGGATCTCTCTACTCTGCTTCTCTCTCTCCACAGAAAAGGTCTTCTCCACAGCATTCAGCCTCTCACTGAGTTCTCTGTTTTCTTTGTGCTGCAGGGGAGGAAACACACACATGCTGAGCATGTGATATGTCAACTCCCAATGACCCAATGTTTCTCCAGTAAACAACCAAGACAGACAAAACCAGATATCCATACTCACACAATACTTACCTGCTCATCTATCTTGTGCTGCAATTGCATAATCTTGTTCTCCATTCCAAAGTTGAGCTTCTTGAAATGCTCCACAGAGCGTGCCTCAACTTTCAGCTTCTTAAAGTCCTTCTTGGCCCTCATGCGACGTACACAACTCTGCAGCAGAATAATGGCTGCCACAGTGCATCTGTAACGCCGCCTAGCCAGGCAGCCTCTCATCCATTTCTGAATGACCACAGCCTTTTGCTCAAACATCAACTGTGAAAAGAAAGACACATATCATGTTTAAACACTGAAAATGTGTTCAAGTTTATTTCATGTTGTAGCTGACAAAAAGTAAACATGGACCCAAGCCGTTGCCCCATTTAATCTAAAAGTGTTTTTGAGGCCAACAAATCAGGACAAATATTTTCAGTCTCTAATTTGACTTACTGATTAAGAATCCAGCCGACAATCACGGCTTAGGAAGTGCAAAAACAATTACATGCAAGAAGCACTAATTCCTGTTTTCTTGGTGGCACCTATGAAATCGAGTATTGGTAAGTGTTATAATCAACTATCAAGGTCTTCTATGGATTGATAAAATTCCCTTTAAATCCCTTACACACTTGTAGAAACAAAGAAAAACCGTACACTAAAATCAAGGCAATTTGGACATTGCTTTCTGCAATTATGTTAGTAAAATTTCATATTTGACTACAAAACCTTCCACTAAAGGAGACCTTACAAGTGGGGAATTATAACTTATTTAATTTCTAAAAGTCTTCAGATTTTTATCAATCATGGCATTACCTTATGGTACTGCTGTTTAGCCATGTAGGCCCTCAAGAAGCACTGAATAGTGATAGCTGCAGAGCGCTGCTGCTGGTAGTGTCTCCTGGTTGCCCACATACGAACATTCCTCTGAATGACAACAGCTGCTCTGGTCCATCGTAGAAACTTAACATAACTGAAAAGAGAAAATAAACATGTAAGACATATGCAAAGCAACATGGTAGCATTCTGCTGTTATTGAATGTCTCCACTTACCTGCGTGCCTGGTGACCCCGTACATGTCTCTGTATTGTGATCGCAGACTCCCTCATCCTCAGGAATTTTTTGCGGGCCAGCCAGCAGCGGATAGTCTTCTGGATGCGGACACAAGCCATACGCAGCTTGTCAGAACGCAGCTTCTCCAGGTAAGCCACCTGACCAGCCCTGAAGAAGATCTTGTTTTTTCCAAACTGATACTTATCCTGGTCCTAAGAACAAAAACGTATATACAGTAGCATATATTTATACACATATACTATAAATAATTACATCTATATTTTCATTAAAATATTGACAGACCTCTATAAGTTTTCCCAGTAGATTTTTGCAGGTTTGTTTTCTATCAGGAAGCACATCCTTCTGCTTCATGAGGACCCGATAACGGCTAAAAAATTCCTGATAGGTCCATCTATAATAGTCAAATAAATAAAACGATTTGAATACATAATTTTCTATATACAGTAAAGATATAATGTGTACACCTGTGCATGGCCCTGTGCTCTGTACCAGGTGTGGATGCTGATATTCTACCTAGATGGGAAGCCTGCCGCTGAGATCCGGATTGTTTCGAGGACTCCACAAGCGCGGAGCTGCTGCATTGCCCTCACAGGGTCCAAGCTTCATGAAAGATGACAGACAAAACACACAAAAAATGACTACTCATCTATCTGTGCTTGTTGCGATAATTGTGTGCAACAGAAGAGCAAAATTTTCCAGCTCACGTGAATGAAGCTTTATCATCATTTGGCTTGATGCAGCGCACGTAGTGAGGAGTTGTTGCATTTAGTGTGTCCATCAACAGATGTAAAGACTGTCTGAACTGAGTGAAAAGACAAAGATAAATCCATAGAAATACATGAAATGGGCTTGAACATTTGGTTTACATGTCCAATATCAGTACATTACTTAAAAGGCAACTAAACCTGTCCAGCTTAATATCAAATTAAACAAATCTTAATTTCTCCACATAATTATTTTTAAACAGGGAGTTTTTCCAAGTTTTTCATGACAACAAGAATTGTAACTGTGGGATATAGCTAAGTTTCACTAAAACCAAACATCATGTTCTTCTCACCTGCAGTCCAACAGTCTTCTTAGTTTCTCTCTGAGTCTGACCAGCCCTTCCAGTGACACTGGTTCGCTTGTTAGTTGAACTTGGTGCCTTCTCATCATCTTCAAACAGCTTCAGCAGCAAATCAAACTGAAAACATATGTTTTTTTTAGAAATCAAAGTGACAAAACACAATGTTATCATTGAACAGCAGGTGGCAGTGTTTTCAATTTGAAATTGGAAAAAGTGGGTGTACTTCCTCCAATAGTTGTGGTTAAACAATTCCAGGGTGTGTGCCAGGGCACTTGCAACATAAAATATAGTTTGCAGTCATTTAAGTTTAGTTAAGGAGGTGTTGACATTGGATTCTTTCAGCCCACAACAAAGATAGAGGAAGGACAAGGAAGTGAAAATATAATAAACCATTTATAAACAATTTCACCTTGCTGTTTTTCAGCACATTTATCTGCTCCTCATTGACTGTGTCCTTGTTTTTCTCCAGGAAACCCTCACACTGGTACTCCACCTAGGCACAAAGGACCAGGTCACACAGTGCTCTTTGACTGGAATAGTAAAGGCCACATACCTCATCTCGAGTGTGTGTGTGTTGTGTTAAAGTGTTATGTGAGGTAGAATGGTTACTCTTGCTCAAATTATTTGAATCATCAAATATTTTTGGTAAAGGTACATGCGTCTGACTATGCAGAGAACGTAATTACAGTTTCACACTTGACTCTCTTGGTGCTCATCATGAGAAAACATGAGTCATTCGTCCATTTCCTGACCACTAAGACACAACCCCCACCACAGCACATACAAATATGTTTCACCTTGTCTGCAAAGTGGTGGATGATGAAAGCTCTATTTGACATCCTGGGTTTATCAAAGTGAGCATTCTGCTTCAGGAGGGTGTTGTACATTTTCTGAGCCCATGTGTCGTCAGAGCCCTTGGGCATCTATGGAGAGAGGAAGTGCTGACACATCACTTAGTCATGGCCTTACTCATAACCTCCAAATATAATGTAGT
Source organism: Acanthopagrus latus (assembly GCF_904848185.1). Lineage (NCBI taxonomy): Eukaryota > Metazoa > Chordata > Actinopteri > Spariformes > Sparidae > Acanthopagrus > Acanthopagrus latus. Next base: position 12,268,465 of record NC_051046.1, read on the forward strand.
GGTGGAGATTTCCCCAGTGGAAAGTAGCTGAAGAAAAACATGGAATTTTACCTTGCACTCTTCATCCAAAAGGTCCAGAACACCCAGCTTGGCCTCAATGAGATTAATGCATGGTTGGTTGTCGTAGAAGTCAATCAGTGTCCAGGGGATTCCCTCTTTCATGTACTCCTCTTGTTCCAGTTTGAAGACATGCTGGAGGGAGTGATAGCTGATGATGATAAATGTGTACATTGTGATTACAGAATGAATGGGTTGAACAGGAAAAGACACATACCTGGTTGAACTGTTGTTGAAGCTTTTCATTGGCATAATTGATGCAAAACTGTTCAAAGCTGTTGACATCAAATGTTTCAAACCTGAAGAAAAATATATGTGTAAGATGAAAACAACGTCTGGCTGTCCTGGGAACATAAAAGGAAAAACTAAAAACCTGAAAATAATAACATACCCGTAAATGTCCAGCACACCAATGAAGGAGTGTTGTTTGGCTGCAGATTTTAAGGCAACATTAATGCTGTCCACAATCCTGCTGAAGAGTCTAGCATAGATGTGTTTAGCGAGGGCATTTCTGCCATTGACCGCATTTATTTTGGAGACAGACTTGACATAGGTTTCTGTGGTTGTCTTGAGTTTCCTGTGACATAACCAGTGGGCCATTTCTTCACAGGGTACCCCCATCAACTCACAGAACACGCTCAAGTGGATGTTATCCGGCTGGAAATAATAATAATTATCTTGTACAGGTTACAAATCCCAAATATAATATTGTTACAAGTAAAACAAATTTGCAAGATTAAATATTCCTTTGTCAATGTTTACCAAGATGCTGCATCTGTCTGCTGACTGATCTTTCACTTCCACGTTGCTAAGATGGAGAATAGCTGCCAGAATTTGGTAAATTGACATTTGATCAGCTTCTCCAATACCTACAAAGCAAAGAAAACAATAAAAAGATAAGTGATAAACAACTACATCAAAAGTCAATCCAAAAACAGAGAAAGTGCACATTCATTCAACATGTAAATGCAAGTACTGAAATGCATCCAACACTCACCTAACAGTGAGAAAGCCTTCCTGGTATCGCACAGCTCTTTGGCATCATCCACCCCGTCTATGATTGGGCTCTGACCCTGGTTAGTATAGTGGAAGTCATCTGCGCAACCTTCAGACATTAATCAAATAAAATGTTGCCCGAAATAAACAATCTGTCACACCTGCTTTTGCAACTCTATTTCAATTGATTCTTAATTCTGTGAAAAAGACAACTGGTATTTTGGTGACTCTCATACCTAACTTGAAGTCTTTGAACTCTGGTAAATGTGAGGAGGCACACAGTTGGTAGAATATATGGTAGTTCCTTTCCCTGTGGGCCTGAAAGTAGTGAAAACCAAAGTCACAAGTACCGTGAACACGTTTGATAAAATTGATAGCTCTTGTGACTGCAGATGAACTCTAAGCACATTGCTAAACCCTGGCTTACAGTGAAATCATCAAATCTGAGACAATTGCTTAACACAAACCAACCGTGGGCCCAGCAGGCAGGCAAAACTGCGAGTTGTTCATGCTGTTTGTTATCATGTTGCTAAGATACATATGTTACATGTTACACGGACATGAAAGTGTTTTCAATCAATTAACTACCATGAGAAACACTAGATAAAATGCTTGAAAGGGCCACATTCCAACACTGAGTGTAGTCACTTTCAAGGCATGCGAGTTAAATCCATTTCAGGAAATTTACCTGAAAGACAACTCTAGACTTTTCCAGCAAGTAGGTTCTCACATTGGCCCCAATTATACAATGCTTCTTGTCAAACCCAATCTCAATGTACTTCCCAAAACGACTGCTGTTGTCATTCCTTGTTGTCTTGGCATTCCCAAGGGCCTAGACGAAACACACAAAAAGGCTTTCAGTAACTTGTAACACTTTATAATTTAGTCTGTACTGTTAAATGTTACCTCCATGATGGGGCTGGAGGCGAGGACTCGCTCCTCAACGTTGGCCTCCCCAGAGGAGCAGCTGACTGTGGCAAAGTAACGCATGGCGTACTTTGCAGAGACAGTTTTGCCAGCTCCCGACTCACCACTCACAATGATGGACTGGTTTCTTTCATCTCTGTGTGAAAAGATGTGATGACATACAACCCAAATATCAGCCAAAAAATATTAGGAGTATCAGCTTATAAGCAAATTAACATTTCATTAGATTAAAAGTGTAGGGAGGAGGTTACAAAACCTGGCCATCTGTTTGTATGCTTCCTCTGCAACTGCAAATATATGGGGGTCCATGTCTCCCATGTTCTGCCCACTGTACGCACTGATGATGTCAGCTTCATAGATAGGCAGACTCTCATAAGGATTAATGGCAACCAGGACAATTCCTAAATACAACCAAAAGAATAAATAAATGTATGTTATACGACATGGAGTCCAATTGAATAAATAACGAACACTGTTGTGTGTATTATTCATCTAAAATTTGTGGAACACACTTCAGTGTATGCTCCTTTAAGAGCAGCCTATGCCACAATAATCAGCATGGTGTACCGTAGATAATGTCACCGTGTACAGTGAGCAGGGCTCCAAAGTCTACAGTGACATTGATAGTGTGAGTCAAAGGAGATGAAGCTCCTTACCACAGTATGTGTAAATCAACCTGGAGTCCACGAAACGCACTTTCAGGTTGTGTAGCACTGCCGGCTCATGGAGATAGCTGAGAGCTGTGAGGTCATTCTCCCCGACCAGGATGTTTGGGTTTCTTAGTGGGGGCAAGTTGTTGGTTTTGGGGTCTATTTTGTATTCCACCTCCTGGAAAAGACACAAGAACTACAGTATGAGCCTGAATAAAGTAAGTTGCAAAACAAAAAAGAAATCAAAATAGGTAGTTAGGAACAAAAAACTTAGTTATACTTCATGCTTCAGCTAACTAGCAAACACTGAGCTTGACTTGTTCACTCTTGATAATGCTTTGACCTTATTTCCATACCTGAAGCGCAAGCCCAAACTCGACATCACAGCTGCCAGCAGCCGCAGCTTTCAGCCTCGCTGTTATTTTCATATATCAGTCAGCCCATTGTGAACCAAGGACATAACACTGGCTTCCTGCTTTTAAAGCTTTGCAGAGGTGCACAGAGGCACAATGTATTGGGTCTTGCCTGGCAATCTATGTGCATTTACCAAACATCCCAGCTGCCTCCAATCACCCCACACAGATTTATGAGGCTCCATTGCCAGTACCCTTCCAGAGAAATGTGTGCATGGCTCTCTGACAGAACATCACACACCCATTTCCACCTCAATGCTTTTATGTGTGTGTGTGTGTGTGTGTGTGTGTGTGTGTGTGTGTGTGTGTGTGTGTGTGTGTGTGTGTTTGTGTTGCATTTGCCTGTCTCACCGTGCCATCATCCAGCTGCAGAGTCAGCTTCAAGTCGCCGGGTGTGTAATCTTTGATAAGCTCTGCTGACTTCCACACCTCGGCTGCATCTGGGAGCCATACACGGGCATACTGATGGACAGAGAGGGGGACACCGGGTCAGAGCCATTCAACCAGTAACACAGTCTCACAGTCTTTAACAAAACCTCAGCAACACAGTAGCAGTGACATGTACCCCAGGAAAATGTCAGGATAGCTTAACTTGAAGTCAGCAGACAACAGTCATGCGTATAACGTGATACGGGGTATTATGAGTGGGACAAATATTTTAAAAAGCAGCACATTAAGATTTTAAATACACCAGAGTTATTCAGTAAATATTTCTAAGTGACAAGTATAAGTAAACTGTATTTTTGACAAATTAATTAGCGACAAGTTAACTAACGCTAGCTTGAGAAAACCGTTGAATGACCTGGAAAACCGACGCAGACTCATTTAATAAAGTTACCTTGGAGTAAAGTTCAGAGGCTGCCATGTCTTATAATTCGCTCCGTGACTTCAGAAACTTCCTCTGCCCGCAGAAAGAAGAGAGAACATTGCTCCGGAGTTTTAGAGGAGAAGACAGGAACTTTTCTGGGCTCCTCTCCTCTGCTCGGCTCGCTGCTGTGCGCTCAGATGAAGGAGCTTCAACTGCTGCTCCAACAGTTGTCAGTCAGCTGCGCGTGCCCCGACACGTTCTGCTCTCGTGCATCTTGCGTGCCTCCCAGCGGCCAACGTGCACATGTCAACTAGCCTCGCATGAGGACAAGGCTGTGATGGTGCAGCGGAGTATTGGAGCAAATGTACTTAGTTACATTCCACCACTTGTCAACATGACTGGCATGATACAATATGTGCAATTTTTTTTCTATAAAATCCTGTGTGTTTCTGTCTGTTTGTTTGTTGTATCCAATTCCTGCTAAAATGATAACAATCAATTAAAACAATTAAAATCAGTATCAGATTCAGAAACAGATTTATTACCAAGAAGGATTTTACACTAACTAGGAATTTGTCTTGGTGAATAAGGTGCAGGCACTCTAGACAGTAAATAATAAACAATAACTATTATATATACATTATAAAATAAACAGTATAAAAAACAGAGACATGTAGGATAAGTCAAGATGGAAGAGCTGTACAGGAATGACAAAATAGATTACAAAAATTAAGAAATAAAAGATTGTTAAAATATATTTCAAAACATTGAAATTGAGAGGGGAGGGGTCGGCCACAATCCTACCTGCATGTCTCAGAGCCCTGGAGCCTAATGCACCCCTTAGGCCCTGATACAGCATATAATCAGCAAAATAACTACTAACTAACTAACTAAATTTATCAAATAAATATAGAGGTTAACATACTGCATGAGTCAACCAAATATTGGCGAGTCCAATTATAAGATCTGATATTACACCTTTTCCATTTCTGAATATCAGCCTGTCTTTATCCAGTTGCTGATAAAAAATATTTTTTTAAAAATACATATAATTTCAACATGCACTGCTTAGGCTCTCATGCAGCATACAATCTGCAAAGTACCTAGTAACTAAAGTTATCAAATAATTATAGAGGAGTGAAAGCACATTATACAATATAAATAATAATACTCAAGAAACTCACAGCTAAATCAAAATTGGACTTAAGTACAGTGCTTGAGTAAATTTACTTGGTTAGATTCCATCACTGAAAAAGTACTTCTTACAGTTAATCATAAATTCCATATCATGGCTGTCAGTCCACATCAGAAAAGTTTGTTTATTGATCTGAAAAGATGCTTTGATTTACTACTTTTCATTGTAAATACTGGGTAAATTACCCTTGTACCTCCCACTCACCAATTAAAGTCCAGCTCAAGTTCTACATTAAGTCGACTGCATTTTTTAAGTACTGACCCTTGAGAATTCCCATTTATGCAACTTTATTTAATATTTACTTAACATTTGCTCATTTTTTCTCGTCATATGTTATCATGATACACCACACCATTCGATGGAGGCAACTTTTCTTCCTGGTAGGCTTGAAGACAAGATCAACAGGCATCTTAAGTGCAAGCAATTAAGCGTAAAAATAAATGCGAGGACACATTCAATTGAATACGTGTACATAAAGATATTATGCAAAACTATTTTATTTACAAAACAAATGGCACAGTGTGACTGCACAGTAAATGCACATGCACACTCCAGACATGTCAAGGGAGTTTCTTTCCATAAAATCCTAAGTGATTCCAGTCAGACAGTGACAGACATTTCAGGCAAAATTCACAACTAAGATTCTCACTGAGGGAGCAAATATTGCTCAAGAGGGTTCATTACTTTTAAGGCCATTTTAAAGGTCAGGATGAAATGGAGACCAGCAGCAAGTCTTTGCAAACCAATATCACTAAAATGAATTAAAACACAACTGGCTACAAAGTGTGTGTGATCTACTCTTCAGTGCGTTGAAAGCACAGAATCAAACAGTTTCACAGAGAGAGGAAAGGACACACAATCAAGGATTAGAAAACAAAAAAACAAAGTGGGATTACTTCACTTTTCACTATTTAAACAGACATGCCTCCATATGAGCTGTTAATTACAGTCCTCACACATACATCAATGCAAACCTTGATAATATTTTCTCTGTTGTTATTTTTGCCTCTTTAACTAACATTAACATGGTGAAACAAGATTCCTTTGGAGGTGAACAGATCATCTGTGCAGGCTCTTCAACTACTGTTTGACAATTTGTATGGAGGCATATATCCTTAAAAGTGATGCTCTGTAAAACTTATATAGCACTGACAACCATTCATATTTACGAGTGTGATCATGTTCAATAAACCGCTATTTAGTCTCTTTTAGAATTCTGAGACACATTTTCAGCTACTTCTCTGTTGGATTTTACTCACTGACAATTCAGTGTCTGACAGTTGCCAATTTTTCTCAAGAATTTGACTTGGTACATTACTTGTTCTGACAGAATACATACAAAGGTGAAAAATTAACAAAAACGTAAACGGCAGGTAGATATGAAGTGGGAGCTGGAATGGTAACAAAACAGTAAACATAAAAACATCAACCAGCCAGTTTGCTGGCCACGATCGAAGTCTTTCTTTGAGGCAGGTCCTGAGGTGTTGGGATGTGGCCGCCTGTAATCTCTGTCTTCTCTGTTGGTGCAGATGGCAGCTGTTTGTTCTTCATCTTTGCCTTGGCCATGTTGTAGTCACCAGAATCAAAATACTTTTGCTGGACAATCACAAAGACAAAATGAGAAAACTGTAAGACTAGGACTGTTTGAATCATTAAACAAACAACAAAAACTAGAAAGCTGAGATATAAAACGCACCCCCTTCTGAAGTCTTTTCCTAAGAAGGTCTGAGCCTCCAGGCTTGGCTCCAAGGTTGGGATACCTAGCCTTCAGTTTGGCCTCCTCGGCTTTCTCTGGACTGGTTACTTTGTCCTCCATTTCCTATTGAAAGTGCACATAGTGTATGCATGTCAAACGCAAATCCAGCTGACATCATGGGAGGAAACACTGTCATGTAAAGTTAAAAGAGCATATGGCATTAGTGACTAATAAAACCACAATATGTATTGTGACAGCAGAAGCAGCTAGAGCTCGTAGGACTACTTATTTATATTACATAATGTGCAGGCGCCGCCATGAGGGAAACTCCAACTGGTGTTGGCACTAGCATTAATCTTGCCATTTAACTTAGCATGTTTAGCTACAAAATTAACCACCGTTAGCGAAGCCATCGGTTTCGTTACAAGCGATTGCGCCAATTTTTCTCGTCTCCCTGAAGACGGCAAAGCTATTGTTTTTCTTTACCAACAAGCGTTGGCAGCTAATTAGCTAATTACTTGGCAGTAGCAACGTTAATTACATTAGCCAACAGTAGCGTGCTAGCTACTGGCTAACTAGCTTGCCGCTAGCCGCCTTGTAATTTACCAGGCTCGATGTGCTAACAGCATCGGCTGAGTTGCTAAATTTTGCAGTTTGCTGTTTCAGTTCACCTGCTGATCTTCAGAAGCCCTCGTTCCTTCAACCTCCTCGGACATAGCTGTATTGTATCCCTGCTCTGCTCCAAAAACAGAATGTAACCGCTGAAGCAGCTCCTCCGGCAGCTGAAAGGTGGAACTGGTAAGCGACTAGGCGGGCGAGGGCAGCAGCAGCCTGTCATGCAGCCTGTCCAGCAACAGGCCGGTTAATCGATGCCAGAGATGATGGATGAGACCAGGGAGCGTCAGATCATCACATGAATGTGTCAGGCGTCAATTACAATTACTAAGACAAAGTTACTTACATACTGTATCTCAAAATAAGTTATATATGACGCTTTTGAGTGATTAATGTGTGTGTGATTTATGTTTTGATAAACAATGATTATGTATCCTGTGTAACACTTTTAATATGTTGAAATTATTTTGCCCTCTAATATATGGAAGACCATTTCCACCAGGCACAGAAGAAATACAAATTAATTGTAAAATATCATAACTTTGTGATAATAAAGTCAAAATTATAAGATATTATAAGACTTGCTGTTTCATAGTTTTGAAACAGGAAGTCAAATTTATGAGATAAAAGTTAATCATCTACTCTTCATTGCCTCCTCATTGATTTGCTGGAATATTTTTTGGGGTATGGAGGACAAAAGATTATTCATGCTGTTGTTTTTCATAGTATTTCTTGTCAATATCCAATTATATACACTTCTGATAACATCTATGTGGTAAGGGTCATTCAGACAAACTTGTCACACTACTCAAAGCATCTAAATCCATAAAAACAATAGTTGTGGTTTAATACCAGAAACATCTTACTTTCCCTTAAGAGCATAGTTTTTAATCGTAATTTTCAGGGGTTTTTTGCTGAAAGCACTGCATACACTAGATAACTGCTCCCTACATAATGTTCATACTAACACAGCAACCACTACAAACTGTTGATCAGCAAAAAAACAATGTAACATGAAAGTGAAATGGTTTCTCATACATAAAACAAATCTTCAACTATACCCTTTGGCACCAACTTAGGTTTTCATTTAGATATGGGTTTAGTTAACATTACAGAAAATTGGAAACAGAAGACTTTTTCACTTTTTATTGTTTATCTTTTCTGTATTACTGCAATACATAAAACTCTGCAACAGGATTGAGTAAATTCTTTACAGCCCAAACTTACACTCTGAGAACAATAACTGGGAGATAAGTGGTTAATTGCTGCAGGTTTGGAGATCTTTGTTTGGCCAATGCTCTCAGCTCCTGTACAGCAAACTTTACTGCGTCCATCATCAGCCTTTTGTAAAATTAAATTCCAAAACAGAGGTACAATTTAAATCAAGGTCAACATGCTCATGAGTTCTATCCCACAAAAAAAAAACCCTGGGTACAAGATTAAATATCTTCCTCTCCCATGTCCACATCTTCTTGTAACTTCTGCACCATCTTGTCTTCCAACTGTTTGGCTTTTCCTGCAAAATATAAAAGATACAATTTCATTGGATTGGGTTTTCTGTTTTTAATAATTCAAACTGAATCATTCCAATTGCTGTCAACATCCAGTCAAAGGGGACAGTACAATGTGCATATGTGTCTGTTATGTCTGCCATTGTGAAGTATAGCAGTACCTTGTGTGTTGAAATCAATTCCATGAATTCAACTTTCTTGAACAGGATCATAAAATTGACTATTTAGTGACTCTTACCTGCATGTGGTGCTTTGATAAGGTGAATATTTTTCTTCACTTCGACGATGGCCTCTTCCTTCTCCAACTGTTTGCCCTTCTTTAATCTATACATTGAATACATGAAAACAGTCAAGGTGAGGCAAGCACTATCAATACAAAATCTGTTACATAAAAGCTATTTATGAAAATAGGAAGACAAGATGAACTATTCCAGAGAATGAACACAAACGCTCACCTGTTCATGATGAATCGTGCCTGTCGTTTCTGTTTGATTTCTTCCACCCTCTTCATGGCTTCCACTGTAGAAATCAAAAGGGACACAAGACTCTTCAGGTCAAATATCAAATAAAAAAACTATTTCACAGCCAATACAAGCAAGAAATAATTGTATACTTTACCTGTCTTCTCCCACAAATCTCTGTTATATTTCACGGGTATGTTTCTGCGTTTCTCGAACTCCAAAGAATTATCCTGAAAGAGAGGATTTTTGTTTGATGAAGAATAGTAAAACCAATTAAAGACTCTAACAAAAGTGCTCCACAGAAAAAAACTTACCACAGTCAACTCCTTTCCTGATGCCTTTCTGAATGCTTTGGTCCATCTTGTTTTTCTTGGGTTACGCTTCTTCTTGAAGTTCTTGATGCATTTTGACCTGCAGAATCTGAATGTCTACATATATTCAAAAAGACAGACAGAAAAACAAATTATTTAAAGTTTAACTAAAGACAGAAGCACAGGACTTCTAATGGATGTGAGTTTCCTTGGCAGAAAGGTAAAAGACCACTGGAACGGTAGAATTATAAAGTTATAAAGAGCTGAGAAAGATTTGTTATTTCATTTGTTGAACGTTAACCTTTCTATCCTTAAACATATCTAATTATGGTGGACAGCATATCATCCAATCTTATTGAAATATACTATAATATTAGTCCCACCAAACTACGAGACAAAGTGTGTTTTCCAAGAGCAAAAATAGCTCACTCAGTATGTATCTTGTTAACAATCATTCAGTGAGTGAGACCACACAGTGGTGACTACAGATGGAGAGAGGATGCCGCATCAGAGCCAAAGTACTGTATTACGATATTAATATATTCGATCAGCAATTTGACAAAAAAACAAAACAGACACTGATAATCATAGAAACTCTGAATATCTGCGAGGCCAACAATCAGTCTATCCCTATTAAATATGATGTTGCCAAAGTTGCACAAGGTATAAAGTTTACAGAATTATGAACGCAAGAAAAGAATACAACCAATCAATAAGAATTTAAATATAATGATTATTCCTAGAGTATTACCCTTGTGAAACATGTTTTGCCTCTGTTTGGACTGTCATAGGCGTTTCTGAATACTATTGACAATATTAAGGCAGTACAGGCTTCAAAATCTAAAGCAAAGTTGAACAAACATTACTAAGATAGTATAAGTTTCAGATCTATGACTGAAGGAGTGTTTATGATTTGTCAACAGTCTGCTGCCACATCGAATCTTTAGAGGGCGCAATTACTCCACAAGCCAACCCGAGGCCCTGCTACTTAAATGTCCGGCCTCATCATCACCCTTGTGGAAAAACAGCACGGATCTAACATTTCATTGTGCGAACGCCATGCGCGACTACTTCACGTTGTAAATCTCTGAACACTGAGATAGATAATCACCACGATGAGTTATTAGCCGTCCTCCAGCTCATAACACCCTGCCGTCATCCCACGTGAGTGAATACAGCACGTTACGTTAGCAAGTTAACGATAGCCAGCAACTAGCTAACAGTCAAATACGAGCTTCTATTAAGGTTAAAGGATAATTCCGGAATAAAGACGGTATCATACCTTACAGTCGTTCCTTACAAACATCTGCCCATGCCCGGGGTACACCGGCCCCGAGCAGAAATAACACTTTTCGATGCGCATTTTCACAGCAGATGAGCTGCGTGCGACGGGCGATAAAAACAAGACCGCCCCGTCACCACTTCTTCGGTCTCCTCGACTCTGACAGCTGAAGCGCCTGTTGGAGATCTGCTGCCCCCTGCTGGACTCTCGGTGTATCACTGTTTCTACTTTAAATCACCCATCTTCAGTGTTGGTAAACGTTTAAAAACATTAAAGACTGTTGGAAGATAATTTGATCTTTGATGGGCTTGGACTTTCTCCTAACCGCTGTACCACATAATGTTAAAACCATAGGTACAGACAGAAATATATTCCATATTCATGTTTATAACGTCAAGTTGTGTATTGTGACACATCCGTAATATGCTATTGCAGCCCAAAGTGTTAATTTTCAAATAAATTAATAATTCTGAAATTGTAGAATACAATTTAATAATCAATAATTACAGTAAATATGTATATAAATTAAACAATACATTGTGAAACAGAAAATAGCCAAAACTCCTTACTGGTTTGATTTACAGGTTTATATTGGAGTTCACTTTTATTTCAGTATGGAAACATCTATTTAAATGTGCCCTTTTAATTTCAAGTGGTATTTATTTCTTACCACAAAATCCCTTGCGGACACAAATTCACCTTTTAATAAAAATCATTTTGTTTTGTTTTGATGTATTTCAAGTTTCAAGTTTCGATATATATTTCTATACATCATTTACCTATATTAATCAATTTTCACACTCAATGACACCATCTTTTCAAGCATTTTATATATATATATATATATATATATATATATATATATATATATATATATATATATATATATATATATATATATATATATATATAAAAACCTCTGGTATATTTCACAGTTGTACCTCTTTCTCTCTGCTTCCTTTTTTCATACACTTAGTGACTTTTTGCTCTACATATTTAAAGTGATCTTACAACAGAAATTCTGTACTTCAGATTTTAATTATTAAGTGGAAGTGGTGGTAAGTAGAAGTAGAGCCTCAGTGTCAGTTATTTTTCTGGACATTTCATAGCACTTTTCACAGGAATATGGTTTGTGTAAAATTTTTTTACAAAAAATAAACATATATAACAAAATATTGTCCCTACCTTTCAGAACAAGAGGGCTGTTTTTCTTTTTACTGTTGTTAAGATGATATAGTTGTTTTTTTTAATGGAGTTTTACCGAAAACACAATTTTCGCCATCTGGTTAACACTAACACTTGATTGTCAGCTATTCTAAAAGCCCATCCTTTTGTTTCTTGCAAAATGTACAGCATGTTATTCAAAATATTACTTATCATACTAACTTTGTAAGAAATATCTAAAATGAATTTTCATTTGCTCGCACACACACACACACACACACACACACACACACACACACACACACACACACACAGGTGTCCCCAAGAAGACAAAGTGCGACACGAAATGTATTTTTCCAAGAACAATTTTAATTTCTAGTACTTGTGATCATCTTGAGAGTATCAAAAAAGTCTGTTGCAACATTTCAACACGTAAAATAATTTGTTATGTTGCTCACTTTGGTTCAAAAGATGTATTTTGGTATTCAAAAGCAGAAGTATCAGAAAACCATAACTTAAATAATAACAGTTAAGTCTACATTCTAATCTAAATTGGCACCTGAGCTAAGTAAGCAAAATTATCTGTGGCTTCCAAATTAAGCTCTTATATTAAAATGCATCACACAGACAAGTTTTGTACTTGAAACCGGCCTTATCAATTTAGTCAAATGTCACATTAAAATTGGGAATTTTCTTTGTTTACAACATGCTACAGGGATCTAAATAAAAAATGTTCCAATGTAACCTACGTATCATTCAGGTGAAATTTCATGGTGATAAAAAGACAGCAGAACAATTTATGACATCTCAAGTAAAAAAAAAAAAAAACACAATGTGAAAACGCCTTTCTAGTAATCAAAACTGTTGGAAATCATATCACATTTAAATGCAAATAATGTAAATGAAAACCAAAGAAAATCACTAAATAACAGAGACTTCAAGTTTCTTTGGTTAGGATTATTTGTATTACAAAGATATAAAAATTGATTATGTTGCTCTTCACACATAGGGTTTCCATTTTGATAGTCAGAATCCTTCATTGTCACACCTGGACAGGAAATATTAGGGAGCATGAAAGACATTTCTTCCCCATACAGCAATATTGGTGAACAGAAACAGATGATTCTCAAAACGAAGAATACATATCATCTATCACTGGGAGGACACATTGGATCTTGGCTCTTGTGTCAATCATTTCCACCTCACAGTACCAAGGATCAACTGAATGAAAAGCCATACCCATCTGAGGAAGGAGACAACTCTTTGGATAATAGCATCGGCATCACCGCTGTGTTTAGCAAGGCAAATGGAACACAAGCCACGGAGACTTGTGCTAAAGCTTTCACCAGAATAAAGCATCAAGAAAATTTACACTGAGTAAAGCATTTAAAACCACCATTCTAAGGGAAATTTACATCATTGGCAAAAGCAACATTTTAGCAAATGCACCCTCAATATATTTTTGGTTGCCTTAGAATATCTATTGTATTATCAAAAAAACTCTTTGGGTACAATTTTCCACATCTTTGGATCTCTTCTTCTATAGTATGCAAAGCCCTTTTTCTATATTAAGGCCATGTTAAAGCTTTGAGTTCAGTGCACTAAAAATGCCAAACAGTATTTTTATGATAAAGCTCAAATAGTTTGACAAAATCTAATGCACTTGTTATTTTCACAACATACATCATTCAAACAATGTGAAACAAAAGCTCTTTCAACCTTGAAAATAAAAGAGAATTCAGAGAATTTAAAAAAAATTAGGACCTCTTAATAACAGTGCCTGGACAGAAGTAACAAGATGGCAAAGAAATGTTTTCACCTTGTCCCCTGAGTCTGAGATAATACTGCACAATATGTGGTGAAAAGGAGGTAGTCATGTATGTACAATAACAGAACACGGAGGTAGATAATAAGTCGATAGGGCTCCACTTTGCCCTTGGCTCCAGTGGACAGTAATTAAATATAATGAAAATGTATCACAGTACATTTCTGACATTCTTTTTAACATTCATCATGGGTGAGCTTTGGTTTAGGACAGACAATGCCAAACACAGACAAACAGGTAGAAAGTTAAAAAAATGGAAATAAAATGTTATAACAAACATTCATACAAAATCCTGAGGTAGATGCGAAGCAAAAGCACATTTCCTCCATCGCAGCAGCTGACTTCCTGATCCCATGTGCCTTAGGAAATAACTGAAGGGCTCAACTTAGGAAGCAAACGACGTAGAGGTGGCTTTGCTTCGGCGGTTGGAGATAGGTCTAGGCCAAGTGATGTCAGGAGCCGGCTGCTTGGGATGTGTGCAGGGCAGGAAGAGAGCCCTCTGAGATGCAGCAGTGCCGGGCAGCATCAGGGGCAGAGTGATGGAGGGGACACCTCGGCATTTCCTCATTTTCCACCTCAAAAGACTGCTTCAGCTCAACGACGGCAGCGTTATCGGCCAACCCAAAAGATTCAGGCCTGGAGCTTTGGCTGGTGGAAGGGTTGCTCATCTCTTCATTGCTTTCTTCATTGGAGTAGTGTCCAGAGTCTCCCGTCTCTTGGCTGCCCTCGCTGCTTTGAGAGCTCTCCGAGTGCAAAGGTCCGTAGATGATCTCCCGGGACGAAGGTGGCAGGGGCGCTGAACCTAAACGCTCGTCATACCTCAGGACAGTTTTTCCAGCCTCATACAAACTGGCTCTCCTCTCAACCTAGTGGCGGAGACATGATAGAATTGAAATCATAACAAAAAATAAATCTGAGTAGAAAGACAGCTGATGGGCAGAATAATGTTGCATCACTTACATCACTCTCATCTGGATTAATGATATCCCTGTTGAAGAGCAGCCACCTGCTGTGATTCTTGCTGCTGACCAGACCAGCACTATTTATGACAATGTTAGAGCCATCCTGGAACAAATGAGAGAAAATATGAGAAACACAGATAATATTATGGCCCTATATAGGCTTGTCAGAACATGAAACATGTAACTGTGAAATTTAGAATTCCATATCAATATTTTTTCTCACCTTGGCATCTATAAACTGAGCATTAATCATAGGTATAAGAGCTTCAGCATTCTCTGTAAGGCGTTCATTGGGCAGAGACAAACCAGCACGGGGATCCTCAGCAGCTCCCAACCCGATGACTTTGTGAGTGGAAGATTTGCTGTAAGTCATATAAAAATTATAATGTAAACATATTTCTTTCAAACTTCTTTTTACGTTTACCATAACTGTCGACTGTTATTCATTATTCAGAATGATTATCACTGGTACCTTGGTCTGCCCTTGCTGATGAGGATCAAGGCACACATAACAATACAGGACAAGGCGATGCTCACACCGACAATGATCCCTGTCATAGACCTCTGGTCTATGTGGTAGAGACCATCAGAGAACACTAGAAGATAAAGAGAGTGTCAGATGGGAAATAATCATAACATATTTGACATGCATTAAAAAGTGAAAAACATGGATGTCGCCATATTTCTACCTTAAATATGAAAATACTTCAACTAAAACTGGACAAAAAATAGATCAAAACTCATAATTTCCAGAAAATAAAAAACAAGATTTTAAATCTAAGTGTAAAATGAATGTTGCTGATCTACGCCTCCTAGTGGTTTGGTTCTTACCAATGAGGAACCTTTATCTACTCTCCATAGAAGATTTTTAAGAACAATATCTTTAATAAATAAAACTCTACTCATGTCAGAACCGAATGTTTAAAAAAAATACATATGTACAATACTAAACAAGAAAGCTTATCACCTGTAAAAACTGCATTTTTGTTCACACAAGATACATGTAAAGTCTGAAAAATATGTTTTTGAAAGTTCTAATTCAAACCATTTCATTTAAAGCTTAGAACACAAACACAAACACAAGTGCATAGCTTCTAAATAATTATACACTTTATATCACGTAACTACCAGCTTGATATGACAAATTAATCAAACTCATCCAGATGAGATGCCTCCATAATGCATGCTCCAGTGTTTCATGATGCTTACTTGTTGTATCTGGGAAGCTGTCAGAGTGTCTGGGGTTCTTGCTGCGGTGGGTATTTCCACGCGCAGGCACCAGCTCCACAATGTTAGAGAAAGGCCCGTCACCGACTTGGTTGGAGGCAGAGATTTTCACTAGGTAGACATTTCCCGGCTCCAGCTTCTCCAGCAGGGCCATGGTATGGCTTCCTGTAAACAGAGGTAGAAACACAGCACAAGGATTAGAAATACAGAAAACTGATGCAAGAGAACTTAATATTACATAAATAAATTTATACAGTATGTATTATTTGTTCATAAGCTGAAAGTAGAGACTTTGGGTGACACTAGTGGTGAGAGTAGGTCCCAGTGGAGTTGGTTACACAATTAACATTATGATAGTTCCATCATCAGAGTTTCCTGTAAACATGTCTCTTTATGTTAAACTTTGCCTTACTCTGAATCCCATATTCATACTACAAGAGACGAAAGTGCTTTAAGTATATGCAGTGATTACTTTTATTTAAATTTTAAAAATTGCAGTATGATTACTTCAGTTGTCTGTGGTAGGTAGAGTTGGTACACGTATTTCACCCCACATCCATTCTGCACCACTGACTCTACAGATAACATGATCCAGTGCAATACTCACCCTCCCTCTGCAATATTTGCCAGCGTCCTCCCAACCAGGCTTTCTGTGAAGCATACAAGATGGTATAGCGTGATACCACCACATTGGGCTCTAGTGGCTCCCTCCAGGACACGAGGGCAGTGTCATCCTCGATCAGAGTTATTCGTACTGCTGCAGGTGGTTGGCTAGGTGCTGTACACAATGAAATAACAGTCATAACAAAGAACGCTTGCTGAGAAAGATAGAAATGATTGGACTGGAGTCTGCAAGGTAGAAGAAATAGTGGGACACTCAAAAAGCCACATAATCTTTACAAAATAATGTTATTACCTGCTGGCAAAGTCTGGTGGTAAACAACAGAACTCCAGGGACTTGACATTTGGTCCACATGAAGACGTACGACAAACTCATAGCGAGTGTTTGGAACTAAGTTCTGAACCATCACACTCTGTTTGGTACTGTGGACAGAAAAAAAAAAAATCTATTATAGTAGTTATTTGTCATGCCTGAGATAAATAACTGAATTTTGAGGGGATTCACAGCTTACGTTTGCAGGTAGCGAATAGCAGAGGCGTTGTGGGTGCCCACAGGTGTACAACGGACTGAATAGCTAACAGCCTTTCCAGAAGGGAAAGCAGGACGGCTCCAGCGCAGGGCTACTGCAGATGAATTGTTGGCCAAAACAGTCACGTGATCTGGAGGTGGAGGGGATGCTGTCGGTTGGTCTCTGGCCGCTGAATGACGCAAGCAAATTGCATATTTTCATCACATATTTCAATTTGAGCGGTTGTATTCCATTTTTGATTGAAAGAGAACCATAGAGAAAAGTACTTACACACACAACCAGGAGTACTGACAGTTTGGTCTGTCTGATAGCCATCACCAGCCTGACTGACGGCCAGAATCTTGACATGATACTTTCTCCTAGGATCTGAAATACAAATAATCAATTTTCAGCCATTTTCAGCCGTGTTGTTAAAACTACAACTGAAAGTTGGTCAAATTGATATAACAGTAACTGTACATAAAAACCAGGGTCTCTGCAGATATGAAGACACTTAAATAAAATGCTTTTAAAGACACATTTAAGATATTTTTATCCAAATTTAAGACAGATGTTGGGACAAATCAGATTTATAACATCAGCAATGTGGATTTTAACGCAGAAGTGCTTGACTCATCTATACAACAGAAATCAAGGTAGATAAAGGAAATTAGATACAATTCAGACCTGCAGACACCCTAATATAATTTTTCAAATCAGTGGTCCAATATTTGGTAAATAATACTAAAGCATGAAAGACCATTATTAAAATACCAAAAGTGATGGTTAACAAAGTGAAGCAGCATCTATTATTAAAAATAAGGCAGACACATCAACAACCCACTCTGGGGGGGGTCTGTATGTCATAACTGGCCGTTCTTGTTGCATGGACAATGCATGGCCTCCTGAGTCACCCCAGCCTCTCATTCATCATTTCTTGTCATGTGAAAGGAGCATGAGAACGATCAACCAGGCCCAAGACCCACTAAATACGGTGACATGATCGATAACCTCTATGAAAACTATCACAAAATTATACTGTCTGTCTCTTTTGAGAGCCTGTAAAAATGTTACAAACCATGAATACCTTTGATTTATTGTGCACAAGAAACAGATCACTACATTTAAGGTGTATAGTAGAGGTAAAATAAGGTAAAGTGTGATCTTGTGTGTAGTGTAGACTTAAAAATAGAGTAATTATGGGATGATACAATGTTGTTTCGAGTGCTTGATAAAAGACATCAGGTCTGTGGGTAGGTAGCTTTCATTGAAAATGTGCAACCAAAATTTGTGTTTTAACTTGAAATGCTACCATTGCTTTAGTTCCTTAATTGGGAGGTTTTTAGGGAGCGTTAAAATTTGTTTTATGCCTCCAGTGTGAAAGGTCGGCCTATTGGTATTGACCAGTGAAGGCGGTGTGTCCAGGCCTGTTGTGGGGGCTGGGCCAGAGGTAGCGTTCAGCTGCTGGGATCCAAGGCCCATGGGACTGGGGGGGTTTGACTGGGGTCACCAGGTCAGGCCAAGATAGAACACAAGGAATCTGGGCCCAGGACTGTGGGAGCTGGGCCCCTTTTGTTCCCTCTTTCACGCTCTTCCTACTGCCCTTGCGTTATAGCCTTAAACTTGGAGTAACACAGATAGAAACATAGCTCCAGAACAGGCCTTATATCAAGACCGGTGATAGTATGGAACCAGATGACTGTACCTTGTGTGATAATCAATATAGAAACAGCTGCTAAACAGTTTTGCATTTATAGCAAGGAATTACTATAAAAGCAAATCAATTAATAACAGTTTATCAAAACAATTTATCAAATTACTTTTTTTTATGTTTCAGATGAACTGGCCTGGCCTATGAACTGAGCAGGAACCACCCTGTGCCTGAAGGCTCACACCAGACTAAATTATATTGTCAGCAGTTTTGATCAGTAGGGCCCTGGTTCAGATTGCATATAGATTGCTTTGGGTTATTTACATGGACAGCACAGATGACCAGTGGGGGCAGGGTCCTAATCCAGGACTGCTGTCTCACGGCTCGAGGTCAGGGGCTTGGTCCAGCTCTGGACAATCCCAAGGGTGTTTGTTTGTGCACTCCAGTGTCCAGCTAAAGGGGGAGTAGAGGCCAGGGTCTTACAGGGCAGTTCTGCCCTGAACACAACACAATGGCCAGGGGTAATTATGCAAGCTGCAGGATGGGAATCTGTGGTGGGAGGGACATCTGGACTCTGACCTCTAACCCTGGGAGCCTGATCTCGCACAATACCAGTGGCCAGGCTGAAGACGGCTGCTGGTAAGGTAAGAGGGGTCAGCCCATATTGATCAGGACAGGGGGTGAAAATGCAAATGCACCATCCAACTGGCCACTGAATTAAACTAGGAAGACCCATATGACTGAGAACCCATCGGTCACTCACGGTTGTCTCCACGCCAAAATCAGGTTTAAATGGTAGAAATGCAGCATGGTCAAATATACATGATGTTCTATGTATGTTTTTTATCTGCTCCACTATCCTATCTTCTCATAGCTAGACAGCTATGACATCACTCACCAAGGCCACTGATGGTGTAGGTATAGTTCTGGGCCTGCAGCTGGATTGTAGGCTGCTCTGGTTGTCCTTCCTCATGGTAACACAGCCGGTAACCCTGAACAGCCACAGATTCTGGGGAGATTTGCCAGCGTGCCACAATGGAGGTGCAGTTAAGAGGCTCAAGCTGAAGAATAGGGGCTGAAGGCACTATGGGGGGAAAAACAGCAGGCATTGGGATCAATACACACTCATATTTGAAATCCTGCCAAGCAGAAAGGAAGACTAAACATATAAACAACAGAAAACAGCAGGACACTGGTATAGAAAAGGATGGGTGGATGGATGGGAGATAATTTTCCTAACACAATGGTCGTCAATTCAAATTAGGAATTTTGGGTGTGACACAGTTCAAATTTAGGCTGTAGTTTGGAAGAAAACACACTAGTATGCATGTTCGAAAATTAATCTAAAAAAGGGTTCTTAAAAAGGGAAAAAGGGAATCCTTTCATCTCTGCTGCTCTTCATCACCTAAATATATATAACCAAGCTTCTGAAAACAAGAAATCCAGCTTTGGTGGACAAACAGCCTCCCCCAACACACTGGACCATGAAAAAGGGCTATTCTTTCCCCGACATAGATGCCTGAGGCCCTCTCTTTATGACCCGTGACTGAGGCCACTATAACATCACTGACAGCGAAGGGCAAAGGTTCTTGGGTAACCAACACAAAGACTGTGGGACAATGCTACAAGCGCAAACTCTAGTCATAAGCCGACCACTCCGCATGAGCTCCAGTGATCGTCCTGGTATTCTGAGAGCAACAAAAACAGTAATGTGACAAAAGCAAGAGCATAGCAAGTTATATCCATATGATTCTAATACTCTTAAAACTTTATTACACTAATGAAGATGCCTGCATTTGACCCAAAGAATAAATTCAATCACGCATGAGAACTTTTGCAATAAATGCAAAAGTTAAGTCAACCATACTGCTCTGCCAAGCCATGTGATGAGATTGTATGGATAAGAACACACAATTTAATATCACCAGCTCTCAAACATTTATTCCTTGTAAGTCTTCAGCAGGTTTACCTTTGCTGCTGGAGGTCTTAGGTGTACGGTGTGAGGTCCATGCAGAAGGCTCACACCAGCCCACACGGGTGGCTGCAGCCATGCGGAGCAGGTAGATGGTGTCAGGCTGCAGGCCCTCTAGAAGATACTCTGTGCTGTTCTGAGGTATCTCCACCGAGATGACAGTGTTGTCTGCAGCTGTACGGTAGGAAAGTCTGTAGGCAGACAACCGACCGCGGCTCACCTTGGCAGGCAGTGGCTGCCAGCTCACCTGGATATCCGTGGAGCTGTGGCTGGTCAGACTCAGCTCTGGGGTACGCAAAGGCACTGCAGAAAAACAGGGATATAACAAATACACTTGACCATGATGTGGTGAAACATGCTGCTAAAAACTGTAAAATTTCTATTTTTATGAACACAAATTTGAGTTAGTGAGTAGGACACACCAAGAAAATACTTCTAGAAACTGAGTGCCCATCCCCCTTATGTCCACTCAAAATGTTCTCTCTGTACACACTTCACTTGCGTGCATTTTAGCTTAACTACCAGAGTGATTTATTGCAAGGAATGCTGGGTGTCTCAGTGCTCAGTGCTTACCATCCTCCAGGGTATGTTGACTGACTTGGTCTGACATACGACTTGCTCCCATTGGCATATAAGCCACAATGTAAAAGCTGTAGTTTCGGGCTGGCTCAAGATCATCGATGATATAGCTGGTCGTGTCGTTGCCAATAACAACTTGGTACTCCTCGTTGTTTAGACCTGACATGCAACAGAGTGTAAAGTAGTTTAGAAACTAAATCCAAAAAAATAATGATCCAAAGAGGAAAAGACTACTATGAAAGTATTTTGAAAGGCTTGTCGATCATCTTTCCTATAAACATATGTAATGCAAAGCATAGCCATACAACTGCTTCCAGGAATCTTAAAACAAACTTACTAAAACATTTGTTTACAAAGTCTGTCTTTGTTCTTCATATAGTTATTTAACTATCAATTTAATTATTAAAGTTAAATATCTTCTTAATTTACCGGTGTGCAAGACTGTGAGGCTTTTAAAAAGCTACATTGCCCCTTTAACTACAAGCAGAATAAGCTGGGGAGTGGACAATGGGCTGGCTAAGCCTGTTGTTATTTCAGTCAAGTTGCCATTCTGAGTCTTCCTTGACCTCTGCTCTGTGCAGCAACAACAGATGGCCTCCACCAAGGAAAGTTGATCATATGCAAGAGAGTGAGATAGCTTATTGTGGACATCTTTCCTCCTCTCACACCATCATCCCTCTGAGTTTACAATTGATCTTTTAAAGCTAAAATGAAAAACCTGAGATTTTTCCATTTTGTTCTTACTGTTGCTCTCACCTTCAGCCTTCATATAATGGATTGAGTAGGCAATGACTTTGTCTGCATTGTATAGAGGTCTCTCCCAGGCCAGTAAGATGGCAGAGCTTGAGATGGTCTCAGCATGGATATTTCTTGGTGCACTGGGCCTGTCCTCGGACATAACAACAATAAGGCGAGCCAAGGACAGCACAGAGCCCTGTTCGCTCTCTGCCACGCATTGGTAGATGGCATCATCCTCTGGGATGATCTGGGTAATCACCAATTTACTGTGGAACAATACAAAATATTAATTAGCAGTGATAAACCAGAAACCTAAAGGGATGAAATATTTCATGTGCAGTTGTGACTACAACTCCTGTTGTGTAATACCTGTTGTACATCTTAATCCGCCCATTTAAGTGAACCTCTTCCCCATTCTTTAGCCAGCTGATGCGTGGTGGGGGTACACCCTCTGCTTGGCACATAAACCTGGCAGTGCCTGCTCGTGGACGGGTCTGGCTCTCAGGCCTCTCAACAATGGATGGTGGCACTGAAACAGTGGAGTAAGACAACGTTATGAAAACAGAATCTATTGCTTACCATTGGTTAGCCCACAAAACAAAACACTGACTAATTCTATAAAAAATACTTCACAACCTCAAAGGCTGTTGTGTTAAAGCATATGGAATACAGGAAGCTGGCAGGAAATGAAGAGTTTAATGTACCTTGGACTGTAAGGTTTGCTGCCGCAATGGTGTAGTTGCGGGTTCCAGGGGTGGTGGCCCTGCAGAGGTAGACTCCACTGTGCTTGGAACTGACATCTGTAATAACCAGGTTCCCATTGCCCAGCACTTTGGCATTGTATACATCAATAGGTTTACTATCTGCACGGCTCCAGGAGATGATGGGCCAGGGATTGCCTGTGGCCACACACTCCAGCACCACAGTTTGGTGTAGAGAAACTGTGACATTTTGAGGTCCAGCGATGATTCTGGGCCTCTGACGTGGTTTAGGGCCTTCACCTTCACAAGAAATGGACATTTTTTCATTCAGAGTTCCCTAAGTAAAATGAGAGCTTAAAGCTCATTCCTAAATTCCAGATATGTAGTTTATGCACCTTGGTTGACTGTCAGTGTGGCCTCTCTACTCTTCAAACGGCTACCGATGTTAGTCGCCACACATCGATACTGTCCAGCATCTTCCAGTTGTACATTGTGGATCTGAAGGACTCCGTTAGGCAAAACAGTTATTCTGGGAAAATACAAAGGTAACATTAGAAAGTGCACTTAAAAAGCAACAGAAGTGCTTCTAGGTTATAAATAAATGTTATAAACAAATGGATGGGGACTGTCTGAAATTCCTCAAAGTGGGTTGGCAGGCACAGTACCTGTCTGTCTGTAGCGGTAATGTGCTTTGGTTGAGCTCCCAGGTGATGGTGGCAGGAGGGCTGGAGGTGACTGCACAGGAGAATCTGGCCACACAGCCCTCAGTCACCACCATAGGCACAGGATGCAATAAAAACTCTGAGATGCCTGTGGAGAGATAAATTATCGATCAACCAACAGAACATTTTAACTAAAAGTTAACATGAAATTGTTATCTTTGTTTGTCATTTAAAACATTACACATTATGCATGCAAAGTCTTGACTTTGATGGATGTTAACTGATTTTATGAAATGAATTGATCTTTGTGAGCCTCAATGATCTTGCTTTTGTGCAGATGAGCAATCAGCTCCTACACTGACCAGCTGGTCCAATCAATGGATCAATTGAAGAATGACACTGAATGATGCACTGTTATAGATAAAAACCAATCAATTCACTTTGCATAATCAGGACTGCAAGCAGCCATGAGGAAAAATTTATCTGAAAAATTTTTGAATAATAAAAGTAAACTTAATTCTTACAGAAATCAGGGATGACATACTACATATCTGCAAAATATGCCATTTTGTCAGTTTAATGTTGCAAATATTTTACAGCTATGCCTAGCTAACCCATATGTAAATGTTCCACTCAGACCCTGCTATGTAGTCATTGGCCTAAGAATAAATATACTTGCTTTTCAAGTTGCAAACTGAAAAACTGTGCAGTTTGCTGATGTTTGTGATGTCTATTCAAAATGTCTTTCAATAATCATCACAAACAAGCAGCCCCCAATCTGCATTTATCTCATGAATGTTCTGTTAAATATGACCAATGACCTTCATTCATTAAGGTGATAGCTCTCTCCCTCCCCCCTCACTCACAGGAAGGAAGTCAATATCATGTTAAAGAAAATCAATACTCTGTTCACCCACTGAAGCTCCACATTAAAGAGCAATCCCTAAATTCAAGACCTAATCTCATCAATATTACAAAAATAAACTTGTAACCCTGATTATGTGAAGTGCTTTAGGGCTTTAGTCTCAGCCACTGTTGGAAGAAATTATTCTTAAAGGTTTGTTTCCTGTGTAATGTAAGTAAGTTTTGGCTAAGGGTCAGTACATACCAACCAAATCCCATGTTATAATTCATTTAATCATATTCCAATGGTCAGTATTATCGTGAAGTCTAAAATGATACACCTCTTCTACCTCAGCCCTCAGCGCCTGGTAACAAGTTAGAAACAATATGTTGTTTACTCTCCACTGAGAGATAACAGATCGTCTTCACTCTTGCTGGGATCAGTGATGTAGACAGTGGGTGTGGCCTGCACAGACTGATCCGCTAATATGGTCACCTCTGTTGTAAAGAACAAATCAATGTCTAGGTCAAACAGCACAAAGGTTTCTCTGCAGAGGTCAAAGTTCGCTTCTACCCCCTTGTCCATTCAATTTTAGCCCAAACTGGGAGCCTGATCGAAGTCAGTATACCATTAGTCAATAGACAAAAGAGAACCTTGTGATTCCTATGTTGTTTATTTCCCATATCAAGTGTTACTGTAGTATAATTTACAAGAGCAATGTATAAATGTCCTTGATGTGCAGATATTAAGGGACATATATGAGATATCTGACACCCCCTGTAAATCCAAGATGCTCTGAAATTGGTGAAGTAATACCAGAAGTAGAACAAGAACATACTTTCTGAATATAAACATGTTTCCAAAGGATCACTATTTACTGGAATATCAGGCCAGTTCACTCACACGATACACTGGCCATTTCTTTAACAAAAGGGCTCTGCTTGACAGGGCAACAGAGGGGCTGATCCAGTGAAAGGGATTGTGGGCTGGGAGAGAGAACAGCAGGGCAGCCCAGCCAGAGCAGGCCTGTGACATCACAAAGCCTTTCCCTGGTGACCCCTGACCCCCAGGACCTCTGGACAGAAGGGGAGCACAGAGGAGGCCCCCCATCCTCCACTACACGCCTACAGCTGACCAAAAACCTTTAACCCTTTCAGTGACAAAAGGCTGGACGCCAGACTAAACTTGACTTTTGAGGTTTTTGGTTTGGTCATCTTATAGGAAACTGATTTTTGTGATGCCTATTAAAAGATTGAAAGTTTGCCAGAGCAGAGTTTGTGTGTCTATTAGCTAAAAGATGTGTTTTCCACTTTGTGGATTATATTTATAAATCCATTCCTGTGTGATCTTGGTATGTACTTCTGGATAGTTTTGTGCTGTTGACCATTAGGACATATTGCCCAAAACATTCTATCCTCAGTGTCAGTGTCAGTGTCAAAATCAGTATATTTAAGAAGGTGTTGCTAGTTTCCATGAGACCGCTCATGGGATATCCACTTCTAAGACCTGTGAAAAGTGTCCACGGTAGGCCAGGCTCACTGAATAGACACAGCTGTCCTGTCCACTGATATGTGGACAAACAAATGCCCTGAAATCCAAGCCTTTTCTTCTGGGGCGGTCAGGGTTACTCCAAACAAAGGCTAAAAGGCAAATGGCCTTTCAGAGATTCCTCTGTGTAGCAGACCATTCAGCAATTACACAGTGCCACAGCCTGCAGTTTCAATACAATCCCAGTAACATAAGAAGTGAGAGAAGGCTAATTTCTAATTTTTTGCCAGTGTTTCCTGATTACTTTCACAAAAGTGCAAGTGTAACTTTAGCTCAAAAAAAGGGGAAAGTACTCAGGGCCAGGGCTGCCTATTTATGGAGCATTTATGAGGTCTTAGATTGACTCTCCATCTACCTTTTACTGTCTCTTAAAATGATCCTATAACTGGACTGACAGCTTTAAACTCAAGCACAGCCAAGTCTGAACAACTTCTAAAAACATGGAAACCCAGACTTTAGAGGGTTTTCCTAAGTCAAGTAAGGGGTGGGGGACATCTGCTTCCCATCTCCAGGTTAATAACACATGAACTTGCCATTCTGATGGCCTGCATGTTGACACCACAGAGCGTAAACCAACCACTTTAACCCATCATCCTTTTGGCCTCAACAACAGAAAACAGGAAAACAGTCCATGTCAGCCCCAGAGAGATCTTTCCACTCTGAGGTCCATACTTACTTGCGATAGTCAGACGTGATCTTTGGCTTAGGATAGCTCCATATTTGTTCTGGGAGAGGCACTGGTAAAACCCTTCATCTGATTCCTCCTTGGTGTGTTTTATCTTTGGTATGTACAAGGAGCCGTTGGGCAGAAACTGTATGTGTTCATTTTCTGCCAAACGAACTCCATTCTTCAGCCACTTGATGGTGACCGGAGGCTGCCCATGAGCCTGACAGTCCAAGACAGCAGGGTCCTTTGGTAGTACAGTAACATCACTGGGCTCTGTGATGAAGGACAACTCACTGAAACATAAAACACCTAGAGGAGAAGAATGAGAGTATTAGTGAAGAGCTGATGATGGATAAGCTCCAAAACAGTTACTTTATAGCCAACAGACCACACATAACATGTAGCATACTGGAGGAACATCTTGATAAAATTATAATGGATAACTAGAAATAATGAATATTAATCATATAACCAATGCTTAGTGTGACCACACAACATTTAGATGGCTACCATACGTTCAAATGTAATGTGGTGTCCGGATATAACCACGTTCTGTTTTAAAGAAA
Source organism: Acanthopagrus latus (assembly GCF_904848185.1). Lineage (NCBI taxonomy): Eukaryota > Metazoa > Chordata > Actinopteri > Spariformes > Sparidae > Acanthopagrus > Acanthopagrus latus. The sequence goes on from NC_051046.1 coordinate 12,295,623, forward strand.
CAACTACATTGTGTGTATAATCTACGGTGTTTAAATATTTGCTGTCACAAATACCACACTTCGTGAAGTGTCACTGACATTAACGTTAATGAGTGAAATAAAAAAGTGGTTGCACAGTTTAAGTTCAACAACATATCTCCTCCTAGTCAATGTGGTTCAGAAAAACAAAATAGTTTCACATTTGCGTTGTTTCAGAGAGAAACTAGCTAACATCAGGCAGCTCGTTCAACAAGATAACATCAGCAGAAAGAAAACGAAAAGAAGACACTTACTTGATAAAGGAATAAACAAAACAAAAAGCAGCCAGTGCTGGTAGTCTTTCATCTTAAACTTGGCCATTTATCCGACTTGTGATGTCATTTTCCCCCTCGGCGCAGACCGCCGCTCTCCTGCGTGCTGTCCGGATAACTCCGCAATCTCTTCTGCCAGCAGCGGAGCACCAACGGCTCTACAGGGATGCCGGGGGCTCCTCTTACGCATGCGCAGACAGCACTGGCCAGAAGCAAGTGCGCCCGTGTGCCGAGTGAGGTGTGGGGACCCCAGGGGCCCTCAGGAGGAACTGCCAGACTACATAACTGGAAATGTTCAATCATTGCACCTACAGATGATCAGAGACTGTGATTGTTTCTAAATATACCCTCACCTAGAGCTGAAATTAGCAGTTAGCGTGTGTGTGTGTCTATGTCGGTGTTAATTCCTTTATGTGACTGAAATGTGACAAGGAATAAAATGTCTTCCCCAAAACAACACAGCACACCTTTAACTTACATTTCACAATTTCAACTTGGCACAAATTATCTGGTCCAGGTTCCACCAGTGCACCTAGAAGTTTTCTCGACATCTTCTCTGATAATTTTTTTTTTCAGATTTGTACTTTATTTACTGATCACAGTCATTCTGTTCGTCAATGTCGTGTCTTCATGACTGCTTTTAACGCCTATTGTATGAATAAGACACTGATTACATGTCCGTCTCTGATGAAGGGGGGGTCCCTCTTTAGTTACTCTGTTTTTTCTGTTAAAGCTTTTAAAGTTTTTCTTTATCCATGGGGACGATCAAAGGCTGAAGAATGAGGAAATAATTTGTAGTTTTTACAGCCATCTGAGACAAATTTGTGACTTCTGGCCTTATGAATTGAGTTGACAAATTAAGAAGTGAGCTGTTCAAAGACTTTTCATCTCTTTCAGAAAAACGGTTTCCCCATACAGCTGAAATATACACAAATGTCAAGCTAAGATTAGATACATCCTGATAAATATCATCTACAAAATAATCAGTAATCCAATACTTATTTGCATTGTAGATACCCAGCAGAATGAGATCTTTTTCTGGGCATTAAATATTTAGGACAACAAAATAAGATGAACATAGTGAATTATCAGTTACCAAAGGACACTGGTAATGAGGTCACACTGAACAGCATCTGCTTCTACCACAGAACCTGGTAATTATGAAGAGATATTGATGGCTGCAAGTCAGCTGCCTAATGAATTCAGATATTGATCTGGGCGACCGTGCCTTTTGACAATGACCCTCCCGTCTCCCAGCCCCTCATTCAATAGCCTCACAATGGGCTCCAGCTGTGAGATCAGCCATGCTGTATCAGCAAAACACTCATCCACTGGGTTACAGGTAAATGCAGTCATCGCATTCAGAGTGTGAAACATGTTGTGCCTTCCAAAAGATATGATACAACTCTCCACAGTAGCTATAGATGGTTGTGCAATGATTCTAAAGCATAACTGCCACAAACCTGCACCTCCACACTCTACTATCCAATCAAATGAAGAGAGCGGAGTGTAATTATGTATTGATTAGAGCTAACTATTGATTTAATCATCTAAAGCCTTCAAGTTATAATTCAAGGCTCAAAGGTCAGTTTAACAGCAACTCATAATGTGTTTACTCAATAATTTAGATTTCTAAGTTATCTTATTAGTGAAATTTACATCTAAGAGATACACATGCATCTTACGTTATATATTCAAAGGACATTGTCTTTTTTAGGAAACACACTTGTGTTGTAGTTTATCACTTATGGATGTTTATTAACTAGGTCACTGGCATTGAGTGTGCTCAGAAAACAGTCATTGATATGATAAGTAAATAAAAAATGCTATGATTTTATTTCTGTGGACCCAAAAAATGAAAAAAAAAAAGTTCTTCACTCTCACAAAACCTCATCTAGTGATTTTAGCTGTGAAAAGGATGACGAGAAGTCATTGCCTAAAGTAAACAAACTTTCAGTTATCTGCAAAAATCTGTACTTTATCCATAACTTCACGCTATTTGGGTATTGATATGTTGTATAAAAATACAAAACATGATCCTGCTGTTGAAATCTGCCGACTCACGTTGCCAAATGTTGTGGTGTGGAGGCTACTGCTGGGGCTCCACATGGCTTAAGGTTAGGCTGTTTGGCCATGATCAATAGGGTTAAGGTCATTAACATGATGTGAATAACACGAGGCCCTGGGAAAGCAGAGCAGGGGACCAACGAACTGGGCTCTGATTGGCTAGAGCTTGTCTCTAGGAGAGGCCACCCCCCACTGACCTTAGGGGTCATTTGAAGAGCTGATGACCTCCAACCTTGTGCCAGAAGGGTGATAGAAAGGTTTGGAGTTGCCTGCGTTAAAATATTAAAGTGTGTGGGTGTTTGACCAAAAACAAACATCAGTATTTGCATGATATTGGAAAAATCAATATCATCACGTTATGAGCTAAGGACGGTGCAATTCAAAATGTTTGTTTAGATATCTTTCCTAAAATGTTGTCATTACCCGGTGACATTTAAATAGTACTAGCAGTTACACCTACCATAGAAAATAAATCAAGCAAATGCCTGGTATGACATTGTAGTATTTGTTAAACTACAATGATGACAAATAAGCCATGTGAGGGCACTTCTCATAATCTAAGGCTTTTTTAACTTACTGCAATAAAATACAAAATTATAAGCACATAAAAACACAAGAACATTCTTTAAAAAAGTTTATTGGCTTTTAAAACCACTTTAAAAATCTCACCAGTGAGTACTTTCCATTGAAAAAAGAAACAACGCGTTTGCAATATTAACAAGCTACTGTACATTAAGCAGTACACCAGACAACACCACAGAGGAGGGTTTTTTTTTCTACTGGTAGAAATGGACAAGATAGTCAAACAGAGTTGGATCTGGGTCAGTCAAAGGTTAAGAATCAGAGTCACTGCTTGATGGAGCTCCTGTACTCATAAAGAGGTGCATTTCCTTCATTCAAATTCAAATATCAGTGCCTTATTGTTAAAGAAAGAAATTAAGAGGAAATGTTAAATTTCTTCACAAATGCATTTTGCAAAATAAGAATATGTAGAAATTGACAGAAAACAGTCATCAACATAACATATAGAACAACATTAACTTAGTAAACAGCACACAACAAAAGTAATGTAACTCATGAAACTAGCACCGCCAGTCTGGTTAACAGAACCTGCCCAATCACAGAAGACAGTGGTTACCAAGAATACAAAGTACAACAGAAGTCATCACACATGCGTGCGTACAATCATTTATCAACATAATGAGCATGTAGGTTTTAAAAGGTTATTTAACTTTTTTTTTCCCTCAATGCTTTATATTCTCATGTATGAGAATGAGTAAGAAATGTGTATCTCACTGAGATTAATGCACATTTTGCTACAAGACAATTAGTCATTTTCTGACAGTTAAATTTCCCTACTCATCTTGTCATAAAAAATATTTTTTTTCTTTTTTTTTCTGTGGGCATCCATCATTACATTTGTCCATAAAGATGTGGCAAAGCCATGTGTCATAAAAATTTAGTGCAATAATGTGAACCTCCAAAGTTTGTTGAAACATGAGTAATCGTTTTTTCCAGTGTCTGCTGAAAGGCTTTGAGCACAACGTCTGTCACAGAGATGTTTGCAACCAGCTAACAGTATCACAACTTTTTTTTTTCTCAATATACCATGCTATTGATCCTGCTCAAAGCACACATCACTTCTGCAACCGCAGAGACCTATTATCTTTGAATAGAACAAAAGTAAAATAAAATCAGCAAGCGAGACCAGACAGCATTACTTTTACGACACATTGAGCCAGAAATGTAACACACAACATACAGTATCTTGCCGACTATAGATCTGTTAAGCTTTTTTTCTTTTAAAATGGCACATACTTAGCTAGAATAATGGCCATAATATAGTGTCTTGATACATCAAATCTCTATGTATCTATCCTATTTACAGATGGAGCTTAAACATGACTTATACAACATTGACAATAGCCAAAAACTCAAGCAAGCATCCTACTGTATCACATAGCCTACCTGGCTAGCAGTGATGGTTTCAACATGCTTTCAGGTCCATGGTTATCTATAAAACATAGGACAGTGACCATTTCACAAATTTACATACTGTACATAAGATTTATGCAACTTAATCCTTTTCCTCAAATGCAATAAAACTCTTTAATATCTCTGAGGCTGCCCGTTTCCCGTTGTTGTTAATGATTACTAGGAGTGTCTATGTGTAATAATCTCTTATGTTATTCAAACAGATCATCTTTGGTATGGAAATAAGGCTGGGTTCTCCACAAATATAATTGAATTTCCTCTTGATCTCAAGATGACATCAAAACATACATGTCAGCCTCTAGCCTTCTACGTAACTAAGCCTTCTCCATACCATTGATATTCTTATCCGAGCTGGGAGTATAGCATGCCCCCCCCCCCCAAAAAAAATAAATCTCATGACTGAAAGTGTGCCTGCCATGGTTTTCATGAAATGACAGCATATCAAGTTCCTCTAAATCCATTACTGATAAGGGCACACACAGTGTAGTTGTTAGCCTATACAATACGCATCTATATTGTAACACTGCAAAACGAAAACAATAAGAAATAGTACTGAAAATATCAGAGAAACAGCTGCCTTGATATGATGAAGCTCTGGATGGTTCCGAAGATTCTCAACATTATACTATATACAGTCACTCTACAGATGGCATAAGGCCTTGGACTTTGGGAATAAGGCAGCCAGTTGTTGATTCCTTTCAATGTGTAGTCCACAAAGTGGCCTGAATTCCCATCTTCTCCCCACTGATTCGTCTTCTCCCTTTATAAGATATTAAACAGTACAAGAAGTATAGGCTTTAAGAAAATTTCACTCTTGGACAATGCTCAGATGTTAATCAGTTTTCCACTGATTTGGTATATGATAAAGTATAAAGATTATGTCATAAATTCAGCACCTGGCAGCAGAAGATGCTACCCTTTTTAATATTCAGATATGGCAGGCAAATGTACTACAACTATTATGTGCATATACTACAATCCCAATATGTTCTCCATTTGGTTGAAATTGAACTGCACACACTGAAAATTGTATACAACAGCATACGTTTTTGGTCTTTTGTGCCAAATTTCCTACCCATCTCGCTTTCATTAAGTATCTGTTAAATACAAATATTGCATTATTGATTGGTTATAACATGGAAGATTATGTTACTCTTAATGTTCATACCATACAAACCTGCTGTTTTGCAAGTACACGCTGCCACTGAGTACTCACACTTTTTTACTTGAAATGCTTACATGTCTAATTTTAGATGAGGGAGTAAAGTGGTTAAGAGTACTGAAACTCTTGGTGACAAATGAAAAAGGACAGAAGTAACCAAACATCAGTAGGAGAGATTTTCTGGTAAGCCTGGCACTTTTAACAGAACGAATGGCAAAGTCCAGACAAATCCCAACAAATTATTGTTTAAAAACAGATGTACTACATACGCACCAAACAAACAACAGAGAACAGAACAGAATAAAAGATAACATTAGCCCAGCATCTCTACTGTAGTAGGTTGGTCTTTGCTTTCTAGCCAGTCAAAACCAGAGTTCACAGTATCACTGCATATCTGCTGAAAAAGCGGGTCATTCTTCAGTTCTTCCAGTGTTGAGTCTTCATATTGTTCCTGCTGTTGATTAGGGTCAAACAGCAGGTTGGTGTCCAATGTGTTAAGGTCAGTGATGCTACTGGACAGATCTGAGGTCAGTCTGATGTCGTTTGAGAAGTCGGACGCCACGGCGTTGAGCTCTGAAGCTACCTGACCCACCAACTGGGAGCTGGGGTTGAGGCCATCATCCCCCAACAAGTCCTTGACAGTGTTATTGAAATCCAGCTGTTGTTGCTCGTCCTCCACCTCCTGCTGCTGTGTGCTTTGGAGGAGGAGCTGTGGTTGTGTCTGCACAGGATTCTCCTGGAGTTGCTGCTGCTGCTGTTGCTGGTCTTGCTCACTAGGACCCGCTTGTGCTTGGCTGTCCCCAGTGGAGAAACTCACCTGATCTCCACTGCCAGTGGTGAGGTAGCCATGCTGCTGGAGCTCGAACGCAGCGGGGCTAGAGCTAACCGGCAGCTGAGTCTGGTGAGCTGTTCCTCCAGCAAAACCAGGAGTGGTCTCCAGGATCTGGGTGAGGTTCATACGGGCCGTATAATTTGAGGGGAGGTTGTTTATGCCTAGACCACGAACAGAATCATCACCATCAGCTTCCATCTTGCTGAGAAGAACATTGGTGATTTTGGCGGTGTTACTCTGACCCTGCACAGGCAGCATCTCACTCTGCATCATGATATTCAGAGGAACAGATTGGCTACGCTGGACCATGCTGTGGACCGAGCTGACCGTCTGGGAGTTGGATAGGATGCTGAGCACCTCAGACGTGATGGGGGAGTTAAAGGGGGAAACCACAGCTCTGGTGGTGGTGGTGGTATTTGTCGTGGTGGTTGGAGGGCCAGTGTTGCCACTGAAGTTTCTCTGGCGCACTGCAGGGCTAACGCTGCGGCAACGAAAAGTACTCGACGCAGATGAGGTTGATGCCTTGTTGTCTAACGGAGCAGGCACAGCAAAACTCTCCTGTTTAGTGGGAGTGGTTACCTGCTGCTGCTGCTGTTGTTGTTGCTGCTGCTGTGGCTGCTGCTGCACTGGGGAAATGGGAGTCAAACGACCAAAGTGAGCAGCATCCTGTCTCGACTGAGCCTGAAATGACTGGCCGGGAATTGCAAAGGCATGTGGCTTACGAAATTGGTCATCTACCAGGTCTTGGTAGCTGGGCAGAATGCCGATGCTATGGTTGGACAAAGGACTTGCAGAGTTGCTGTTGTAGCGGTTGTTGATCCACTCCAGTTTGGCCTTGTCAGGGTGTGTTGCCATTGGCCTCTGCATGGGCTTAACAGGGCTGCTGGATACAATACTGGCATCATGATAACCTGTGATGCTTGAGTTTATGGGAGTGAACGCAAAAGGGTTCCTGCACTCCACCGGGCTGGGGGGGACGCTGCTGCTGCAGTTGGACAGCGGTGTGCTGATGGGTGTGTGCCGACCCATGGCTCCATCCACAGGAGTGATGGGAGCCATGCGGGAGCAGGGGCTCTCTCTTGTCAAGCTGTGCCCAAGCGTCATTTCAGAGGTGGGGGTGGGTGTTGGGGTTGGAGTTGGTGTTGGTGTGGGAGTTTGGACAGGAGTGGTACTGCTGTGAGCAGAGTGGTAGAAAGAGGTGCCAGCCTGGTGAGCACCGAGGATAGAACCTTGATTGCTGGCTGACTGGCCTTGCAAAGACACGTCAACACAACTACTGAACAGACCCTTCAGCTTCATCTGCTCCTCCATTTGGACCAGCTCCTCCACGATGCTGTCCTGGGTCATGTCATCGTCATTGAACGGAAAATAGTCCATGTTGGGCTGAGAACCTGCAAAGTCAACCATCTCCTGCGTGAGGGTGATCTGGCCTGAGGCCTCAGAAGGTTGGGCTATAATGGAAAGTTGGTCAGTAGGCGCCTGTTTGTGTTCTGCTGGTATCTGCTGAGCAAAAGCCTGCTTCCGGAGTTCATCAAGCTGTCCCTCCTCCCATATTGTGCTCTTTAAGTCGCTCATCACAGAGGCTTCGTGTGCTCCTGAGTTGGCTGGTATGGCACGAGGGTCCCCGGTGATCTGCTGCAGCAATGCCTGATCAGACGTGCTGCTTCCAGCTGCTCCAGTGCTGGTATCAGTGCTAAGTGAATGGTCTTCGCGTTTCACCACCAAGGCCTGGGGTTTGACAACAGTCTGGGTGCCCTCAGTGTGCGTGATGGGCGAATCTGAGAGTGCAAGGATCTGTGTGGGCCCAATAGAGGTGTGTTTCACAGACACCTTGCAGGGGGCACTCTCTGGTCTGGCAGGGGTTCCCGGTCTGGGGATCCTCTTCATTGCAGCACTGACTCCAAGTTTGGGATTGTCAATTACAGCCAGTGGCTGCTGGGAGATAAACACCCTCTTCACAGGAATCACATGGGAGTCCCCGCTTGAGCCTGTGCGCTTCCTGGGGCTCTTGGCATCTGAGCAGGGATCCTTTGATGTCGGGGTAACAGCGGAGGAGCCATTGGATGAAGTGTTGCCATTGGAGTTTTGATTATCAACAGTCAAGTACAAAGTACTGTCATGGCAGTTACTGTTATTGCTGTCCTGAGTCCCAGCTACAGCTACAGACATGGGTGGGGATGTGGGGTCATTTTTCAACCTTAAACCTTTGTCTAGGCCTGGAGAACATTTAACCAGAAAGCTTGGCTCACTGGCAGCCCTGAACTTCGCCACTCTCTCCTCTTTGGACCCAACAGCTGTTTTGTCTGTGCCAAGGGTGGGGTTATGTTCACTTCCAGCTTCAGACACAACTTTGGTGTCAGTGGAGTGGGTTATGTTGGAGGCTGGGGCACTGGGTCTGATTGCAGGTGATGGAGGGGCCGCCGAGTTTACAAGTTGTAGGTGTTGGGATTCGTCCAAAGCTGCCGTGGTGTTCACACCAGCCGAGGCAGGACGCACTGTTGCACTGCTGCTGCTGGGAGCCAGAGCAATGGCAGTCATCTTCACCACGTTCACTGAGCTGACATGGGGATTGGGCATCACAGTTTTTATAGGGCTGTTGGTGATGAGCAGGGTGGGTGGTGAGCGCAAGGTGATGGCACTGGTGGCAGAGGGCTTGGGCAGAATTTGGGCATACCGTGTACCGTGTCTTGCCAGCCGATCACCCACAGGGCTAGCGGAGATATTCTGGGGGGTTTTGGGGGACTGCTTAAGAGACTGAGTGACCACCTGGAAGTTCACAGGCAACACTTTGCCCTCTGTTGTCCCTACAGGGCTGGGCGAGGTCATCAACTGCCTGCTTCTCTGTACCTGGGAGAAGAACAGCGAGAATATAAAATTACATTTAAGCACATTTATATTCAACACGTCTGAGTGTAATTAGCAAGATATACTGAGCCACATACCGTGACTGGGCTGGGGACAGCTGCTACTACGATGCCTATGGTTGGCTGTGGAGAGAGTAGAGCAGGGCTGCCACAGGGGATGGTCGGGCCAGGGGTACTGGCCTCTGTTCTCTTGATCTGGGTCTCACTGGGCAGGGGTGAGTGCAGCTTCTGCTCCTGCTGCTTCTTCTGGATCTTGCGCTGCAGTTGCTGCTTTGCATCAACAGAAGGAGAGGGCAGGGTCTTCACCTGGGGCTGGAAAGAGTTTGCCTCAGCTGTGGGCACAAATGCAGAGGCTGGAGTTGGCGTCTTCATTCCTGTCAAGGAGAAAAATTCCAAGAATTATGAAAAACGAAAAGCACTTCAAACCAAGGGAAGCCAATGGTGGCAGTTTCAGGACTTGCAAAAAGGTTTTAAATTGAAAACCCTAATCCATCTTGGTGACAAGTACATATATTGGAAAAAATGTCCCCATTTATTCCAATGTGTTTCTAGTTTGTAAGCAAACCACTGACCTTAGTAAAAAAGATGGAATTTAATCTCTTATTTCCATAACTTTGTTCTTTAGTGGGACTAAGTATCATTCTTTACTAACGGACAGTTTCCGATTTAACATGAATTGTTAATGCCTTTTGAGAAGGCAAAGCAGAAAGTCTCTTTTGAGTTTAGGCTGGTTTTAATTTGTGCTTCATGGCCATTTTCATCATGTACTCAGTACAAAAGATAAAAAAATATCCCCCAATATTTCAATTATCATAAAACTTTCAGTTAAAATATCATCATGAGGGGTGGCACCATGAGACGAGGTTGACAAGACAGTTGAATTAAATGAGTTACATTTTCAGCACCATGGACAGCTGACAACTATGTGCATGCACTCGCTGCTTTGGGGGACACATGTAGAAAAAGGGATGGGAATTGCTAGGCATGACTCTATTCTGATTTACAGAGCTATGATGTGATTTAAAAAATAACTGATGTATCCATACATGATGTATCTATTCTCACTGTGTGACTACTTCCTTTACAACTCAGCAAACTGACTTCTCTACCCATGTAATCGACGATGTTAAGTAGTGATCATCATGACACTAGTAATCACAAATGACAACAAATTTCGTTTTTTAAAGATATTAGCTTGTGCCTTTCCAACTTAACCTCCTTAAAGAACTCTTCAGGATGTCAACTATGATGTACAACACCCGATGAACTTTACAAATACAGACAAGAGTAAAAGTACCACACTAGTAGCTCTTTACCTGTGGGTGTTCCGGTCATAACAGTGAGTGCAGCCATGGATTTAGTACCAATGTAGTGGCTATTGAGCAGGAAGCGGGCCAGGTCCTCCACATTGTCAAACTGACGACTCAGGACCTTTTGGGCCCACTCACACACAAGTCCGCAGGCTGCAGATCTCATTTCATCTTCAGCGCTCGGAGACTGACCTGATGGCTCCATCAGCTCACACTGCAGTCAGACAGAAGAAAGCAGCAAGTTGATCAGCATCAGACTCTTTAAAAAGCTGGACTAGAAATGTAATGCATGTTGGTTTTGCAGATTATCTTACCCCATCGCCAGATTTCTGCAGATCCAGGTTGGGTAAGGATGGCATGTGAACAAAAGCTTTCTTCCTTAACCCGCTATAACAGTATGTGAGAAGGAGTTAAGGTGTCTGAACGCATAATGACCTTGGATACGTCTACTCATTACTTTTATTCTCTCCTCTAGGCCCAAGGAAAAAGGCGCCTTCTTTAAATCATCTGCCAGAAACTGTAAATCTAGAAAACCTCAGAGCCAAACAACAGCTTTCAGCTCCTTGCCAAGAATTCGCACTACCGCCTTTTTAGTTTGCCTGCAACAGCACTCAGGTGACTAGTGGTTTTTAGTTTAGTTTTTTTAAAGAGGAACTTACCAAACTAGAATGTGCAGTTGACTAGTGCCACAGTCAACTGTTTTGTCATTTCACGTCGCCTGAGTCTCGGCTACAATGCTGCAAGTAAACACACTGCAAAGACTACAACTCACATCCAGCTAGCTTGTACATCCTACACCTGTGTGAGATGAAATACATCTCCATACCATCAGGAAGCAGTAGCCTGTAGTTCATTCAGTAAGGAAAATCTCACTAATGTTGCCACTTATAGTTGAGAATATGTGTCATAAGATGTTGCAAATTGCTCAAGTGAAGAGGTGGAGGTGAAATATATGGAGAAACTGGACTTGACAGGTGAAATCACAGATGCTACAGTGACAGGCTCAAGTGGTTTTCCTTTCTTTTTTCGTTTCTCTTCTTTCTCTCAGCGACGGGCTCTGCCACATACTCAACACACTCATCGGTCATAAAGCTGCTGACAAGGATGAGTAGTGCCAACAGTGCAGGACATACCGGAACAATAGGGCCACAGAGGCTCACCAACAGATACCGACAGTAATGACCTAAAAGGGGAAGCGTGTAGGATTTATTGGGATCTGGTAGTTGACTTTGTTCTCAGGTTCATCAGAATTAAAGGATATTTGGATTTGCCCCTCATGCCCAGTCGACGTGCTTTCATGTTAGGAAAGACATTCTTCATGATCTTTCCAAAGTCTGCTGCACTCAGTGGATTGTAGCCGAGATTGTCACAATAGCTCCTGCAGGGGAGGAGAATCCGACATTAGATTATAAACTTACACATAATGTATATCAGTCCCCTCTCCTCCACTGACCCCGTAACACTTACTTGTATTCATCATACACCTCTTGCTTTGGGAGAGAAGTCTCTGGGTGCTCTTCTAGGTGATTCCGTATCCAGTTGAATGCATACATCTGTTGAGTACGGCTTGACGACATGGAACTCTGATCACTGAAATTGGCACAAGAGAAACATAAATCTGGTGAGGCAGTGTCCTCCACTTGTATGCATCATTTCTTGTTAATACAGAAACTTTTTAATACCATAATCCAGGAGTGGAGGACCCCCTCTCATTCTCAGTCCAAATGGGCAGAATTGGGGGGTTGGGGTGATGAATAGATATGGGGAAACAAATGAAACACAGACAGCTAGGTATAGCAGAAGTCTACATAGATCAGTGGTTTGCTTCATAATGATAATCAATCATACAGCTGAAAAATGAATGAAAACTTTGCATGAAGAAAGAACTCAACCCCCCCCCAAAAATGTCAAAAAAGCAAAAATAAATCTTGAAATTCATCTCAATTTAGAAGCTACCAGCCTAAACTGTGTAGTAGCCTGCGGATAGTGAATTTTTGACAAGCAATGAGACAACAGTGCCAATAATGTAATGAGAGCCATAACAAAGCAGCCGTGTGTGTGTGAGACAAAGAGCAAAAGTGGAAAACTTGAGTACAGTGTGTGCTTGTGACACACCTTTTGTCATTGCCACTGCTGGGACCAGAAGGCAACTTCAGGTAGAGGTAGAGCTTTTCGATGTCTGTAAACTTCTCAACATCTTGCTGTAAATATAAAAAATATCACACAAACGCACAGAAAAGATCAGTGATACAAACAAGGGGTGTGCACATTTATCAGTGGAACATCTGTATATGCTGATGTTTCTGAATAAGATGGATTCTTGAAACAGTTACGTTTAAAGCCAAGTATCAACACTGATTTCCCAGATCAACTGCCTTCCAATTCACCAGGTCCTGACTTGATTTGATTCGATTCAATAGTCAGGGGATTTTCAGATATGACACAAATTTTGCTTGGCTATGAAAGAAATTCTGAGAGAACTGAGGCTGTACAAAGAACTAGGGGGCAAATTGATAAACCTTGATCTGATTATAGCCTAATACTCGTTTATAATTGCAGAATAATCGTTATTGGGCCAAAAGCTAGGCCATTGTTAACACTTTAATTTTTCCTAGGGAATATGACTTGGTTTTACTTAGAAATTATTTCCTTGCTCATTGAGCACGCAGCAGCTCTATTCCTACTCAGGAAAGTCTCTAAGTCACCCTCACTACACTGTGGAGAAATTAATGGGATATAGTTTTGACAAATGTAGGCCTATTTCAAAAGCGGTAAACAATCATTTAATCCAAAATAACTGATTGCTTTAAACCGAGACCTAGCTACTCTAATAAAATACCAAAAAAAGGGTATTTTTCATGTGTGAGAGTGTTTCATCAAAGGTTGTTTCATACAATCGTTTGTGCTCTTTTGAAAAGACACTGTAATGAAGGGCTGGGTAACCTTTAAACAGTTCACATGTTTTCATATAATGAAGATTTCTCTTTTTTTCTATGGTAGAAAAGGAAATGACAACAATAACAAAATAAACAAGAAAAACATTGGTATTAGTATCGGCGAAATTGTCATTTTACACTTTATGTTATCAGTCTAGAATGGCACAACTGGTACATCCACAATTTAAAACAGAAACAAATTATATACATACAGTATGCTTCCTGAGTGTAATATAAGTAAAACACAAGTTCCAATCCAATCCACTTTATTTACATAGCACGATTTTAACAAACACATGGTTTCCAAAGTTGTCATTGATTTCTCGCCTAATTTGCATAACATAGGATAAATAAATTGGACATACACAGAGAATTTAGGCTATCTGGGTCAGAATTTAGCACCTTTTTTTAAAAAAAAATCTACACAGGTATGACACACAACCTCTTCACTATTTATTCCACCCCATCTGCTTTTCACTTGGTGTCTAAGAATGGATTCATCTTACCTCTTCCTTTTCTATTTGCCTCTTTGTTGCTAAGGAAACCAATACTTGAATGAATGAGGTGAGAGCTGTCAGCCAATCAGCAGCGAATGAAACTGCTGTTTACTACACACCCCACTGCTACAAGCAGGGATTACCTGATCCCTTCTCTGCTCATTTTGATTATTAACTACAAAATGTCAGATACGAGAAATGTTTTCTCAAGCCATCCATTGGCTACACAATGCTAGCACCACCTGTATACTAAGGGTTAAGATCAGCAGCTAAAAACAAAATATAATACTGTACCTTTATGTGGTTTGAATTTTTCCTAAACTGACTGACACATTTATCAAACATTTATTCATTTACTAAATATGAATTCCAGTCAAGAAAAAACCCACATGTGTTGAGAATGGAGTCAAATCATCATCTTTTTTTTTTTTTTTTTTTTTACATTTTATGTTTGGGCAATATGACGATCAGTGTCAGAGGTAATGCGTTAAAAAGGTTCCGCTTTAGTTATCTATTCCTTTTAGAGGTTATGGATTAATGTAACATGTTGATAATAATAATATTTCAGTAAGACATGACTACAGTTATGCCGTGGAACGCATTACAATCTGTGTTACCGTCTGTAGTGAAGTGTTTATTGTTGTTTTTTTAAGTATCCATCACAGCACATGACCATATTAATATAGGCTATGCGTTTTTAACACAGCCCAGCCTATAAATCTCTGAGATAAGCCATATTTTGTAGACCTAGTGATGGAGTTTTATTCTTCAAGTGCACTTGAATTTACATCCTTGAATCACATACGCCCATGTAAATAGTAAATAGTATTGAAAACGGAATATACTGTATGGCGTATATGTGGTCCATTTTGTGGCAGTATGAAAACATAATGCAAATTATATTGATTCTTTTTATTAATGTCAAATTCCCTGTGTATCAAATTACTGGTTCAGTGTCCTGACGTCATTTTGGACAATGAAGTATCCGGCATTGATTACGTAACTATGTGTGTTACAAGTTTTTGATAACCACAATTGGGGGAACACTGCAAAAAAATTGTGTTTGTGTTTATATTATTCATATAAAGAATATCAGTTGATATATCAATATCGTAATTGTTTGCCTCCTTAATATTGACATTGGCTCCAAAACCCGGTATTGGTCTGGCTGTAGTATTAACTCAAGTTTAATTAACAATCCATTTTGTATTAATTAATTATGGTTATCAGAAAGTCTTACCATTAATTTTATTATGTACAATTGTTCTTTTCCTACAGTAGCATGACTGAGGGGACTTGTTATAAAAAACCTGACCAGACAGACTTGCTGAAATTAAAACAGACCGTTAACCGTCTCTGTTTTTTATTAGGAACGGAAGACGGAAAAAGCTTTATGATGTGGCTTTGATGTCACTAACGTAGCTTTGTTGCGGAGTAAAATGTGTGGGACACTTCAGATGAATCAACAACAAAATGTGCATAAATAGAAAGCTTTTAGGGTTGACACACACGTGACAGAGATAAATACAGCTCATCTTCTGTGCATGACAAGAAAGCTGCTCTTTTGAATATTGTGAAACTGGATCTAAGTGTACTTACAGGCCAACATCATATGTGCTACTGTTACTCTATTATGGAAAAACAAATGTTCATGTTATTATCGTCGTTTTGTGTCTTTTACCGCGATTCAAATACTAAACAAGCACAACGCTCTCAGCTCGGTTCAGTAAAGCGCATCAGGCTGTAAGCACGGAACATACATTTATATATCCTTTTCTTTGTAAATGCTAAGCTGCAAACCTGTTCTTACTATCCACCAACAAACACTTTGTGTGACCTTTCAATAATAAGAGGGTTGGGAGAGTGTTAGATAACAAATAACCAAGACGACCAGTAGATCAGTGTGTTGTGGATACTCACCAATATGCTGTCCACTTTTGATTGTACAGATTTGCTGCGATGAGAAAGAGAGAGCAAAAGTCAGAAATGTGAAATAAAATGTACACTGCAACTGCTACCAAGCAGTAAAATGTTACTTTCATCAAGACGTGACATTTCTCTAATATGTATCAAGTCAGATCATCCTAAACAGCAGCTTTGGCAGCTCACAGATGTGAAGTCACCCGATTGTAAACTTTACATCTGTAAAATGCAGCGAATTGCACCGAGGGATCTGTTGTTCCATAGGCCTTTGTTAACTTGTCATGCTATGAAAAGCAAAGCACAGGTGTGACTGATAGAATCAATGATGACCCTGAAACTGAAGCAGCTAAATGGAATCCAGCCGATACTACTTATTACTTCCACATGGGGCTTCATGATGTAATATGTCAAAATGTTTTCTGTAAAAAAAAACTCAACGTGTGGAACTCAAATTCAGAATCTGGTCACACAAATAATAGAGTGGACAATAAACATGAAGTCTATGTATTCAGTTGATGAGGGTTAAGTCTGATTTCAGATAAAGACCTTGAGATATCTTGAGGATAATCAAAGCAGGGGCACAAAAAGGAGATTTGAGCAAAACAACCTTGTATACTCAAAGTATCACTGTGGGTTATTGTGTGTAGATGCAAAAAGTGCATTTGAATTGATTTTATATTACACCTATAAGTGCCCGAATTCTTCCCAAAGCCATTTCACAGTATGTAAGAACATCTGAGTAGCTACTGACAATAAAATGTTATTTACTACAATTGTATTTGATATATTTCATGACTGCGACATAGCCTCAAAGTACTGGGATTTTTTTTTTTTTCTCATTAGAATTAACTTACAGCTGACATTTTATCCTACAAGAGACTCACATTGTCATTGTTCAAATCATTAGAGCAGAAACTAAAACCTAGCTGCATCTCACTGGTTTACCACGCACACTTCACCTCTCCGGCAATTCTGTCTTATAATGTTAGACAGAATTCTAATAATACATCTTTTTTTAACTTAACATTAAAGATTACAGATCCAAACAGGAGATTTGTTGTAATTTTTGGTTTAATTAATTCACGATCACTTTGTTGAATTTATTTGGCCCAAACTCTGATGACCACACATTTTTTGTAAAAATTTTGAATTTCAGTAAAGGATCCTCCGTTTCCCTCAACGGTGGTGACAGATAGATACATCTTCCTATAAATCTTCTCCAGCAAATAATTCTGCCCCACATTGAATAATCTGATTAAAAAGAGATATTATTTCAGGGCTTCTCATTATTACTGAAATAACTATTAAAATCATGACGATGAGTCTGTACAAAACCAACACGTGTTGTTTTTTGATCTTTTACAAGAGCCCGACCTATATTCAGTTTTTGGGGCCGATGCCAATACTGATATCGGGGAGTAAAAAAATTCTGATATCGATGCATCAGCAGCTATACGCACATTTTTTTGCAGAAACCCCAAAAATATGTAATTTAGGCGGGATGTTTTACAGTATACAATAATCTTAAAGGTCTAACATGACATCAGTGAAATGAAACAGTAAACATCATTTGAAATTTGAAATGTATTATTGATTATAAATCATCCCACGCCTCCTTTTCTGCACTGTATTCCTTAAAACCAAGGAGTTTTTATATATGCTGATATCTACAACATCTACCACTAATATGACATGTCGATCAGCCCCCGCCCACACATCTGGAGTACAACATTTGTAGGTCAGGACACATCTCTCTTCATTACAATCCTGTTTTTATCTCACATTTTATTTTGCTAAAAATAATAATAATAATAACTAAAAAATGGTAGCCTCTCTCGTTTGGTTATATTACCATTTTGTGAATATTCCCATTAATTGTGCAGCCCTGATTGAATATACTTGAAGGTGATGGGAGGGGGGGGAACCCAACCTGACACAATTGAGTATGAGCAATTTCCAACAGCCACCGCAGAAAACAAACATGCAAAACGCCATACAAACCAGCGTGAGCACAGGATATTATCATTAAGGAGCATTAAATCAGCGCGTCTCGGTGGAGCTGTCTGCTCTGACACCTGTCATCCTGAGCATCAGAGGCACCACCGGTGGATCTGGTGTCATCTATCACATGGCCTCCTATGGCTCGATGCTAATCATTATAGCTGCTATGGCTGAAACTAACCCGACGTTAACGTGTTATTAATGCGTAAACAGTTAGCGGACAGCGTGGCCCGCCGTGCTTCGCTGAAGATATCTCGGGTTAGCGCGGCGGCACTCGTGTTATTTCCAGCCGCTTTGTGCAGCACACATCCTCCTCCTGCCACTCCACAAGCTAGATACGCTAATTACGAGGCTACGGCTAGCGAAAAGGACAGTGTGGCTGCTCGGGCACCGTTCGCATCCTTACCAAATTGAATTCTTTATTTTGAACTGTAACGCGTTAGCCTCGGGCCCCTGGAGTCCTGGCACCAACGCTGGAAGAGAGCCTAATCCCGAGGCAGGCTTCTGACCAGGTTGTTGTTGATCATCAGCCATCGCGATGGAGGGGTGGTGGGGGAGCTTTAACAAGTAGGCCTCATCCCCGGCTGTGCACTGCACCGGACCCACCGCTGCTGGAGCGGCTCAGTCAGCTAGGACAGCCCGCTGAATCCACCACAGGGCATGGCTACAAACACTGTGATCTGACCCTCGCGAAACGCAAAACAAAACCCCAAAAACACCCGGGAGTACAAAAGGCATTTCGCAGAGATCTCTCCGCTGCCGCAAATAGCACGCCTGCAGCAGCCAGCAGCAGCTACAGACGAGCTGCCTGCGTCAAGTTGCGCACAGGAGGCGGAGAGCAGCCCGGAAGTGCGCTGGGAGTCGGCCTTCAAAATAAAACCACGCCACAAGCAGTCTAATACGTAATTTGATTCTGCATGCAGTGTAAAATTGTAACGTCATATAAAATTAATGTAACTAGTAATATGTAATATATTGCATTTAAAAGTAACATGCCCACCACTCCCCGTAATTAATGTGATTATTAGAACCAGCCTAATGCTTACCGGGCCCTAAAGTAGGATTTGATTTGGGGCCTCCCCACCCCAAGTTAAATGCACCACCCACCTCAGTACTGCCAGTATTAATTATGAAATGTTCATGCTCCATTGTTTTCCATGGTGCATCTAACACAAACCTTATTTTGGGTTACTAATGAGCTGGAAAGTATCTTAATAAACCAGCTGACAATTCATTTACTATAAACAAGTTAACCACTTTAATATGAAATGTGCAAAAGTTCAGAACAGTCAGCGACAAATAAAATGGTTTCTTACATCAAAATGATAAACGTTGAGTATGTAAAATGTGACTAAAATGCAAATGTACTACAATGTGAAATAAATATAACATAAATAATGACATAAATGATTAAACCAGTGGTGTGGACCTGTGAACAAAATATGTTGTTTTTCTTTTGTATGATTACCATTGATATAACATATAACACACAATAAATACATATTTATCAACCTGGCCCATAGCAACCGCGTAGTTAGCTTATTTGTTAAACTGTGGCCCTCATTACTTCCACTAGAAGCACACTATTCAGCAATCATTTAAAGGTAAAGAGGAATGACTGCAACAAGTACAAACTGTGTCAATTTACATAAAGGCCCTGGTTTACTGTTTTAAGGAAAAAATGAACATATCCTTTAAGAAATCAACACAGAGGTGTGCAGAGTAAGGGTGTTAATGAGGTCCAGATAAGACTCCTGGGGGCCTCAGCTGACCTCCTTCCCTCCCAACCTGGACACATTTTTGTATTCTGGAATATCACATTTCAATTCATACAAGCCGTGTGTGAGAGAGTGTGAGAATGTCAATGGTAAAACAAACAAACAAACATACAAACAAACAAAAGTACTTCTATTTACTGCCCTGCAGAAGTTAGACAGAAACTAGTTGGAGCTTTCCCTGGAATGTAATAAAGAAATTAGCGGGTATTTATTAACTGCATGCTGGAAAATATCAGAAGGCTATCACTGAATACACTAATCAAAATTAGTCAAGGATGCTGGGATATGGGTGCATATATGCGTGTGCATGGATAGTCAATCAACGTAAAATGAACTACGTCACATTGTTTTTGGTGATCAAGAATATTATAATACACAGAGTAAATAATCAAGTGAGACACTAAATTATTGAGATATCCCTCGCCAATTTTGAGGAATATGGAATAATTTTGAATAAAGATTTGAGGTAATTATTTTAGTACTGAAGGGATACTTTTAAAGAAATCTCACATATGTTGCCGGGTAATTACCACCTACTTTCCAGAAATGTATACATTTTAAGTTTTACCTCTCCTCCTACATTATTGTAAACTGACAAAGGTGTTTTTTGTTTGTTTGTTTGTTTTTTTAAGTAAACACACCCTCGGTCTGTCAGTTCCCATAACTGAATGTCATTTCACACAGACTTTTAATCTGCTGACCCTGACAGGGGTTTCAGTTGTTGTGTCCTGTAGCTTGACGCTGATCTGTGTGCTGCAGTTCCGCTGTCAGCCTGTGGGGGCGCTGCTGCAGGAAGCTGTCTGATCAGATAGTGACAATGACGGGTAAACAGCCAAGCAGATACCGCCTCACCATGTAAACCTGTCATCTACCAGCGCCTGTGCTGGTATCGATATGTACCTGCGTGTTTCTATCGATTGACTGTGTGATCAGACCGAGCTGAGACTCTACACAGGCGGCACACACACACACACACACACACACACACACACACACACACACACACACACACACACACACAGATTGCTCCAAGATGTTTCTTTGCTCATCACACAGCTTACTATTTTTTCCTTCGGCTGAAATCTGAGACACAGCTGGCGGAGAAAAATAACCTGAGAGAATGAGCTGGATGGAGACTGTCTGCCGCAGTATATAGAAATACAGCGTTCAGTTATGTCACATCAGTTAACCTGCAATAAATGACAGGTATCACACAGAAATACCAGTCAATTTGGTTTGATTTGATTTCTGTTTTTTAACCTACAAACAGTTAGCAACTCTCTGCTCACCCCCTTCATGGAAATATACATGTGGAAAATGTTAAAAAAAAATTTAAAAAAAAAATGAAGCCACCAGGTCAAGAAAAACAAGACCCACATAAATTCTTCCATCATGACTTATTGTGTGCTGCCATCTGTTGATAGAAACAGGTAATGTTACTCCACTGGTCTGGTGACACTATGTTCATGAAACATAATGCAAGACAGCAATAGACACACACACACACACACACACACACACACACACACACACACACACACACACACACACACACACACACAAGGAAGGCATGTCTGCAGAATCTTGGATGACCTCTTCAGATGAGAATAACAGGAACAAGAGGGATAATCTAAATGTTGCTGCTTGGTTTGTGTTTGTTTGCGGGGCTGGAAGCCGCTCAGCTCTGGTTTTTCTTCGCAGATGCATTTGTTTGATGTCTCTTGACCCGAACCACGAAGAAGCCACACTCACACATTGTTCACACATGTGTGTTTTTTAATTATTATTATTGTGACGTGCTTTGTGTTGTGGATAGCTGTCTGAGATTTGTGATAGCATCAGCAAAACTGATGAAAAACGCATGAAACCTCACATTTTGTCAGTGATTTTAATTTACGCGCACGAAACTACAAAAGAGATGGTGTTATCCAACATTTGAGATACAGGAAGTAACTGAAAAGAGAGCACTGGCAGATAAACATTCCCCAATTAATTTAGAATAAGATAAATCTATTAGATCCCCCAGAACAAATTGGGTGGAATTTCAAGAAAGGACACTGGATTCATACAATAATAATCACAGGTTATACATTCCTATAAAATGACTTTACTACATTAAAGGATACGTTTCCCCCCATAATGAAAATTATCAACTCACCACCATGCCGACAGAAAATCAGGGGAATTTTGGTTGATTTCTGGAGCTTCACAGAAAAAACAGTGCTGCAGCTTAACAGCTGAAGTAGACGGAGACTTGATTTAAAACTGAAAAACAAAAACCTAAATTGGCTCCATACAGTAAGCCCGGCGTAATCCTGAACAAATTCGGCACAGAGGAAGCTCGTCTGCCATTGCACAACGAAAACAGGACGAGGCATAGTTTTGGCCTGTTTTTTCCCTGGCCTGTATCCTCAGGTAACAATGGAGCAACTGTGGAAACTTTGCACTGCAAAAGAAAGACAACCCCGCTGATGGAGGAGGTGAAGATGCAGAGCAGGGAGAGTGATAGGAACTGAGGTGAAACCAGGGCTTTGACTCAATGGAGAGCGCCGATGTTGTGCCAAAGTCTGTTCCCGCGTTAATATGTGTTTCCTCTTACCTGCAGGAGTCCAGACTGTTTGAAAAATCTGCAACTAGATCAGTAAGCTACAAAACCTGCCTACAACCAGGCGTTACACTCGGCCCTTTCAAAGCACTGACATCAGAGTTTCCAGTTGAACTGGGATTCTCATAGTTGTTTGTGGTTTTTTGCTTTGGCGGCAGTTGATGTTGCTTAGACTGTTTTCAACTGCGGTGACAACAATAATACCGCAGTGATACACTAGCAGGAGATGTTTTAAAAAAGTTGTCTATTGCTTCTTAGATAAAGGCTGAATAAAATAAAAAGTATTTGACAAATTTGAAGCGCGACTGTTGAGGAAGACATCATCCTCAGACTGAAATCAGTAATTTGCTATTCATGATCATGCACAGGTTTGTTTTCCAACACCCTTTAGAGTGAATACTGGGGACTGTGCTTCATTTTGAAATGGGATTTAAAATAAATGCCTGAAACATGACTTATCTTTAAATAATAAAGTGGCTGCTGACAGAATTTTATCTCACCGGTGGTATTTATTGCTCTCTACGCTGATGATATTCTTCTTGTAGCTGAGACATAAAGAGACCTGATGAGTATTACTGCTTTATATTGATATTGTGGTTACACACATTCTCTTTAGGAGAATCTATATGGCAAGAAACATGTTTGATTTACATTTTGGTTTGTTACCTTTTAACATACACTGGTAAACTGTCCTTGAATGTCAGTGGTTGTTGATTGGAAAAGGTTATATGTACAATGTTTACTGTATACGCACCTGCACATATCTTGTGTTTGATCGTCAGTGATACTAACTGATGTTAATTTTCTGGGGATTTTTAAACAGAGCTGTGGGCCGTTTCCTAGAGAGCAGAGAACAGACACACATCTCACAGTTAGTGGACGTATGAGGAGGGAGCCATGTGAGGTGATGCATCAGGCTGACATAGAGCTGGTTATAAATATTACATATATCTTATGTACCATATGATTGATAGTCTACTCCTCATTTTTCTGCTTCTATGCAGAATGTGGACTCCTGTAGGCGAGCTTCGCATCCCCTGGTGGATAACAAACATTTAAATGTTGCATTTTCTGCTTCCTCTTCCTCTTCTTCTTCTTCTTTGTTTATCTTCAACATTTAGACCCTGCTGAAGATTTCCTCCTCTCTCTCTCCGTAACGTATCTCACACATCCATCAAACCTTGTCATTTGCTGGCTTGTTAACAACACCGGAGGTGTGGAGCAGTGACACTTCATCTAAATCTCAAGAAAATGTTGTTTCCTTGTTAGTCATTGTTTTCTCACTCTATTTTTGACCTTCGGTTGCTGGCTATTCTGGACTGATTTATTTTACTGTCAATCTCCTGTCACTTCTCATTTGTGCTGGGAGCTCTCATCTCAGCAGTCTTTGCCCTTGCTCATTCCTCCGAATGTTAAGATTTACACAACACTCCTCCCAAACTTGCTGCCATTTTTGTGGGTTTTATCATGCCAAGCAAACAATTTATATTATCTCCCGAACGTAGCCGACTTAGTCCTGAGTCAGGTGTCAGGTGAAGGCTACATTTTGGAGGAAATATCTTACATTTTTCTGTGCCATCTTTAACAAACATATGCAGGTTATGTTAAGGGTAAATGTAAACGTTTTATTTTTTAAGGTAATCTTATTTTCAATGCTAATATTCTGTACCTTTCTGTGTATTGTAGCTTAACAGAAACAGATGACACACTTACGAACATTAATTGCCCTCAAACATGACTTATTTAGTTTGTTGTTTTGATTTCATGATGCACCTCCTGTAAATCGAGCAGGTCACACGTAAGACTGGCAATGACCTGAAGCCACCCTCCTCCCTGTTGGTCACGGAGAATGTGGGACAGCGAGGTCACCGTGGTGCAGAGGTCAGTGAGTCTGGCTCTCACGTGCACCGTACGGCCATGGCTGCTCTGCTCCAATCCTCTTACAACCCCCCACTTCTTACAGCACTCAGGCCAGACTATAAGATCAGCTCACTGTGGTCAGGTCTTATCCCAAAGATACAGTAGATCCTTGGTACAGAGTCACGCCAACAGGTATCAAACACCACAGCCAACCCACTTACCTTTGTATATATTTATATATATATAGTAGGCCTGTTTGTGTTGAGATGCATTCACTGGCATGTCCTCTAAAAGGCTTTTTATAGCTAATTTGCTTCATGAAATGCTTCACATAAACATAAACATCCTATAAATGTGAAGTACATTTATTTTTTATAGTACTTAAAGGTAGGTTTTATAGTAGATAAAGGTGCAATGAGTAAGAACTGGCCATCTGTCTCTTCGAAACAATACATAAGCGTGTAATATGTAGAAATTTTTCCAAACATTGAAAAATTAACTCTAAATCAAATTTAAACAGAGTGAAGATATACCAGTTTTAATGTTCTGTCAAAGACGGATATGTGTTGGGTTGCAGAGATAACAGCAAAAGTTAGCATGCTAACCAGCTAGCCTTGACTCGTCCTGTCTCATAACCACTTTGTATCTCTAAAGGAGGATGCTCTGATAGTATAGCCAGGCCTGCCCCTCATAGTTTCAGCCCCGGGCCTGAAACGTCCCTTTCCTGGCTCTCCAAAGCTCCTGAGCCAGAGGTGTATAAATCAGAACTCCCATGGTAGTCCAGCTAGCTGCACTGAACACTGAGCTAACTAGCTAATGGCAGCTACAGTCATGGATGTCATGGATGTATTAAGAGAACACAGCTAGCGGTTATTCTGGTGAAATGATGGCTCCTGTATGTTTGGAGTATGAATTCAACACACTGTGAATGAATGTATGAATGTAACACACTGCTGTAATTATTCGTCTTGTAAAATCCTCACTACTGTGGAAGTGCTCATCTATGAAATGTGTTGTTGAAACTGTTAGAAAAGCAACCAGATTTGAAACGATTAGCCGATACATTGATTAAGTGCATAAAAAAGAACTATTTTTCCCCAAAAAGCAAAAAGCTAATTGAAGCTATAGCTATTGAATTGTGAGAATTTGCTCAATTATTTTGTTTTCTGACTGTTTTTCTGTTTTCTTTTTATTCTAGGAGTGAAAAAAGGAAGACTGACTCCATGGGTGAGTGAAAATGTTATGATAAATGCACGTTTTGTATTCTCTGATATTACGTGGACAGCAAATAATAATCTACAAATTAGTGAATAACGAAAACGATCTTTAGTGACAGCCCTAACAGTAACCAACCATATTGTCATGTTTCAGTAAATCTGTAAAGGACAAACCTCTCCATGTTTTGTCTCTAGTAAATAAGAGTCATTTTACTACTCATACCAGATCCCTAAAATAACACTGTTACACCTAAAATGTTTAGATACCGTTGCTCATGTTTTCTTTTGCTTTATCAGTTCAGTACCAGGGTGAAATTGGGAGTCCCTGGCTTTGACGTCACTTACACAACCTATCCCAGGCCCGGCTGTTATTGCAGATTTTGTACAGTGTGTTTTTTCTCCTCCTTTTTCTTGGCGTCCTGCGGAAGAGCGGATGGGAAATTCTGATGTCATCAACCTTGGCACAGCGGGACAGAGGAGCATGCAGACCCTCAGGGTGCCACGATTTGGTGCCCATGTGTTTGTGCCCCGTAGATGGTGAAATAGATGGTGTGGTGCTGCCCGCCTGTGCTGCACCTGCGTCCCAGCATGCTGATTGATCAGTTTGGTCATGTGGAATGTCACCATCTGCTCCCCAGTCCCACTCACCCCTTCTTGTGTGAATGCCAATCACTGGCAGGAAGATAGTTATTTAAGCCATGTCAAATCAGGCGCATGACGATGAGCAATATGCCAACAACTTGAAACGTGTGTTGCAGGCGTAGTATGCACAACAGCATCTTACAGTAAAAGGACAACCATGACTTCAGACTGCAGAGGGGTGTATGCTTTCTCTTTGGTTTACCACATCAATATATATATTTTTCCTTTGCATCACATAATTAGATTTTCTGCCCTTGACTTGGATATTCTGCAAAAAAACAAAAAAAAAACACTGAATTTGATTTTTACTTTTTGAATGTGTTTTTTTTTTTAATATGTTTGCATTTGAAACTGTTCATCTGGTCTCTTTTATTCTTGCGAGCAGACATCCATTTATTTCTCCTCCTTCCACTTTAGTTGCTCTTTTTTGGCCTCTTAATGGCCAACAATGTATCAGGGGGCCATCAGGAGTGACATTCTTCATTGTAGAGCGTCATAACCAATGACATTTCAACCATGGGAAAATAAAGATATGCAAATTTGAACTCATTAACATTTGCATTACCTGTTTGAATAATCGCAGCCCTGACAAGACTGCAATTAACTAAGATTGATGCAAAGTTCAGGGTTAGGGGACTGTATATATTTGCTCTTGGATCATTTAGCCGAGATGTGTGTGTGCGCGTGCTTGTTTTATTGTGTCAGATAGGAGAACTGATCTCTGTCAGAGGAAAAGGTCATTCAGTGGCCTTGATTATTTGTGAAAATCCTGAATTTTGTTGGCTACAGACACCTGCATGGCAGACAGTTCCTCTTTTATGACCTGTACCTTAACTTGAAGAGCAAAATCATCTCAGGATAGACACTATCCCTTAATGGCAGCAAGCGGAAAAGGTCAAAGGAATGTTTGTTGTGAAGAGACTGACCTCCTAACCCAGTTAACAGTAGCGTGAACAGTCAGGATTAGACTTTGACTTTAAGGAAGCTGCACAGACCGCGCAGCTCACCTTCAGACAGATTGGTACTAATAGACGACGGTTTGTTTTTCTGCTCTCAGATCAGTTTGTCACAGTTTCCCCTTAGTAGTCCTGACACTTAAGTAACAGTTTTTACTCTTAGCACACATAAAAATACAAATACAAATTGCTATGTAATAAACTGTGGCTAAAGGGGCTCTGTGTAACCATTTGTTGTTGTGGATTTCTCAGATTTTTCACATCAGTCCAAAGGATGTGACTCTACACACATTCTCAAGGGCCTCGTCGAGTGCTTTGCAAACAGAGAGCACCAGTCCACTAAAATAAACTGAAGATGATCATTTATATCATCGCTATGCATCCAGTATTTATATATAAACTATTTGGTTGATTGTTTCTATGGAGGTTTTAATGAACTTTAAATACATCTATTGTACTCTCTTTTTACATGCTGTTGCAAAGTGCAGTCTTGACTAGTTGCCGTTCTTTCTTCTCCAGCTACCACAAGGGTCTTTGATATTTTGGTGATTTTGGAGGCCCCTGTGGACAAGAGTGGCAGCATTTTCCACCATTAAAACCACAAAATAGGACGTAAAAAATAAAATTAACTACAGAAAGATCTCCTCCTGCTTCTTTTTGCCTGGCTATTGTCATACTCACTGTAACTTTGGGCAAATGTAGCCTTCAGGTGGGCACTGAGGAAAACTAAATAGAAATAGTAAATCTTCTGTTCTTGTTCGCTTACGTAGGTCACATAGAGGCATCAGTATCAAACTGAGACTGTTTCATGACCAGCGACAAACCACTTGTAGTAGCTTTGATTTACTGTGTTTGTTCAGTTGCCGTTGTCCTCGTTCCTCACTGAACGTCTGTTTTGAGTAAGCACGCTGGGAGCAATGAAAAAGTGACATTAGATTCCTTGCATGTGTGCCCAACGAAGCCACTTCTGACTCTGATTAAATGTCAGACATTTGAAAATGACAGCTTCTCAAAGACTAAAACAGAAATAGATGTCATGGACAGGTTCCAAAGTGTTGTCAGTTTGGCCACGTTACACGCAGTCCCATTTGGCTTGAGTGTGAACACTGGAGGCTTACTGAGATGTGTTTAGGATAAAGACTTTGCAGCCATCTAAGTAGGAATTATTTGATTGGATTGTTGCGAGGTCTGTCTTGCCAGGGCAGTGTGGCACACTGCAGGTCACAGCGTCACGCCAACTGCAGTGTTGTTCTCCTCACCACTGAATTTATGTCACATACACAGGACGGTGTACAAAAATACAGCCGGTCAGCTGCTTGTGCTGCTAGAACAGCCTCTATTCTGGCTGTGTGAGTGGATTTTAATACACAGGAGCAGTTTTAGCAAGTTCTGATGGGAATTCGTAAAGAAGCAATCATAAATCTGAGGGATTTGTTTGCACATATAGGAGGTCACCGCCGGTGTGAGCACAAGGGCAGCAGACAGTGGATTTTACCTCACAGGAAGTCTGACTCTTCAGGTGTTTTACGTTCACCCAGACAGGCTGCAGTATAAATAACCTGTAACCCAGCGGCTGGAGGAGCTCGCCACGCCACACGTGCCTACAACTTAAGACTTTGTTCTATTTGTAAATGTAGGCCAGACAGGGGTGTGGTGTCCTCTGTTTACTGGAAACCTCTACCTGTCTAACACGAAATAATCTTCATGGCGTCACCGGTTGCACTCGGGCGCCGCTGAAGAGGGGTTTCTGAGCGTGCCTGTGTATGGTTTTACACAAACATGGGACGTCATGGGAATGGGATGACAGCTGAGCAACAAAATGCACAACCCACACACTGAAGATAGCTTTTTTTTTTTTTTTTTTTCACTCTTTGCTTTGGTGTGGTCAAGGTGGGTTGGTCATGTGTGGGTGGGGAATTCCCCTGATTATTACAAGTGTAATATACATTATTATTCTTGATGCCATCGTGCACAAACAGCGTGATTACAAATCAACAACACACTAAACACAAACGAATAAACTGGCTTGGTTTGTGCTGTAAGTGAATTTTCTCTGATGAAATGAATAATAAAAAAAAAGGGTTGCTCATGACGGTTTGTAACAGGCTCGTGGTACAGTAATAGCATCAGCCCCTTGGCCACCCCTCTCTCTCTGCCTGGAATGGTCCGGCCCTCATTTGCATAAGTTGTCTGCGGGTAGCTGCATGACCAGCAGGGGTAGGTTAGGGGAAGGAGTGCATGTGGACTACATACACATGAGTAGAGACACGAAGAGGCGAGCTGTGTGTGGACTGTATCGTGAGCCTGGAGTCTTGCACTGAACCAGACAGAGTTATGTACTGTGCTCATCCTGTGTCCGGCACAGGCAACAACTCACTGATGTATTGCTACAACATGAAACCGGTGAGTACATTTTCTTTATGTTTTTATTTCTCTTTGATTTTTTTGTTTCCCTTTAATGTATTTTCCAGAGGGATGCATGGCACTGTGAGTGTGTGTTTTGGTGAGGATGCTGTTGCACTCTTTTAATTGTCTTCAGAGATGTTGTGATTGTTTCTGTTCGACTCACGCAATGAAGTTTCCAGCAATGTGTGCGAGGTGATGGTGTGATTTCAAAAAAATTATAAGAGATTTCACGCAGCCTGTATAAAAAGTTAAGGGTGTTGTAATTGCATTTGTGGAGTTTATGCTCTGCACACATTTGTTGGGGATGTGAGGTTGTTTCATCTGGCTGGTTTGCATGTGTGAATAAGAAGCAGAAGGTGAGAGGAGGTTTGTTTATTTATTTATTTTTTTTATTTGAGACGTCATGTCTGTAGTTTGTGATGAATGTGTGAATGCTGTGAAGCTTATCCTTCCTCACAGGGTTGCAACTTGAGCTGTTCATACAAAAAAAAAGACTTTGTGTCACCTTACAAGTTAAAAATCTCTGAGCCCTCTCCTGTTCATCTCTTGGTGCATATTTCTTCATTTGATTTGTTCATCAAACTCAAAAAGATGAAACCGAGCTCACATGAGAGCATCACACAATCAAAATCAGATTAGCCACAAATCATACGCCATGCAGAGCACCTAAATGAATGCAAACACTCAGCTGGCTGCCACTCCGGCAGCTCACTCACTTGTGGTTTCATGTTGACAAACCCATGCTTAAAATGCACCGGTGAGACTTCCTGTTAAGCACCATGTAGTCAAGCCTCGCAGCAGCAAACATCTTGACATGAAGCAGATTGCTGTTATTTCTATTTGATTTAACCCCGCTATGTTGGAGCAGTCCCTCCACCACTGCAGCCATTATCAAAGGCAGCTTTGATCTCTGTGAGACTAACCATATCCAGACATCGTGGATCACAGAGGCAGAAAATTGGTTGCATGTGGCTGGAGTTTGCCATGGTGGAGCACAGCATAGGTCCTGAATAGCAAGTTGATGTTTCACTCATCTGGCATGATAATGCTGTGTGTATTTACAATAGGAAAAACAGTGCGGGTGTTTCGTTCCTTCTTTGTACATAGTTTTAGTGTAAAATAACTAAAGCCCAGGAGGTGACAGGTTGTGAAGAGGAGCTTGATTATTTCAGGCCAGTATGGAGATTTCATAGTGTTTGAATTCCCTCTTAGTTGGCGAGATTTTATTTGCCCCTCATCTTGTGTGATGCCATGATTGATGGTTCCTAAATCAATGCTATGCTAAAAGAGGATGCCATGGTGACGGCCCCTCTCCAGTGGGGGCCAGAGAGGGCGTGCTGGGGCGGGGGTGTGACCATTATTAACGGGTCGCCTGCTATGCTGATGGTAAGGAGGACAATTGGCTTTATCCTCCGCCATATGCTGCCCATGGCGGCTCAGACGGGCCCAGTGTCGGCAGGGGCTCCTCTGTTTGGCCTAGCCCACAATCACCATGGGACTCATGCCAGCCAGGGTCATGGCTGCGTGTGTGTGTGTGTACTTAAGTGCGTGCGTGCGTGCCTGTGTGTGTGTGTGTGTGAGCATACTCAAGAGAGTCTTTAATAGCCTGCTCTACAGAACTTGTCGTCCGGGTAACTGACACCCCATTGATGCTGCGCAGGGAGGTTTATTTTCATTTCCTGGGGCACATCAAAGCAATCGAGGGATGTGCAGGTGCAGCCCAGACCTCTTGGTGTGTTTGAGTGAGCGAGCATGTGTTGGTGTGTTCTGTGTGCATATGTGCAGTTTCCAGCCTCCGCGCTTTACACTTTTTTTTTTTTTTTTTTTTTACACAAAAAACCCAAGGTAACTTAATGTTGAATCTGTTTTCTATTTACTATATTTTGTTCGCCACAGGAGGGGATCATTAGCCCGAGACTCAGCTCTCTGTTGGGTTTCTCTCTGAGGACAAAGTATGAGGAGGCCTGTAATTCAATTTTATTTGGAAATCGTATCCCAGTCTTCTGAAGCCAGCCGAACCTGATCGCGATTAGAGCAGGGATTTCTCATGGTGAATGGTTCCTAAATCCGGATGAGGAGGTGCATGGATCTGCAGCTTATGGATTATCGCAATAGCTCTAAGTGTGCATCAGCTCTCTGCTTTGTTTTCGTAATACTGTTGCTTCAGCTCGCGCTCGCAGTATTCACGCTTGTGTCAGTAAGATTGGTCCGAGTGATACAGGCCGCACAGGAAAAAATCGTCGCTTGTGTTCATTGTGTTTTGGCTTAAAGTTGTTTCTCTCTCTTTAGGTTTATGGGCAGTCTCCCACTAATGACGACATCAACCAGAACTCATCCCCACATCCATCCATCAAGGCCCCCAGCAATGTCTTTGCAAGCACCTTCTTCGGTGAGCTCAAATAATCTGAAATGAACATCTATCGCCACAGGGTGGACATCAGTTTAATGAGAACATTTCGCATTTGACAGTATTAAAAAAAAAAAAAAAAAAACAGCCATCAACCAGTTCAACCAAAAAATGTACCCAATTCAGAACACCGATGAGCTGCTTCGCCTGATTAGATGTCTAAATTGGAAATGAATTCAGATCAGCTGCATTGCCCTTTTCGCAGTGTATTATTTTGTTTTATTATCATTTTGTTTCTCCTTCGCTTTAACATCTGCATTCCCATTGAGATTGAGAAAATTTACAAGGGGATCCTGGCAAAGACAGCAGCACAAAAAGTTTCAGTGAAAGGAACAAAATGAAACAACTTAAAACAAAAAGGTCAAACTTAAAACAATCCATCAATTAAATCAAGACAATGATTTTATTATTTTCAAGGTTCAGTTTGTTTACCTATGATATCATGGAAATTTCATTCCCCCCATCTGAATCAAATAATGCTGATTGCTGAGCATAAGAAATAATAACACACTGATGTTTAACAGGTTTAGTGTTTACACCATCTTAGTTTAGTGTATTAGCATGCTGACACTGGCTAATTAATGTTATGGGGCTGATAGGAATGTTGTCAGTTTTGGAGAAATTTGGTAGGAAACCAAAGAAGGATCACCAAAGTGAAATTAAAGTGACGGAGACTAAACGTGCTGTTTAGTGTTTAATGGTTTCAAGGTTCAGTGTGTTGGATTTAGGGAATCTATTGGCAAAAATATAATTTGATATTCATCATTATGTTTCCAGTAGCACATAATCACCTGAAACTAAGAATCTTCGTGTTTTAATCACCTGATAATGAGCCTTTTATACCTATAGAAGGAATGGGATCTCTCACACAGAGGCTGCCATGTTGCACTGCCATGTTTCCACTGTAGCCAAGAATGGACAAACCAACTCTAAAGAGCGCGTTTCAGGATTTTTAGCGGCGTCTCTGGCATGCTGGGAACGGGAGGGTGAGGAGAGGCGTATTCAGTTGGTCGCAATCCGCAACCTCACCACTAGATGCCACTAAATCCTACACACTAGTCCTTTAATAAGCTTTCAAAAACGGTGCGTTCCTCCTCACATAAAGGTTGTCATGTCTGAATTAACATGGCCCAGCCAGTGACTGAGTGATGGGGCTTTATTGTTTCCACATAGACTGCGGTAGAGCTTAATGACGTGACAGGCTGCTTGAGAAGCTGTTCCTGTGCAGGCTATAACATATCGTTAAATCCATTTTAGAGGGGACGAGCAATTCTCCCGACATCTGGAATGCTGTAAACGGGCTGAACCAGCAGGGCTATGAAGGTGCGTTGGGAGCAGCCACAGCCCACCAAACACAGCCGGGGAGCTACAGCAACCTGCCGCCGCCGCACAGTCACCTGGTGAGATTTACCTCCAGGACCTTGGATTTTGACAGCACAGCAGTTTTGAACCCCTGCGGATTAAATGTGTGTTTATTTACCGTGCAGGACTACTCCCCGCACTCAGCGATGGCTGCTGATATGAATAGGGGCCTGCCTCCAATGTCCAGTTTTCACCGAAACAACACAGCACCACGCACTCCGTCGATCAACACCTCAGAGAATTCAACAGGTGACTGCGAGGAAAGACTTATCATCACTGTTTATTTAAAATCATATTTGTCTTTTTTAAAAATTGTTTTACAACTGCTGTCTTTCCTTCAGTCTCAGGGAGCCAGAGAAATGTGTCAGGATCACAGACAGGCGATACCTTGGGCAAAGCTCTGGCCTCTGTAAGTATGCAGCACCTTAATCCCATTAGACCGGCTCATCTATGCTGTGCTATGTTCAAACAGTCAGACCAGAGCATAAAACCACGCCCTGAGAGCCCCAGAGCTATAATGCAAAAGGAAAATAGTTGTTCGCCCCTGGCAGTAACACAGTAGTGCATAATAACAAAGTGCTGCTGGACTTTTTTTTTTTTTTTTTTTTATTGGCTGCCGCTGACTAGTAAAATGACCAGAATTGATGAGTTTAGTTCAGGTTACGAGCTCTGCTCCAAAGGCTGTGGCAGCGGCAGTAAAACCTTACGCAGAAATGACAAGTTGTGCTTTTAAAATGATCCATGTCCTGCTCCCACTCACGCCCCTCCTCCCCTTTTTCCATGTCTGCCACCAGATTTACTCCCCCGATCACACCAGCAGCAGCTTCCCCTCCAGTTCGTCCACACCGGTGAGGTCTCCGTCCCCGCTGCCAAACACAACTGAACCTGCAGGTGAAATGACGTCGCATGTCAGAGCGAATTTTATTTGCATTCTGTATTTTCCAAATCCTTCATGGACTAATATTATTTTTTCTTCTCTCAGGCACCAACATGTGGCCCCGGAGTTCAGCTCAGGCACCAGTCTCACCACACTACGAGTCTTCTCTTATATCACTGGTAAACACCTCATTTGATCACATGCCTACAGTTAGTCAGATAGAGATAATGGATTGGCAGACGGATGTCTGAATAAATAAAAGTAAAAAAAATATTGAATATCCCAATATATATTATTTAAATGCATAGAAAGTATATTAAAATAAACAAACAGTAACATTTATAGGCCATAGACTTGTGAAAAAACAGTATAATAATAACGCTTGCTTAGTTCAAGGTTTTTGAGCAGAAGTGAGTCGCTTAGCAATAAACATCTGGGAGGACCTGTAAATGGCTCCGAATGGGGTGAAACATCAATACTACTAATCTCATGTGTTTGGAAACAAGCGTATTGAAGAGTTAGTTAAGAATATTAGTACCATTCTCATGTTTGTCCTGTAAACATACGGCTACACCAGCGTTCGTTAGCATAGCTTAGCATACAGACTGACAACACTGTGCAACAGCTAACTTGGATCTGTCCAAAGGAAACAACATCTGTCTACCTGATGCCCTGAAGCTCACCAACAGATATAAGACATTGTATATTTTCTTGTTTCTTTAATCTGTAGGAAAGCTAAAGTGTCGATTTTGTAGACACGTGCAGACAAGCGTGCCTGTTGGACTGATCTTCTGTTAGCTTCAAGATCACCAGGAAGTCACTGTCAGATGATGTGACAGTTGCATTGATCTTGTAAGCTAAGTCTTAACAAGAATGCAAGTAGGCTTGTTTTCCCCAAATATGAAAATATTCTTACCAGGTTTCAGATGAAAATTTAGACCTTTTTTGTCAGGGTTAGAATTTTGATTAGTTTTCAAAACTGAGCTCTAAAAAACTGCAGATCTTTTTAAAGAATAAATTTACAGCTGCAATTCATAAAACAAAATGTCCCCTTTTAATGCATTTTACTTAAAAATATAATGGATATGATGTGTAACATTTCTACATTAAAACATCTCAAAATTACTACACCTGTTTTATATTTTTTTGTAGAGTTGTGTTCTTACATTATCCCAAATGTTTCTAATGTTCAAACCAAGAGAAATCTGTTCTTTACTGAAGATAATGCTGAGATTCATTTGGTCACCTGTTGCTGTAACTTCTGAAAGAGAATCAGAGAGTGGGGACAGCAAATATGCATAAAACTTTCATTACCTCGTCCATGAACTGTTCTCCCTGAATCACATTGTCAGCATTGTTGATTGTTTAATAGTAACGACAACAGCTCCCATGATTCCACGCTACTTTGGTTTTGTTTTCGACTGAGACACCTAGAGCGGCAGAAATTACCTACAGTGGGTTTAACTTTGGTTTCACATGCACCAATTTCAACTCTGTCTGTTGGTGTTTGCAGTCTCAGGTGGAGGACCGACTGGACAGACTGGACGACGTGATCCACGTCCTGAGGAACCACGCCGTGGGCCCCACAGCCGGTCTGCCAACCGACATCCACGGCCTGCTGAACCAGAACCACCATGGCCACCCGGGATCCGCCAGCACTCTGCCGCTCACCTGCCACACTCCAGCCATGGTTAACAACCATTTCTTTGAAGTATTTAATGAGGGACAGGGTAGCATGTGTGGAAATTCCATTTGATGATGATGACGATGTGTGTGTGTGTGTGTGTGTGCGTGTGTGTGTGTGTGTCTGTCTGAGCTGGCATTCAGTTTCAGGAATCTTTTCCACCCGTTATGACTGCATGTTTTCCTCATGTAAAGGTTGTTGTCCTTGAAATAGGAAACTGAGCACAATGGGAAAGCCCGTCGCCCTTGTATGGAGAGCGTACAGTATGTGCCGACTCTAATTCCACAGTGGGGTGATGGGGGACGCCTGCATCGCGCACTCCCATCCCCGGCATGTTTCCCTTCCAGCAGACCAGGGGATTTTGGCCCAGCTGGAGTGGAAGTATATGCAGGGAAAAAGGGGTTTTTAGTCTAATCCTTTGGGGGGGAGGGGGGGTATTAAATTCTCTCACTTTTATTTTGCCAAATGATGTGTCTGTTGAAGCATTCCTAAAGAGAATTAGTAGTATGTTTAGGGAGTGTATAGTAGTTTTAAGAGAGGGATTAAGATTGTCTGAGATTAAATTAATTCTGTAGAGCGAGAGATCTACCCGAGAGGGCAGATGTTTGGTCTGTGATTTACTTGTCACTGGTTGGATCTAAGAGTTGTATAATGTATGCAAACTAAGCCAGGCTCACTGTCTTGAGAACGCATTATCTATTATTTTTTTTGTTTGTTTGTTTGTGTATGTGTATCATAAAGGTTGAGGCTATCAATATGAACAACAACCACTCAGCCTTCCAGAGCCGCACACAAAATGGCCACCCGTACCCGGCCAGACAGAGGGCCACGCTGCAGCCCATGCAGGCTGGAGGCAGAGGCGAGTTCTTCCTCTCATCTGTCCGCCGCTGCATATATTTCACCTCCCTTAATCTGCACTTTTGACCCTTTGAGCTACCGGGACTGACGAGATGTCACAGTCTTAACGTTTGCCGCGCATTGTTTGTGATCTCCCACAGCAGGTCTCGGAGTTCAGGGTAATCTGGATCTGAAGATGGAGAGCGGGGACAGGGAAGAGATGATTCACACCAATCACAGTCACAGCTCTGACAGCCAGAGATCGGATGAGGAGAGTGAATTCAAAACACACGGAGAGAACAGCGGAGAGAACAGGTAAACAGGCCCACTTCCCGGTTCCCACTAAGTATAGAAAATAAAGACTCTCTCAGCCTCATTGGGCTGACATGTTTCTGGTGTGTGTGTGATTAATAACCTGCAATGAAAAGAATGAATGAACTCAACTGACTTCAGAATAAAAGTCCCTCACTGAAAAGCAATTATTAGAGCTTTCTTTCCTTTCGGTTTCGCCAATTTAAAACGCTGTCAGACCCCCCGCTGTGACGGACAGCTGTGTCCAGGCCAGCCTATTTATCTCTGCCTCGTGTTTCTTCTTCATGTTGTATCATCTGCAGTGAATTAAAGAAGGAAAAAAGAAGCGCTGTCAGGACAGTAAGGACATCTGTGTTAAAATGGGCAGTGCTGTAAAAAAATACCCAGAAGTCATACGTGGAGAAAAGTAGAAGTACAAATTTCATGTTAAAATGGTCTTGAAACATGTACTTAGCTACATTACTTCCCTGACTGTGGGGTTAACCAAAGAAAAAAAATCTCTGAAACACAAGGGGCCCAAAATAAGTAACAGTGTTCTGTAAATGATCCTGTTAAATATCAATTAATCTGCCCATTATTTTTCTCAGTTCATCATTTTCTGTCAATCAACTAGACTATTGATTGATTAAGAAATTGTTGCAGCTCTCTTTGTGACATAGGCTTGGGCTCACATTTTTCTGATTCCAGCTCCTTAAATGTGAAAATTTCCTGGTTTCATTCGTCCCCTGTGACAGTTAACTGAATGTAATTGGGTTGTGGACAAAGCAAGACATTTGAGGACTTTGTCTTTGTCTTTTGGGAAACACTGATTTTTTGCATTTTTCGCCATTTTCTGACATTTTATAGACCAAAGAACTAATCGACTGATCAAGAAATGAATCAACAGTAGAAAAAGAACATTAGTTGCAGCCTTAATTAGAGTGCATGTCCTGATGTCTGTGGTCTCAGCGGTCACTTTAGGACAGACCTCTTCATGACATCAGCTGTGATGCTCCACTGTATGTTTCCTCTTTATCTTCATCTATAATCTAGTTGATGGATATTGTTGCTGGTTTTTTCGTGGAAGACCCCTCCAGCAGCAATTTGACCACTGGACATTTTTATGTTTCTTTTTCAAACTGTAAAGTGCATTTCTTTTTTTTAATCAGTGGTTATTGGCTGAGATTTATTTGTATTTTATTTTTTATGGATTCATAATTGATAAATGTGCACCTGACCACAGTAACTTGTAGTCAGTGTACTGTGTAATGTTTCAGAGAACAAATGAGGACAAATGACCTAATAACATGATGTCGGCTCAGTGACCAGCAGAGGGCAGAGGAACACAG
This sequence comes from Acanthopagrus latus, assembly GCF_904848185.1. Lineage (NCBI taxonomy): Eukaryota > Metazoa > Chordata > Actinopteri > Spariformes > Sparidae > Acanthopagrus > Acanthopagrus latus. The sequence goes on from NC_051046.1 coordinate 12,333,771, forward strand.
TATAACTCAACACAGAAGCTTTCAGCCGGATGCATAGTAGTTTTAACAACACAAATCTGTTCTTTTTTTTTTTTTTTTTAAAGATTCAATCAACAATTGTTTTTTGTCATACCTTGTTGGTGTTTTAGTATCCACGAGGATGAAGATCTGAGCCCGGAGCAGAAGGCCGAACGTGAGCGCGAGAGGAGGATGGCCAACAACGCTCGCGAACGCCTTCGTGTGCGGGACATCAACGAGGCTTTCAAGGAGCTGGGTCACATGTGTCAGCTGCACCTGAAGAGTGAGAAGCCCCAGACCAAGCTGCTGGTGCTGCACCAGGCGGTGGCAGTGATCCTCAGCCTGGAACAACAAGTCAGAGGTCAGTCACTACTACTGCACTATCAGATCACTACTGTATTATTATCATATACAGTGACCCCAGTGACAACAGATGTTTTTTTTTGTTTGGACAAATGCTTTATCATAATTTCACAAACTTTTATGTCCTTACAAACATGAAATTTGATATAAAATTTAAACACATTTATTTTAATTACATTTATATGTTAGAACTAAATACTGTAGATAAACAGTTTTCACAATATGGTAACCATTAAAGTTACAGTTAGAATTCTTCCCATATCAATCATTTTTGATGGTTTGACTTCAGTTTTCTGAGGTTAAACTTTTTTAAATGCATTTCGGCAACACTATTACACATTTAGCAGAAATGGTTCTGGTCTGGTTAGTTTCAGGCACAAAAAAACACTTGGTTAGGTTTAGGAATAGGTCATGATTTGGCTTTAAATACCTGGTTTTGTTGCGAAAGACAACACTTGAGATGTCCTGAATTCCTGTCATGAGTTCCTGTCATGAATATCCCGTGTTTGTCACCATAAACGTGGCAGAAAATTCTACCGAGAAGAAATCTTGAAACGCAGTCATGAACTGTAGTGACTGGCATGAGAGCCTTCTCGCTCAACTCCACCACCAACAACTCCACCTCGAGATATACAAATTTAATTTGAATGTGATGTTTAACTTTAGTTGAAACATTACAGTTGTGAAACAAAATAAAATAAAAAATGTGTAAAGGTGCTAAATTAATGTAATGTGATCGTTACATTACATGAATTGACATGTAGTCATTTGATCTGTTATTATCAAGAATGTATGATTGCAGCAGCTTAAAATTCCTGCTAACATTGTATTGAATAAAGACAGCAGTACACTTAAGTTATTATTGTGGCAAAGTATGATACACAAAGGAAATAATGGCAGAAAAATCACCAGCAGAAGCAGAATTCATGAGATATTTCCCTGCAGTTTCCTCAATACACACGGGATGGAAATGAATAACATCCACATTCTGCCAGACATCTACAGTTTCTTTATTTAGTCAAATACTGACCTATTGTTTGTCGAATCCCTCAGAGAGGAACCTGAACCCGAAGGCGGCATGTCTGCGGAGGAGAGAGGAAGAGAAGGCGTCTGCAGTCATGACGGATCCGCAGTCCATGCACCTCGCTTTCCATCCCAGTCTGACAGACCCAGCAAACCCCATGGGCCACATCTGAGCATCTGATAGGGACTTCATCAGACGCAGAATCAGGTATGTGACATTTACTTGTACATTTTTTTTTTTTGCATGCATTAATAATATTTACATGAATGGTCTTATTCTGTCATTATCTCTAACACCACTGTGTCTTTGTTGTCCAGATGTTGATTGAAGAACATCCCAGGAGCATCCAGCTGTTTTTGGACGTCCAGCGTTTTCTTCTGAATTCGGACCAGACCCGCGGAGAGGCCGACCTCTCTGTCTGTAAAGTGTGATGCAGTCGAACAATCATCTCCTCGCTTCCCGAAACAGACTTCTAACTTTGTGCCTAAACTTACTTGTAACAGACAAATGCATTGTAAGCTGCAGATGTTTTGTACATATTTTGTATATTTATTGATTATCCGTCTGTTTGAATATATTTGAACAGTAGTGACAGGGTCTCATCTGCAGAACCAGATATGTTTCCGACTGACTTTTACAGTGTATCACTATTTAAACAAGTACACTCGTGACTTCCACCGAGCTCAGAGGACTGACATTCCCACATTTGTGTGTTCAGATTTAATTTGTCCTGTAGTGTGTGTGTGTGTGTGTGTGTGTGTGTGTGTGTGTGTGTGTGTGTGTGTGTGTGCTTGAGCCGCTGCGTGAGAGTGTGTGTTGCAGGAGTTTGACCATTCTGTGAATGAACAGATCTCCGAGAATGTTCTTTAACATCATCTGCTGTTTGTATATTTGTTACAGATTTGTGTTATAGCACTGTTACTGCACTGGCGGACAGGATCCCTCTTTCTTCTTCTCAGTGTTGCTCTTCAGATGTAGTCGAAGCTCTTTGCATGTCTGAGTTTTTAAATGGAAGATTTCAGCTTTTTATGTAACTTATCTTTTATACAAATATTGTGAATTTCATAATGTCTCTATTTACTTTTATCACTCTGATTTTACACAAGAAAAGCCCTTTTTGTGCAGTTTGTCTAGACGTAGCCACATTTCATGCTCTGAGCAATCCAGTATTACAGAATAATTGATGTCTTTGTTTGCATATCACACCACTGAACAAATAATAAATAATAATCAGAAATACTCCTATCATAACATGTACAGTATGTGTACAGTTTGAAGTAGCCTACAGGCATGTGTCAAAATGATAATGTAGCAATAAATGTTTTTTTCAAATAGTTTGAGTCTGTTTGAGCTGTATTATATTTTGGTGGGATAAAGTGCACTCACCTGCTGTGTATACAGTACTAAAGATGTTTGCTTAAAACTACCAATACAACAACACAGCTGCTCCATACAAGAAGACAAAGTCCTGCATTCTTAAGTTTAGGAAACACTGCAAGTGAATTAGCACGATGAAACTTTCCACAAACTTACCACGCAATTAATTAATTTTGCATACATTTCAAGGACAGACATCTGAACTCACACATGGACGTTTGCTTTCTGAAAGAAGTTCAAACTGGTATCGCTGGTCCAGGAGCATGTTTTGTAGTAGTCTTATTTTAAAACAGTTTATTGGATTAAAAGAAGCCTAAATAAATAGTAGGATGGAAGGAAGTATAAAGTCACAGAAAATGGAAACATTCAAGTCATGTACAAGTAACTCAAAACTGTATTTAAGCATAATACTTGTGTAAACGTATTACATTTGATCATTGCTAAAAAAAAAAAAAAGAAAAAAAAAAAAGAAAGGTAATGTAAGTATTTCTCATGTATTATGAAGGAAAAGCATGTAAAAATCACAGAAGACCATGTGTTTATAGAGGAGCTTATGTAAAGATTACTTACAATTAATGAGTACAGTGTTGTGTCATAGATAATTGACAGTAAAGGTTACTAAAGCACTCTTGATGAGAATAGAGTTTAAGAATAATTAGGAGTGGTAGGAAGGATTTCTATCATTTTGATAATAAATTGAATTCTGCATTTTTTTTCCATTGCAGTTTTAGTTCATTTAAATAAAGGGATAGGCTAAAGGTGCTTTACCAACTGTCTTGCAAAAATATTTGCAGGAAGAAAAAAAAAAACAAAACATAAACGTGACTGAGGGAGGAGACACAGGGAAATCCACTTGAAACCACAAATATGTTACAGCCTTGCTGGCTCCCGTTCAGTTATGCCAAGAGCCTCCTTCCTCCCTCTGACTGTCTGTGTGACATTTCATTATCACAGGATAACACCGTGATAAATGGACTGATTGTTCAAATCGTTATTAGTTTCCCATAAATTCATGTATGTCATCATGCGCAGCACTGAGGAGCAGCAGTCATATGCTTTGAATGTCTGACACGGAGGAGTCAGTGAACGCCTCTCTGGCTGAGCGATCGTGTCCGGGCGGAGGCAGGACGCTGTGAGCGGACACAGGAGGAGGAGGAGGAGGAGGTGGTGGAGGACTCTGTTCAACACTCAGACAGGACACACAGCGGGTAAGTTTCAGCTCTGATCGATGTCTTTATATCCAGTGTTTCCTCAAAGTAAGAATCACGGTGTTTGCTTCTGTCGCGACTTGTTGTGTATCTGCAGCGTGTTTACTTCAGGGACGTTAACGTGAACTTTCTCCCAGCTTCACTTCATCTCTCGGTATGTTGCTTTCCTCCTGTAACAGCCTACTACACTTGGACTTGGGGGAACCCTGTTAGTGTTTATGTTAGTTAATCTAATGTACTTTTCCCCTAACTGTGAACTATTTATTAAAAGCTGAACAGTGTAGGTGAGGTGAAGTCATCAAATAGAACCAGATGAGCTCAAATACGCAGCAAACAGTCAACTTGTTCCTGTCTGGACTTCATTGATAACTTGAAGTTTACACATAAGTGTTAGTGAAGTTAAGAAGAGGCAAAGAAGAGTGATGTAAAAACAAAAAGAAATCAGTAAAGCAGCCAGTAGAGCTGTAGTCAATTGTGTTATTTAAGGTTAATTATCAGTCAGCAAATATTTTGGTTCCCAGGTTTCAAGGCATCACTTTGTGTTGAAAAGTGGTGGTGGGGACATACGGGCTCAGATGGAAAGGTTTCATCAACATGTGCAATTGAAGGCCAAGTAACAAGCGGGCATGGATATTTACATGGTCAGCTCAGTAGCTGGCTTCAACAAGGATATAACCACCGTTGGTTCCTCAGTAGTGTTAATTTTGTCCTTTATCCTGTGCCATATTTTCTTGGCACCCTGAGCACTATAAGCTGAATGCCTTTTAGTTCCATTATATCAGAGAGGAGGCAGACATCTAAAAAAAAAAATATCTGTGACTCACACCTAAATGATCTAAATGGTTAAATATCACTACAGGTAAGAGGAAAAACATGTATTTTTGATATTACGGTGAACTGTCCCTTTAAAATGACTTCTCGACCAAATACCTTTTGTGAGGGTATCCAAAGTTTATAACCATAGACTTGTAAAGCTGGTAATACTTGGATTTGGGGGTTTAAATTGACACATTTAAGGATTTTCCACAACCTGGCAAACCAAAAGTTATTCTTGTTAATGAATAATGACTATGAAGTTTAAGGAAGAAGTTTAAAATGTCTAAGCAAACTAAATAAACAATCTCTTTGTGTTCATGACTGAATAAACTGAATAAACAAATTGACCTTAAAGGACGACACGGTTTCATGCTGTTTTACTTTGTTTATATTTAGCGGACCCTGCCACCCTTTCTAGCTTCAAACAGTGTTCTGGATACCTTATTTTCCTCTGAGAACAGCTCTTTTATGTAGTTATGGCAAACATACATATTACTTCATTTGAATTTCTTCTGCAAAACTGCATAGTGGTCCTTTAATACAACCATGATATTAAAGCCCTGTCATAAAACAAATCTGAGTCTTAAATTGTTTATTAGAATTATTATCATAATGTATTGTCATAAAACAGCTTCTATCTGTTGTCTTATCAGTTAAAGTGAGCGCTCTCAGGATGGCACTCTGAGGAAGACACCGTTTTGTCTGCTGCACAACACCTCTTGTGTTCTTGTGTTTCAGCCTCACAGTAACACACTTGTTGACAATCATCTTCCTCGAGTGTTGCACCATGAAGTGGGTGACGACACCTCAGAGACCTCGGTCGCTCAGTTGTAGTCGTCATGCCGTTGGCTCAGCTTTGGCTGTACAATAGTACACTGTCATGAGCACACAGAAGGAGCTGTTTTCATTGCACAGCAATATCAGGCTCTTGTCAGTGTCTATTTATTCTGTCTTCTACGTCGGCTGAGTGCAGCTGTGTGAGGAGCTGTCTGTCACTCTGTCCCGGTGTGGCTCTGGCCCAGCTCCTCTGTTGTGTAAACACCAACTTCAGCTTGACCAACCTGACGCCTCAGTCCTCAGTTCCCATGCGGCGTCAGTCTTCCTCAGTCTCATTTCTAACACACCGGTTTGTGTTTCCACAGTCCCGATGGAGTCTCACAGACTGAGCACAGTGCAGCAGCACAGTCCCAGAAGCAACCAGGAGAACTTCTTTGGAGTCAGGGTCGCGGTCCAAGGGATTAAAGGTCAACCCTACGTGGTTCTGAACAGTTCTGGCCAGGAGAGCCACCAGGACATCTCTGTGATCACTCACCAGTCAGGGTACAATCCAGGCATGGTGAGGACGTCTGTGGATGGAAGACAGTCTCCCTCTGAGTCACAGAGGACTGCAGCCTCCTCCGTGTTTCATTATCAGAAACACCCTGAGATTCTGAGACCTTATGACCCTGAGAGTAATAACCTGAACCGAGTAGTTCCTCCACCGGCCTCTTCAGTCGCTCAGCCAGGGCGCACCAACGTTCCTCCTAATGGGAACAAACCCAGGATCCCCCTGCCTGCGGAGAGCCTGGAGGTCGAGCAGAGTGAGGTGGCTCAGACTCAGACGCCTCCTTCAGGTCGACACCTCCCGGGAAGGTCCCCAAACTCAGTGGACACAGACTCCATCGTATCTGTAGGGAAGCTAATAAGCCAGTTCAACAACAGCCAGCGGAGGGGAAGGGGTGGCCCGAGGAACAGGCTGGATCCGGAGCAGTGTCGGAGGTCACGCAGCGCGGACAGCAGTCGAACTTCAGACTCCTCGTCTTCGTCCACTTCCTCCAGCAGAGCCTCGTCTCTGAAGGCCATCAGGGGCGAGACCCCAGGTGGGATATATCCTCCAGGGTCAGCCAGGGCGAGACTCCTCAGCGGAGAGGTCTCTTTGGCGAGCAGGAGGGAGGAGAACAAGCCCAGCACACTGCTTAGAGGACAAAATGGAAGAGACACAAAGACACCGCCGATGTCTCCACATGCTGCTAAACTGCTCCACAGAGCAGAGAAACCCTCCATCACTAGCAGTGACCAGACTGATGACTCTGATGAAAGAGACATGCAGGTAATGAGATTTGCACCTGGGCACAGTTTTAACATAAACAAGTGTATTTATCGGCTGTATGTTCTCTAACCAGGTCACCCCTGATCTTCTGAAAGGACAGCAAGAGGTCTCAGTAGACCCACCTGAAGACACAGCAAAACAGATACCGTTTACTTACCTCAAGGATGGGTAAGTGTCCGTCAACACTGAGCACTTTTAGTTAAAGGACATTTTGGGAAATATGGCTGTCTTGCTGAGGGTAAATTTGAAGATTGATACCACTCTCGTAACTGCACCTAGAATATGAAACAAACCATTTCAAAAAAATGCTGAGCTTTCTTTAAAACAGCTTGATGAATGAACTGTCTTGTCATTCTCTTATTTTTTTAACCTCCGGCCACCTCTCGGTGATGAGCCTGTGGTTGTGTTCATGTAGGGTTCATAGTCAGATAAGGAGGTGCTGCTCCAGCTGTGTGAGCTCAGGCAGCAGTCAGGAATGCTGAGAATGAACTCGTTTCCACTGATAAAATAATTCCTTCACACGGAAAGTTTTAGGATCCAGTGCGAGCTGGAGAACAAATTGTTCTGCCGCGTTTTTATTTTGCAGCTGACTCAGTTTGATTCTGCCTTTACGCTCTCTGTACTGTGTGCCAGTGAAGTGTTGTCTTTCTTCTCAGGACGACGGATGATGACTCCACCACTCAGAGGAAAGTCAGCCAGCTGCTTGAAAAGGTCAACAAGGTCTGCTGAAAATGTGGAGGAGGAGGAGAATGTGTGTGTTGGGATGAGATGTCTGCCAGTGTTGATCCCTGTTCAACAATATTGTAATGATGATACTGTGTTGTTTGACATCTCCTTCTCCGCTTCTGCAGGACTGTGCGGTTGAGGTGGCGCTTTTGCGGGAGAAACAGGCGGCGCTGGAGAACAAAGTGTCCGAATTAAAGCAACAACTGGAAACTGAGATGAAGGTGCAGTGCGGTCACATCCTGCTGATTCACCTCCAAAACATTCACTTCCTGTTCCTGTGACTGATGACGTTCCTTTGTGTTGTTGCGTTGTGCAGAATGAAAAGACTCTGGCCAAAGCTTGTGAGAAGGCCAGAACAGAGAAGAAGAAACTTCAGGAAGAGTTGTCCAGAAGTCAGGAGGAGCTCTTCAAACTCAGGGACAGACTGAAAGACATCGAAGAAGAGCTTCAGTCTACCAAACAGGAGTAAGAGTCCGACATCCTCGTCATTCAGCAGCGTTCACAATCAAAACTGTGCTGTGTAAAAAACAGGCAAAAGAGGGCTGTAAGAGAGAAAAGAAATAGTCTGACACTACCTGTCTCTCAAATGGGGTGATGTGTAAGATATAGCCAGAGTTTTAGCTAAAAAACATTATAAAACATCAAATAACATCATTAATCTCGGATGAAGAAAAAGAAGTCTATGGTGTTTCAGTGAGGCCTACTGGAATTAGCATGCTAACCAGCTAGCCCCGACTTTGTCCCTCAAAAGGCGATAGCCTAAAGGCCTCGGTAGTTTCGGCGAGCAGCTAGTTCGCTCTATAGTCTAATAAGTAAACAAAGTAATGTCACAAAATGTCAAGAAAGGAAATAATTTTACAGCTATTTTACTTACCAAACAGAAACATTCAACTGTGCGCTTTCTGGGTTCAGGTTTTTTTCTTTTCCGAAGTTCAATTGTCACCGCTTCATAAACCAGACATAAAAGAAGAAAAAGAAAACTTCCCCAACATTGTAAATATGAAACAGGAGCAAACAGTTGATTAGCTTAGCTTAGCATATATATATATATATATATATATATATATATATATATATATATATATATATATATTTCTCAGCTACTTGAAGTCGCTGCTTCAAGGACAGCACATGTGTTTCTGTCAGGATTCAACAAATGAAGTATGAATTAGTGAGCTTCAGGTGTGATGCTAGGTGGGTCTTGTTAGCTTTGGGACAGAGCCAGGCTAGCTGCCTCCTGCCTCTGTCCAACCTTTGTTAATGCTAAGCTAACCGGCTGCTGGACGTAGCCTCATATTTGTGTACAGTTGTGAGAGTGGTATTGATTTCGCCCACCTTTCAGTAAATAAGCATACAATAAATATTGAACTACTCATTTAAATGATGCCAGTAGAAAATATAGTTAGATGTTTTCAATGGACAGCAATGAAATAGTTTTGAAATGCAGAACTAAGCTCAACTTCAGCTCAGTGCCGTGTTGCACCTTTCTTTAACTGAGCTTCTGCTCACACTGTGAGGTCGTTCAAGTGAACTGTGATGTATGATCTGATGAACGTCATTCGACCGAGCACAGAGTCACATACCATTTGGATTAAGAGTGCAGAGATGCTTTTTTGTTATCTCGTCCAATCCTGCATCTTTCTAAAACTTTAAAGCGGGCCTCTTTCTTTGATATGAAATATAAATCTGTCTTTCATGCATATTTGTCCCATGTTGTCAGGCTGAATCAGATGAAGGCAGAGAGAGCCAGATCTAAGACGGAGATGAAAGACCTTCAGCTGCAGCTCTCGGAGATGCACGACGAGCTGGACCGAGCCAAGAAGGCCGAGGTGATAAATACAGAGAAAGAGGTCCTTCTGAAGGTAAATGAAACCACATGAGCAAGACACACTTCACAAATCAACAGCAGCTGTACGGCTCCTTCACTGGGTTTTGATTGATGTTTGGCAGGACATGGCGCAGCTGCGTGTGGAGTTTCAGGAGGTGCTACAGGTGAAGGAGGAGCAGGAGGACGTGCTGCACCGCAGGGAGAGGGAGCTCGGTGCCCTGAAGGGGGCGCTCAAAGAGGAGGTGGAGACTCACGACAGCTACATGGCGGCCCTGAAGGAGGAGTATGAAAATGAGCTTGAAAAGCTGCTCAGGGACTTGGATCTGGCTAAAGAGGTAACAGAGAATACACACATTTCTACGTTGTATCAGACATCGCTGTGTTGGTGTCGTTTTTACAACAACATAATTCATGTTACCCCGGGACAGTCTTTACAGCTGACCAAAATGCAAAAGAAGTTCTCATAGGGAGCAAGCTGAATGGGTCAAGCGCATGACTTTAACTTTAACTTTAAGACTGTGTTGAGCCTCAACCTAGAATGTTTATTTCAGCCGCTATAAAACAGTGTGGAGCTGAGCGGGTTCAGAAAGTGATAGTCATGGTTTGTAGAAGTATATCTCAACAAATGAATTAAATCTTACACCCAATGAGATTTGCTCAGGCTCTGGTTAAGCAGATGTGAGTGGTTTATAATTTAGAGTAATAAAGAGCTGTCAAGTTTGATATTCGATTAAGCTTGATTGAATTAAAGGGAACTGTTGGACCTTGACAGAGGTATGTGCTCTACTGAGTGCCATTCTAGTTTTCAGACCAAGCTGACTTATTATTTTTACTTTGTTTTTTTTCCGTCAGTTTGGTCAAGCTCAGTGAAATATCATGTTTGGGGTTGAAATGGACCCTTTCACTTTGTTCCCACAGCTTGTCACACAGCTATGAAATTACAGAACCCTGATTGGTTTCGATGTTGCGATGACGACCCCGTAGCAACATTAACCACCAACACAGTGATTTGAAGATCGTGACATTTCTGCTGTTTCTTATTCCCAAAAGCTACAACTAGTCGGTTTTTTTTTTCTGCTTCTCCTGTTTATCATGCGTCGTTTGGTCCTGTCTTCCAGAACAATGCTCTGCTGGGTAAAGAGAGGGTCGACGCAGAGGAGGAGACGGGCGCAGCCAAGGTGCAGCTGAGGGAGCTGAGCCAGGAGAGAGATAAGCTGCGAGAGAAGGTGCAGGAGCAGAGCAGCAAGGTGGATCAGCTGAGTCAGGCCATCCAGGAGTGTAAGACCACTGAGAGACTGCTGGAGCAGAGAGCGAAGCAGCTGGAGGTGGGAAACGGGAGCAAATTCCTGATCTACATTGATCTGCTTTCTCGATGTTTCTTGAGTTCCTCTGTTTTTTTCTCCTTGTCTCAACAGAGGGAAAAGCAGCAGGTTGAGGAGGCGCTGAAAGACGTGAGGAGGAACGAGGAGGAGATGTGTCAGTCCAACCAGTCGCTGCTCACTCGCCTGGAGGACGTGCAGGTAAAGCGAAGCTCTAGTGTCCGATTGACAGCTGCTCACCATTAACCAGCACCGTCTGATGTGTCGCGTCTCTGTGAAATGTCAAAATATAGTCTTGAGACACTTTTTCAGCTCTAATCGAAGCTCACAGACTCCCCTTTTCTTTGTTTTGTTTCCAGAGTAAGCTGACCAAGCTAAATCATGAGCACAGGGACCTGAAGGAGAAGCTTAAGGAGGAGAGGAAACAGATAGAGGAGCTGTGGAACGCAAAGACTGAACTGGAGGATGAGAGGAGGCTGCAGGACAGGACAGTGGAGCAACTGCAGAGAAAGGTGAGGGGTGGAGTGAGGTTTTTTTTTTTTTTAAAGTCAAAGGAGACCTGAAAATCTGTTTTCTTAACCCTGAAGCCGCATGAGATCGTCATAACAGCTGATGTTTCTTAGGCTGGGTTTGGATGAATTATGACATATTTCCTTACACCTAAAGAGGTCCACCTTATCTCACTGTGGACGCTCTTTGTGTATCTCAGATGAATATCATCATGGAGGAGTGCGAGGCGTCCACAGATGTACTTCAGAACCAGGTCGACGAGGCCAGAGAGAGGAGTCAGAGGGAGTTGGACGAGCTGCGGAGACAGCTGCAGGAAAAGGGAGCAGAGCTGGAGAAATCCCGACTGGCCGCCAAAAAGCTGCAGGAAGAGGTGTGGTGCTCATTGTCTCTCTGATTCATTAGTATGTGGGGTCAACTGTCCTAGTCACAGAGAAAATAAAAGTCGACACGAGGATGGAAAAGGAGTTATGTCCCTTTGTTTCGGTGTTTTTCTCCTTGCGCTGACACACGTTTTGAAAATGTTTCTGTGAGATGAAACAGAAACGAGAAAGTGTCGTCTCAGAGATGATTAATTCCTCATTTGTTTGATAATGTCTGACTGATCGCGGCATGTTACCTTATCTTGTGGCGTGTGTTTGTTCTGTGCTCTGTTCTTCGTCCAGCTGCTTCCTCTGGAGGAGGATCTGCACCGGTGTCGCAGGGAGCAGCAGGAGGCCCTGCAGAGGGGCCGGCAGCTGGAGCAGAAGGTGGAGGAGCTGGAGGAGAGGAACGCAAGCACAGCTGGGGAGAGAGAGCGACAGGTCAAACTCATGGAGGTAAACGCCTCGGGAACCTTAACTAGGGAAACTTGTGGAGCTGAAAGTTGTCCTCCATTAATTCAGTATTGATCTTTCACAGCCAATCAATGTCCTTTCAAGAGCTGGATTAAAAAAAATATTGTTGAAATTGATGCTGAAGCAGAGATATACTTGTATGGATCCAACTCACTGACTGTGTGTGAAATATGGATGGGGTTCCAGATCGCCCTTGCATTAAAGCTGCATTCTTTCTAATGGCCTGCAGGGGGCGACTCCTCTGGTTTCAGAAAGTAGTCTGGTCGTATGAAAGCTTATGAGAGAATGACCTTCTATCTCAGCTGATTTCTTGACTGAGTTCTTGAACAGTTTCTTAATGAGATTATGATGTTGTCAGTCTCCACCCTCTCAGTGTGTTTTGTCACGCCTGGCTCCAAAAACAAGACAGCAATGGCCTTGATGCTGATTTGATGTTTCAAAATGGTAATCCTCAAAGCACAGGGTGATATCAGGGTGTTTTTACACTGGATCCTAAATTTCCTGTAATACAACTGGTTATTGTCTCTCATTGGACCCAGTTTGCAATGCAAGGTTTCTTTCATAGATTTGTACTCTCCAAACTCTCCATTAAGAGTGGCAGAAGACATTATACGTCCGGTCAGGTCAGCGGATCTGAATATCCCACAGTGGATCTCATCCTTTAATTACAGTTTGAAAATAAAAATCTTTCAAAAGTCCATAATAATGTGTTCAGATGCTCTCTGACATAATGACACACTGTACGCATGTTTACTAAAATGCTACCATCCTAAACTGATGAGCATCAGGAGCTTTGAATTAGAAAGTGAACTCACTCTCGGTCACACACACCTCAGGCTATCACATATTTTTGAGGTGTTTATTTGTTCAGGGGCCAGTGTTTGCGCTCAGCCGTTGCTGCGAACTATAAGGGTGCTGCAAAGAGCCGTGGCCAAAACATCTCACAGCTCAGCACTGTTTGCCTTGCTGATGACAAAACATTACACAGCGTCACCAGTATTCACTCTGTTGACACTGCGTATCGACCGAGGAAGCCGGTGTTTACTGTACAAAGTTATCAGACCTGTCTGGGTGTTCTCGGGAATCTTCTTTCACTATTTTCAGTTTCGAAACACTCACATGCACTCAGCAGTGAACAAATGCATAAAATCTTGACTTATTTGTGGTTATTATCTTTGTATTTTTCATCATGTATTGTTTTTTTTTTTGTTTTTACCACATCCTCCAGGTTTAGTTTCATCATGTCCTTTATGTTGGTAACACGACAGAGCAATGCAATATACGTTAACTTGACGTTGTTCTGACACATTTTTCGTGTGTTCCTCTCCCCTCAGGTACGTATCAATCAGCTGGAGGAAGATCTCAATGACGAGCGCGGCAGTGCTGACCGCCTGATGGAACGATTAGACAAGACCAAAGCGCAGGCAGGTTTACTCTCTCGCTGTCTTTGCTTTTCTTCTACACAAACTCTAATTTTGTGTTTGGTGATGTTCATACACTTCCCAGAAGGTGAAGAGATTAAATTATTCCCTGTCATAAGTTTGAACACCCAGCCCTACATCTGTTTCCATCATAAACAGATTTAGGGCTGAGCGCTCAAATTTCCCCTCAGACACCGAAAGCTGCTGATTGGTGTTTCCCGGCCCGGCCGTGAAGCAAGTTTTGTTTTTCTTTCTCAACGTTTGCATTGCCCTGAAATATGACCGAACAGCTCCGCTGTCATATATGTCTCTGATGTCAGCATATGAGAATCACATCCTCAGCAGGGCTGTAAAGTAGGCCACCATTCATAGGAGCAAACCAGTGCAGACTAATTGACACAAAACACTGTTTTGGGTGCAGTGCAAAAACAAAAAAAACAGCTAACTATTGTGAGCAGCTATTCACACTCCCTTCTCTGGGCCTCTGGATGTTATTAGAGAGGAAAGAGCCTTCAGATCCGACGTGGCTGCTTAGACTAGACAGCATTTCCTCTGAGTTTAGGAGTTAAGCTGAGAACTTCTCATTTAACCTGAACGTGCCTTTGAATGGGCGGTGCCCTTTTAATAAGGATGGCCCTGTTTTCAGTCAATATGGAAGGCAGATACTGAAAGTACAAACCCATATTTATATAGTTAGAAAAGGGAATTAGTTAGTGGTTCAGTGCCCACATAAACATTTACATCATGCTTTATATTATATAGCAATCTTACAACATTATATTATTAACACTGTAGATTATTAATACAGATGTGTCAATGTTTAAGCAGCATTTTAGCTACTTTATATATTTATATATGAAAGTTGTTTAAATGAAACCGTCTGTAAAGTTTAGAGGGAAAGTATCTGCAATGTGACAAAGGGCTCCAACCACACACTTTTTTTGTGGTCATGAGGTCATAACACAAAAAGTTTGGAAAGCACTGGTTAAGTCTGTTCCATACAGTAACCACAGCTGTCAGGGAAATGTAGTTGAGTGAAAAAGTACAATATTTCTCTCTGAAATGTAGTTAAGTAGAGGTATAAGTAGCAATAAAATGAATAAAACGCTTGAGTGAATGTACTTAGTTACTTTCCAGCACTGCTGAATGTTTAAGCTGGGCTCTCCTCTCTGTTGGTTGTGTGACAGATGGATCAGATGAGGAACGAGCTGATGCAGGAGAAAGCAGCCAGGCAGGACCTGGAGTGTGACAAGACGAGCCTGGAGAGACAGGTACTGACCCCTGACCTCACACAATGCTTTAAAATGGAAAACTATGCATAGATATGTACACATTACTCCCTGATGCCATTTAAATGTTTGTGTAAACCTACTTAAATCTGCCCTGAGGGATGTTATTGCATCCTTGAACGACTTGCATTGTTTACATCTGTGTTCACTAGTTTTGTTCTTCCCTGCCTTTTCTGGCACAGCGCTTTATTTCTTGGCGCACGTGTGTCCTCACGTTCTTGCCTGTAAATAAACAAAACAGGAATGGCACTCATTAAAACATTCATTCATAGCACTACTGCTCGTAGAAAAAATGCCTCTTGGGCACCTAATGCCTAATTAATAACAGTTGTGACTGTTTCATGTCCTCCATCAGAATAAAGACCTGAAGAGCCGAGTGACTCATCTGGAAGGATCTCAGAGAACCAACCAGGATTCACTCGTCTCCAAACTGAACAGCCGCATCCAGGAACTGGAGGAAAGGCTGCAAGGAGAGGAGAGGTGAGCATCAAATAATTGCGCTCTAGCTGATGAATGTATACAGAGCTTATATTTAGCAGGAGAACGCTATGAAGAACACTTTGGATAATGGTTCCAATCAGATACTTGAGCGTCATATCAAGTTCCCCGTGGTTGTAAGAGTGAGAGTATCTCTGATCCACAACACACTAGGAAGGTGTTGAGTTACAGGAAACTGCAGCGGCGACTTGATCTCTTGGTGCTTCTGCCCTCAGAGACAACAACAGCCTGCAACAAGCGAACCGCAAGCTGGAGCGCAAAGTGAAGGAGATGAAGATGCAGGCGGACGAGGAGCACGTCAACCTGCAGAGCGAGAGAGACCAGGTTAGACGCAAAGGAAGAAAGTTATCATCCTGTAGCTGGGAGCAGCAGCTTTGACTCGTGATTCAATTTCTCACTTCTGTGAACTCTGCAGCTGACTCAGAGGCTGAAGACGGCGAAGAGGCAGATGGATGAGGCGGAGGAGGAGATCGAGCGTCTGGAACACGCTAAAAAGAAGCTGCAGAGAGAACTGGACGAGCAGATTGAGGCCAACGAGCAGCTTCACGGCCAACTGAGCACGCTGAGGAACGAGATGAGGTGACCAGTCACCTTCTGCCACTTCTGAGTTTCTTCTAAATCAAACCATCTTGTTCTTTCTCTCTTACGATTACATTTTTTTGAATCAACAGGCGAAGGAAGAAATCCCCTCCTCTCATTAGGGACGACGTGAACGAGGTGGATGACTTTGGATCTGATTGACTGACGGGCGTGTGATGAAAAACAGTCATCTCCAGACTTTATGAAGGAATGCTGGACTGTGAAGAATCCCTCATATCATAATTCAACATAATTCCATTAACAACTCAGGTGTGATTGAATTGTGTTTCCAGTTGTGAGTAGCATGGCACCTTTCCAAGGCTGACCTCTTGTGGCAACATGTAAAACTACAATATCTGACAAACTGTTTTACAATGCAACAAACAGGCTTATTTACCTCTACTTTTTACTGTTTTCTAAGTTATTTCTTTGCGGTGTGAGTTAATATGATGCAAACTGCAAATCTTAAACCGATTAATAAACATATTAAAATGCATTCCGAGCACTCAATCATGTTTATGCGCCTCCGGAAAACTCTTAAAAACTTTGAAATGAATCTAGTTGTGTGATGTTTTTTGCAAAGTTCGCCCCGCACACAGATGAATCCGAAAAACAGATTTGCATGTAACTGAGATGCAATAGAAACTACAGCTGTCAATCACTCTGCCCGCCCTCTGCCGTGAAACTTTGTTTTCATCAGTGTGATGATGGTTGTGCTGATGGATCAATGGTCCGTGCTGAATGGCCACCTCCAGTTAGAGGTGGAGATTTTACACGAGAGCTCTGAACTCCAGAGGTTCACACTGCTGGATATCTGGTAGTTTTAACAGCACAGTGACACACACTGAAACACAACACGAGAGAAGCATGAGGCAACACTGTGCACTCAAACATGGAATACTCAAGGAAGTCCTGGCAGAATTCCTGGGGACGTTTGTCTTGGTTGTAAGTAACACTTTCTATTATAATTTTTTTTTCTTCTGCTGTTTCAATTCTGAAATTTTGTTTTTTTACGCTTGTTTCATGTTCAGAAATGTCCTTGCTCTGCATCTGTCTATTATTCTATCTTTGAAAAGAGACTTCTGTGAAAAGCTGCTGTTGTCTTCCTCTTTGTTCGTCAGCTGTTTGGCTGTGGCTCAGTCGCTCAGACCGTCCTCAGTCGAAACACCCTGGGGGAGCCTCTCACCGTCCACATCGGCTTCTCCGTAGGACTGATGATGGCAGCGTATGTGGCCGGTGGAGTGTCGGGTAAATGTGGTTTCATGAACTCCTGAAGCCTGTTTGTTTATTTTGCGGTCAAGTATATCACATGTGCCACCACATCCCAAGTTACAGAGTGTTTGGTATTGAAGTTGGAAGTGAAAGGAACAGTTCACCCCAGTCATTATCTGCTCACTGATGAAAAGTTGGGTGAAGTTGCGTAGTCAATGAAACATTTCTGGGACTCCACAGCAAAACAAAACTAAATAACTGAAATAGATGGGGACTCGTTTTAGATTTGAAAAGACAACCGCTCATCAAGGGTGTAAATAGCATCTTTTCTTTGTTTCTTTCTTTATCTTTCTTTCTTTCCATTAGCATGAATGTGAGCAGATCATGGCTGAATGGTCATTTCTGAATGAACTGTTCCTTTAATGCACCTGCAATACAGGTTTCTTTAGAATAATTGTTAATGGATGTTGTTGCTACTGGGCTTGGCTTGGACTTTGCTCACTTTTAATAATACAGTTGTTGCATATTCAGCTTCTTTAATCTACTGTTGAGCTCTACAGACTCTATGCTGCATTAAAATAATTCACAGTTAATACAAACAACCTGTGCCAGAACACATAAACAGTCTGACACAGCTTGCCTTTATCTGTTGTAATGAAAACACTGTTACTCATGAGGCCTGCAGCTTGTAATAATATAACTTTATTGCTTCCTGTCCAGCCATGTGCCACCTCCGTGGCTCCAGTGTCAGCAGGAACGTGCCAGCGCTCTGTCCAGATTCAATGAATGTGCACCGAGCATTGATTTGTTAGTGCTAGTGCACAGTCTCTGTGGGGTCATACATAACCCTGGGCACTGAATGTCCTGCAAACGCCATTGATCATAGGCTACGTTCATCTGGCTGTGACAGAGAGCAGACTCAGTCCAGAGCAGACCGCCTGCCTCATCTGAGCAGCAGCTACTTCCAATTTTACATCGGAGGGACAAAATAGATTTAATTAAGACTGAACAGATTTATAATTTGTTTGAAGAAGTAAAAGGCTAGCAGGGGAGAGCACAGCTGGATTGAAAGGGGAACAGAATAACGCTCCCTTTGTTGTTTTTTTTTAACTCAAAGGTTGAATTTCTAATATGTGGCCATTATTCTGCCTCTTCACTTGTGAGCATACGTAACAAAACCCTGCACCGCCCCGGGGGCCGCTCTCCTTCTGCTGCCCCTCGTAAATGTGACAGCCTCTCTAATGATGGAGGGGAAATCATGCCAGCAGCCCCCACCCACACCCACCCTCTCTCACCCTCTGCTTTGTCCTCCGTCCCAGGGGGCCACGTGAACCCTGCTGTGTCCCTGGCCATGGTGATTCTGGGCAAACTGAAGATCTGGAAGTTTCCCTTCTATGTCATCGCTCAGTTTCTTGGTGCTTTTGCCGGAGCCGCTGCAGTCTTCGGGCTGTACTACGGTGAATACACTGAACTTTATTCTGTGAAAAACCAAAGCAGCTGGTTCTGACCTCCAACTGCTTCTCCCAAACTTGAAAAAAGAGCCAACACTCTTAAAGCTGGCGGTATTATCATTCTGCCGTCACCTATCTGTCGCCTATCTGTTTGTCCCCCTCACAGATGCTTTCATGGACTTCACCAGTGGGATTCTGTCGGTGACGGGAATCAATGCAACAGGTCACATTTTTGCTTCCTACCCTGCGAGACACCTGTCAATCCTCGGTGGCTTCATCGACCAGGTGAGGTCTGGCCTCCGTGACCCAATGACCCCCTGCCCCCCATCGTCGCTCCCATTCAGGCTCTAAATACTGCGAAGTCTGGCAAATGCAGCTAATGCAACATTGATTGCCCCATTTAGTCTGAGAACACCCCCTCTTTTTGCTCAGTTTTTGGGTCTAATGACACATTTCCTGGCATTCTCTGGAGGGTCAAATCTATACCTAACAGCATTTTCCGTCTCTTTACTTGGTGCACTGATCCAAACATAACACGTCTACTGTTGAAAAGCACATCAGGTGAACCGCTGAGATAAGCCTAATCAGACGGGTTGTGAGACTGGTAATGTTTCCTTCCCTTTTTACCGTCTGTTTAAATAATGAATCACAGTTAAACAGCTAGATTAGAACTATTAAGTTTGGACTTGTTTGTTTTTATGATTTATATATCCAGATTACACAGGTGAGATGAATCATACGCTTTAAGATTACAGCAGAAATGTTATTTTAATTTACCCAATACAATTTGACCACTATGCAGGTTAATTCTACATGTTTTATTTAATTAAATAAACATGATTTTAAGAGATACACTTTGTCCACAAAGACAGCACACATACATAAACAGACACTTTTACCTACATAGGCTCAGATGTATTATTTAGCTGTTGTTTCAGCAATTACTTGACAATTAATGTACATTATACATACATATACATCATTTTTGAAATGTTGATGTTTACGATATTTTGATATTTGATGTTTTTATTTTTATATACTCTTTATTTACTCTATCTTATATATCTTTTATCTTACGATTTATCTTTACTGAAACATAATTATTTCTGATTCTGACTGTGACATGAATTCAGACTAATCAAAAGCTCATGCAGGAGAGGAAGCAGAGAGCTAAAAGTAAAGGCAAGATAGACAAAATGACATTAAATACAAATAATGAGAGGAAAGCAAATCAATTAATGCTGTAATTCGCCTGCCTGAACTCTGTTGTTTATTAAACAAATATGTTCCTTCTGCAGGTGGTGGGGACAGGTATGCTGGTCCTGTGTATCCTGGCTATCATTGACGGTGGCAACATCGGAGCTCCCAAAGGCGTGGAGCCGCTGGCTATCGGCCTGATCATCATGGCCATCGGTGTGTCTATGGGACTGAACTGTGGCTACCCTCTGAACCCTGCCAGAGACCTGGGACCCCGACTGTTCACAGCTGTAGCAGGATGGGGGATGGAGGTCTTCAGGTAACTGTAGTCACTATAGCTGTAGTCAGACATGATAAGGTAACGTTAAGGTTATTATGTGATTTATCTCATGTATCTGGGTTTCATACGAACACAGGAAATTGTACCATGAACAGGTTTTGTGGAAGTGATCAGGCTGGTCCTGCTGCAGGGTTTAAATATCTATCATTTCAAATCCATCTGGGATCTCAGGGATTCTGGAGAATTTGATTACAGTGAGAGGATAATGATTAAATCTTCAATATGAGGTGAGCATCCAGTAACACATATTACATTTCAATGTGGACACTTAATGTTTTTTTAAAAAAAAATTCAATTTAACAACTCTCATATGATAAAGGGGCTCTATGTAGTTTTGGAGAAGCAATTCAAACTCAGAATTTTTATATTTACAATATTGATGAGGTAATAATACAAACTCAGACATATGTATTTTTTCCAGTAACTGAATAAACAATCTGCTCTCAGAGGAAAATAAGGTTCCCAGAAAACAGTTTGAAGCTAGAAAGGTGGCAGGGTCCGCCACATGTAAACAAAGTAAAACAGTATGAAATTGTGTCGTCCTGTAAGGACAGTGTATTCAGTCATGAAAACAAAGAACGTTTGTTTATTTAGTTTGTTTAGACATAAATAATCTGTCAGTGACAATCTTTCTCTTCTCATTTAAGTTCCTTCACTAAAACTACAGACTGCACCTTTAAATGTCTATGGTTTTACTTTACATATGTGGTTTTACAGCTTCTCGGGTCATTTAGATTTGATCCTTTTATTGAATGTATTTATTGAAACCATTATTGAAGCAAACTGATGAAGACCTGAGCTGTTGACACGGACTTTGATAATGTTATATAATGTCACATGCACTCAACAGATGCAGTCGATGCTTGTGAATGATCCAGTGATGACACCGGTGGCCTGCAGTGGCCCCCAGTGCCAGCTGCCCGTGTCGCTGCCTGAGGTTTTTTTTTTTTTTTAACTCTGTCCTCTTGCTCACAGTACTGCAGACTACTGGTGGTGGATCCCCGTGGCGGGGCCCATGGTGGGCGGAGTGGTGGCAGCCGTCATCTACTACCTGCTGATCGAGCTGCACCACCACCGCGATGAGCCTGAGAAGCCCCATGAGGAGGAGGAGGAGGAGGAGGAGGACGAAGAGGACGACGACAGCAGTCTGAAGGACAAATATGAGATGATCACCATGAGCTAAAGAGAGAAACGAGACATTAACCTCCGGGACTGACCGGTCCGATTCTGTCAGGTGAAGAGCAGCCAGCACAGCTTCAGGCTGTAGTTTCTCTTCTGATTGAAATGATCCTCCGCAGAGACAAGCTTGTCAGCTCAGTGATGACAACA
Source organism: Acanthopagrus latus (assembly GCF_904848185.1). Lineage (NCBI taxonomy): Eukaryota > Metazoa > Chordata > Actinopteri > Spariformes > Sparidae > Acanthopagrus > Acanthopagrus latus. The sequence goes on from NC_051046.1 coordinate 12,355,177, forward strand.
TTAGAACATTCACGGGTCAAAACACAAAGTAAAATCAATTAGGGCACTTTTTGGATAAACAAACCGCAGCTCTGTTAGGCGCAGCAGAGGCAGTTTTGATCTGTGCTGTCAGAAAAATGTTGCACTGTCTTTGTAAAATATTGAACCTTTTGTCCAAACCGATACCGGACTGTCTCCTTTGCAATTTATCTTTTTATGTTTTATGTTTCATAAACACACAAAAATGCCACTCCTGTGTGCTTTAAAATGTTATGACTTTTCATATTTATGTTGTAAATACTGTATTAAAGCCATTAGATGTAAAATACCCTTTATCTGGCTACACCTGGCACTGAACTCATGATTTAGATTTCACCGTTTAAATGTGCTCTTATTTTCCTCAGTGATTGTGTTATTATTTGTATATCCACTTAAAACATTTTGGATTTCTTATATTTCTTTTCTTCTTTTGCAAACTGTGAGGAAGCCTTCCTTCTGTTCATCATTAATATTTGTATTTTACTCTGTGTTGTTTTGTCTGCATTAAAGTTTCTACAAATATGGACTTGTAGCAGAGACTCCATCATCCGTTGCATTTATCACTGAGTTAGTTGAAGTCATTTTCCTCTCTGCATTCAGACTATTCATCCTCAAATGTTCCTTAAATTGCTCTGCACGTAGGCTCTAATACTGCGTGATGAAGTGAAAGAGGACAGTGACTGGAGACATGAATCTTTTCAGTGAGCCTCACCGGCAGACAACCTTCAGCGACACAGAGACGGATCATCTGAGTTTAGCTGGCAGGATTGCCGAGGACGATTACGCCTCAGCGTCAGCTCAGAGCACTCTGCTTGTTTAATATTTCCTAGTTATTGTCAAAGATGATACAAGTCACAGTGTCTCCTTTTAACTCCAGCTGGAGCCTCAGGCAGTGACAACACTGTTTGAGCTGTAGATGTAAAAGCGATGTGATTCTGACAAATGAATAAGTTAAGTTTGAGGGAACCTGAGGACCGTCCTCACACATTAGAATAAACGCCACAGTGTAAATTCACTCCATTACAAGAAAAAGTTCTGGTCTAGATACTTTTTTTTTTTTTTTGCAGCTACTGGATCTAGAGTGAGAACAACAGCGTGTTAAGGTTAGTAAAGCATTTATTTTGCAAGTGGAGTCAAAAAACTACTTTGGAGTAGGACTATATAGTTGTAATGTACCTTGAAATTGCACTTGAATGCGTGTGGTTAGTTGATTTCTGTCACCGTCTGTGGGTCACTTCTGCAGGCCAATATTGAAAAAAGGGTCTGAGATGCTTTGAGTGACACTTCAGACACTCAGAGAGGAGGTTATGGCCAGAAAACGCACATCGTTCTGAATGGGTGTTCCTGACAAGATGACTTGGAAGTTGGCAGCCAACTGCTTAATGGCTTTGGAAAGTTTGGTCTTCCCGTTCTTGATGACGTGACCCTCATCAAGGATACAGTAGTTAATTTTTATATCTCTAAACGTACAAGAAGTCTCCAAATCCTCAGCACTGAGTGGCGAGGTGTGTGACCGACTGAATCGGAGCGTCGCAGGGCGAGTTCATCTGCCACCATCCCGCATGTCGGAGTGCAGAACAAGTCACTGCTCATGTCAATTTCATGTAATCGTTGCCTGATTACATACATGGAGCGGAGGAGGAAAAATCACTTTGTATGGACTGACTGGCTGCTCAATAACGATACATGTGCAGGTGCATGTGATTCTCCCCTCCCTCGCCTCTTGGTCAGAGATGATGTAGGATGACCTGGCGGTGCTGAGTCAGCCTGCTGTGAAGAACCACTGACTTCACTCTGTTATATGCTTTTCTTCAGAACAACTTACACGAGGACTCAACCCAAAAAACTACAGCTGTCTTGCAGGTTCACTCAAGTTTTCAAGTCGCTCAAAATGGAGCTTTTGGAAAACTGCTTGGGTCAAGGTAATTAGAAACGCTGTTTTCAGTGTACACATTTATGTGTAAAACCAGGGTTTTTTGGCTTGTGTCCTTTGTTTGGCAGGCTTCTGATTGGTTAATGTGGCCTTACCATAGACAATCTATCGGCACCTTTTGTTTTGGCTTGCGCTTGACAGCCTGTGTTTGTGTTTTCATACCGTTGGTGTGGATGGGATTCTTTTTTTAATCTAAGGAGGAAAAAAAATGCATTTTTTTAAATAAAACCTGTTTATGTGTGGACTAGGCCTCACACTGCCCTTTGAGTCTGTCCAAGGTCAGGACAAACAACTACAGGGAGGCAGCGTTTAGTATCTACTGTCATCGCCTCTGGAAGAGCCTACCAGAGGAGCTGAGAGCCTCCTGATCTATAATCGCCTTTAAAAAAAATCTTAAGACTCACCTGTGTACTTCTGCAATCTATTTTAATTCAGCCTAACCTCTTTACAGTGCCACCCTGGTCGCTAAAACGTATTCCATTTGTCGTACATATATTTCAAAGTTGGAATTAGGTGAGAGTCATCTGCATATCTGATGTGACTTGGAGTAAAAACAAAAGAGGAGGGGATGGAGAACAGAACTAGTTTTTTAAGTACACAAGGTTCAAACAGAGATTATGTTGTTTCCATTAAAGGAAAAAGGTGTTGTGATTTCAGAGATTAGTCACATTTTCCTCACAGCAGCCAAAGTTTTCATGAGACCATCGTGGCTGAATGGAGCAGCCTTGATGGACCTCGTGGGCAGGATACCGGACAATGAACTGCCACTGTGTTTTCCAGCCTGGGTGACACTCAGCAGGCTGGTGCCACTTTCACAATCATGCTTTGTCACAACGCTGAGACACAAAAGGTGCTGCTCGCTTATACAGGCTGTGACGTCAGCTCCTTGCACAATGCCGGAGTTCTCAGCGCAGGATATTGATTAGGGTTGGAAACACGGTGAGTGACATCAGCTTATGGATCCGCGACAAAATGGACGACAGCCTCCGTAACGGAATGGATGGAATACAACTCAGCAGCTGCATTGCCCAGAAAATATTGAACCTGGGCCAGAGGACTGCAGCAGAGGATCCACATTGAAAATCAATAGCGGGCCACATTCCACCGCATGTGCTAATGCGTGCTTCCAGGACCCGACATACACTCTCCTGTGGCTGTTACATCATCAGACACGTTCGTCAGTAAGTACTGACAGTAAATATTAGTGTGTAACAAACTCAGGGACGATAAGGTGAGTAAACTGGAAAATAAATAATGTCTGAATTTGCTTTTTCCTTCTTCCAGCATTACACAAACAAACTGAACATATCTGAGATCACAAGATATTTTGAATTCAGTTTCATGATTGCTGAAGGCCTCCTCTGTGGAACCAGAGGGGACGAGGAGCTGCTCTTTGCTTTTGCAGTGCTGCTGTTGATGCTGATGACTCCCAAAACCTCTGGACCCAACATGTCACCCTCAGCAGCTGCTCCCTCTGCTGTGGACGCTCCTCTACTGCATTCAGCTTAGGGAACAAGTTTCCTTCACTACTTTATTGGGGAATTAACCACAATAAATTAAATATTAAAGATACAGGTTTTAGAGCACGGCACCAGAGGAAAGGCAGATCAGATGTTTAAATTTCTTCCCATTGCCACAGTTCATCTGAATAACATGCAATTCACCATCTAACATCCTCTCATTCAACCTGTACACTTCTTCACTAAGCAGAATCTAAAGTTCAAAGGAACATTTCTAAAAAAAAAAAAATCAGATTTATGACACCCTTAATAATAACCTATGCATGTCAAAAGCTTATAATTTCTGAAGATGAGTGAAGTCAAAGTATGATGTTGCAACAAATTTTTCTCAATGAATGTTTTGGTGTTTTATTCCACTGTTAACAGAAATTAACCTTGTCTGTCTGCCAGTTAAAGCATGAAAAATATGCAAAAAAAAAAAAACACTTCTCCCGAGTCAGCGTGTCTGATCTTCAACCATATACTGATGCAACTCAACGTGAGCGTTGGGTAGAGTTTTAATAAAATCGGTGGTGTGAATAATGAAAAGTTAGGGAGCTTGTGAGAAAAAGCTTGCATTAATGAATTTAATAAAAATAAGAAAAGCATCAGCACAATTTGATCTCTGCAATAAAAATGTTATTGAGGCTGTTTCCCAGTCAGAGACCTTCTTCAAACATGAACAGGAAATACGTTTGAAGGTCTCTGACTAAAGGCTCGTCTCTATAAATGACAGTGTTAATAACATGTCACAAGTTGTTAGGTTCATTAGTGTAAGGTCAGTCTGAGCCGCTTGCCCTTTCACAAAGTTGGACAACTTAATTATTGTATGTGGCAAGTTGTCAGTCAGTCTTTGAGCATCACCAGGAAAGAGTGAGACCAACAGAGAGCAGATACCGAGTGCTGACGCTCGAGGACTGAAAACTCACTTCGATAAATATCACACAGATTGTTTGCACAGATGCTTTTCTCGGCTTCAGCAGCTCCAGCAAATGCTCGTGAGGTGAGCAGCGAACCTGATGGAGAGAAACTGGTCAAAATGAAAGCGGCAGCAGACATCTAGACATTGAGTGCCTTAGTATACAACCTTAGGTAAAAAAGAAAAAACAGTAAAAACCAAACGCAGCGGTTGTACAGTGCTCCCGAGCCCATGAAGTGCCATCCTTTATACAATCATGTTTTACAAAGCGGTGAGTCTCGCCCTCCGTTGTGTTCTACACAGTGACCCAATGTTCTTTTAAACTGGGTTTTAAGTCGAGGTCCAAAGCAGTTAAACATCCCACAATGCAACTCAACAGCATCTTTTCTTAGAGCAGAATCTGAAACAGGTCTAATGACATCACCAGGGTCATCTTCTCCTCCAGAGCCCCGGAGGACATTATGCAACGGGTTTCACAGGCTGAGTAGTACTCTCCGGGATGAGTAATGTCCATATGTAAAAATGTGTGGAGTGCCCTTTTTAAATTCCTCCGCAGTGAACCTCTGCATACACACAACTCAAGCTGCAGCGACAAAGGAAGGGAAAAAAAGCCAAAGAGCACACATCCCAGACAGTAAACAGGGGTCTATTTTATTTTGAACGAGTCTTTTAATTAATGCATTTCAAGTACTCCAAAAATTACATCTCTTTGCACAATACAATTTGAAATCTTTTTTTTTTTTTTTTTAGTAAAAATGTTCAAAGTGAACAAAAATTTCCGATACTGTATAAAACACAGTGAACATTAAAATCAGACAGTAGTATTACTTTTTAATCTTGTGTTCTTTCGGCCTACATCACCTACAACATTTCAACTCAATTTGGACATTTTTCAGTGCACGTTTATCTAAAAACTTTTACCAAGACTACGAAATTAAAAAGAAAAGTAAATTTACAGGCATTATTCTTCTGCTCGTCTACCCAAACCATGCCACAGGATAACAAAGACAAAAATGAGAATGTAACATTAACTCCATCACCCTGAATTGTTTTTACCACTGATGATGGTGGAGAAAAGTATCATAAGCAAACTCCATTTCCACTAGCACATATAAGAACATAAATAACTTAGAAGAAAAGGAAAGTTTGTCACATATGAACATCTTTGAACAACTTACTCTGGAATAAGAATACAAAAAATGGAACAGATGTATCAAAATGTAATTTTCATTTTCAAATGAAATGCAAATTTTTCCCAAGTACTGTACAAGTTTACATGTTTAATTCTCCAGGCTTAACAGGTGTGATCCAGCCTGGAAGATGAAATTTTAAAAAGAGCTCCATTTTTGTACAGACATGAGAAGTTATAGCAACTGCCGACCCGCCTAGTTCATCTGCCATGTGAAATAAACTGTTAACTGTGAGACACACTGTTTTCTAAAGTCCCCTCCAGAGCACATGTGGGATTATAACAAGCATCAGGACAGTGTTGTAGGATATTAGCTGTGATTAGTATTGCATACATTTAGAAATAATAATGCCAAGATCAAATGAAGTCTGAGCACAAAAAGTGGAATATGTGATGCAAGATTCTCGAGCTTTTTAAGTCCGTGACAAACCTTTTCGCCCACATCCCAAATCCTTTTGGTGGGTGAAACGTTTGCAGGGTAAATAAAATCCTGGGATTTTTATGACCCAATCATGTAATCTCTCCGTTAGTGTCATCATGCTATAATTTTCCAAAGTGCCCCTCTTGGTCTGCCGCGGGCGAGGGGAGGAAGAAAAACACCTGAGGTCAACCATCCTTTTCATTTCTTCCATTTAAAGTGGCTCCAGAAGCTTCACAGGTTGCTTCCTGTGATTAATAAAAACCTGTCCACAACGATCAGCTGTATAAAGTTATATGGCACGCTGATGTAAACTCACACGGACGCCTGCACTCATGAGCTCTAAAGGGGATCCTGTCCGAGAAGAAATCTGACCGGGAGATATTGGTGGGTGAGCTGTTTGACAAGAAAAACAACGACAACAACAACAACAAAAAATTCAAAAGAAGCTGCTTGTTTCCTGTGAAACTAGTGAGCACACTGAGGAACGTGTGAATAGTGTGACAATACTGCTGCGTTACACTGATCCTTCCACTCGTTTTTAAGACTAACATTAATAGCTGTCAAAGAAAAATAGTGTTGAGTGACATACAAACATTACAGACCTTGGTCAATTAATAGTCACATTTAATAAATGTGTCTGCATGCCCACATTGAAAAGTTCTTAGATTTCGCTATCTGAAGAATAACAATGATTTAATCTTACATTTTTTTTTTTTTGTTTTGTTTTTACATCCACACCGGAGTCATTTTTAAATTTGTTTCCACACCCATGTAAACTAACTCTTTAACATGATACACTCTCACTTCTAAACTAAGCCACAGCAGCCTTCACGTCACCTTGTCTTCATATCTGAGCAGGTAGAATCATCATCATCATCAGTTAGTGGTTATTCATTCTTCATCATTAAAAGCAAATCGGTAAAGACAATTAAAGGTGAACCAAACAAGGTTATCTTCCCTTTCTGTTCCCGCATGACTCCTTACCTCACCTAGCTTGTTACACATGATGTTAGCAAGACAATAAAAAAAAAAGATGTAAAAGGGGATCTTGAACAAAGAAGGCCTGAAAAGTGGGATATGGTGACCTTGTTCGAATTCAAAATCTAGCAATCTAACGAAAGTGAAAGAGATCCACCTGATTAGACGACTGTGCAGAGAGCTTGCTAGCGTCACATCCTCAACAGCAACGTCCGAGGACCTCATCACAACCTTCATTCCTCCAATAATGTGTTAAGAGTCCTGAGAGCACTAACCGAAAAATAAAAGAAAAAAAAGTGAAGAATTACACATTTACAGTAGAAGAAATAGTTTGTTTTCACTTATGATACACTAAATATGTACAGTCACATGCAGAAAGACTGTCTGCACGAGAGACCGGAGCCTGTGTCTTTTGCCGTTTGACATGTGTAAATCACAAAAGTGCCGCAAATCCCCGCTGAGTGTCTCTCAATCCTGGCTAGAATGGCGAAAAAAGAAAAAGCACGGAACAATTCACCAGCAGCCACGGGCGTGTCACTCAAGAAGACGTTGCAATAGAACGAAAAACACATCACAGAATGTACTAAAGCTACACATGATTCCTTAACTCCTTGGCACTCCTTAAAGGAAAAAAAAAAAAAAAAAAAAGGTGGAAAAAGATGCTAGATCACACTGCATTGGAAATGGCTGATGGTCGAGTCCACTCCACAAAGAGCCAGTAAAGTTGCTAGATAATTGTTTTCTCTTTTTCACTGTGTCTGTTTTTTGTCTGTAGATGGAGGATATGATGATGAGCAACAACCATGTCAGGCTTTTCTTTGGATGGAGTGACGCTTTTGTTTCCCACTGTAGGCACAAGGAGGAGCCAAGGCATTGGGGGGAGGGGGGCGGGATGCAGGGTCTCAGCGTCTCATCTGGCCCATCTGATAGTTCTCTCTCGGCTGACGGTGGTGCCTCTGGGGCTGCGCCTGCCGCTGAGGCTGCCTCTGAGCTTGCCGCTGGCCGCCGTGCCCGCCATGTCCGCCGTGCCCGCCGTGTCCGCCGTGCTGGTGGGAGTGCGGGTGCTGAGACTGGTGCTGCACCTGGGAGTTAGCATGCTGCTGCGCTCGCCGCCTCTTCAAAGTGCCTGTTAGGAGAGAGGTAGTTAATTGTGCTTGTTAAAAACACGGCTAAGTGCAGCTAAATTGCACCTAGTGACACTCTGTTACCGGTTCCCACACTGTGAGAGATGAGCCTATTAAAATCGTGGTTATAGACTGTGTCACCCTTGTGCGATGTCAATTTGGCTGCATGTCAGATGATATGACGCTACTGCACCGCTCTCATGTTATGCAGCAACGCAATCAAACAAGCTATAGCTGTGGTGCTGACACCAGGAGGAGGACAGCGTGGGCCACTCATGGAAAATGAAAGCATTGATGCTTGTTGGCGTATTTTGTGTTATTTCAAATTACACTCCAAATGGTTTGGTTCTTTCCTCTGTGACAGCTTAAAATCACACAGTATACCGAGGCTTTAATGGGCATGGTAATAAAGGAGATGTTGCTCCAGAGACTCAAGGTGTGTTCATTACATTAACAAGAACATGAGTGCCAAAAGGAAAATAAAATAAAATGAAAACAATTTTAAATAACACTGTGACCGTTGTGATCCTTTCATCAAGGTGTACTCAGGTTGGTTGCTTACCTACAGAATAATCTATGAACAAGGCAGTGAATTGTGACCGCATCATAACATTATAATACGAGTTCCCATTTGCTCATGATTGTACATACACTAAGAACTGTGACAGTCTGGGTCATTGTTTCTGAGTTATGATTTACCTTCTGTTATCTTTATCTTTGTCGGTTTTCAGCGACATAAAATGCTGTTAACGTGTGTACAAAATACCTGTGTATGTGTGGACAGGGCCTTAGAATGGGAGATTAATTAGCAACAATGAAGCAAATTCATTAACAATTTGACTGCAAACCTCATAGTGAACATCTTAAAAAAACTTACCCGTTTGTTTTTTCTAACTATGGATGTGACAGATGTAACAAACAGGCCATTTTATTTTCATGGGATGGTTGTACTATCACAAACACTGTCAACACAACAACCCTAAAAAAACAACTGAACAAGTTTAAGAGCAGTGGAGTGGCAGGAGGTACATCAATAATGAAGAAATCCATGTAAACTGTGCATACACCACTTCAGTAACGTTGTTTGCCAGCCTGAGGAAAACCTTTTTATGAATAAAGAATTCTGTAGTGTGCTTGGCTGTCTTTGCAAATCTCTGGACTCACCTGGAAGTGGTTTGGGAGGGGGTAGCTTGGGGTTACTGCTTGGGGTGTGCACACTGCAGATCTTAATGAAGCCAGCCATGAGCATGATAAGGGCAATACCCATTAATAACACTGCCCACCAGTGCGCCTGGAGAAGAGAATCAAGCACAAATTAACGACAATCGACCAAAAAACGTAACATAATAATAAACTCACCATCTAATCAGAGTCAAGTTACGTACCACGATCCACTCTGCAATGTTCTCATAGAGCTCTGGGTTGAAGATGGCCTTCTTCAGCCTGGCCAGCGGTCCATCTGCATCCACCAGACGGCACTTCATGAACACGTCACAATATCCCTTAAAGTCGTTGCAGGGCGAGCCGGCCGGAAGCGTGGTCACCTTCTTATTGAAGAAACGAGCCAGGCGCTCTGACCCTGTGCTGCTGCAAGTGTTGGGATTCACTGAGGAAAACAAATCACAGACAGTCAACACAATTAAAATGACAAAGATGAAAAAAGTTTAGTTTACAAGGTGGGTAAAAAAAAAAAAAAAATGACTCACTCTTCTCCATGCAGCACACATGGCAAAGCTCAGTCTCGTCTTTGCCATCTTGGCTGGCACAGGTGCAAGCCTCGAGCCCGTACTTCTCACAGATGGAGCCGGAGCAGCCCTGTGGGGGAGGAGCATGAGGGCAGGCGAGATCAGACACCGACTGTTATCAATATAAAGTTGCTATGACAACCAGTTCTACCAGGTGCGAAGTCTTGACCCACTCACCCCGTTGAGGCAGACTTGAGTCTCTCCATGGCAGGCTGTGAAGTTAGCCTTGGGCTCAGACGTGGGGCACTGGGCACTGACGCCATTACACATGCCCTGGTGAGCGCACTCCGACTCCTCTCTGCACTTCTCATTACGACCCTTGTAGGAACAGTCAGGTGTACAACAAGGACCCTGGCTGGGACTGGTGGGAAAGATCCGATGACAAATTGTCAAAAATGAGCGGGTAGATCATTAGAATGTTCAGGCAAACAAAAACTGAGAGCGATGATCTACCTGCACACTTTGTTGGGCTTTAACTTGCACTTCTTATTGTCTGCCTGGTTGGCGTCATAGCAGCACTGATCCCTGCACTGATCACTGTAGCCACAGTCGCACTCCTCTCCTGGCTCCACCAGGCCATTACCACAGATGGGCTGGCCAGACTCTGTTTATGGAAGGAAAAAATAAACAGTCAGAATCCCAACACTGAACATGTTGTTTTTATACTTTGACTTCTTGTACCGGGGACAACAAATGTAGGGGAAATCATTTCTTATGAAAACTGTCATTACAAAAACCAACCAAACAAAGACAAACAACAAAGAGAATGAGCAGCTGAAATAAACAGGCAACATTAAAGTGTTTTTTTTTTAAGGAAAAAAAAAAAGAAAAGACAGACTCTTCAGAGAGCCCAATAACAATACACTCAACAAACACTCCTCATCAGCTTGTTTGAGGAAAAGTGTAAAGCAGTACGGGTGTTCCGACAGATATTGGCATCAAAACACTTATATGTTCCAGTCATATCAGCTCAGACGGATGTGCGCAGGACTTTGAACAGAATGAGCAAAACAAATTAAGCTTTTAAGGAATGCCAGTCATATGGTTAGCAAGTGAATTAGTGGCTTTTAAGAATGTTTTTCTATGATGATGAGTTGACTGTTGTATTAAGCGTGAGAAAAGCACTTCAAACATTCCACGACACTGTCCAAATTCAGTCGGTAAAAATAACACTGGACTAAAGCCATTACCAGCCAATATGATCGTGCATCCCTAGTTGCCTGAATTATTTCAGAAATAAGGCACTGGGGCTTAAATCTCTCGTCAGTAAAGGGAAAAGGAGAAACAGATTAATAATATGGTTTGGATCTATAAAGAAAGATGAACAGAGGAACGTACCCACAAAACAGTTGCCCCTCTTTTTCTCCAGAACCTGGCTGATGTTGCGCACGCTACAGACGGAGAACTTATTATTGTTGAGCTTGTCTCCGGATGTAGCTCTTGCATACATTATATAATTGCCCTTCTCCTTCTTGTCTTGGCTCTTGGATTCTCCCGGGGTGCACTCGGATCCAGAGTCGTGCTGAGAGCGAGAAAGGGGAAGAAAAATCTCAGGTTAAAAGCAGAAGGGACAAAGTGTATGAGCTTAATAAAATCCTTCACACCGTGCATGAATGTGTGGCACATCTAAGCAACTCACCGGGGAGCCAAAGTTGTGTCCTACTTCATGTGCAAAAGTGATATGAGAGACTTTTGGAGGTACGTGGGAGGCGTAGTTCTGCACAGTGATTATACCAGTGTTGAGAGACTTCTTTTTTCCATCTGAGTACAGCTTGCTTTTTTCACAGATTCCTCCAGAGCTCCCTGGGAATGAAAAGCACAAGTTGGAACAAACCTTCCAAACCACAGCCACGGAACATGAAGGGTTTTGCTCACTGGAGAGGAAGAATCAGATTAATGTCACAACAATTTTTCGATTACACATTCCAAGTGACATAATGGCTTACTTCAAAACCTAATGAGCCTGATTTATCAACATGGTTACAGTACATGCTAAATTAAAATTCCGTTAGTTGTACCCGGCAGGAGACGCATAACCTCCTACAGAAAATTAAAGTTTCCAGCAGCGCAATATTTTTAAAAACTTCAAATTAAGGAGGCAGCACAGAGAACATCTTAGCTGAGATTTCAACGCATCAATCACAGAGTGCACGAAACCTTTGGGAATCATCGCATCTGCATGTTGTCTGAGTTGATATTTGGAGCTGCAGTTCTTTCTCGTAACAGTCTGAATCAATTAGCATTTGAATTCTTAAACACTTTTTCTTGTGGTGGCGGCAAAATGCAGATAAGCTACAATGAATTTATATTGTTTTTCCAAGAATAATCTTGGGTGTAAAGATCAGCTTATAATGAGCCTGCAGCCCAGTACAAACAATATGATGTTGTGTGTAATGGTTTAAAAATGTCAGCTCCTGTTTGCTATGGATGCACTCATATCTGGCTTTAAAAACAAGGGGGCGCTTTTTTTTTTGCACTCGCTTTTCACAGATGACACACTGACTGTGTGTCATCATTCAGTACCTGAGGGGGCTCCAACCCAGGCCAAACCCAACACCCCGTCATCAAAATCTCTGTCTGTGAAAACGTAGGCCAAGCAGTAGTCGTCATGGTTCTGCTCCGAGTTCAGCTCCAGGAACTTCTCAACCCCGATGTTGGCGAAGCGGAACGGGTTGGACCTGTCCCTCTCGTCATTGGTGGTGTTTATCTACGAAAGAGGATCAAGATGAGTTCAGGGGGAATATGGACCAAATCTTAAACGTAAACTTAAAATCAGTGAGAGACTTACCCTGATCCTTTTCACCATGAAGCTAATGTTACGAATGCCCATGAAATCTGTGCCCTGATAGATGGCATCAATGGCCTTGACATGACTGGAGATCTGAAAGAGTAAAACAACAGATTCAAATCTATACTGTCTGCAGCTATGATGATGAAAACATTAAGTGTAAAGTATGCTTGTAGAATAAAGCAGTAAATAGTAAGAAACTGGTTTCACGGCTTGGTGTTGGCTAAAATAAAACCCAAAATGAAAATCTGATGCTTTCTTCATCGTACTCTACAGTGTTTTGAATGACTCAATCTGACAGTGTTGCAGCGTTGCTCTCCTTTACCACCATCCTCTCAACAGTACAATTATTCTGTGAGTGTGAATGTGAAAAATCATTTGGAGGCTCAAGTAACTGACTCTGAGATCAAACAATGAGGCTGACAAAACACACAAATTCACTGAGCTCCTAATGCAGCAAACCAGTCATCTCTGCACTCTTATTCCCAAAGAGCAGTGTACAAAAACATTCAGGTTGCAGCATGTCATTTTTAGCTTACACAAACAGACACCATCTCTGGTTAAAATGACGGGTCGTATCAGCTGTCACTACTGAATGCTTATTCTATGAGTAACCCGATCAAAGTCAAGCTACTGTCTGTGCCTAAACAAAGAGTGTTTATGTGGGAAGAACCTCTCCCCTGTAATACCACTGAACAATCAGAGTGGACTGAATGTTTCTGCAGTTGAACAACTCCAACAGAGTGATACATCTTCTCTCTGGCAGATCGCGTCACGTCACTTTCAGGAGCAGAAACCTCCTGATTAAACTTTCATTCACATCATATCAATGATTCAAGCTGATAAACTTCACAGTTTTGAACCGCGACTCTCAGTGTTTGGATCAAGTAGCTAAAGAGAAATAATGATAATAACATTCTGTAGTCTACAACTGTTGTTTCAATGAGTCAGATACAGATTTTAACAAGTACTGGATGGAACTGTATTAGCAGATACACAATATCAATAACTATGTAATCATTTTGTATAACCAGTTGCCCAGTAAATATTATTCTCCTCTTCTCTGGATTGTCAGACTGTTTGACACAAACATGACTATGTGTATGGTGTGCACAGTCAGTAGGTTAGCTTATGTTAACGAACTTTGACATGTTGACTTGATTTCTATAAAACATCTGAGGAGTAGTAATGTCACTTTTTTGTCTAATTTTAAAGAAATTGTTATAACTCTTGAGAACTATACATACAGGCTTTCTAGCACAGAGTTAGATGAGAAGATTAACGTCACTCACATCTTAACATGAAGCAACTGCCTGCAGTCAGTTAGCTTAGCTTACAATAAAAGGCACAGGATCCAAACAAACTCTGTTTAAACGGTAGCTTATCATGCCTACTAGCACCTCTACACCTCACAAAATAAGATATATCTGATTGGAAAGGATGGTACTGATCTTCTAATTTAACTCTGGTGTATGAATGAATACACATATTTCCAAAAATGTCAAAATACGAAAAGATTCCATATTTCCATTGGAATGATAATTTCATGGACATTTGCTATCTGTTCTGTGTTTCCAGGCTTCACACAGCAAACCAGGCATTAGTGCGTACGTGCATTTAAAATGATGATTTTGTTTTGTAAGCGTTATGAGTCACCCCTTGCACTGAATAAGAGGTGTTATTATTCCAATACTAATTAGCCTTTACACTCTCAGATGTGAGTGCTGGTTAAAAATAAGCCCCTCCACCAATATCAGACAAAAATCCAACACACTAACTGTGTAAATCTAATTCTAATAGTACTACAGAGGCGTGTGTTAACTGAGTGACGGTGATAGTGTATTACCTGAGCAATGACAGCCTCTCTGGTCTTGTAGTACTTGAAGAACAGGTGGTCAGTCTGAATGAAAAGCTGGCAGGTGTTCTTCTCGACCTGCGCCATCCTCCTCTTTCTCAGCAGCACGGGGTCATTGGAGCCCGCCTCAGTGTGGAGCTCCTGGTGTGAGCGGAGCCGGAGAGCAGCAAATAGACAGTTGAATAAAACATATATATAGCATTTTTAAACCAAACACTGGCTAAATAAATAATGTCCAGTATTTTTAGGCTGTGGTTTTTCCCGCTGCAGTATGTTCATGAAGTGCAGCTCTGCTAAGAACATACTGTGCTGTATAAGTGACATACAAGATTAGGTGAGAAAAAGGGATGGAATTATCAGAAAACATTGAACGTCAAATTAAGGAATATTTTTGTTTGGAATAACATATATTGGAAAAACACTTTCAAATCTTAATCTAACTAAAATTACTTTTTTTATGTTTCCTCATGTTTCCTGGCAACAGTCTTTGCCTGGAACAGGCAGATAAAAGTCACAACCATCCAAACTTAACTGTTTAATACTGCTTATTCATAAAGTTTTAATATACAACATTTCCACAGGGATGATACGTCAATGGCATTGAATTAAATATAGGGCAGATACATGAATTTCTCACTTTCATTGACATTGCAAGACACAGGGTTTTGTGGTCATTCTTGTAAATTTCTGAGGGAAAAAATATGGATCTTGATTTATTTATTTATTTATTTATTCAAATCAGGCAGATTTATGTGGCTGGTCTCTATGAATGAGTCCAGTTATATGTGGATACAAAGAAAATGCAAATATAGCAGATTTAAATGAGTTTTATTTGATGGTGTATTAGGCCCGATTGTGTTTAAGAGGACTGCTGGGTCTTGGCAGAGGTGTGCGCTCTACTGCCGCATTCTATTTTATTTCTTCAATTGAAACCAGCTTCTTGTTAGTCATGCAGGCATCCATTTATTGTGCTGAGAAAGATTATTGTCATCAATCAATCTAACTTCAAACTGCAAACAGAGACCCAAGAAAGAGGCATCCATGGGTATCGCTGACCCCGACTATGTGCTCTGAGACACTGTAAGGGTTTACTGTGGTGTGTGGTGATTTTCACCTTGGGTGGCTTGTCTATGGCGGAGGTTTGGTACTTCTTCATCCTTTCAAACACAGAGCTATCAGCACAGCCTCCCTCTGGGCCGTACTTGTGCGGGTAGTCTGAGAGAGAGAGGCAGACAAAACACTGTTAGGATTATGGGAGACAATGTTAGCTACTTAACCCCCTGAGTCACTCTATTTCGGGCGCTATTCATGATCAGCTAATGGATGTACTTACACGCCACTTGAGCCTAGCACTGCTATGTGAGCTGCTACATCCCTGTCGCTCTCATTAGTGATTCCTCTCACATTTCTGTTTAATTTGCCCCTTAGCCACATACTATATGTACACAGACGATTTCAAATTAGGGGGTGCCAGGGTAGTGAAGTTGGTTTTGTGCTCACTATCAGTACCAACATTGTAAATACTGCTAAAATGAGCCAGTAGCCCCAGAGAAAGATTGTGTTACTCAGCTAATGAGCACCTCGGGTATCTGTGCTACCTGGAGGGCGATCACACCAGTCTGCCTCCCCAAAGCTCAGCTGTCCTAACCTCGCACTTCCTTGATGATACATTTACATACACATGCGTCCAATTACACGTTCTCTATGATGACAAGAAAATGGCCTGTCAAATTATTTGTGTAGCAGAAGTTGCTGGGGACTCACGTATATCGTCTTCATGATAGATGACTGAGTGGAAAGGTACGTCTTTTCCCTCCAGGTATCTCTCTGCAGGCTCCACATAGTAGGTGCCGTGGTAGCTCTGAATGAAGCCCTCAAATTTACCATCCACAATGGCACCATGAGTCAGGGTACCTTTCTCACCTGGGAATCCAAATTACAGAGTTATAGGTGTAAGGGGATTCACAAAAAGATCAGGCATTCACGTACAAGACAAACATAAAACAGCAGACATGTAAAAACAAGTTTATTAAAAATTTGATGGACTGCCTTACCGAAGATTTCTCCAGTGTAGATATGAGAGGTATCAAATGGAATCTCTTCTCCCGAAACGTCCACTTTCAAATCTTGGGCAAACAAGGTTGTATCCCTCTTCATTCGTAAATTAAAATGCCTGAAATCAAGTAAATTAAATTTTAGGCAACATAAAAATAAAAGACACTCAGTTGTATGTGATGACACAGGTTACAATGTGAGAAAACAGTGCTATCTATACCGCAAGGAGATTGTTTCTCTGATGTCCCAAAACTGTCTGCTGATATTATTCATGTCACAGAGTGTGCGCCTATGGATTTGGGGGTGTATCTGAATGTGGGAAGTAAGCAATATTCACAGACCCTTTGAGGAAAAGGAGAATGCAAATGAAGAATGCGAATGAAAGGGGGGAAAGGTGAAAAGAAGGGCATGGTTTTGCTGAAAGAAAACAGCGATGCTGTTTTTTGTTACACAAGGGGAACTGCAGGCTTTATCTTACAACAGAGGAAACTGAAAATCAGGACATCTTGAAACAATGCTGTGTTTTGTTGATCATACATATGGAGGAGAAACAATGATGCTACAGTATACCTTGGGTTTCCAATGAGACCTAAACAGTGCTCTTATTGTATCCTAATTTTGTGTGTAAGTTACTGTCCTGTAGGTTAGACAAAGAGCCTAAATTAACAGCAGAAGAAAAACAGACATCTTTGTAAAATTAGACAAGAGGAATATATTTAAACCTCACATGGAGACACACAACTCTGCCCCTGTACATACAGAGCAGAACCTACTGGACCGCAGTTGTTTTCTGTTGTGGCTTAATCTCATTGAAAATGTCAGGTACATACACAAAAACCAGCAAGCGAAGGGTGGACTGGGTGCTGCAAATTAACTGTAAGAATTTGACTTGTGTCTCCAACTTTGTCAAGAATTCAAAGGAAAAGAAGCTGACACATTCCTGATTTTCAAAGGAACAGACATCTTCCTTCCGCGTGTTTGTTTGCACAGCTCTTATCGTTCTCTTCCCTATTAAGCAGCATCGGAGTTTGGGAACAGCAGGCCTGCTACAGACAGGACGGTAAACAGCCTTTGCCAAGCTCACAGCCAGATGGTCTTGACTTTGTCATACAGAGCGTAGACACTTTCTATCACACTACACTGCGTCTTAATAAAGCTGTACGATATGTTTTTTTACATCTGGGAAAACCCAGTTTGTAGGCCAGAACATCTCCGTCACACTACAGTACAATAATGATCTTTTATCACAAATTTTATGATCTGGACATTGCATTCCTATTATGATTTTGGTAATATCTCAGTTAGCTGTGCAGCTCTATTATCGGATAAAGAGCCATGACATGGACAATAGGTGTTCTAAGATTGATCTTCTATGCCTTGAGGAGGTTCCCACCCAGGTATCAAGTGTACACAAACACTCTGAAAACAAGTCCATCAAAGGGCAAGTAACATACACACAAACACTTGAATAGTTTCTATTTCACCTGACCTGTACTTAGACTGTCGCAGGAAATCCGAACAAATCTAACTGGGGTTGCAACTAATAATCCTTTTCATTATTGATGTAACGGCCGACTAAGCTCCACAAAAACATCATCCAATTGTTCGGTCTATATAACATCAGAAAACAGTATAAACAAATGCCTGCTCAAATTCATGTTTTCAGTTGCTTGTTTTTGTCCCAAGCCCAAAAATGATCAGTTTACAATCACACAAGACAAAGAAAAGCAGCAAATCCGACCATCTGAGAAGCTGGAACTGGAGATTGTTTAGTGTTTTTGCTGGTTAATATTTGATATATCAGCCATAGATAATTTAGTCATTTTAGTGCTAATGGAGAACACCGAGAAAAAAAAAAAAAAAAAGGGCTGAGAATTAAAATGTGTCTACGCCAAGGACTGAATGTGAAGCCTCTTGTATGTCTTTGATTTCATAGAACAGGATTAAATGTAAATAACTTTAAACCACATAGCAAATCTCTGCTACAGCTGGCTTCTACCTTCAATGATAAACACCATAAGCATATAGGATGAGCTTTGTAAAGTGATAAGCAGACAGGTAAACAAAAGGTTAGATGAGAAGAAATAAAAATAGACAGAGATGCAGACAGACATTTCCCTTCAGATTAATATCTAGTGAAAAAAAAAACCTGACAAACCTTCCATGGGCATGAAAATCTAAATGAAGGAACTTGTCTTCGTGAGAGAGCGCCCTCTTGGCCCTCTGATGGTTGCTGTGCACAAGCTCTGTGTCATAGGACAGGCCTTCATAGTGACGGATGTACTTGTTCAGGGGGTTCCTATAGTGACCTAAGGAAAGAGGAAGAGAGGAACTCCAGTTATCAGCAAAAAAGATAACACATAGAATTTAGTAAACACAGGCATCCAAGGTGCATGGATACAATTCATTAAAGGTCATATAAATGACAAAATATACATTATCAAATGTCTGGGAGAAAATACTAACATCCAAATCTGTAAATTTGTAATAGCTTCGGTACTAAAGTGTGTTTGTCCCATCAACTCATTTCAGCAGATGGTACACTTGTTTTGTATGTTCAGCAACACATCTCAAGCATCCTAACACAGATGTGAGCGTCTACAGTGATATTAGAGTAAAAAAGTGACTTGTAGAGAAAATAACTGATGCATGGTACATTTTAGGAGAATGAAATGCCTAAAAAAATAAACATTTAAGCAAAATCCTTTCAAGTCAAATGGATGCCAGTTTGTGAGCTGTGCTCAACAACAGCCCTCAGCATCACAGCATTATCATTTCGCCACCAGAAGAGTGGGTGGTGGGCTCGAAGGCAAAAGATTCTCGAGCACCTCCACCCATTTCACTAACTGCTTCACATGGAAAAGCAGTCTCTTTAGGAAAAACATAGTAATTTTGCGTAAGCCGTTTAAACCCTTCCAAAAGTTACTTTGCTTTTTGATGTTTACACATCGCTGGTGTAACTGAAAGGACAGATCGTTGCCCTATAACATAAACCAAAAAGAAAGCACTTTCAGAGAATACTGAATACGTAATTAGTACTGTCTGACAGGTAATTATGCCTGACTAGTGAGCCTTAAATTATAGGATTCAGTGTAACCAGCGCACAAAATTAGCACCAGCCACACAACTCAAATGCTGGTAAGGTATGTAAGCGGCTGGTTGATTTTCTTCAATCACCAACCAAATAAAACAATAGTGGTCTAACGAGTTGCAGGTTTAATGAGAAAATCCACTCACCATTTGGCATGTACAGGAATAAATGGCGGGGTAAGTATGTAACAAAGCTGAGTAGGTAGAACAGACTAGCTAGTTCTCTGTTCATGTGGTGTATGAAATATTTAGGTGCTAACATTAAATTTTTCATTAAGGTAACTATGAGAGGTGAAGGCCATGACTGTTCTGTAATATCGAAATTTCTGAAGATCCTCAACAAATAAGATACAAACGCGATTACCGGTGCCTTCATTTCTGTCATCACATACAAAAACAACAGAAAATATTCAGAAACCCGCAAAAACAACATTAGAAGTGATAAAAACTGTGTGGTAGAGCACCATCGAGTTCATCCTGGGATGTTAATTTTCCATCACAAGAAGGCCTTACTGTGTGAAAAAGTTGTGATTGCTACTTTTGTACAGTTTGACGGCTTGAAGGCTCCAGCTTGAGGTAAAAAAAAAAAAAAGAAAGAAAGAAAAGAAAAGAAAAAAGAAAGAAACAGCCCGATTGCTTGATACAAATATAAACTCTACAGCTGGAGACTTGCTCAGAAGCGAACTGGAGTCATATATGGCTAATGTCATTATTGTGGTGTAATATTTGAAACTACAGCTGCGGTATATAGCAGGTGTTTGGAGCAATACGTACATCACTAGTCGATACAGCATTTTTACGAAGAGGCCATTCCGCTCCCCCCCAAAATATCGAATTATTACGCAATGTTGAATCCAGAGTTACTGTGGCTCACATTAACTTAAATCGCTGAATGCCGAGAACGGCACAAATTGCAGCCCTGACCAGCGACCAACACGGGAAACTGAATCACGCCAGCAAACATTAAAACTTGTGCCACATAAATTCTAAAAACGCTGACACGGTGCAGGGACCACGGTGTCAGTGGCTAACTCTCACATTTTAAAGACACAAATCGTTACATTAGCACATCCAGCGTTAGCTAGCACGGAGCTAACGGTCCGTTCACACAGTCGGCATCTCCCGTCTTCTCATAACAATGGCTGTCGGCGCTATTCGCACGACAACAACAAAACCGATCCAACCCCGACAGCGAAAACGTTGACAACACGTTGAAATAACTCAGCAATATCGGTTTGTTTCAATCGACTGCGCCGATCCGTGTACAGCCGAGCGCCGCGTATCATTTGTTAGCTTCAAGTAATACGGCAAAAAAGGGTGCAGTCCTCTTCATAACAAGCAGGCCCTGCTGATCCCTCCTGTTAGCTAACGGGCTACCAGCCGTTCTGCTCCTCTCAGCCGCTGCTTTCATGGATTCAACACAACTTACAGGCTTTTTCTGTGAAAACGCCTCACTCACCTTGGGTGCAGTTTAGTAAGTAGACGAAGAGGAAAACTTTGAGAAGAAGCATATCTGCTAAATCCATTGTTAGAGCATTGATACCGTTTTCACTTTATTGTCCTACTTAGATAGGCGCAGACGCCCTGTGTGTTTATTGCACCTTCCTCTCATCGCCTCCTCACTCTCCAGCGCCGTGACGTCAGACGCAGGGCAGCTTGGCATCCCTTCCCCCAAATGCATCCATGATCCAGGCCTGCATACATTACAGTCCGCCCAGGCTCAGCTACACCAGAGCCTGGGTGGGATGAAATGTATGCAATGTATACATCTTTTCTTTTCCGCCATTACAGGCACACCAGTAAACACGCAGATAATGTCAAAGAAGTCTTTTAATAATTCAGTGTCCGCAACATTGCATCAAAACAGCTCCTACATTGTACATGTTGAAAGGGCTCACTGACAGGTTTGTTTTGACACCTTCTGTTGATTAATGGATCAACACAAATTAGTGGGTAACCGGTCTGATGATTAATGAATAATTTGAGTCATCTTTAAACAAAAATGCTAAAACATTCACAAGTCCCAGCTTCTCAGTATGTGATGTTTGTTGTTGCTGTGAGCTACATAATTTGGGTTTTGGACTCAGCAAGTAATGGTATCATGATGTTATGACATTGTGGGCTCTAGTGAACTGAGATAGGTTTTTTTTTTTTTGGTTGCTATTTTCTGGCATTTAATCGATCATTTATAAATAATGAAAATAATCATTAAATGCAGCCGCCTTACTTTATTCTTTCTCAGCATCCAAGGGATGATTTTTCTGGCAGAGTGGTGGCAAAAACTGGATATTTAGACTGAAATTACAGTTTAAAGACATATTATCACAGTTAATACTTGTATAACAAACTCATGGAGCTGTCATACATATCATAAACAGCTAACTAAAGGTGATTTTTCGTTGCTTGGCAACCCAAGATCGTGAGAATATAGTGTTGCCAAAGAAAAGGAGACACCATGAGTTTCACGTTGTGGTTGGATCCTGTCATGCATCAGCTCTGATTTTCCAAAGCAAGCTATTTCTGATCCTGGCACTTCGTAATGATGATCTTCATCTCATGATGCACCTCGTTCTGTTGAAGGCAGCAGTTTGCAGAATGATAATGTCACGTGTCGCAAGGCACACTGCTTGACAGAACATTCCCTATATACTCATAATGGCTTAAATCTTAGTGTTTGAGATAGAAATATTCACATCTGTTCTAGCAGCAAAGTCTTGTCAGTCAGTTGTTCCGTGTCTGTTTATTCCAGACGAGCTCCTCTGGCTCCAGTAGCCACCACGTGACACACCTCCACATCAGCCCCCAGTTTCTGAAGCTCATCCAGCCAGATTTGTTGCTTCTGGGACAGCCGGTCACTGGGCCCCTTCACCTCCACCACCTACAACAACAAGAGTCACATGTCATATTGCATGCAGCAGTATAATCCATGTAACCAGACTTAAAATAATCAGAGGTCCACAGAGTATCTGAATCCACACACAAAGGAAAATATCTTATTCAAAGAGCCGGATGTGATGTGATCTCACCTTGTAACTGTTGTTCAATGTGTTCCACACAACTAGATCAGGAAGTCCTGCACGACAATGTCTGTAGTCTTTTGACATTCGTGAGATCACACCGCCCAAGAAGGCTCCACCCATGCATGATACCAGAGACTGCAAATAGAATATAGAAGTGTGTATGTTAGTACTGTTAGAACATGCATTAATACAACAAAACACCACATCCAAGTTATTTATCAAAGTGTATCATGGCATAATTTACATTATCTATCGTATTATGTAAAAAATAAACTACAACCTTTTTTCCCACTGCAAACTTAAATGTATTTATTATAGTGAAATATTTTATAGGTGCATCTAATAAAGGCCACTGTGTACATATTCACAAGAGTGACAGTGAATACCTTTGCCTGCTGAAGGGATGAGAAACGCTCCCAGCTGACCAACGAACACACTTTACCCTCCTGGGAGGTCCAGACATCTTCCAACATGCCATGTAACGTCTCTACAGATGCCTCACTGAGTAACTGCACGCGACACTCGATCGCCTCTTTTCTGTTCTCGTAGAAACAATCAGTGTAAAGATCCAGTGGACATGTCTGTGAGAGGAAAGGAAGACGAGTTAAACGGGTATAGATGCACAGATATCCTACACATATTATATACGCAAAGCGTACTTTACCTGGTATGGATTTCTGAAAACATCTGGAATACCCTCCATAAAAATGATGTCCCACAGCAGAAGAGCAAATAATGTTGAGAACGTGGAGCCCTCCCCATGGATCCCTATTATGTTAACAATAGCAATACAATGTTAATGTTTAAAAGGGTAAAGAAACATTTTTTCCTGAAGCAAAACTTCTTACCTTGGTCAAAGCCTTGTTGGTGGTAATGTGCTAAGCACAGGTCTTCAACTGAGCCTATTGCAGTGGCATCACCACTCTCTTCCCCTTCTCCATTTGCAGGTATAAGAAACCTAGATTTCCCCATACCTCCTTCATGAGGGAACAGTTGTCCTCTGATTGTCACCTGGATAGACAGTTACATTTATTATTTAACATATATTCAACAGTTTACACTTTGTTTTCCCTCTAGAAACCCAAATACTGACTAAACTCACATGTATGACATCTTGGACTTGTATTGTGGGCAGTTCTCTTAGTTGCAGGCGATATTTCTTGCAGCTGGCAGACTCTTTCATCCTCAAAGCTCTCTGATGGAGTGACAGTTTATGTCCAGTTCGCACCAGGGGGTCTAAAAGCCCATCTCTGATCACACAGATTGCCTATTATAGACAATAGATAGATTCAAGACAGTTATTACTGAGAACAATGTCAAAAAGAAACAAAATTGATGAAAATGAAACCACAGAAATTGGTGCTGACTTGCTCAGGTTTTTTAAGGTGCTGGTGGAGGTTTAGCGCCAGTCGATCCCACCACCGGCCTCGGCTGTCAAGACAATAAACGGACTGCGACAATAAGGACCGGAGCTCCTCTGTTGCTTCCTGTACCACAAAAGCAGACACATAACATCTTTAACTCTGACATACATTTAACTTCAGCTTGTATTTTTGAGAGAGTGTGAGCAGACATGTTCAGAAAACCTCATAGCGACGTAGCCTCTGCAAAATCTCCACCCCTCTGGATAAGATACGAGTGTAAGCCCATCCTGTAGTGAAGCTGCGCAGAAACACAGGCAGCTCCTCCTGGTGACTGTCCAACACAACAATGATAAGAATGTTAACAAGTGTCCAAGGAGCCTGTATCTCTTTTTTAAATCTCAGCAAACAACGAGATTTATGTCACCTGAGGTCATGGTTTTTTCTCAGCTCCTGCCAGGCACTTTTGGCAGCAGTGTAAAGCTCCATGGCCTCTTCCCACTGACCTCCCTGCATAGCTGAGGTTACCTCGAGCAGGGCTCGCATGGATGCTTCATATCTGGCATGATGGACAGGATCATGAGTATTATTCCTGGCTATCCTGCATATATTAAAAACTATAGACTCAATGCATCTCTTTTGGCAAATGTTAACCTGATGAGATCCTCTCTGTCCTGGAACACCTTCACTGTACGCTGCACTGTGTAATCTGGGAAGGCCAGACGTCCTGAGTTGACCAGCAGGATGGTGAAGAGCTGGTTCTGCCCACCAGCTGCCATCTCTTCCTCGTCCATGGTGTCCGTCAGAGAGAAGAGTAGCAGGATGCGAGAGAAGACAGCACGAGGACCTCGACACAGGCGCACACAGGAGCCAGCGAGCTGCTTTGCCCTTTCAGGTTAGAGAGAACAGGGATGTGATCATTACTGCAATACTTGTACTGTCAATGAGCACAATGTATTTAATCATCTCACCTTTTGAGGATGACAGCCCCGATGTTGTTTTGAGCAGGAGAAACAGAGAAGAAGGACTTTTGCCTGCTCAGACGTAGAAGTCCGTCCATTAGCTGCTGTTTCTGAGTCCCAGCATTGCCCAGATGGAAAGTCTTAGCAAGAGCTTTGAGCTCAGGAGCAGGCAGGAGATCCAGGGCTTCCCCTAACTCCTGAAGGTCGCTCTCTTTGATATATAGAAATAGCACAGGAGGGCATTAACAGGAGAAAAGGGAAAGGGTTTGGCATGATGTGGTGTTTCAGCATCATATCATGTATATTTTATTTGGGAGAAGAAGGGGGCTGAAAGATGAATTCCATCCACAGTCTGGGGAGCCATTATTGATAGATATATACTAATTCCATCAATACAGCTAATGTCTAAGCAGTAAAAGATGTTGTGCTGAGTAGCATGGGGGCAAGAACCTGCCCTGGCATGCACTGGGGGATATATTTCACTTCATATTCCCTATTTTCCCTCCCATATTTCCCTATCTCCATTGTTTAACAGCAATCACATATCAGGAGGGGAATAGTGTGGAAAAGTGAACTGCAATTACAGCAGTTACGAGAAAGAATTAACAGATGCATTAAAATGTCAAATGATACAATGAGGGATCATTTACCTGATTCTAGGAAACCACCCTGAACCAGCTCCTGAGCCACAGGTCCCAGATCGCTGCATATCTCTTCATAATCCAGTTTATTTACTTGGAGCCACTTCAGTTTCCTCTGGAAAAGTCTCACATACAGCTTCTGCCCCATGACTTTGAGAGGAAAATACATGTTAGGAATGAGGCATTACTTTACATGCCAAATTACAATAAGTGAGTGATTTTTAAGCATACCTGTGAGCTTCTCAAACGCATGTACAAATGACATGTCATGCTGGTCGAACAACACCCTGTCGTCCTCATTCTCCAGGACAGCCTGTAGCACGGTCCGGAAGTTACGGAGATAGTAGGGAAGCCGTGAGGTATGAGAGTTGTCGGCAGCCTGGTCAGTAGTTGAGCTCTCAGCACCAGACTTTGGCACTAAGTCACTACTGATCGCTGCAGCACTTTTCCCCACTGAGCTCTGAGGGGGGTCACAGGTAGTGGTAGTAAAAGGTACCTTAGTTTTAAGCTGGTCCACACCAGTCGTCTTTGCTATACTTTCTGTAGACATCACCTCCTCTGGCTCTCTGCTGCTCCCCTCATATTTTGCTTTCTTTTTGGAATCAGACACTCTGCCAGTGGATGTCTGTACTTTTTTTCTTTTTGCTAACTTGGTGGAGGAAGACTGCAGCTTCGGTGTAATCTGCTTTTGAAAAGTGGCTGATTTAGGTGCACTGTGCTCAAGATTATGCCTTTTTTCTGAATGCGACAGATCTTCCACAGCTGTTGGAGTGTCTGTACAAGTTGCTGTAAGGTCAACGACAGAATCTTTCTGGTCTTCTAAACTCGGGATCAGAAGATTTTCTTTCTGTGAGCTGCTGAGGTTCTCAGAATGTATCTCTTTTTCAGGATACTTCGGTGCATTTTTATCGTCAGTCTGTTTCCTCTCTGGTGTCTTCTGATATTTCCTAGATAACTTGGAAGAGAGACTTCCCAGGTCAATCGTCCTGACAACAGTTTTACTTTTTATCTCCCGTGGTGCCTGCTGGTGGTTGTTCTTTTTGAAATAAGGGCTGGTCTGGGTCTCTTTAACTTCTTCCTCCTTATTTCGATCCAGCTCTGGGGACTTTGGAAGATTCCTGCTGGGTGACAGCTGGATGCTTGGCACAACACTATTACTTGCTGAGGCGGCACTGCTGTCTCCTCTCTCAAAGTTCTGACATTGCAGATCAATGTGCTCATTGATCTTGAATCTTGGTACCAACTGGCCACACAGGGGGCATGCTAGTTTGGGTGGAGGCTGACTGCTGAAGAACGAGGTGATTGGAGTTGTGGTGGCAGCAGCACTGGCAGGAGTCCCAGCTTGGACATTCCCTTTTTTCTTGTTCTTGGACAGAGACAAACTTCGCTTGAGTTTGTTTTTGTTGTCTCTCTCGGCCATGACACAAGCAGAACTGTTGTTGCTCGCCGAATACCTTTTCTCGACACTTTTCTTCTTAGCATACTCTGAGGAGAACTACAGTAACGTTACGGCTCTGTTTAGCTAACGTGAATGCTATCTTTGCTCTGATTCAAAACGCTTAATTGAAATTAGTGACACATCTGTAGCATTTGGTACGTCACACATGAATTTGAAAAGCCCGAAGTATTAATATAAATACTGTCAATGTGTGGAAAAACATGAGCTAACATACCGGTAGCACTGTCGTTTGGTACAAATCAGAGGAGCAGCACCACAACAACAATCCCGCTTCTCAGGCATAACCAGAGGAGCGCAGAATGCCTTTGAGGGTGTAGTAATCGATCCCAACTACATCGATATTTTCTCAACCTCATAAAAAGCACAGGTAAAATAAAAAATAAACAAAATCAAACAAAAATCGTAGATCATTCATGTATTCGTGTATGTATTATTTTTTAAAATTTAAGTTAATGGTATGCAAAATACATAAGAAGCATCTATTTTTCAATGACACCTCCGTAAACAATGAGTCTATATGTATGAAAAAATATATAAAAAATCTAAGAGCCAATTAAAACGATTAAGGTTAGGTTTTCAGCGTATGTTTGACCATGTAGTGATGATGCCGCTCTCTGTGTAATTTGTTGGGGGAGCAGGGCAGTGAGCACATGATGGGGGGTGTATTTCCTACACAGGTTCCTGGGCTGCTGTGCGGCTTTTATTCAAAAATCACCATTCCGGAGAGCAATCTGATCTGATCAGCACACGGGCATTTTATAAGGAGGGCCCCTCCGGCAGGACCGATGTTGGTGAGTACCAATCGGAATTATCTAAGCACGGATGTAGAGAGAACAAAAAAAAAAAAGATTTAAAAAAAAAAAAAAATGTTGTAGTGATGCATGAGGGCCTATACGGCTGCCGACAACGGGGGCTGGGGACAATGCTGGATGTGCTCCTGTGTGGTACAACATCAGCCCTATAAGCTGGATGTCAGCATGGTGCAGTCTCGATGCTTCAAATCAAGGTCGATGTGAATCGCAGCAGCAGGATGATATCGCGCCCAGATGGTGAAAGCAGCAGCAGCGTGTGTGTGTGGAGAGAGAGTCAGCTCCATCACTGACACGGTATGTGCGCAGGAAAGAAAAAAAAAAACAACAACACATATCCGATTATCTTATCGATATATAAGCAGAGGGGAAATGCGGCGTCCACTTGTGGGTGAAACCGGAGCTAAGCCACAAAAATCACTCCTGCAGCTGCGGCAAAAGTTCAGCGTAGTGGGCTTTGTGAAATAACCACCACAGACACGTCAAGGGCAGGGCGAAATGCGTGCAGTCCGAATAATGAGCCGTATTGTTTTTTTTGTTTTGTTTTTTTAATTAGCTCTTCAGCACCATGGAGAGGTCATGATTAGGTCCCCGCGTTATACAGTTCAGGGGGAGGGGAGGCTCGGTTTCTCATAACACCATCATAATCCCAGTTGTGTTATCATCCGATCAACGCTGGCAGCGGTGGGGTTCATGTTGTGTTCAGTGTGGTGCACCTGACTCACAGCCGAAAGCTTGAGCCCAAAACAACAAGCGAGCTGTTTTGTTGATGTGGTTCGTGTTCGGATGATGAGGGTGTTGACATGTTCAGACTGGGCGGTGTTCAGCCTGATGGCTCTCATACAGTCGGCGCTAATCAGATTACTTTATTGCCAGACTGAGGACACCATTATCAGATTTGTGGGGTGTTGTTTGGCCATTATGTTGTTTGATATCATGATATCTGATCTGGCTTAAAATCACTGTGTTGGTCCTGTTTGTGAACCTCCGTAGGTAAAATTGATCATTTCTTAATGTAAGATTCCCTTGTTGTTGTCACATATCTTTAGGCTGCTTGGTGATGCACACCATCGAAATGTCCTCTAAAGCACTTCATAAATGCTGTGACGGAGCAACTAAATGTAATATCACAATATTAACAAGTTTTTGTAAATACTTATCAGATGTTTAGATGAGGGTGTTGACTTTTTTTTTTTTTTTTTTGACTGGGTGGTGTTCAGTGTGACAGCTCTCATATATTCAGTACTAATCAGATTACTTTATTAGCAGACTGAGAATACTACTATCAGATTTGAGGGGCATTACTGGGCACTATTTTCTCGGTAATCATGACAGAGATCATCTTGTTTAGAAAACAGTCTAGTTTAAATCACTGTGCTAGTCCTTTATGTGTACCAATTATATGTAAAACAGATGATTTCCCCTTTTAATATGTCTTTTTGTTGTCACATGTTATTGTTGTTGTTGTTGTTGTTGTTGTTGTTGTTGTTGTTCTTCTTCTTCTTCTTCTTCTTCTTCTTCTTCTTCTTCTTCTTATCATCTAGGGCTGGGCAATATGCAATATTTTTAGGCTGTTTTACAGGACACAATATGTGTATTTATTTTGAAATTTCCTGGAAAAATAAATGCTGGATGACAAAATTTAATATCACAATATTTTTCTGACAAAATACCTCATCAGTTTTGCAACAATATTGTAGGGATGATACTTAGGATATTTTGAAAAAATATTATGTTTTTAAAAATACTAATTTGTAATGTGGACATAAGTTGATGTTTGGATGAGGATGTTGACATGTTTTGACTGGACAGTGTTGACTGTGATGGCTCTCCTATAATAAGCACTAATCAGATGACTTTATTACCAGACTGAGAACACCATTTTCATATTTGTGGGGAACTGTTTGGCTATTATTTCATTGGAAATCATAACAGAGATGATGATTTATTGCCACAGTATTTTTTTGACAGAATACCTCATCAGAGTTGCAGCAATACTATAAGGATGACAACTGATACATTGACAAAATGTTAACAAGTATTTCTAAATATTCATCAGTGATGTGGGTGTAATGACTAAGTCATAAAAAAACAACAACAACAAATCTCTTTACCCTGTTGCAGCCTTTAATACCAGGAAAAGACAACACTAATGTCATATCACAAAACAACGATATTCAACATCTAAGACAATGTAAAGTCTTATTTCATGATGGTGATATAATAGTCATATACTGCCAAGCAAGAACAAGAACTTAAAGTTGTTTGATGAATCATAGAAGCTTTAGAAATCTAAATGATATACATATTTGAGTGGATGGAACCAGTAAACTTAGACATTTTTGAAAAATGACTTAACTAACCTTTTTACTGGTTAATCCTCTGTGTGTCAACAAACACATCAATAAACTGACTAGTTCAGCTCCTTTATCAGTTGAGCTCTAAAGGGCAGCATGACTTGTTAAAAACAGTGTGACAGTGTTTTGATTGGTATAATTTCCTTTTTGTTGTTGTCTTGTTAAAAACAAAATCATAAAAGAGGCCAAGAAGAGTACAGAGTATAGAGATATGAGGGAGTTAAAACAATCCAGTATCGATGTGTTTATTTATTTTTTATTTTTTATTGAACCCTTATTTTACCAGTAAGATTCCCACTGAGGTTCAGAATCTCTTTTACAAGTTAGTCGGAGCCAAGACATCAGCATAGAAAGTTTCACAAAAAACAAAACAAAACAAGCAACAACCTACAACAAACAACATAACAATGTTTACATTAAAGACAAACACAACAAGCACATAGTGACAAATAAATCACCCCAACTGTCCTTTTTTAGCATAATGTTTAAAAAGTTTTCATATTGGACAACATATACCATGACATAAATCAATACAGATTTATATGTGGTAGGTGAATATTGATCAATAAGATAAAAGAGTGCAAAGAAAATATTTTAACAATAATTCTGCTCCATCGCATGAAACAGCCTCCTGTTCTGCAGGACATCATGTCAAAATGAGAGCAGACACAACAAAGCAAGATGACAGATAACAAATGACGTTCTGCTGTCACTGTAGACAAAAGGGCCGTGATGACGTGTGTGGCTGGTGTAGAAGTAACAGATTAGTAAGCAGCTACTGTTTGTTGTTGAAGTAGGGACGGTGATTTGTGTCTTTGTTTAAAGAGTGAACATGAGACATTTAATCCTGATATAATAGGGCCTAAATTGTTGTGTAAGTGTGGAAAATAATCTTTGATCGTGTGATATTTAAATCTGGTACAGTGTGAAGTGTTTGAGAGATGCTCTGGAAATGTGTTGTATAATTATATCTTACAAAGTAAACAAGGGAAAAGGTTGTTTTATGGCTGACACCGATTCTTAGAGGCTAATTAATTTGTGTATTCATGTGAAAGATGGATCCACGTAGCTTGTGACAGCTCATTTCTACAGTATGTAGGTTCCGATGAAGAATTTCAACATCATTCATGTGAATACTCTTGAGGATATCTAGTGAATAATCTACAGAGACCATCATGCAAGCATCTCAAAAATCTAATTCGGGTTATCTGTTGATGTTTACAGGGTTGAGGGTAGTGGGCTTGCATGGCCAGTTATGGCTCATGGAAGAAGGCCAGGACCTATTTCCAAAATATTGGCTCCCAGCCCTCCACCGTCCACCGGTCCAGGACTCACTGCACAGAGCCAAGAAGAGCAGCCAGGTTTGGTGAGGGAGGCATCCGAGCAACCACCGTGTACCTTAAAGGATGATGACAGCGACCAGCTGATTCCTCCTGTCCCGGCAAACCACTATTACATGAGTTGTGACCCTGGTCCTGAGGACATGGAGGACACCTGCTCTGAGTACGACAACGTGGGCTCTGATGTGGAGCAGGACTATGATGAGGTGTTGCATTTGAACAGAGAGGGCGCAGTGGACACGAGGTACTACAAACAGTACTGTCCCGAGGACAGCGGCTATATAAAGCATGCAGTAGGTGATAGTGTTAACGAGGACAGCAGTGCTGTTGACCAGATCACTCCCAGACCTCGCCACAGCGCAGAAATATGTGAGGGATCACAGTCAGACACTAAGCCTCACAAGACGAGCCAGCGCTTTAGGTCTCATTGTGCTCCAACTGCTAGCGATGAGGCAGAGCGGGAGGTGGAGAAGGGCCAAGAGAACAGGTTCTTCTTCAGTGACGGAGATGAGATAGAGGAGGTGCTGGACGGGGCCAAATTTATAGAGGATTTAGAGGAGACAGAGAACAGTATCCAAAGGCAGACTGGCATTTATCAGGACAACGAGAATGAACAAATTAGAAAGGGAGGTGATGAAAGGCAAAGAGAAGATGACACTCGAGTCACAAGGAACCATAGTACCCCAGGGGGCAGTAAGAAGTGTGAGCCATCTCACGTGGGCTTGAAGGAGAAAGAGAGGCAGGTTAAGGGACGAGGCAGGAGGGGAACGGGAGAGGACGTGGAGCGTGTCGTTTCCGGGGTCAAAGCGTGCTCGACCAGCAGCGCCGAACAGCGTCCCAAGGTGTCGTCGAAGGACTGCAAAAAAGTGGCTGTGCGGACCAAAGCCAGGTCCGGCTCCAGTAAGCAACATCCTCCTCCACCACCTCGTCTTTCCCATGCTCAGTCACCTGCCAACACCCAGAAAGCGCAGCCACGTAGAGACGCCCCTTCTGTTCCCTCCTCTGCTACCAGCCAGGACAGCAAAGTCAGTGTTAACAAACCATCCCTGGCTCCTCATCACACACCGGAACAACAGAGGGAGCCTCTTGAGGAGAAGCAGCGGCGGCCAGAGAAACCCCAGCAGGTAACCAAATACAAATAGGTCAGGTCCGATCCCCTGTGGCTCATGTTTGTCGAGGTTTCTGCACAATCTACCAACACTGTGTCCCAGAAAATTTTAATTACATGGATTTTATTATGTTATTATATTCAAACATTTTGCTTTGAGGTCACGCTCAGGGTGGGAAGTTCAAATGCTGGGATAATGTTATGCTGCTGTTTTCTGGTTAGAAGTCATGTAAATGTAGAGAATGACAAATTGTTATAATGTCATTACTTACTGATTGGTCATCAGCTGAAAAGAGGCATATTTAAGGATAGAATAACTTATTTGATAATCCACTAGTGTCTGTTAGCATTTAACCATTTATACTGACTTATTTCAATTACAGGCTTAAATGCATGTTTCCAAGATGTCCGTCGATATTTTAGAATTAACTTTCTCCATTAATATTGTATCTCGCAACACTATCAAGCGATAATGTGAGCTAGTAAGTGGTTGAATCCTAACGTTAGCTGTTGTCTAACGTTAGCTGAGGCTATCAAATATGTAGTTTTACCTTGAAATATGGCCTAACGATCCTCCAGATGTAAGGGATGAAATGATGAAGAGTGTTCAGATTCGCAAACATTTGTAGGACTTGCAACAGGTCATTTGTGTGACATTTGAGGTTCCCACCCTGAGAGCAACTTCAGAGGAAAATGACCGCCATGTGAATAAGGTCTGTGCTTTGCAGCAGGACGACAACAAACACTTAAAACAAGGCTTGCCTGAGTTGTAACCGATGCTTGTATTGAACAGGGTGAGAAGTCGGGTGCAGCTGTGATACCAGAAGACGTGCCAGAGCAGCCAGGGAGGCTTCAGTGTCCCGAGCTCGTCCTTCCAGAGGAGAGTGACACGCCCAAGGTGATGACTTCTTTATTGACTGCAGAGTTTCACTCTCCATGGTCTTTTCACTTAAAAGTCAATGATAACGATTTTGAAAATGGTTAGAGAAATTTGGAGAGATACTAGGCCATATTCCAGTGTAAAACAACATATTTGATAACCTAATAGCTCAACAGCTAATGTTAGCATTCAGCCACTTCCTAGCTACTAGCTTAGTGTTTGATTGTGTAAATTTTACATTAATTGTAAAATATCACCACATATCTTGGGCACATTTATTTAAACCTGGATGTAAAATACACTGGATTTAATCAAAAATGATGATGTTAGCTAATGTTAGCTAATGGGTTACCAAAATTTTGCTTCTCTTTGCTTTGAAATATGGCTATATCCTTCCGGATATCCTTCCGGATTTTGACTCTCCATTGTCTTTTCAGCTGCTGATCAGTTAGTAAGCAGTGACAGAAAATGAGTGTTAGTTTAACACAGCAGAATAACATTTGAGTTTCCCACCCTGAACGTGATAATAGAGGAAAATGGCCGCCATATGAATATGGTCTTTTATCACGTTATCTATATAAAAAAAGTAATATAGTCCAGTATATCCCCACACCAGAAACATGAAAGTCACCGGACTTTTCCTATCTTTTTAATCTTAACTTCATTTTTTCATTGTCGGACCAGAGTTTGGAGAAAGCTTTTTGTAATTACACACTACTTTCAGTTATTTGCTGTGATAATCAATATTGTTGATGAGTCTTCTTGAGTGTTATTACTATAAAAATGTTTCACCTCAAGTCTAACTTACTGAAGTACTGTATTTTTTAAGAAGACACAGGAAGCTGCAGCCTTCCCCAGCTTTGAGGATGGTAATTATCTCATGCAGTTCTTACATTTCATAGTTAATTGAATTCTTTGCTGCAGTGTTTTACAATGAGAGCTCTTTGTTTTGCTGCAAAGTCCCAGGTCCCTGTGAACCAGAGGATCTTATTGATGGGATCATCTTCGCTGCTAACTACCTTGGCTGCACTCAGGTGTTGTCTGATAAAAATCCATCCAAGACTGTCCGCATGTCCCAGGCCCATGAAGCTGTCAGTCGTATCAAGGTAATCTGCCTCTTAGGGGAGACAGTCGTTAACAACCATTGATTTGTTTTTTAACATTCAGATCTGCCAAAAAGGTTACTGTAAGACATCCTCCTTGTTATGTGGGAAGATTTCAAAGAAACAGATTGGCGTTGTGTTCTGGAGAAATTTATTAGAATTTGATGGTGATCTGCTTTTGGGAAATTTGCCATTAGACAAGTTGTCTTTTGAGTTTTAGCCATCAAGTCTACACAGACTTGATTCCAAATCCTGACGGTGCATTTGCAAGTTTAACAATCATATTGATGTCTCTGAGTACTACAGCCATGTACTTGTTCAGCACTGGCAGAAGCTTGCTGTCCCAAGTGCCTTTTACTTTGGATTTATGCAATTGGAAGTTGTGTATGTACCTTTGTTACCAACTGATTTATTTTAAGGGGAACTTATGCAGCAGTGTCATTTTGTTGCCACACGATGGAGCTGTTGCATTCTTTTTTTGCTCTCCTAATATTTTCCTAATTAGCACTGTGAGATACAAAATGTCTCATACTAACAATATGTTGTTTGTTTGTTTCAAAGAGCCAAGATGAAGACTCCCAAATGATGACAGAAGTAGATCTTTTTATCTCCACTAAAGCTGTCAAAGTGCTGAACGCTGACACACAGGTTAGTAACTCCTGGGTCTTTGTGAGTTGATTCAGCTCATTGTTGTGACTCTATTTTCAGACATAATTAGTCATGATTATCTTTGTTTTCACTCCACATAGGAGACGATGATGGACAGTGCCTTGCGTACCATCTCCTATATCGCCGACATTGGCAGCATTGTGGTTCTGATGGCTCGTAGACGCATGTCGACAGCCTCATCAGAGGATTTCTCAGAATCTTCTGACTCCGCAAGCGAAGGGAAGAGTCAGTACAGGATGATCTGCTATGTTTTTGAGTCGGAGGATGTAAGTGTGAACTGCACACACACACATTTAATTTTGAGTACATACTTCCATTTTGTTTCAGATATTAGTTGCATTTTGTGATCTTCTTTGTTTCCAACTGGGAAATCCTTTCTTCTGAGGAATTTCCCCCAAAAACACTCCCCTTCCCACAGGCGCAGCTCATCGCACAATCCATCGGTCAGGCCTTTAGCGTGGCCTACAGAGAATTCCTGAGAGCGAATGGCATCAATCCAACCGACCTGAGCCAGAAACAATACAGTGACATCATCAACTCCCAGGAAATGTACCACGATGACCTGGTCCATTTCTCAAACTCAGACAACTGTAAAGAGGTGCGACATTTTTTTGTTTGGCTGCAGGTGAATTGTGGATGATGATTGATGGATTTCCCATCACACAAAAGGCTCCAAGAATCGCACAAATCTTCCAAATGTGGAATTCAAAATGCACTTAAAAATGATGAAGAGATGCTTTTTTTCCCGTTTTCCAGCTGTATGTGGAGAAGCAGAAAGGAGAGAGCCTCGGTGTGGTGATCGTGGAGTCTGGTTGGGGCTCCATTCTGCCTACAGTCATCCTGGCCAGCATGCTGAACAGTGGGCCTGCAGCCCGCTCTGGCAAACTCAGTGTGGGGGACCAGATCATGTCCATCAATGACACCAGCCTGGTAGGGCTGCCACTTGCCACTTGTCAGGGCATCATCAAGGTACGGAGCGTATCAAACACCTACAATTTTTACATATTCACTGCTGATTTGGTTTTCACCCAGACAAGGGCATGTATGTGAATCAGGAGATGGTACAATGGATTCTCAGTTTCTCTCTGGTTTTTGGCCACACGGAAAAGACATTCTGTTGAGCTGAACTGGGGGCTCTAAATTGCTTGCAGGTGTGGATTTCAGTGTCTGTGTAACACCTGTGACCCGTAGGTTTGATCGATTTGATTGACAAAGCAGAGGAATGAACAGGCATTTGATTTAATCACGAAAACATAGCAACCAAAGTGAGTTATTTAATCCACACAGTCTTTCAGTAACACGCCTTTATGGATCCCACTGGTTTACTCTGATGTACTCTGCCTTAGATTGGCTTACTTGATGCTCTTTCCTTAAGCCTAACCAATCTCATTCCTCATGCCTAAACCTAACCAGAGCTCTTGAGTAGAGTGTCGCATTATCTGCATTTGGTCCAATGGAGCATTTTTCTAAGCGATGGCGGATCATGGAGCATCTCATTAGTTCACTTTTTGTCTCCCCCAGCCAGTCTGTTGCCCTCAGCTCCAAGCCCATTGCTTCCTTGCTTTAAAGATATAGGTCACATATATAAGCATTTGTTTTGACATAGGATAGATTATTCCCTTGTTGTAAAGGTACTAGGTACTAGGACTAACTGAGTCAAAAGTGCAGTTGTTGCATAGTGTTTTTAGCCATGGATGCACTAGTAAGTATTTATCAGGACAGGGACTGAGTTAGATTTCTTCTGCAGAAAGACAGACTACATCACCAGATTTATCCTTCAAAATCACTGTTACATTGATGTGTTCAAATGTTTTTTGGACAGGGTCTGAAGAATCAGGTGAAGGTAAAGCTGAGTATTGTGAGCTGCCCTCCAGTCACCACAGTCCTCATCAAGAGACCTGATCTCAAGTTCCAGCTTGGTTTCAGTGTGCAGAATGGCATTGTGAGTAAGCCCTAAACTTTAGGTTGAGACTCCAAATGAATGGTTGGTAACCCTCTGAAGAGCACCGCTGTTCTTAAAGAGTGGTGCATGTGCTGTATACTGTGCAGTTGCATATAAAGTGTCTTTTTCACGTCCTCAGATCTGCAGTCTGATGCGAGGTGGCATAGCTGAGCGAGGCGGTGTACGTGTCGGACACAGAATTATTGAAATAAATGGTCAGAGTGTTGTTGCCATGGCACACGAGAAGATTGTTCAAACCCTGTCTGTCTCAGTGGGTGAGGTAAGAACTCAGGCCGCAAGATGGCAATTTTCCCTCATTACTGCACCACACATTTCACTGGCCCATACAGGCCTTTTAAAGTTATACGTACAGATAAGATCAGTTTGAGATTGTTCCAGGCCTAGATTGTTAGATACCTGCAGTACTACAACACGCATTAAAGAAATAAATAAAATATTTGGAAGCCCTTGGTGAAAAGACACAGTTGAGTATTTAAATCGTATTGCAAAAGCTGAAAAAATCAAGTGAAAGAAAGGCAGCAGGCTTGGGATGATTGTTTAAGAAAACTTTTTTACTTTAGTAAATTAATTTAATTCCTTGTGATTCTGTGTACTGCTCTGGGCCAGGAAACATTCTGAGTAAATGAACATCAGCGGTGCTGGTAAGCTTATATGCTTACCTTTGGACAGAGCCAAGCTAACTATTTTCCCATTTTTCCTAGTATTTATGCTAAGCTAAGCTAACCTAAGCTTACCTTACCGGCTGCCTGCTGTAGCTTCATAGCTATCATTATAGAATTGGTCAGATTTTAGCCATGTAAGCCAACTAAGATCAACAATTCTCACTTGGTAATGGCCTTGATTTGCAGTATTCTCCTAAACAAGTGAAGTAAATGGGGATTTACTGTATTTAAAAACAAAACGAAAAGACACTGAAATAAACATAAAATGGTTCCATATCATGTGAACCCTAAGATCCTCAACTGATTTAAAAAGACAACTTTTACACCTGCAACTCACGTTACACCCCATCTTAAGAAATGTTTTGTGGGCCGTGGGGATGACTAGATAATGACAACATTTGATTTTTCCCTCTGATTTATTATCAAGTTTTCTTCATCAGTCATTCTTGGTTGATGTGAACTCACACATTTCACCAGCTGTTGGCATTCTGTAATTTGGTTTTTCCAATTTCTCCCCGTATGTATCTCCATTAAAGCCATAAAAGCTTATAATTTGTCAGTAATGGATCCAGGGTCTCTTCTGACTCTCCGGTGGCGCAGAGGGGAGTAAATTAGGCCTGGATTCAAGTGATGTGATTACGACTGTGCCTCTATAAATGGGCTCTTAAATTGACAGCGTAATCGTCCCCACTGCTCTCATCTCTGCCTCTGTGCCAGATCAACATGAAGACGATGCCTGCTGTGATGTTCAGACTGCTGACAGGACAGGAGACACCTATCTACATCTAGAGAGCCTGCATGGATCGGCCCACTGTAGTTCTGCATGTCTGGCTGGGTGGAGGTGACGGACAGACGACGGACAGATGACGGACAGTTGGCTCAGTGGGAGACGAGGAGAATTTATTTTTCTATCATTTTATTTTTTCTGCCTCTTGTTGCAATGCTGTAAAGAACATCCAGTTCTCATTTTCAGGTTTTATCTTGAATTACATTGTCATAATGGCCTTACAATGTGAATACTCTGTCTGTAGTACTGTACGTGAGTTTCCGGTGTTGAAGAGAAGTAGCTTTAAGGTCATGATTATTTTCTTATGAAGAGATAAATTAGTACATTTATTTTTTATTTAGTCATTTTTATAATGTGTATGGAGTTTAAAAAAATGTACTTCTACTGTAAATACTTTGGATTACTCAAGGACTTGGTTGGAAAGGCCATATTACTCCTACAGTATATGCATGTTATGAAGAATTACAGACCAGGGATTAATTCTCAATCTGACATGATAATCTATACCAGTAATTATTAAAAGAAGATAACAATATGCTGTACAAAGGCACTAAACTATGTGTATTATGGTGATGCTGAAGGCCAAAGACACATCTACTTTTCAAAGACATACAGTATGGGTCACCATTACCTTTACCAGAGCGAACAGAACAAGAATGTATCAAAATACACATTACTGAATGAATGTAATGTTAAAACACGTCAAGAATACAATCTCACGGCTGAATGCTTGTTGTTTGTTTCATTTTATTGAGGTGTTACTACAGAAAGTACAAACAGACATGACGTTCATTTGCCTGGATTAGAGATAAATCAATTATCCAAGCAGTCTGGTTTTCATACTTCCTTGTTTGTGTTTTTCACATTTATTTGCCTCTCAGAAGCTCACTGACGCCGCTCAGAATCTG
Source organism: Acanthopagrus latus (assembly GCF_904848185.1). Lineage (NCBI taxonomy): Eukaryota > Metazoa > Chordata > Actinopteri > Spariformes > Sparidae > Acanthopagrus > Acanthopagrus latus. The sequence continues at coordinate 12,394,820 of NC_051046.1, forward strand.
TGCATAAATTACACCAAGGGCTGTTGTCATGGTGACGCTGTGCCGGCATTGCATTAAACGTCAACGTAATCAGACATCAGATTAAGAATTATTATGTCTCATCTTTCATTTCCAATGAAAAAAAGAGTTTAACAATGACAGACCCCTAACAGATATTGATCAGTGTATATACACATTGTATGGATCCCATACAACTTACAAACTACTGCACTATGACAGTGAACTTCACAAATACACAACTATTTACAGTTAAACCACCAATAACACATAAAACTTACAGGCTCACATAGTTAATTAAAACTGGTTTGAAATTTGATACTACATCTGTAACACATTCAGAGAAAAAAATCTTCAAGTATTGGCTGGAAAAGCTCGCGGAAGACTTCATATATGTTCCTGCAACACAGAAACAAAATGATCTCAGTCAATGAGCAGCAAGGGTGGAAAACGCCTCCTTAAATGATATATGAACAGAGAAGTGCAGCAGAATTCAGAATACAGTGGTTTTATTTTAATATTGCATCCCTCATTAAAACTGCATCAGTCACACTGAACTGAATATGTATTTTGCAGCAATTCATGTCAATATGTCAGGTTTTCCCAGATATTCATAAAAATTAATGAATAATTCACTGTTGCTGGTTGAAAACGAATGACTCCATTTACTAGCAGCAATAACTTACTATGATGATTGTAAAAAGGAAGTATTACACTCTCGGTGGGACCAACTTACCGCTGTGACTTTTGATGTTGTTGGGGAAATCGTCACTCCATCAAGGAAAACTGTATTCAGGTAGCCTTCCCCGTAAGAAACGTCTTCATCCTCATAACTGTCGACGCCGACGCTGAAGGCCTCCTTAATCTTCTCCGGCACAAAAAAGTTAAGCATCACCACCAGAATCCCGATAATGGTGCACAGCACACCTGGAAATCAGTTTCAGTTAGTAGAAATCACTCCCCATCAATGTGAGAATTTAATGTGCAGGTTAGGGTTATTTGTACCTGTAGCCAGAGCCAGCCAGAATGAATGGCTGTACTCAGTTTCAAAGGAGTCGGCTCCAATGGAGAAAACACACTGTGGCACGTTCATGATGGTGGAGAATGAGGCCATGGAGAAGAAGATGAAGGCAGCGGTGGCCAACATCATGTACCCGGCGTACAGAATGACCGGCATGCAGAAGAGGATGTTGGCGAGCAACCAGCAGCAAAACGCTGTCCTGTGAACGTGTGCAGCCATTTTAACTCCTGCTACTTTTGATGGTTGTGGGCTGAAACTGACAGAATATAAATACAACTTCAAACGGTTTGCAGTGAATAAATGCATTCTGTTACCAGAGGGTTGCAGAGGCGTATCGTCCAGAGTATCTGTACTGATAGATGAGTCCACAAGGGCTTCTCAGGGTGAATTTCTCAGCGATGTACAGGATGGGGTTGGGTAAACCTTTCTCCAGAGCCTCCTCATATTCTTCTTCAATGGAGTCATGCCAGCTGAACATCTCATTGTAGTCAATGGTCTCATTGAACTGTATGACAGGCTTCCCTGAGACAGAAAGACGAAACGTATACTTTCAACTGCGTCCTTTTTGTTGGTTGGTTGGTTGGATTGTCAGCAGGATTACACAAAAACTAGTTTCTCAGGGAATAATGCATGGATCTTTATGAAAAAAAGCTGGTGTATTTAGGTGGCTGCTATCTGTGATTGAGTATAATTTCATAGCTCCCACGCCAAGGTCTACATGGGCCATAGTGTAGGTATGCGCTCTATGGAGTCCTGTTCTTGTATACTGATGCACCTTAAATTCACATACAAAATAGATAAAAAAAAATAGCTTTATCCAACAAATTGGATTAGTACTTTTTACTTTTTAATGACTTGCAGGAATCAAAGATCTAAGTTGTTCAAAACATTCAAGCTGCCAGTATATGAGCACATAGTAATATTTCATATTACAGTCCACTTATTTACCATTAAATAGGTGCACATCAGCATGCATAAAAGAAGCAAACTGGCCTTTTATTAGTCATTATTGGTTAAGTTTTTATTAATGTCTTATTCTGCATGACTGTATTCACTGTATTAAGACCGCACAACATTGCCGCCGCTAGCCGCCCGCCTACTGTCAAGAACAAAAAAAACTACCACAACAATCCCGATTTGACCAAAAAACACAATCTCAGTGCTACGAAAAGGCAAAGGCAGCCTCCTCCATCAGCAGCAGAAAATGCGGGAAAAATCCATCACGGTGGGCAGACCGACTAGCATAGTGAAAGCGAGGTTTATAGGGAACCATCTTTACCCGGATGGTGTTATTTGTTATTTACTGCCACTACACTGTGTATTTACTTCAATGATAAGCCAAAGCTAAAAACTGCTTACAAAGGTCCTACAACAACATTAAATGTTATGATGTCATTCCTCACACTTATATTCTTATTGAACTAATACTTATTACAAGGAGTGTTAGCCGCGTACTGAGCAAAGCATGTTACCATAGGTTCACAATTCATGTACACCTTCTTACTTACGATCAATAAGCAGTAATTCTATAACTATATAGTAGTTATAGAATATGTTCATGCAGAGTAAGTGTTTAATAATGTCTAACAAAGAGCCACTACGCTACTAATATACATTCTTATAAGCAACTAGCTAGTGTTACAGAGTGTATTACACACATATCTGCACCAACAGTGACTCACCTTTCAGTGTAACATTAATGCCATAGAGTCCAACGTGCAAGCCGATCTCAGCGTTAACCACTGCGTTGCTGAAAGACTTGTAGGTGGCATTAGTGGTCATTCTGGCCTCGGCCCAGTCGTTGGTGAAGTTGAGCGCTGCAGAGAAAAATGACACAAAGGTGAGCGGCTGGAGCAGGAAAGGGAAAAATCTGTCATAACTCGACAGCAATGATAAGAATACAAAACTCACCCACTATCACCACACCTATGAACAAGCTGATAATTATTCTGAACATCCAGAACAGCCTCTGTCAGGAAGGGAGAGAGCGGAATCAAAATTATAGGAGACGGTTCTGAGGTTTGGTGATACCAGTGCAGTGGGTAACAGCTTATCGGATGGGTTTGCACTCACCGACTTCCCTCGTATCCCTGGCAGAATGAGAAGAAGACTGACTGCTAGCACAAGGAAGACCAGAATAATGGTGAGCAAGCGGCCACTGAAGATGAAGGAGGTCCTTTGTAAGATGTAGAATGGGTAAATGTCATCGTAGAAAGTCATCTTCGCTCCTGATCTTACCGACACACCTGAGACTAGACAGTGCAACAGAGAAGACAGTGTTAGTGGTGGGGTTCTCAGTTTCCTCCAGATGCAGAGATAGCAGCTCTTGTTCCTTGCGGCAGATAAGGGATGGGACATTATTACTGCTGTGAAACATGGCATGTGATTAAGCACAACCATGTCTGAATTATGTACCACCTAAGATGCCCTGACAGTGTGTATCCTTGCTGCAAAGAATCAAAATGAGAGGTGTAATGCACAAAGGATGCAATTCTATACATCCACGTGATCCCTTAAGTCAGTGTGATGTAAAGTGGCTGCAGCTGACATGGCTCCAAGCTGATTCTTCTGAATGTAAAGAAAAGCTTCAAATAAAAACCAATCAATCAAACAGAGAAAATTAAAAACAAGACAAAAAAAAAAAAAACAACAACCCAAAGACCCTTCTCACCTGAAAAGCTGAACGACGAGGACCTGAAGGAGAGGTGAAGTGAAGTGTGAATGCTGAGGGGAACATACACTTCTTTTATACCATCGGTCCCTTTTGTGTCACTGGGGAGGAGGATGCATTCACTGGAAATCTTCGGGAAAGAGGTGTGAGCCAGAGATGATGACCATTCCCGTTCGGGCAACACAGGTCACATGCTGTTTGTGATAAGCTGTGTAACATATGTTGGCTTTAGTATTGCACCATCCCTCACCTGCAATTGTGCTGCCACCGCTGCTGCACCACCTCTGCACTACATTTCAGCCTCACTTACAGCAGGTAAGACTCTGATTCATCTTCTCTTACAAGATGAGCTGACACAGGAAATATTGAGACAGATATATATATATATATATATATATATATATATATATATATATATATATATATATATATATATATATATTATCAAAGAAGCCAGGAAATTGAAGCCAGGAAATTGTCATACATGATTAAAAGATTTTTATTTTCATGATTTTTTTTTGTTTAAGTCACTTTTGCTGTAGAATTAATACTTCCTGGTTTTTCCTTGCTTTTCTTTCTAATCACTGCCTAAACAACACAGTGGATTACTTGGAAAAGAATATAGAAACAGTAAATAGTAAATGCTTCTTACCTCCACTTTGTCTTTTCTGAAGCCCTTCACTCCTCTTGGCTGAAGACTGAGCCGAGGAGCATCTCTCGCATCAATGGATTTGCGTAACTGGGTTTGGAGTATCTGTGCTCTGGTGCTCTGTTTCAGTGAATGTGAGTTGGCAGCATGTACAGTCTCTTGACTCGTTTAACGTTGAAATTAAAGAAAGAAGCCTTAAGTTTCAACCGTCTCGACCAGGTACCCGCTGCGAAATCACCTGGGAAGTTCCTCGCTTTGACGGCTGGTACAACAGTTTGGGATCCCCCCGGCGAGGAGCAGTGGGTAAGTCACACACACACACACACACACACACACACAGTCCAGCCTGTCAGCACACCTGGGTCACCCTCCGGACTGTGATTGTGCCCGCGCAGGCTCTCACCTTGTGCGCCTCGTGCCCGCGCGTTACTGGGACGGGGTGTACCAGCCGGTCCAGGAGCCGATCCTGCCCAACGTCCGCAACCTGAGCAGCCTGCTGACCGGAGGACCGTCCGGTCTGCCGTCCACACGGAACCAGACCGTCCTCTCTGTCTTCTTTGGTAAATATATCATACATTGTGTTTCTTTGAAGTGACATAATTATAATAACAAATGAGTGAACTGAACTTCGTGTTCACCTGTGTAAATTATTTTATTGAGTGGCATGAACTATAGTAAATAGTTCAAGCCATCTGGATATATTTAAGTTCCTCTTTTATGCTTTTACACGGTTCAAACCGGTATATCCGGGACTCTTATTTTGAAAGGCAACTGGCCGGAAGTGTCACACACATAAGTAATTGTACAATTTAAAGGTAGGCTAACGATCAACCCTTTATCTGACAGCTACCACCTTCCGAAAGATGAATGCAGACAGATTTCAGCTGTGTCATTATTAAAGGTGTAATATGTAAGAATTGACCACCTCTTGAGCTCCAAATGAAAAGCGCTCCAGAGACTTCCGCCGGCTAATTTATGGTTTAGCTTTTATGAGGACAAACTAATTGATTTGTGTGGCTTCTCTAGACTTAAAAACAAAACAAAACAAAAACTCTAGACTTCTAATATGACTTTGGGCACAGTGGATCACATGACATTGTAATGACACTTTTTGGCCACTACAAAAACTGGCGTCAGAGAATGGGCCTCCTCCTGAGGAGTCTTCCGTCAAACAAGCCAGCTAACTTCTGGTTTAACACCTGGCTAACTTCAATAAAAATGAAGTGGTTTAACCTCGTGGCTCGTCTGGACTTTTGGAATTGTATTGGACTGACTGGCTTAACTTTTGACAGTCAAACCAGTCAATTCGCAGGGTTGTGACGCTAAAAACAAATTATCCAGGGTTTTACAGTTGCTTCTTTCACAATGTTAACTTGTGGGAAAAAGTCTAGCTTACGAAAGTTGGCTTCAAGGCTTGGCTCTCTTCCTGGGAGGACCTAGCAGTACAGAAGAAACTAGATACCAGACGGCGCCCATTCAAACCAATGTGAATTGCTTGCCTCATATTGCAATCCGCCATTTTGCCTGTCCTATGTCAGATGTTGCTGGTATTGATATCAGTCTATTGATGATATTGGTTGAAAATAAACCAATTTAGTAAAGACAGAACTTTCTTGTGTTTATGATTTAGTATTTTACTCCCAACAAAGCCAAAATACAAACAAAAAACAACATTCAGGATCCAAGTAAATGTCTTTTCTATTGATGACTTATTATTTTTCCCTCTCAGGTTACCATGTTAGTTTTGAAGTTTTTGATTCGCGACCTGCTGCATGTCCACCTGAGTTCATGAACATCCCGGTCCCAAAAGGTGACCCTGTCTTTGATCCCACTGCCACCGGAAAAGTCTTGCTGCCTTTCCACAGAGGAGTGTGGGACAAAGAGTCTGGCCAGAGTCCCAGTAACCCTCGCACACAGGTGTCGATTATTGACTCTTATCAAATAGTAAATGTGAAGTAACCGTTTAGGCAGTCACATTATGCCATGTTTGATATAATTTTCCTCTCCTTAAACGCATTAATGTGAGGGAAACTAATGTAATGCAGGTTAACTTGGTGACAGCATGGATAGATGGCAGCTCCATCTATGGCCCTTCCTCGTCCTGGTCTGACTCCCTGAGAAGCTTCTCTGGAGGGCTCTTGACTTCAGGCTCTGAGTGGAACATGCCAAATCAGGCAACTGGACACACTTTCATGTGGAGCGCTGCAGACCCCTCCACAGGGGATCACGGACCTCAGGGCCTTTATGGTGAGACATTTTTTACCTTATACTTCTACGGTTAATGTACATATAGTAACAGAAGGTGAGGTTTATATCAACAAGAGAATTTGATAAGTATTTGATGGAGCTGATGCAGACAGGTGCACTAAACCGACTCCTATTGTGTGCCGATGATTAATGTTGGTGAGGGTTCAAAATAGGTCACTGATATTAGATTTATTGCCTTTAAAGCCTCAAAAGTTGCTTCAGAGATAAGAGACAAGTCATACCTCCTTCCAAGCAGAATGACCCACTTGTCATACTATGTGGAAACTGATGTTGCTGTGTAAGGTTAAAACTATTCGGATGCCTAAATTCCTTTCAGGTTAAATATGTGTCAGTGTTTGTTTCGGTGACCTATACCTTTAAACAATCTGGGATCTGTGTTTGGCAATATTCACCCTATCAAAAAAAAAAAAAAAACAACCTGCAAGAATTTTTATGCAATATAATTTCTCCCACGTCTTTCTTGATCAGGGTTGCAGCCTGTGAGTCTGAGTCACAAGAGGCCCCAGCCTGACGTGTGCTATGACTCTTTAATTATTGTGTAAATGGCTTGTTACGCTCACCGCAGTAAATCCCTCTCTCTATAGCATAGAGGATGCCACACAGGTGTCATAAAACCAATGTTTTGTTGCTTGTTTTGTTAAAGGTGTGTAGTTATTATCTGGGGTGGAGACGGAGGATCTACTGTTGTCACACTTCCTTTGTCACCTCCTTAAAAACAAACAGCCAAATTATCATCCCATTAGTGGTTAAAGAGACTCATCAATCAGTGTAATGGGGGCGTCACACTGAATATTTGTGATTTTTTGGGCAGTTATTAAAACATGGCAGGCATTAAAACATGACATGTACATCCTATTCTCCGTTAATGCTGTTGTAGATATAGGGATGTTTATTTTTTACAATCGAAAAGCAGAATTAAACCATGAGACTAACGTTTGTGCTGTTTTCTGTTGTCAGTGTTGGGAAATGCCTGGGCCAATGAGAACATGTTCACGGCAGCAGAGGGGATTATCTGGTTTCGCTACCACAATTATGTCGCCTCCAAACTGCATGAGAAACACCAAGAGTGGTCAGACGAAAAGCTGTTTCAAAACGCCAGGAAGACCGTCGTGGCCACATTCCAGGTAGAGGGAAACTTTTCCGTGTAATCCTCTCGCTGCACAGGTGCTGATTAAGTTCGCACTCTGGGAAGAAGAACCAGGTTGCATCAACACCAGGTGGACGTGATTTTATGGATGAAATTGATCATCCATAGCTGGAAGTCTGTCCTTTGCAAGAGCTGTCCAGAACATACATGTTTATTACTTAGTTAGTGCTTTTTACAATCGATAATATTTTTTGTTATATCAAATCCAAACAAACTATTTGAATTTGGCTTATATAGCTTGATATGTTATTATCAAATACACTCAAAAAAGTCGCCATAACTCTATTCTGTCCTTTTTTTCTCCACGCAGAATATTGCTCTTTACGAATGGCTGCCTGCATATCTTGGAAACAAAACACTTCCTCCTTATCCAGGTAAGAATCATCCAGAGTGCGTGTGCGCACAAGTGGAGGAGAACAGGTAATGCACTGGTGCCCACAAGCCGTGGTGAGGGTGAGCTATCGTTGGTGGTGTTTGACAGCTATGTGCTCCGTCAGCAAAGCGTCACCCTGAGTCTCCTTCTTCTGCTGAATAAGCACCCACAGCTGAAGAAAGTTAAAGGGACTCTGGTCAGATGAGACCATCAACTCAACCAATCCTCATTTTCACAGCTATACTGCTTTTGTTGCCTCACTTTGACCACTTGAATGACGATATAGGCTGTTTGGGTGCCTGAGAATTGTAGTTTATTTTGTTCCCTTTCTGCTGTCTTGTATCATGTTCAGATTTGTCTGTATGCAGGTTTGGGTGGAAATGATTATTTAACTTTGTAGAGAAGTGAACAAATAAAGGATGGATCAACAAAAGAATGTCTTTCGTATTATATAACAAAACTAAAGACTAACAGTGTCAATCTAGTTCAGCTGAAAGGTCAGCGCTCTGCACACCAGGGTGTTCTGGTCAAAAAGATAATGTCGTTATGTAAAGTGAACAATGGATTGTGATAATGTGTAAGGTGAAAAGGTAGCGATAATATGTGAAGTGAAGGGTAATCATACATTTTGCTACCACACAGGTTACCAGAAGTTTGTTGATCCAGGGATTTCTCCTGAGTTTCAGGCTGCTGCTATACGATTTGGCATCACCATGGCCCCACCTGGTGTTTATATGAGGTACTGTTCACACATTGTGACTCACTACGCTTAGGAGACTTTAACAGAATGTAATGTTATCAAGTGCTGCTCTGAACAGTGTCAGTCACCATCTTGAACAGAGCATGTCCTAAATGTTGGAAATAAAACCCTCCACATTGTCTCTCTTCTTCCTACAGAAACCGAACCTGCCATTTTCGGGAGATTGTCAACGTAGATGGCAGCTTATCACCAGCAATGCGTCTTTGTAACAACTTTTGGAAACGTCAGGTATATATGATCGTTTTCATAAGAGTGAAAGGAAGAACTTTATTATTTAATTCATGTACTTGTGTTTATCACTATAAACCATTTCTGACTTAGACTGCAGACTCTCCTGATTGTCATTCCAACCATATGTAGCTGGTACACAGTGAAACACAAATATTCCTCCAGGACCATGGTGTTACATAGAGCAACACAACAAGACTGCACAAAAACAGCCTAAGACTACACAAACATTAAACCTACACAAGTCTACCTAAAAGTGCACGTGTGTAAACATGTAAAAAACCTCAAGACCGTGCAAACACCCCCACAATCTTCCACTGATGCAGCTTAGTTTCATTACATTGAAAGTAGTAGTATAATGATTTTAAAAACGAGAACAGGTCAAGTCACATTTAGTACAATCGTTTATTTATGGAGACAGTGGAAAAGTACAGAAGGAGAGCAGCAGAAAAAAAAAAACCCTGGCAGGATTTGACCCAGGATCTTTGTGGCATCAGAGGCAGGAAAGTAAACCACTGTATGTCTCTGAGCAGAAACGGGAGGATATATTTGTTAGCCACGACTATAAGACAGCTGATGTGTTTTGAAAGGAAACCCATTAGATTGAGGACATACATTAAGTTTTCATCTGTAAATTATATTTCAGTGGCTTTTTAATTTTGTTTTCAGAGTCTCAATGTGAAGACAGGCCAGGACGTAGACGACCTCATCATGGGCATGGCATCCCAGATTGCAGAGAGAGAAGACAACATTGTTGTGGAGGACCTGAGAGGTGTTTAATCCTTCTTCTTCATTACCTATATCAAATATCAGAATTTAAGTCTATTGCCAATGGGTTTTCACACACAGGAAACTTGTCTTGGTGCTGTGATGCAGTCAAAAGAATGTAGAAAAAAAAGGGTATTCATACCACGAACGTCAAGCAATTATTATAAGCAATTACAGGTTAAATGTAGAAATTTACAATAAACAATCTACACAAACATTCATTCACAGTTGTTGAAGGCAACGAATATTCAGAACTCCGATCTGATCTGCTCCCTGACAGACTTCATGTATGGACCCCTACGGTTCACCCGGACAGATCTGGTGGCCATGACGGTCCAAAGAGGAAGAGACTTTGGCCTCCGTAGTTACACTGCGGTCAGAAAAGCTCTGGATCTGCCTCCAATCAACACATTTGAAGAGATAAATCCTGAGCTCAACAGCACAAACCCACAGGTAAACGCTCGAGTCAGAGAAAAATCAAACATGAACGGCATAAAAAAGTTGAACAGTAATTTTGTGCTCTGTTCCAACAGTTGCTCCAGGATGTTGCAGCACTGTACAGCAGGGACATCTCAAAATTGGAGCTCTTCCCCGGAGGACTGCTGGAGTCTCTCGATGGTCCGGGTCCAGTTTTCTCTGCCATAATCCTGGACCAGTTTGAACGCATGAGAAACGGAGACCGCTTCTGGTTCGAGAACAAACAGAATGGGTGAGCTCCCCTCTGAAGGACTTTAAAAATAGAAATAGCCGCGTCTGACCCTACTGTGTGATTGATCTCATATTAATGTCACATGTCATCTTACTGTAGTCGTGTTGTCCAGTTTGTTCACAGATGAGGAGATCCAGATGATCCGCAATGTGTCCTTTCATGAGGTCCTTATTGCAGTAACAAGTGCAGAAGCCTCTGATATACAAGATAATGTGTTTTTCTGGCATGACGGTAAAAACGTGACTCACGTATTTGATTAATAAAAAAAGGATTTATTTAGAACCAGTAATATTTTTCAAAGTGGATTAATACAGTTGTCTCTGTTGCTTTAGGTGACCCTTGTGCTCAGCCCGCGCAGCTGAATGCATCAATGCTCTATCCCTGCACTAATGCTACCAAACTTAATTACTTTGATGGGAGCCAAGCTGGCTTTGGGATATTTATCATTGTCCTGTTCCTCTTTCCTGTTGGTCAGTGTCATAATCGCAAGTCCATCTCTTTTGACACAGCAATAATATTGATATAATTTATCAGCAGTTCATTTATTTTGTTCATGTTTATTTTACTTCCACAGTTAGTTTTCTAGTGGCTTGTATGGTGGCGTATCTCCGCAAGTACAGGTACAAGAAGTTCCAGAGAAGAAGAAAAGCTGGCGACAGAACAGAGGGACCAGCTGTGGGAATCACCGGTATGAGATCTGTTCACGGGGACTTTTCACCCCAAGATCATGAATACATATATTTCCACATACTGTAGTGCTTTTTATCCATCTGGATTGTTTTGGTGTGAGTTGCAGAGTGTTGGAGATATTAGCCGTCGAGATGTCTGCCCCATCTTAAATATAATAGACCTCAATGGCGCTTGGCTCAAAGCACCGAAAACATCAAAAACTCAACAGCAATGTTTCTTTACAGTTACTACTACTTTCTTTCTTGTGAACTACACCCACCTACTGTGTCACTGCAGAAGGAGGTTTGCTTCTACTCATGGATATAAACATTCATGTCGTTGAGCTTTAACCTTATATTCTCTTAGTTATTCTCTTATCCATGAGAAGATGTTTGCTTCCTTCTGCCCGGTGATAAAATTGACAGGTCTAGTTTGGTTTATATTACGCGAGCTAAAAAAAACAGTTTAGAGTTAAACTCATTGGAAACTAGAATGGAACTTGGAGAGTGCAGCCCTCCCTTAGGCTACAATAGTCAACTCTTCTATTAAGGGTCAAATCTAATAGTGCTTCCATCACATACGTGTGGATAGTTTACCGAAACTGTTAAATATGATTGTGCTGAGCTGAAGCCTCAATTGGATGTATTGTTAGTTGCATGGTATTTATGTTTCTGTAGCCACACCTTGGCATTGGTAAGATTGTGGTGACGTTACAGTCGTACTTGTTCTCCCATGAAGCCACTGCCCCAGAATGCTCCATAACAACTGCCTTCTGCATGAGGTTTATGCAACTACAGTACATGTGTCGTCTACCCCTGAATGTGGCATACGGAGTCATCGTATCTCTACAATTGGCCATGTTTTGTATTTTCTGATCGTTACTTGAATCTGCTGGATTTTACGATGCATGGCATTTATTCCGCCAAGGCCGAAGGACCCACCCCACGATGTTGACGATAGTGATAAATCATTTGTGTGTTTGACACTTGATTTAGATCCACTTCAAAATGCAATGGGTGCTTCATCCTTGACCCGTTCTACACCCTTCCAGCAAGTTAATTGAAAACCAGGCCAGTAGTTTTCCTGTAATCCTGCAGACAAAGAAACAAACAAACTGAACTGAAACCGTGATCTTCTTGTTAGAGGTAACAAGCTGAGCTCAACTGATAATCAGTGGAGGTGACCGAAACCAAAATCGCTTTGCTATTTTCTCTACTAGTGGTAGTTCCTGTATTATTCCTGTATTTATCCTCATCCCCAAGCATGTCTTACATCTCACCTTCATTTTGGTCTCCAGCCTATGAGTGGCAGGGTCGTAGAAAACCTCTGCATCCTGTCAGCGTTGAGGTTGATGAAAAGAGGCTGCAGGTCTACGACAGATCTGGAGCTGCTCAACGCTGCCTCAATCTGGCCAACCAGGAACATCTGGATGTCCTTCTTTCCAACAACCGTAATCATAAAGCTCTTCTGCTCAAAGTATCAAAAGAGTATGACCTGGTGAGTATTAAGAGGGGATGGTTTGCACAAATAGTCTCTGATTCAGGTTAGAGCGAAGGAATACTTTTAAATAATAATAAGAATAATAAAAATAATTCATCTACAAAACCAAATTCTGTGCTCGCATTTAAGCTTGTTTGCAGTTTAAGCATATCCAATGTTCTCGCTTCTGCCATGAAGCTGCAGTTGCCAGCAAGATTCTGCAGATGTACCTGATCTCCATCTCCCTCCAATCCTGTTAATCTACTGATGCTCCCTGTTTGCACGTCCAGGTGCTGTTTTTTGATGACGAGAGCAAACGTGTGGAATTTGTCAAGCACCTACGCCTGGGGGTGACAGGCATCACACAGGAGATTAGAGTGAAGGAGATGAGAGAGGAGGAACTGCTGAAGGAGGCTTTAACCAGAGAGCAGAGGGCTCAGATTGTGGAAACTTTCATTCGGCATGCTTTCTCTAAGGTACTGTCAGCCTCTGGATGATTACCTCATCCTCCGCTCTGTCACAGCGGCAGCAGCTTTAAGCTCGGCCACAATATGTCGTCAATGCTTGTTTGAGGTCAAATTAAGTCGGACCTCCCGCCAAAAGAACTAATTGTTGGTCTCGTTGGTGAGCTCACCCATGATGGACGTACAGTAACCTCAGTCCACGTCGGAGGTATTACTGGTGGCACTATGGTGAAGTAATGACACCGTCTCTCTGGTGCACAGGTCTTGGAGATAGAGAGGTGTGACGCGGGAGACATGAGTGGCATTTCCCGCAAGAAAGCCAGAGAGGTTCTCCAGTGCGAGCTGACAGCGTCTGAGTTTGCTGGTGCACTAGGCCTCAAGTCTGACTCCTTGTTTGTGGACTCCATGTTCACACTAGCTGATAAAGATGGAAATGGTTACCTCTCCTTCCAAGAGTTTCTTGATGTAATCGTTATCTTCATGAAAGGTAAAAACTGCACGACTCCAGAGGACTGTAGCTGTCATTCAAGCACTATAAATGTAAAATTATAAAATGTATGAGCAGCTGTAGGCAGAGGATTTAAATTCCAGGTAGATGGTGTGAATTATATTGAGGTTTGTTGTTTCAGCTGCAAATGAAATTAAATGTACTAAACACTTCATGAAATCAATTAATAAATATAAAAGTAAATAAATAAAAGTAAAGAAAAATCTGTGTCATTACAGGCTTTATAGATTGATGTTATGTAGATAACGACAGCTAAGAATGAGCATGAATGTCAGGTCTGATATTTAAAATTTCAAAATCTTAAACCAGTAATAAGTCTCACCCTACACTGTGACATTAATGACACTGTGTGTTTGTGTAAACAGGGTCTTCTGAGGAGAAATCCAAGCTTATGTTCTCCATGAATGACATTGGTGGAACCGGTTACTTATCAAAAGAAGAATTTGCCAGGATGCTCAGGTTTGATGGATTTCTCTTTTTTTCATGACTGCATCTTTTTCTTCCATCTGATGGTTCATCTCCAGCCTGTTTGATGTGCTGCAGGTCTTTCATTGAAATCTCCAACGGCGCTCTGTCAAAGAGCCAGGCAGAGGACGGCATCAAGGCCATGATGCAGGCCGCAGGCTTTGATAAAAAGGAGAGAATCACATGGGAGGACTTCCATTTCCTCCTGCGGGACCACGAGAAGGAATTGCAGTTCGCTCAACTTAATGTTAAAGGTTGGAGAAAGTTTTGTCAAAGAACTTTTTGTTAATCCTCATTTCTCTGACCTCGTCTGATGAATCTGTCTGTGTTTGTGTGTGTGTGTGTGTGTGTGTGTGTGTGTGTGTGTGTGTGTGTAGGGATGGAGAAAGCGGGGAGGAAGCGGCTAAGTCGGGACATGAGAGTGTCCTTCATCTGTCCAGTTAACAGGTAAGAAAATAGGACACGCAGGCTGTAATCACTCACCCAGATCACAAATATAACAACTGTTGCCTGTCACTGTAGAAACAAACAATGATTCAGTACAACTTTTCTGCTTCTCCTCTTTTTGTTTCTGCAGCAACAAGACGTATGGAGAGGAGCTACGAAGACGGAAAAAGTTTGTTCCTTGTTGAATTTTTCTATTCCTGTAAATGACTTTGAATGACGGTTGAGGAATGATATGAGAGACAAGATGTTTGGAGTCTTTTTGCTGAATGTTTTCTTTCACCATTTTCCAATAGATTATTGACTCTGATTAGGACTTCAACAAAAGATTGTTTATATTGTTGATTATAAGTAATCTGTTGACTTTTTTCTTTAGTAATTGCTTGGTCTATAAGATGTCAGTTTTGTCCACAACTAAAGAGATTTCCTTTACTCTTAGAGTAAAGATATGATACAATATTTACATTTAAGAAGTGAAAAGAAGAGGATTTGTACCTTTTTTCCCAAAACAGCTACTCTGAATCTACTCAAGATAGTCGTTGATTAATTTGACAGTTGATAACTAATCTATATATTATTGCAGCTCTAGTTCTGATTGTCTTTCAGTTCTTGCTGGTCACTAACCCTGCAGCTAAATGACAGACAGAACACACAATATTTACAGAATATAATCTGACCAATTTTTTCCAGGTCTACTGTCAGAACTCCAAACGTCTATGTGAAGCCAAAGCGTGAGCAGTACATCAGGAACCCGATCCAGCAGAAGATCCAGCAGTTCAAACGTTTCATTGAGAATTATCGCCGTCATATTGTCTGCTTCATCATCGTTTACAGCATCGCAGCTGGTGTGGCCCTTGAAAGATGTTACTGTGAGTAAGAATCATTTGTCTCCTTGTGCTGCTAACTCATGTTAATGTTTCGTAGTCTCTCTTTACCTTCCAACCTCGTATGACTCTGGTCAGTGTGAGTCTTTTCAACCAACTTTCTAAAACATTGTTTTCAGACTACGCTTTGCAGGCCGAAACTACAGGCTTCCCTGAGACTTCAGTCGTTGGCATCGCTGTCTCTCGTGGCACGGCGGCCGCCATCTCCTTCCTGTTTCCCTACATGCTCCTCACCGTGTGTCGAAACCTCATCACACTGTGCAGAGAGACTTTCCTCAACCGATACATCCCCTTTGACGCCGCCATCGATTTCCATCGCAACATGGCCATGACTGCCATCATCCTTACAGGTTTTCAAATGATGGAATTTTTAGTTGTAATGTAATGGAATGTTTATGCACATGATCTCACTCCTTTTTCTATCCTGACTGCAGTTGTTCATAGTTTGGGCCATGTGGTCAACATCTACATATTCTCCGTCAGCGACCTCAGCATCCTGTCTTGTCTGTTCCCCAAAGTCTTTTCAAACAACGGGTAATGTCTGAAATATCTGCCAGATCTTTGCAGCAATTTGTACAATTTGCAGAGTTTTTTTGGCTAATTTACTTATCTATTTTCATTTTAGGTCAGAACTTCCTATGAAGTGGTCATGGTGGTTCTTTGAAACTGTTCCAGGTATCACAGGAAACAGATTTTAGACAGTCAGTGTTACATGGACTATTTGTTATTTTATGCTATACTGTTGCTATAATGTTTTTTCTCTGTTTCCTAGGAATGACCGGTGTCTTGCTTCTCTTTGTGTTTGCATTTATGTATGTTTTTGCGTCGCATTATTTCCGTCACATCAGCTTTCGTGGGTTTTGGATCACACATTACCTCTACATTGTAGTGTACACTCTTGTAAGTACTTTTCTGAATTTAGTATACCCTAAATGCACTCTGCATTCAGGTGGCAGTTTTATAAATCGTCTAATTTGTTTTCATCCAACAGACAATTATTCATGGCAGTTACGCCCTGATCCAAGAGCCTCGTTTTTACATTTATTTACTCCCACCTGCGCTGCTCTTCCTGTTGGACAAACTAATCAGCTTGAGCAGGAAGAAGTTGGAGATCCCGGTGGTCAGAGCTGAGCTGCTGCCTTCAGGTGACATTTACAATTCACCAAAAATCAGCTTTAAAATGTCTCATTGTTCTCCGTCTCTCCTTGATTTTATTACCGTTTCCATTGTTGTTGCATCGATGTGCCACTCTTTTCCTTGGCTGCCCTATCTGTAGGTGTGACACATCTGGAGTTCAAGCGACCACAGGGCTTTGTGTACCGTTCAGGCCAGTGGGTTCGCATTGCCTGCCTGATGTTGGGCACAGATGAGTACCATCCATTCACACTGACTTCAGCCCCTCATGAAGAGACCCTGAGCCTGCACATCCGAGCTGTGGGGCCCTGGACCAGCCAGCTCCGAGAGCTCTACACTGAAGAAAGCTTGATTGAGCTCGGATCCTATCCAAAGGTAGGCCAAAGCATTATTTTATGTGTGTAAATTGTTTCGTCTTTGTCTCCATGTATAGTCATTACATGATTTTTTTTTTTTCCTTTTCATCCTAAGCTGTACTTGGACGGCCCGTTTGGTGAGGGCCATCAGGAGTGGACTGACTTTGAGGTGTCTGTCCTGGTGGGAGGAGGGATTGGAGTCACCCCATTTGCCTCCATCCTCAAAGACCTGGTGTTCAAGTCCTCCATAAAGTCCAAGATCCAGTGTAAAAAGGTCAGCCTAGTGTACATTTCTTCCTCTTGATGATTGATTTATTTGTGCAAGAAGCTCACTTTACAATCTCTTCTAACTCTGGCTGATTATTTGAAGGTGTACTTCATCTGGGTAACACGGACACAGCGTCAGTTTGAGTGGGTGTCAGACATCATCAGGGAGGTGGAGGAGTTGGACACGCTGGAGCTGGTCTCAGTCCACACTTACATCACTCAGGTGGCCGAAAAGTTCGACCTCCGCACCACCATGCTGGTGAGATATGCAGTTCCTATGATAAAAAAAGAGTACCACTCCTCTGTTGCTCTTCAGTTTAGGGATCTTGTTCTTTCAGAATAATAGAAAAAGTCTGAAACAATCGAGAGGGTAATGAGTTAAAAAATCCTTTGATTAATCATGGCTGTTGAGTCACAACAATAGTAAAAACATGGCTGTGTGTTTCAGCATTTAAAGCCTTCATCAGGACAGTATAAAATGGCTTCCTTTGGGCTCTTACATTTACAGGTTAGCAGAAAGGCTTTTTAACTCATGAACCTCTTTTTCTAAGACTGAACTAAAACAGGAAGTTGACTAGTTGGGAAATATAATATTAAAATTGAAATGAATGAATGAAAATATGAATACATGAAAACCACTGATGATTTCCCCCTATTGTGTCCTCATGTGTGGACAGTATGTGTGTGAGCGCCACTTTCAGAAGGTGTGGAACCGCAGTCTCTTCACCGGCCTACGGTCCGTCACCCACTTCGGCCGTCCACCCTTTGTGTCTTTTTTCAGCTCGCTGCAGGAGGTTCACCCTGAGGTCAGTCCTGCACCGCTATCTTGTATTTGTCTGAAACTGCATCCAGCACATAATTATTTGAATCAACTAACTTAACTAATTTTCTCTGTAGGTGCGTAAAATCGGTGTGTTCAGCTGTGGACCACCTGGACTGACGAAGAATGTGGAGAAAGCTTGCCAGCAGATGAACAAGAGGGATCAGGCTCATTTTATACATCACTATGAGAACTTCTAACTTAACAGAAGGGGAGATGAGACACTTTCCTCTGGAGAACACAAGTTACTGCAGCAGTTTAGGTCTGTCTCATGTAAAATGAATGTGTCTTCTTCACATCTTTATTCTCTACTCATTAATGTTAATGTTATATTCATCTCTAACAGTTAAGAGACATCTTATTTCATATATTGTATATCATACAAATACAGGGTTTTATTCACAAATCTGTCAAATCAATTTCATCATGTATGCTTTAATTTGTAGTTTGTTAGCTGTCATTGTTTGTCAGGTTAGTCTGTGCTTCTGTTGTCTTAATAGATTGATTTTTGTTTGTCATTGATTTCTTCTGCTTTTGTATGAAATATCTTGAATGAATAAATTAACATTTTAACAATACATTTGTATCACTGTCATGTCTGAAGGAAGCTTCCTCAAACACAGTTAGAAACACTGTCAGTGAAACACTCGGAGATCTAACAGTGGTACCTTTAATGTGATGTCCTTGTTGTAGGACATCTGATTATGTAAGGACCTGTGGGGTTTTGTGCAGTGGAAGTTCTCTAAATTCTGCTGTCGGCTCCTTCTGCTGCTTCTAGCTCTTGGACTAAAGTCACACTTGAATTGACACAAACTCCCAAATTTGATTTGTTGGTTGAGTGATGAGCTAGACAGCTCCTCCACCCAGAGGAAGACGTAACAGTGTAAAATGTAGATTTTCCTCAGGGAGATGAATTGTTTGTTACTATGCATCTTTCCCATTAATCTGTGACAAACTGCACTTCACATTCTTGTACTTGATATTTGCCTTGTACAGTGACTGCGGTCTGTAGGAATGTTACTTCACTGTGCCAAAACAAAGGGTTGCACACGCTTGTTTGCTTATGAAACACATGTAAGATATGAAGGGTGTATGCACATAGTTAATCACATGAGTCGATATCGCAGCAGTCGTCTGAAACTGAAAAGTGAGCAGAAAAATAACTGACCACAGAGGTATTTGGCTTTTTTTCCCTGAATGTCACAGTCAGTTCCTGGACATTTGGCCTGAGTGTGCGTGGGTTATCAGGCAAACACATCCGCTGCACTGATTCTGTGTCTAAAAGTTTAATTGTTTCAAAAAATGAATAAAAATCAATAAGGAAATGTACAGTGAGGAGTCTGCAAGCTGATTCTGTTTTGTTCTCTTCTTCAATTCATTTATTTACTCAGTGGTTTCACTTTAAGCGTGCTCTCTCCTTCAGGAACATCCTTCTCTCTTCACACAGTTACACAAACACTAACACCTGGCAGCTGGCCAGTTCAGCCACAGTTCAACCACTGACCTGGTGGCCACCGAGCAGCTCCACTGGAGCAGAGGTCATGGGTCTTGACATAGGACTATATAAGCATCTCTAATGAGGTAGGAACAAGCAATTATATTTTATTTTGCACACTCAGATGTATTTAGCCAGTCAGGAGACTGAACTGACAACCTTGCAACTCAACTACAATACTGTGTCAAACGCAGAGATACCGCACTTCACCCCCTCACATCACACCACTGTTACTGCCCAGAACCTCATTCACCTTCTCGCCTACATCAGACCACACACTAAAAACCTGGGCGCTATATTTGACGATGAGCTTAGTTTTAAATTCTTTGTCCGGTTCAGTTTCTTCCAGCTCAGAACCATCTCCTGTCAGGCATTTCCATACACCATCTGACAGGGGTCGACTGATATGCCTTTTTCAGGGCTGTTACTGGTACCTATTGTTAGAAAATAAAGGAGAATGATGAAATTTTTTTTTAAAAAATCAACGAGGGTGATGGCTGGTGTATCTCTACCCTCTGATCTGGAAAGTGTCGTTCATGTGCTAACATGCTAAACAGGCACCATTTCCCTTCTACAACTAGTCCAAAAGACTGCAGCCTGCTTTTGGACTAGTTTTTTGTTTGGTACTTATCTTGCTGTAGTCCTTCAACACCCACTATTCACCCACCTGCACCAACTTTAATCTTGCTGTATTATATACATGTGTCTTGAAGCTTTTATGTATAAACAAACATAGTGTCTGTCTTTGTGGTGCAAATCTTGTGTCATATTAATGAAATTAACTTGAAAACTGAAGGCTTCTCATCGAAAGCCCATTTCATTTCATGGCTTTTCATCTTGTAACACGACAAATAACCGGGCTCACTTTAAAGCTACACAGAAGCAGATTAGCATTTAAAAGAGTACTGCTGCCTTCATAGGCCGAGGCAAACAGAGTTGATTCGATTCCCTGTAGTCTTGGCCTGAATAAAAGTACTGATCCTGTGACTCTTTTCCGACTAAAGCTGTTTTTCCTTGAAGAGCTGTGTTGAATGCAGATGGATGTAAGTGCTCAGTCAGTGAGTGAGATCAGCGATCAAAGGCTCTCCAGATCAGATGCAGGACTCTTGTTGCGCAGGAGGGAAGAGAGTTTATTGTGCAGCCATCTGAGGCCAGGGAGGAATGTTCTTTTCTCGGACGGTATTTTCGGTGCAAACAATCTTCCTTGTGACATTATGGGAAGCAGGAAGTGTTCGTTTACCATCAAGTCTATTAGGAATCTCTGACATTCCCTTTCTTTTCCTGCTAAGGTGACCATAAATGAGAATGTATTATCTTCAGTCTATTCTGTTTAATGTGTTCTCGTCTCTTCCGTGCAATGCCTCCATTTATTCATCATTACACTCTCATTTAAATCACTCTAATCTAATCTCATCTGCTGATTCCCTGGAAAGAGATTGGCGCAGAAACAAATACGATTAAGGTTCATGTAGCAAGACTTATAAGGAAAGCAAACACCTATTATGTGACATGGCTCCTGCATTATTTACCGTGTCAACAGGAGCTTGCCTACACTTGTAAAACTGTCCCATAAATGTTCTGGCATGCCGACTACAGCTGGTCAAACAGAAGCTGGACCGTCAAGTCAGTAAGTAGCTGACATCACTGTGTGACTCATCTTACAAGAAATCCAACAAAATCAAAACTGCTGTGTAACTCCACATGCCATTAATGAGAGAAGTGATAAGAGCCCAGCTGTTGAGAAGACAGATATCAAGAATGTTACGGCCAGCTGAATAATAGGAGAGCAAATAGGACAGCCCTATATAAATAAGTATCCAGACTGACTTTGTACTCATGATCATATATCGACTTATTACTGATAATTGATAAGCCTTTTGTTTATTTTATCAGTAAAGGAACATTTTAGTTAAAACCTTCATTTGGAAATCTTTTCATACAACAAAGGGATTACATCACTCACACTGCTGGTAGGAGCACAGACTGAAATTTCCATCAGGACACGTTATCATCATCATCATTTGTAATTGAACTGTGACCTCCACTCACTTGTAAAGGCACAGAGCAGCTACAGAAACAGTTAAAGAAAGAAAGGCTACGGTGTTTACCGATTGTCCAACAGTTGTTAAACCTTCATTTCATTACATTACAGTATATTAAATAAAAATGCCTTTTACGCTGCTTAACCATTTGTCACAAACTCGACATAAAACTTAAAAAAACAATAAATTGAAACTGCACTCTCAGCTCGCAGGAATATGTACCAGTATTGGCACATCTGTTGCTGTTTCTTCTTCAGCTCTCTCATCTATTATGAGGTATTGTCAAGGTTGAGCAATGAAAAGAACTCCACAGCTCCATCCGCCATCCACACCTTTATTTTAGACCTGGCAACACAAAGGGCACATTAGCTCCTGAGGAGAACTGAATGTTGACGCTGGATATAAATTGTGAGGTAGGCTGATGATATGTTCAGTATTCATGAGCACAATTTAGAATTAAAAAGTGATTGAAGTTGATATAACAATGCACCTGTGTTAGATATTTTGACTGCAGTATTTTCTTTTTAAAAAGGAAGACACTGACAGTGTGATGACTGCACTCTGGGTAGTTAAGCCTAGCTTGAGAGTTAGCTTGTGCTAAGGCTAGTTTGTCCTCCATAACTGTAGCCTGGAATTAAAAAAAAAAAAAAAATGTTCCTAGTAATACAGTTTGTTATATAATGTGAAGAAGACAGAAGAAGAACTAAATCTTAAATCATAGGAAGTGCCGCTGCTGCTAAAAGCTAGCTAGCCCAGCTTGGCAGACGAGCAGCTTGGCTGTGGCTACTTCAGCTAATTCAGCTTCAGCTAGCAAAGTCATACAATATCTATTGTTCCAGACACCAAGGAGAACATTTTTCCCTTTTAGTATCACACACAGAAAAAGGGGATTCGGTCCATGGCGTCCTACAACTCTGAAGTAATCCAGGTGTGTGTGTGTGTGTATGTATTATAGGCCTATGTTTACAGTAGCTGCTTTTAAGGTGTATTGAACCACACCATTCACAGTCACATTCATTTATAAACCAGTATTTCTTAAACCATACCTCAGGCGCCCTGCACAGGTAGGATATTGCTTTGAAAGAGCAACTTCACCTAATGCACATGTGATGTTCGGTGTATTTGTCACTATACTGCCCATGAGGACGTCGTCTGGCACTCTGAGATTGCTGTAGTCAAAGGGAAAAAAAAACACTGTAGAAAAAATGCAAATGTTGCTACACAATTCTCTCCAGTGTTATTTTTCAAGTGGGCGCCCCTCCATGACTGGTACCATCCACAGCAGGGGAATGCTGTGAACATGGAGTCGTTTGTCATCTTGACACATCCATTGTGTTAAAGAAGCTGAAAATCATTCATATGTTGTATTCATCACAGTCTGGTACTCGTGGAAACACGTTGGCCTTGGATCAATAAGGATCAAGTGATTTCTTACAGAGCAGCCTTCAGGTTTTTGCAACATCATCTCTGTGATCTTTGACGTGCTGAATCAGCACAGGTGCACACAGACGCCTGATAACTTCCACCTTTTATATCAGACAGCTGTTGTGTAATCAGCAGCTATTTGCAGCATTTCATAATGTACTGTGAAATATTAAGGAATGATTGGGCAATAAGATAAGGACTTTCTGTTCTAGCTTTTTAACATGGTTTACGGGTTTGTGGTGGCCCACTGATAATAAAGAAAAAGAAAAAAGGAGGCGACCACAAATGAGAGAACTCCTGTGGTTCAGCAGCTGTTAGGTAATTTCCCTGATGCAATGTTGATGCCGTAAACCTCCATCCTCACAGATAACTTAGGGTTTATACTATTAAACGATACATCCTTATAATATATTCCTTTAATTGTTTTAACAAAATAGGTGAAAAACAATAAATGCCACTGAATCAGTTTTCTGTCTCCGCCATCATTCCCCGTGGCCCCGAGGTGATCCCTTTATAAATTGACTGCAGTGTCACAGATGGGCTGTGCACTCAATTCTAGTGCAACACTACAGTAGCTTGACTTATGCAAATTGGGTAGGCATTTCCCCCAAATTAGCATTTTTTGCTACAGATTTTACTTTTGGTGTTACTGTCTCCTCTGCAGCTCAGCAGGGAAACGAAGAGTTCATTTGCAAAAACAACGTCACTGATTTGATTCATTTTCCTACATTATATTTTTCATTCTCAAACCTGGATTCACCAGTCAAGCAGACTTCTCTTTCTTTCTTTCTTTCTTTCTTTCTTTCTTTCTTTACATTAATCTACTGACAGAAAAGTGAAAAAAATAGTCTATTTTCAGTGACAGGCTTGTTTTTGTATTAAAGAAATGTAGGTGGGAAAAAAAATGAATCGTTCGGTGTGTTCAAACTGCGGTGGATTGATACCAGAAGCACAAAAAATAATATAAAAATCAGCTTATATCCATTCAGAAGAGCCCAAAACCATGCCTGTACTCCAAACAGCTTTCAAGTTCATTTTCTTGATCAAACATACTCTTTCTTACATAAAATCTTTTGGATGTGGGACCTTTACTTACAAATATAGTATTCTACTAGTGTGTACTTCTCAGTTAAGGATCTGAATACTTCCTGCCACTGTCTATGCAGCCCTCGCTGATCGAATGGCACCCTCTTCTGGTAAAGTGCGGGCCGCCCTCCATCCTCTCACACAGCAGCTGGAGAAAATGGGATTCAAGGTCACACTGCTTTGTGCTGCATTACTCTTTTTTTTAATAGATTTTCAGTACAATACATTAAGCTCCCCTTTAAATGCCCTTGTTCCATTCTATTATGTGTTGACGCCTCTCCTCAAAGGGAGCCTGGCATCTCGATGTAACGGGTCAATGCCCATGACAAAATGGTTTAATCTCACTCTAATCAGGTGTCACATTCACGGCAATAATAACCAGGAAGGTGAGTATTTAGAGTGCTGATCAGCAGACAGACTGGGCAGCTTAAAAGTTTGTTGTGTTCGGAGGAGACGTAGTGGATTGGAGCCTCGCAAGCCTTCGTTTGTAAGTCCCTGATGATTTACCCAAAATAACTGTGGAGTTTGTGACATGTTGTTCTAAATTATCTTCAAGGGAGTGACAGAGAGGGAGAAACTAGTTGGACATATTTTAATTAAAGGGGGCGTATGTTGATTAAATGACAACTTAAGGAGCTAAAATGTTTGATGCTCCAACGAGATGATGTAAACTACGTTGCGGATGTCTGCACAGTGGTGAGCAGTTTGCATTGGTGTACTTAAGAGTCGGTTAATCTTCTTAGTGTCAGTAAGTACCCAGCTAGAAATCAGCTACTGCCCAGATTGTCTCTTCCTGCCCCAGATAAACGACTCAGACAACAACAAAGCGAGCCTCGAGGAAATATGTGGCATGGTCGCTTCCCTGGCATGAAATATGCGCCTCCCCTCCCTCGGGAACTGCGTTGACAGAGCCGTGGAAGAAGTTTTGGTGGGTCTCCTCAACTTGAAGATGTTTGGCAGCGGCTCCAGGAAGTGGTTTGTGAGGAGGCAGAAGAGGCAGCCGCAGAGGCCTGGCAGGAGGCCATGCGCCAGGAAGAAGAAGAGGTGGGCAGCTAAGATCCTCAAACAGCACCGACAAAAGATCCTGAATGACCTGGACATCAACAGTGTGCTCCCCCACCTGGTGTATGAGAGGGTTTTCTCGCTGGGGGAGTACAAGGAAATACTGGGACAAGAGTCCAGCAAGAAACGGACGGAGATATTCCTGGACCAGCTGTCCTCGAAGGGGCCTGCTGCATTCTGCTCATTCTGCTCTGTTTTGGAGGAAGTGTGTCCCCACCTGCTAACCTCCTTTCTGCTGGATGGGGAAGGTACAGTCATTTGTTAACCGCTGATTACATCATTGAGTAACACTGGTCTGCTGCTAACGATGATTACCATGACAAGTATCTTCACAACGAATCGATAAATGTGGCCTATAAAATGTCCAAACATTGTGACAAATGCTTAGCACAATGTCCTTAGAGACAAAGTGACGACTATAGATCGCTTCTTTTGTTCAGCCAGCAGTCTAAAACCCAAAGACTGCTCATTGACTATCACCAGTCACAAAGAAAAGCAGCAAATCCTCATATTTAAGATGCTGGACACAGAAAATATTTGACATTTTCGCTTGAAAAATGAATAAAACGATAAATCTTTTGATTCACTAATCGATTAATCGGCTAATTAATCGCTAGAGTAAATAAATAGCACAGCACCCAGAGGTCATAGAGGGCTGTGTGTTCCTGTTTTCTTAAAAAAAAAAAAAAAAAGAAAAACTTTCAAAGAGCATACCAGAGTTTCAGCTCATTGATCTGTAGCTGCTCTCCACTTATTTCTCCACTTATCTAGTGTAACATTTAATCTTCTCAGATAAATTAAAAACCCTGAAAAACAAAATAAAATAAAAGAAGAAAACTACTTCGCAGTAAGCCAGCGCCGCAGACTAAGAGCCAGCAAAAAATAGCTTCTTAAATCTGGATGGCTGAGGGGATTACTGAGCCGCCAGCGTTCCTAACTGGCCTCTGACAACATATGGCCTCAGCGCGGCTGCAGTCTGCAGGGCCTCGTCTCCGCTGCGCTACTCCAGATCAATATGCTGTACTTACATTTACATAAACCTGAGCACTCTGAGGAAAATGACTCGCATTTACAGCTCAGCGAGTGTCTGCTTATCTGCAGCTAATATCCCTCATTTAAGAAGTTGTGAGTCGTCCTGCTTACTCATCCATTCAGCGGAGAAGACGTGTAAATTAAGAGCGCTATAAAAAGTGTCTCATATATTAATCTGTTCCCACAGATGGTGCCCCAGGACGGGGCAAGAAGGGGGGCCTCACTGTGCCCCCTAACAGTCCGGGAGAGCCACCTCTCTGCTCCCCTCCCATGTACACCGACCCTGTGTTTGACTCCAGGTGAGAGCCACTCTACATATCCCTGGTGTTGTTGATGTTTCATGAGTCGATAAAATAATTCCAGCAATGTGTTATAAAAGCTGTTTCCGAAGCACCTTGGACAAAACTAAATTCGAGTGATGAGGTCATATCAGAGACTTTGATTGACGCATCGGAGCATTTTCTCACCGTCCTCACCTCATCTCACACTCAAGGAACATTTCAAAATGGAGTGTTTCTGGCGTCTACCATATGTGGGCCTTGCAGTTAACAAACCACCGTTTCTGCTCTCTTATTTTCCAATGACTTATTCTGGACACAATAGTTTTAACCATGCAGAATACAACAATTTCAAGGAGGCGCTCTTTTGAATGTGAGTAACAAACTTGCATGTTCTCATTTATCTGCGTCTTGTTGCTTCGCACGGCTAATGTGTGTGAAATGTGGTCAGAAACAGTGTTTTTGCTCTGTTGCTTTATGATGATTTGCATGGCTGCACGTCCCGAGAGCTCAGTGTTGTTGTTGCTTCCTGTTGCTCTGCATGATTTTCTGCACTGTCTTGTGCATGCTCATTTTCTTGCTTTGCTTTCACTTTGATCATTTGAAAACACTGGGGCACAGCCTTTCAGTGTTGAGCCTGCATGTTCTCCCATGCTTGACCCATCAGTGATCGGTCAGTGCCCTTGACAAAGGAGTTCATTGTAGTCTTGTTCTTGTTTTCGTTCTTTTTCTGGTTCTTCTTCTTGTTCTATTGTGCCAAAGGAAGGAAGGAGAAGAATAAGACAAGACTCCAAGTCTCTATGGACTGACTTAGTGCTCCCCCAGGAAATGTTGATTAAAATGTGTTGTTCCTATAAACACATAAAGAATGAAAGAATGAAAAGGTGCGTTTGACAACGCTCTCATCCAAACACCAAAGAGGGAATATGTGTGTTACTTCCTCACAGCACCCCGGTGAGGTTTTTTTCTTTTTGTCGCACATCTGAAATGTAACTACTTTGGCAGAATAGATCTTCCACAAGTGCAGGCCATTGCAGCACTTTATTCATGTCTTAAAATGGTGATACTAAAATACATACATGCATAAATGAAACGACACAAGAGAGGAGCATAAAATGACATCTGCAGAGCTTTTCTTTTGTACACGAGCAGAGCAGTTTGGCACACCGCTGCTGAGTCCGCTGTGAGGCTCTGTGTCGGGCCCTGTGAGCGCATCATGACTGAGTGATGGGTGTGTTTGTGTGTGTGTGTGTGTGTGTGCGTGTGTGTGTGTGGACCCTGGAGGGGAGAGACAGGGACATGTTGACAGTGTGTTTATACGTGTGTGCGTGTGAGTGTGTGAGAGTGACGTAGAGTGGGTGATGTGATGCCTGAAGTGACGGAACAGACAGGCTGATATGCTCCCTAGACCGTTAAGGAGGCCTCTTTAATGTATGACAGCTAAGTCAGCATGGAGACAGCTATCCCAGTGGTCCGGCCCAGGGCACTGACACACACCAACACGCGCACACACACACACACACACACACACACACAAAAAACACAGACAGGCTGACAGGGACACGGCATAGCAGCACATACAGTCAGAATAGCCACAGAGCGTCCTCTGAAGATGCAGTACGCTAACAAGGAAACGTAAGTCCTCTTGAAATGTCATTTCAGAGTTAGATGCTGGTTTTTGTACGCAGGACTCTTGAGCACAGCTGTGTGTGATGATGCTCGCCGGATCCTAACGTCTCCCACATTGTATGTCAGGGAAGGCAGAGCCCAGGGAAGGATGTTCTTCCCGTGCTTTTTTGATTCATGCTTGCTCAAACACAGTGAGCAAAATCAAGCGTCGGGCAAGCATGACTGCATGTATATCTAGATAAAAACGGCATAATCTTTTGTTTATTCGCTCTTAGGAGAAGTAGGACAGAAACTGCCTAAAGTCATGGATGCTTGGCTTCAGAATGTGTGTGCCAGCATGCGTCCCTGTGTGACAGAGTGAAGCATGTCTGCAGCCGCGCTTGTTATAAATGTGGGAGCAACCTGGGAATATTTTCCTCGTGCGGTGTGAGCGCTTTATTTATTTTTTTCCCTCGCCCCTCTGATGTGCACACTTTCTCTGATCCACAGCGGAAGAGCAGATTGATTGTCAGCTGTGAGGGTTCAAACAGACACTGTGTTTATTAGTTTGGCTTTTCGTGTCCGCCTCTGGTCAGTATCCTGCTGACTGAGAGTGAACATGCAGCATTTAATCACATCTCTGGGCTTCTGACTTAAAGGGCACAAAGGACCTATGTATCACTGTGAGAGAAGCACAGAAACCGAAACGAGAATCCACTTTAAGGGTCCTTGACTGCCATTTTGTTTTCACGAGGCTCTCGTAGTTTTTCAAGCAGTCATCTGAGTCTGAACTCTAAAAATTAAAGTGCTGATTTAAGTGCATTAAACGCACGGTTACGCAGAAATATTGATTGGATTGACTGCGTGGATGTATCACTTTCTCCTCCGGTGGATGTGTGTGTGATCCGCCAGCGTGTGTTTGGATATGCGGCCTTATATGTATATGTGAGGCTGCAGCGATGATGTAAGTCACCGTGCCTTCATCCATAAGTGGAGAAAATGAGATGCTGGCAGGTTGAGAAGGAGGTGGAGGAGGAGGAGAGGAGAGATTAGCTGTAGCTGTGAGGTTATGCTTCTCTGTGCTGATGACTCACCTCACAGCACATAGAGAGAAAGCACTGCGACAGCGCCGAGGTGTGACTGTGTGTGTGTGTGTGTGTGTGTGTGTGTGTTTCATTACTCTTGTGCTTCTTGGTGCAGTGCATTCATGTGAAGAGGACTTTCTCTGTGAACTTCTCCTCTTTGTTTGGTGCAAAAGTAATAAATCATGGTGTTACAGCGGTAGTGGTTCTTAGGGCTTTCGTCCAGGTTTGTCTCCTCTGGGAGCAGACTCTGAGTCCTACAAACCAGCTCTGAGGGTTTTTTTTTTTTTTTTTGCTGTGCAGAATAAAAGTGGACAAGAGAGTCTAAGGACACAGGAAAGAAGGGCAGCCCTGTCTGTCCTATTTACGCGCTGGAGAAAAAAAAAAAACGACTGTAGTGTGTTATGGGCGCACACGTGTGCCTGTGCATCTCTGAGCTTGCCTGCCTGTGTGTGTGTGTGTGTGTGTGTGTGTGTGTGTGTGTGTGTGTGTGTGTGTGTGTGTGCGTGTGTGTGTGCAGCGTGCAATAAAAGATGTCAGCGGTGGGTTCTCATGTGAGAAGGGTAATGATGGGGCCGGCTGCTCTGAGGCATCACTGTGGAGATGCAGAGGGGGGGATGCCAATGTGAAATCAAAGTGCTGCAGTGGAGTGTGCATGGGTATGCAGTGGGCTTCAGACTGCAGCACAACCGCTGACCCACTGCTGTCTCAACGCTTCCCCACTGACACACTACTACTGGTTCCCATGCACGCTCCCTGTAATGTGTGTGTGTGTGTGTGTGTGTGTGTGTGTGTGTGTGTGACAGATAGAGAAAGAGAAGGAGGCTCCCACTTCCCTCTAATGGCTGCTGTGTCTTACATGCCTGATAATGACGGTCCGTATTGTCTGGTTAATCAGCAGAGTTATCTGAATGGCGTCCTCCTCAATGGGAGCTGACAGAGTGCGTCGCTGGTAGGTTTGTCGGAGCCCAGCTCTGCTCTGATGATTCCATTAGTGGCGTGTTAGTTGAGTGTTGACTGGATTCAAGGGGCTACGGACAGGAAGCAGCGACGTCACCAGTGATAGCGTGCAGCCAAGACTCAGTGTACAGGTTCTCTTGTAAGGGAGAACTGAATCATCCGGCGCCATCAGACCCTAATGTGTGGTCCCATCATGGCAGTGTTCTGTTCTCCAGGCCATGAGGCTGAAAACAACCTACTGAATCGTCACCTACATTCTGTCAATAGGATTCTGTGTCAGCCTCATGCAGATCTGTTATTTGTTTATATGTTCATCTCCAATTTGCATTTTTATGTTATCAACAGTAATAATTATTCTTAGACTGTCTTTTAATTTCACTTCCTGCTAGTGCAAACTATATTATACTATTACATGCAATTTAGTACAAAACACTTTACCTGATTCTGCAGCTTTACAGAGCTTCAGAGTGAGTTTCAGCTCAGTGTTTCATGGTCTGGCCACGACCTCTGTGTTTGGGCTCACTCTCACTGCTGTCATGATGGTGTTTTCTGCCCCAGCAGGCAGCTATTTTCAGAGAAAAGGCTCCAAAAACACACTGCACACTACCTGCTCAGCACCAGACAGCAGACAGACACAGTTAGCCCACTAGCTGGTGAACATAGCGGTACGTTTAGCAGCTAAATAGGCAGATATTTTGTTCAAGAGGTTGGTAGAGACCAAAAACGGAGCTAAAAGAGAGTGAGCATGACTCCAAAGTAATTATAATGTAGCTAGATATTTAAAGTAACACCTTTCTACAAATATGTTCATCAACTTAAAAGGTAATAATATTGTGTTCATAGCTTGTTTCTACTGCCCCAAAATGGCAGAAAAAATAGCTATTGCTGGTTTAAATGGAGCAGTTTCAGGAATAATCCTCTCAAAACCAGAAACTGCTTAAAAATCTACTAAACTAACCTTTTAATTAGTACCAAATTATATAGATTTTAACAGGTACAAAAACAGTTGATGATTTCCCAACTATAAACTAAAATTGCAGTGTGAAATTTACCAGTTTCAGTATTTTGGAATCAGCCAATACAGTGAATGTGGCAGCTATGGCCCTGCTTAGGCTTTAAATTATATCACTGTTGAACAGTGCTGATTCCTTTATACACATACAAATTGTAGTATTCTTGTTTTTATTTATTAAGCCTTCTCAGCAGCAGGTACTGCGTGGAAGGATTTTGGGACATGTGAGCAGTAGATGAATTTAGGTCCCTTTAATGCCCCTGAAGGGTTTTTCTGCTTCCAGTCACCCAGAAGTAACAAACTGGCAACCACAAAAAGAGCTGTTTTAAATTTCAAAGAAGGCCCGATGTTCATTCACTGTGCTTCATATTAGGCTTTGTTGTAAATGCTGAAATTTATAAAACACATAAACGCTCATTTGAAAAAACTGGGACATTTTTCGTTGATTTAACTCTTGCCAACGAATTTAATCAGATGCTTCATTCTACACACACTGTAGTGTAGATAAACATGCAGCTCTTTGTTTCCCAGACACACTGTCGGCTACTGTAGGTGAGCATATGAGGAGGATACTTTCATCCATAGAGCACCGAAGTGTCATGGGTGCACACATTTTTAGCAACATCAGCCACAGAGGGATTTGCTCCCCTGACACTAGCAGTGTCAGTGCCGTGCTGCCTGTTTCGCTGTATGGTGGAAATCTTCTGCAGGATTCACCAGCTCGTGAAATTAATTTCAAGAGTGACCTTCGGTCCGATTTTCCTAATTACCAAAACAGATAATCCCTTTATCACATGATGCTAATAACTGCTGTTTTCTTCATTAATTCTCAGTGGTACTGCACATGGCAGATAAAAATACAATCCCCAGTTCCCTTTATGGCCCCTTCAGGCTTTTTGATTAAGGTCTAGTGTCTAGTGAGAGTGAGAGGTGCTCTTCTCTCCTCAGGTGAGGCTCTCCTCTCTAAGACTTCAAAGTCTAGACTAATTGACTTACTCTGAAGCTTAGAAGTGCACCAGTGTGTCAGTCTATTGACTGAAAAACAACCCACGCCAGCCTCTGTTTGCTGCTAATGACAGGTGGTGCAGGCACAGTTCAGAGACAGAGCTGCTGTGTACTGCACCTCTCTGAATTTAACAATTATCATCTGCAGCAGGAATGAGAAATATATATTCTGTGTCAAGCACACATCTCTTAAACTTTAAATTATTTATAGAAGTAAAAAATGTTGACTAATGATTTAGGTATATACAAAATTAAAGAAGTATCTCATGATAAACTACTATTTTGTTCTTTCTTATATATGCTCAGCATCAACACCAGAACTTACAAAATCAATTCTCAAGAAGTTCTCTGAGAGGACAGGAAGAGGAGGAAACCTCAGGAGATGTAAATCATTTGGGACGGCAGGGTGTGAAAAAGTGTGCAGGTGGGAAAATGATTGTTATGGAAAATGATTAAATCCAATAGTAATTTTATAAATCCATTAAAATAATGTCAATGAAACGCATACAGGAGGTGTCTGCAGTGAAGAAGTCTAATAAAATCAGGTAAAGGGGACTGGCAGACATGAAACAGCTGACTTTAGTATCATTTTCACCCTTTCTCACCCGTCCAGTTTAAAGACAAAGCCATGTAAAAGAAGACTGAACAGGTTCGTCAGACAACCCTAACCCTAACCTTAACCAGACAATCTAACTGACTGTAACTGAACATTTGAATGCATGCTGCACTGTGAAACTAAAATGCAGTGGGCTGAATACTGTCTGTGGGTAGTCAGTAGTAATAGTAGTGTGTGTGTGTGTGTGTGTGACACACAAAATTAAAACCTTCACGTCACTGTTACATTCACGTGGTCCTGGGGGTGACAGCCTTTTAAGTTTTTGTCCTGTCATGTGTGACTCTGACACTGTGACCAGCTTTGCAGCCTAAAATATCATGTAGTCTAAATCCAGCATTACGACAGTTCTGTTCAATTCCAGTATCCAGAAGAGCCATGAAATGAAGCGTGGTTTCAGTCTGCCTGTTTTTTCATCTGCATTTTTTATTTGCGCCTTAATAAATCAACTTGAAATATAGCCCGATGTGTTTTTACACTTGGATGAGGTTGAAAAGTGTATCAACACAAGCACACTGCAGCAAATATCATCTCAGCAGGGTTTGCAAATGAATCCTGACACGCATGAAGCATCTTCATCTAAAGCAATTTTTTTTTCTTTATGATATCTGGGCTTACTTTGAAGATTTTTGAGGGGCTGTTTACTATTGCAACACTGTTTTGCGGTGACACTCCAGAAATGTTTTTGCAGACTTCGAAACATCAATCCACTTTCCCTCGGCGTGGGGTTTACTAGAAAATGACTGAAATTTGGTTTTTGGGAGAACTTTCCTTCATCTTTCACTGTCATTCAATCCTTTAAGCTGAAAAATGCCAGATCAAGGATTACTCACCATCCTGCTGAGTGTAAACATGTCCAAAAATACGTCAAATCAACGTCTTCGCTGGAGCTGAAAAGATATCCACTGAAGAGCCAGAATTAACTTTTTTTTTAACGTTCACTAATTCAAGTGACATCCTTTAGGTTCAAAATTTAGGTTTTTACCATGTGATTACTGAGATCTTTTCAACTTAATTAACAGACGTATAAAGAAGTTTGTACAGTGGCTGAAGCTACAGCGCAAATTTGAATCCTGAGCGTCAACCCCAGAATCCTGCTGGAGGCGTGCACTTTACCAGGAGAGCTGTTCATCACCTTTATTAAATATCATGTTTTGGTTATTCAGCGTGTGAACATTAGCCTTCTCCATGTGTAATAGACCTGATAAATAGCTCTCCTGGTAAAGCGCACGCCTCATACTTTCTACTGAGGTTGACGCTCGTGCATCAAAGCCTCTGTGTAGCTTTTGCTGCATGGAGTAAAATTTGGCTTTAATTTGGAACCACAAGGAGTTTTTTTTTAGAAGCCACTGACTGAAAATTTTGATCCCTGCTGAGATGTCATCAATAGTCTTTTTTAACGTCTGCAAACAGGCTGAGTATATGCTCAGTGGGCTTGATCAGTGCATCAGGCTGTACGTCAATCTTACTTATTTATCGGCTGTACACATTGCTATCCTTTTACAATAACTAGCTATACATATACTGTAAACACCCTCATATGAAATCACAAGGAAAACCCATGACAAAAGGTAATAAAAACGTGTACGGTTTGCTTTGAAAGACAAACATTTTTTTCCTGTGATATGTTATGTCACGATGTAGAGTGTCTGGCCCTTGCGTGTTCTCCAGATAACAAGATAAATCAACCCACTATCACAAGAAAGCGAAGCTTTGTTTTCACTGGAGAAATAATTAGCGTTTGATCCGGAGATAAAGGTGCAGAAAAATATCATTCCAAGCCTCGTAGCTTCCAAATTTCATCCTGTACACCTGTGCCAAAATGCCTGCTGTAGATCAGGAACAGAAAAAAAGAAAACAAGAAACACCCCCCACCTCCAGCAGAGGAGCAGGGGGGCATATTTGTAGTCCTGTAGCCCTGTAGTGATCTCTGCTTCCAGGAAGGATTGTGTACTACTATTTCTAAAGAAGTAACCTCTAACAAGTAGCCAAATTAAAGACGAACTGTAGACTTCCCAAACAGATGCTACAACTGAGCTCCTCCATCCCTCCCTCCCTCCCTCCCTCTTCCTCCTCCATCCCTCCTCTTCCTCCTCCCTCCCTCCCTCGCAGTCGCTCCCCTCTGACTACACTGTACACACTCTCTCCCCTACCTCACACACACGGACGCCTGGACGCTGCAGCGTTTTTTAGGAGAGTGTTTCCAGGATAGGAGGGAGGAGGCAGGGTGGAAAAAAAGGAGACATGTCCCAATCCTGAAACACAAATTGAAAGACAAGGGAGAGAGAAGCTACACGTCGGATGGATCGGCGATCAGCTGGCGAGCGCTAAAACACGGTCAGAGTGTCATTGCAGACATGGGTCGCAGCGGTACGGCACCTTTCGCTCAGCTCCTTGGGGAGTGTTTTCACTGTCAGTCCTTCAGCGCTGGAAATGGCGTTGTGATGCTGAGCATGGAAGACGCAGCGGAGGCGGATGCCAGGGAATAAAGAAATATATGATCACCTGTGCTTTTCTTTGGGTTGGATTTTTAGTAGCGGTGGACAGTACCATGGTGAATTACCAGAAATACATTACTGTAATGCAGCTGGCTCTGGGGGTGACTGCCGTCAACAAAGAACATTGTCTTCCACCCAGGAAGCGTATGTGGTGAGTATGAATCTTGGTGCGGAT
Organism: Acanthopagrus latus; assembly: GCF_904848185.1. NCBI lineage: Eukaryota > Metazoa > Chordata > Actinopteri > Spariformes > Sparidae > Acanthopagrus > Acanthopagrus latus. The sequence continues at coordinate 12,430,274 of NC_051046.1, forward strand.
GATGGTGATGATGATGATGCTGATGATGCTGATGATGATGATGATGATGATGCAGGTTGGGAGGGTAAAAAAAAAAAAAAGAAAGAAGAAAAAAAAAGGAAAAGAAAAGAAAAAGGGGGGCTTGGATGAGTTGTCGCCTCCCACATCCCGTCAGATGATGAGCGGGTCACGGAGCCACGGTGCACTCGTTCACTCTCCCCAAAATAAAAATAATAATTTTTTAAAAAAGGAAAAAAAAAAAAAAAGACATAATATTCCCATCCAGCCACCGCAGCCTGTCTGCACCATGTTGCAATCATCACAAAAAAAACAAACAAAAAAAACACCTACACCGTTCTCTTCAAGCACGGTGTAGGTGAGGCGACCACACGCTCCGCATGCTGGGAGTTTTGTATGCGTGCGTGAGTGCGCGCGCCAGAGAGCCCCGGTGTCCTTCCTCCTTCATCAGTTTGTAAAGTTGAATGCGTAGGGATGATGTCATGGCCCCCATCACTGTGTCCTCGCCTCCAAACTTCATGTGCTTCAAGTGTGTGTCACCGGACACGCCATCACCAGGCTAACCATGTGGCAGACCTTCATCACCCTCCTCCTCCTCCTCCTCCTCCTCCTCCTCACTGCTGTGTTGTGACTGATTACTAATAAAACATAAAAAGCATGGAACCTCTCCTGTGTTTATTTCCTGTGCTGCTGCGGCCACTCGTCTATTAAAACATCTTCCACCCTCGCGCCGCTCTCTTGCATGTGTGTTGGTGTCTTGTCTCTCCACCTCTCCGGTGTCCTCATTACTCCACACACTATATATACATATATATATGGCAGTGACCACATCTCTCTCTCTCTCCTTCTGTGGCCTTGTTCATTTGTTTACTTTAACACTGTCTCCCCTTCATTCCTTCTTTCCCCCTGCTGTAAGCAGATTGCTTGCCCGGGCTGCAAACGTGTGTGACATAGTATCCCTAATTACAGCCGGATTACCATCTTGTTTGAAAGCAAAGGCGGTTAATTAGGAGTCAATAGGCTCAATAGCACCCTGATAGCGAGTGTCCCACACAAACTGAAAATGTATCTCGCCCACCGTGTGGATCATTCACCCACATAATGCAGTTACACTGGCGTGGGTCCAGTGTGTGAGAGGCTTAACTATTATCATCACCTCTTTAAAGCCAACCTAAACCATTTCCTAAAGCACTCCGCGTGACTGAAGCAAGGACAACCCCCCCCCCCCTCCAGAAATCTGGAAATCTCATATTGTCTTGAAAGATTATCGCGATCAAAGGAGATTTACAGCAACCAACATGTGAAATTCCCGCCGAGGATGCTGTAACGGTTTTGTGGTGTAACAGGGTGTCTAGATTCAAACATCTACAGGAACTCGACCACCATCTGTTATGAGTGGGTGCCACCGTGACCTCAGTAGGGGTCATCACACACAGCATTTTTATCTCCTGGTCTCCCTTCAGCTAATCATATTCCTAAGTCATCCTCTTATTAGCCTAATTGGTCGCCTCGCAGGAGATAAGGGATTACACTCAAACAATGGGCTCCTTTCATGTTTCTTCTGTTTTGTTGTTTTCATACTTACATCTCCATATTTTAGGAGGGAGTTCTTGTCTCATCTACAAAAGGCCCAGCTAGTTATGGAGCTGTGGCAGTGGGCGCAGACCCCATCAAAACTGAATTTTCTTTTTTACAGCCAGGGGGGCAAACAGTAGGCCCAGCTGTTGTGAGATAAAGTGACAAATATGGACGTAATCAATGGAAGCACTGACGAATTGAGTCATTTAAGAAACCGGACCGAATTTTCCACTCCATTTCCACTGCACACTCTTGTCATTACAGCTGACCATTTTGCAAATCATCACAGTGGTTTGGATGTTTCATTGTACCATCATCACACTTGAAATGAATTTTACAACGCAGAGCAGACTCATCAAACCAATCCATCGCAGTCCTGACTGACACATTTTAAGGCTATTCTGATTTGTACTTAATATCATAGAGAGACCATCGTGCTTTGGATTCCCCCATTCTGCTTAAATATTTATATTTTGAAGATGAGTCACAGGACACAGGATATGCTGCCAAATGCTTTAAAAATGAATGATTTGATTCCTTTGAATCCAAAGCACAATCATCGGGGTGTTGGTTTGCTGTCCTAATAATAGTTTTGGATGTGTGGCATGTATTGCCTTTGTTTAAAGGGATATTATATCTTCTAATTTGTTTTGTGTTTACTTACAATCACTGGTTTTATTTTGTGCTGCTTCCCATCTTTGCCCAAACTCTTATGGTGCGTTTCATTGCTCTTGGAACTCGGACCTCCAGCACAGAAAAGTGCAATGGAACGGTCATCCATGTAAAGATATACACACAACATGACAGCAGTCTGGCACCACACCGAGTGAACAATGACTTTTTTACCTCTTCTCTGTGTTTTCTTTGTATAGTGTTTGTTTGTGAAACCTGCAGTATACAGGAATACAACTTTGTGCTTTCATTCAGCCCTGAACTGTTAAATCAGCTGCTGGAGCTGCTTGTGAATTTTGCAGATTTTCCATTCAAACGCACGTTTGGAGCGAGCGTCCATGTTTTGCCAAGATGCACCGGAACATTTTTAGATTTTTAAGTTGAGAACACCATCTTCCGCCTTGAATGGAATGGTTAATCACAGTGAGACCCCCCCGTTTAAATAAGGCTAAAACTGAGATGGTGCATTCCTCCGCAAAGGCCCTATAGTCCTATTTAATTGAATTAAGCCAATATCAAATAAAACATTTTAATCCAGTACGTAGATCTGGATTTTTATTTTGATCTTCATCAGCCACCTAACTACACGTGATTTTTCGCAATGTTAAAGAAAATGAGAAAATAAAATCCTCTTTATCCGGATCTGCACCAAAAGTTTATTAGATCTGTTAGGAGCTGAGACTCATCCTCATGTTCAGTGGAAATCTGTGAAGCACATTTTGTGTAATCCTGCTGACAAACCAGCCAACCAACAAACGTACAAACAGACAGAAATGGACAAAGACAAAACCAGCACAGGTAATCTAAATAAATAGACAGAGGTTGTGTTGAAAGGTGAGAATGTAAAAATGTCTACTCTAACTTTACATCATTTAGGCTGTATGAAAATTGTCCCCAGTAAAACGCATATCTTTTGATATCATGACTAAAATTAGCAGTCGTCGTAACAAGACCATGCCAAGTTTTACTGTTTGAAGTAGTTTATTTAAGTGTTGGGAAAATTTGGCAAGGACAGAAAAGGGGGGTCAGGCTGGTTGGATGAGGAAAAGGGGGTCGAGGTCGGTGGATGAAGAGGAGGCTTTTAGAGGGGCTGCGGGTTTGCCGGGCCATCTAGAAATCGGGGAGGGGGCGGTCGAGACTCAGAGTTGGGGTACGTCTCGATGGGCACACGTCCTAATAGGCATGGCCTCATCTTCCCCCCCTGTGTTTCCTGAGCTGGATGGCCCGGGTCCCTCCTCTGTGGTACCTTCTTGCCGTAGAATGGTGATGTCGAAGGCTGGGCTGCCTGTGAGAAAGGATGGTGGAGAAGATGAACAGGAGAGAGGTGGGTTGCCTCACCAATGCAGGCTTCGCAGGTGATGGAATCAAGGCGGTGGAGGTGGTTGAGTTGATTATGTGCAAGTGGTTCGATTGATGAGATGCAGGAGCTTTGATTGGCTGGACGTGGGTGACAGGTCAGCGAGAGGACTGGCGTTGTCCAGTTCCTGAATCTTAGTTATAGTAACTTCATTTCAAATATAAGTGATATTACTGGCTGTGACAGTGCAGTGGTAGTACCATTAAACCTCAGTCCTCATGGCTCAATTGAAATTTAGAGATTGTGTGTAAATTTGTATGGTTGTTTCACTTCTTCCTTGGTCTTCTTGACTGTTTATTATTCCAGAAAATGTGACAAAAAAAAACACACTAAGTCACTTTGGACATAAGCATCTGCCCAATGAATGTGCTGTGATGAAATGTTACGAGGTGTTCAGCGTCCTCGTTTGTTAAGCTTGCGTTGTTTCGACGTTGTTGTGTAGCTGAGCGCACTTGTGAAACATGGAGCGTCTGTCCACAGGACTGAAATGCAACATGGTGACATTGCCGACTAAACGGCTTTCGGACGGTCCTCAAAATTGACTGTTTTTGCCACCTCAGAAACATCAAAATGCGCAAAAAAGACTTTTATAATTACAAACGTGTGGCGTAGCTGTAAGCCTCGGGTGGTACCGTTCTTAATCGTTATGAGAAAGACAAAGATACTGTGTTGGTTCAACCTTGCTCCACAAATGATATTGATGGCTTGATTAAAGTGACCTTTAAGATCAATACTGGTCTGAACTCATCAACACGGCATGGATATATCTGGAAATGTAAAGAAAATACTTCAGATACACACCACTGGAGCTAAAAGTATTATCTGAAATAAACAGCTTATTGATTAATCCTCATGGAAGAGAAATCGTTTCCTGGTTAGAATCTGAGGATAAGCTGGTTTTCTCTTTGATGTAAACTCAGTGATGTAAACTGTGTTAAATCAGAAGAAATACGTTTTAAAGTTGCCTTGGTTACTTACTCCATTAATCGATAAGAAAAATCAATAGCTGAATTTAAGGAAAAACATAATTAGCTGCCTCCTTAAATGGAATTCTAATGTTGTATTTGTCACCTTGATAAACTCCCCAAGGCTCTGTACAGTGTGTGTTTGCAGATGATACTTCCGTCATTCACAAATACATGTGGCACCGATGTACGACGGGATGTGACATCGATTTAATAAGACAAGCAGATCTGAGCACAAGAAAAGGCTTCATTGCATTTTAATACAGAAATGAAGAATGCAGTTTTTTTCCAGCTCTTTACATAATTGCAGCGTTAATTCTGTCCCATTTCTGGACAAATGTTCAAAGCTGCTTCCTGTTTCTGCTGATCTCTCAGCGTGTGATGGCGAGATTACACACCGCTCTGCCTCAACACTTCCACCATCCACCGAGCAGAGACTGTGTGTTCCATGTGCATCACATTCTCCCAAAATTGGAGGAGGCGCAGCTCCGCTTGCCTTTGATGAAGACTGTATAGCAGCAGCAGCAGCAGCCGCCGCTCTCTAAATTGGGATTAGTCTTTGCAAGCAGATGTTCCTCTTGCCTGCAGTCTTAAAAACCCATTCCCCGCTGCACACAGCCAAAGATTAGCATTAACCTGGCTTAATGAACTTTACACTCTGTTGCAGGCCTGCAGGGATAATACAACAAGTCTATTGTTTATGTAATGTTTCCTCTTATTTTTAACCTCCACCTTATTCACCAAAAACAGAAAACAGAGTGCGGTTCCAGGACAGAGGTAACTCATTTAGACCAGGACTGATGTAGGATCAGCTCATGTGTCTTTTACAGGGTGTGTTTTATTGTGTGTGTGTGTGTGTCTGTGTGTGTGTACCAGACGCTGGTGAGGATTGTTCTCCTTGTTAAGCGTTATATTAGCAGTGGCCAAGATGGGAGGAATGAAGCGAAACATTGCCTATTGACCTGCTGATGAAGCAGTAGCCGTTATTGCTCAAACTAATCGTACCTGATGGCTCCTCCAGGAGGACTGAGAGATGGGGAACAGGGGGACGGCATGAAGTCCTGCAGCTGATTCATGCGTGTGTGTGTGTGTGTGTGTGCATGTGTGTCCCTCGTCCTTTCTTTGTGAGAGCATCAGGCATCTGTTTGACCTTACCTTATCTGTGAACTACAGTGTCACACTCTGCGGTGGACGGTGCTGGCCATCGAGGGCTCTTTGCATTGATCTAGTTCCGTTTTCTATTGAAGTGGGTTTTTCTTTGTTCACAGGGACTGCAGCAGGTCCAATACAATCATCATATCAGGGAGAAGCAGACACTTAGCGTATTGTGAACTCGCCCCACTGAGGGGGGAAGAGAGAGAAATGAAGTGGACATGGTCTTGCTGGCTTTAAGTCCGAAGTGTAATGAACAAGCAAATACATACATGCTCACTAAAAATATTCATAAAGATGCTGTGTCTCGATTTTAAGTACGCTGAATGCATAACAGCGGCACAACAAGGCTGTCCCATTTCAAAAGCAGCTTCAAATGGGGCCGAGGATTGCGCATTTCATTTCCTGTGCTGTGAAGGATAGACCGTTGCATCATTCGCAGCCCATTATATCTCAAGATTCATTGTGTGTCTGTGATGGTTAGATTTGTTTTTGGGGGACACAGAGCAAAGTAGTAGCTGGATACAATATTAAATGTATGAGGTTTCAACAAGGGACCCCAAATACTGTCGAGGGTCAGGGACAGTGCTATGAAGTAAAACGCATTGATTTATTAATAATTTGACAGATTTTCTTGCTCACTGTAGTTTTTGAACTGTTCAACGTCCTGATGGAAAGAGAAGACGGAGACTTTGATACAACACCGGAGCTCTCCATGGAGTGAATGCCCGCCCCTTCACTCTTGTTTTACCACGATTTCTGTCACTCCCCCTCTTCCATGTTCTTTTCCTCTACCATCAGTGGGGTTCTTCTTCTTTTGCAGTGTTTCCACAATTATTCCAGTTGTTCCACTGTTACCTGTGGATAGTGACAGAAACAGACACACACCCTTGGTTAAATTTGAGCCTGGCAGTGACGGACCAAATTGCAAGGTGAAAGGGAGGTTTATAGGGAACAGATCTATAAACGGATGGTGTAATTTTTCCACAGTCATTACACTGTGCAGCCAGTATTTACTTCAAATTGATCAGTTTCAGCATAAAACGTGATTGTGAACGTGAATGATCTGCAACCAACAAAAACGTTGTCCCCATAAGAAAGTACACAAATAGGAAAAAAAAGCACAGCACCTTTAACGATGCAGTGTCCAACCAACTGAACACCCCTCGTCTCACCCTCCCCTAAAAGTGCAAAACATGTGAAAGGTCCTCTCAGGCCAGTCTTTGGTTCATCCTGTCAGAGTTACTATGGAAAGATTGATGAAAAGGTTCCCAGGTGAACTAAGGAAAATGTAATTATGCCAATAGATCCTCCTAAATCCTACACACTGGACCTTTAAATAAACAGCATAATAGGCATTGTCCAGTATACTGTCATGTACTTTAACCTTGTACACACTTCCCTTTTGCTTTAGCCTTGTCATAACATATGTTGAAAAACAAAGTTTAAAACCGACAATTTGTGGTTTTATGGGGAGTTACTGCTGGAAATACTTTTTTCCTGGCCATGCAGCAACAGAAGTGAGACGAGACTCTCTCAGTTCAGCACATGACACTCTATGAAAACAAAACACGTTGTTTTTAAATGTTAGACTTGTATGAATGAAATATAGACAATGTAGTGTGTTGATTAGTGAGGTTTAAAGGTGCTGACTAGTTGTTTCTCCACGCTTCCAGTCTTTGTGTTTGAACTAGTTGTACCTTTCATGTCGATACACTAAACATAAAGCGAATGTCTCCTGGATGTCGCTTCACATTTAGCGTAAAGACAATAAAGTGGTATCTTTCTTCTAATCTAACTCTCAGCAAGAAAGATGGTGAGTGTATTTCCCAAAATGTCAAAGTAGGTGTTTAAAATTGTGTCCTGTTTCATGAGAATGTGTCAAAAAATGGGAAAAAGTTAGATGGTATTTTGACTTTCCTTAACTTTGGGGGGGGGGGGGGGGGGGGGTCATATACCACATGCCGTTCACCGTTGTGTGGTTTTAATGTTCCTCTAACCTTGATAAAGTAAACTAGATGTGAACATTCAGTCTCACACTTTTATGTCCCCTAAACCTCCACTGAAACACATTTTAGCTGCATATTTCACAGAGAAAAAAATTCATCACGTAGGCCATGTGAAATCATTCACATTATATCTGAGTCGGCACAGTTGCTGGCACTATGTTACATTCTGCCTTTGTGGCCTGAAGTGTTTTGGCTGAAATCCATCTCAGAATCAACATCCAAGAAATGAGCTTCTGAATGCGCAGGACTGCACCGGGCCTGTGATACAGTCCAAGCAGCTTTTCTCATTAGTCATGTTTGCCGTATTGTTTATGTGAACAGTCTGAGGTCACTTGTAATTGAGTGCACATACTGCCGAATGCTTTTACCCCACGTTTCCAGCCAGTGAGCACCTTACCCCGCTTCGGGCAAATATTGGATTAGCGCAGAGAGAAAGTGGAGGGTGGCGTTCGCTTTCCTGCCGTCTTTGTCCATTCCTTTCCGTCATAATTTCCCTTGCTGAGTGTACAAACCTCGGGAGCCTGCTGCTGAGCACGCTAATGGATATCTACTGTCCCTGAGCCGCACTGTGTAGACAGGATTTTGCCTCATTGAATATTGCGTTAGGTAAATCCTCATTAAGAGTGACTGTCCTTTGTGACACTGAGAGAAAGGATGGCAGGGGAAGAGAGGAGACAAAGGCAGTACAGCAGTACCAATTTGAGCTGCACTCAGCTGTATAAGCATTGTACAGCTATGAGAAACAGCTATTTCTGTGCTAGAATGAGCAACAAGGAAGGTGGAGATTCTGTAGCGCTGACGGTGCTGTCGACTGCTCGACAAATATCAGAAAATAGTAAAAAATCATCTTCATAATGCTTGTTTTGTCCCGTCAACAGTAAAAAAACAAAAAAAACACCAAAAAAGATATGCACATTACAGTGATATAAAATACAGAAAAACAGATAATCCTCAACAATCCACCACCCTTATTACCATAATAATTGAGTCTGAGATGGACTAACACAAACTGAAAAGCTGCTGTGGTCGTACGAGTCCACATTTTTGTAAATCATTGTCGTTGTATCCACTGGGCCGTCCTCACTGCAACCAGCACAAAGTATAAAAGCCAGCATCTGTGTTAGTGAGGGGGCGTGTTAGTGCTCATGGCATGAGGAACTTGCACATCTGTGAAGGCACCATTAATGCTGAAAGGCACACACAGGTTTTGGAGCAACACATGCTACCATCCAGACGGCATCTTTTCTGTTTTTAAGGCCAAGACCCTTCTTTCTGCACCGGTTAACAACATTGTGTGCTAAAAGCAGCCCAGTCAGCAGAATAACATCAGGGTTTGACTGAAGATTAGTCTCCATGATCATGGACAAATTGACAGTTTTTGTCTCCACAAAATCCACTGCATTTGGCGTGACAGACATAGATGGCGTCATCCCCAGGTGTCCTTACAAATATCCACTGCTGTGACTTGAACTGCTGTTGGGCGTAACAACATCCCCACCACCTCCTGATGCAGCTAATAAGCATTTCCTTTGCACTAAATGTGATATGCCACATTTGGTACAAATTTCAACCTTGGACGTATCTGTGGTTTGCAGAGACGTTAACACCAGCATTATCTCCTGGTGATCAGGCTGAGTAAAAGAGTGCAGGTACTAGATTGGTTTGTCCAGACCTGTCTATTATCGGAAATGTGTGGCATGTTATGAAGCACAAAATATGACAACAGAAATGCCTGGACTGTTGTCCAGCTGCTGCTGAAGTCATATAGTAAGAAGGGATATGAAAGAATGTCCCTTTCAAAACTTCAGCTGTTATTGTCGTCAGCTCTCAAACACTTACTGAGCTGATGTAACACAAGTTTATCAGGTTACAGTCAATATATAATCTTAGATTTAATGTAGAAAAGAAAAATATATTCAGTGTCTAAGTGAATAACATTCTGCTTGTTGTCAGGGATTATAGATATTGTATGACTTTTCCAGCTCATTTCTAGCAATTTAAATTTGTAAATCACTTTTCTATTGGCCATATGTGACTTTCACCATACACCAATACAACCTATACAAGCCTGCGAATGACTTGTTTAAGCTGCTTGACTGTGGATTTCTTTTTTGACTCTCTTTTCCACAAAAGTCCAGGCGGCGTGGCTTCATGCAAGTTCTCAAGTGCCTCATCTCAGTGCGTCTCTCTGCTCCGCTAACAGAGAGCGATGGTAGCTACCGTCAGAAACCGCTTACATAATCTACCAAACGACTTCTACAACACAGAAGCTGCACAAAGCAAACATATTGGCGTTTAAATTTACTTTTTTTTTCAGGGCTTATTAGAAAGTCTTAACATCAACAGGCATTTATTAACAGACCTACCAAAACCTACCAAACGTTGCTGTTGCTAGACTTGGAACAGATCTATAAAACATTTGTACTGATTGATTTATTAGCCTCTCATGAATTTGTTTGATAGTCACAACCTATAAGGCTTGCTTATAAGAAACAAATTACACAAAAAACACAAGTTGTGTCTCAAGAGGAAACCCTGCTGTAGATGGTTTGATAAACTAAATTCTCAGTTCCGTTCTGCTTCATTCAACCCTGCGGGGGGACAATTAATTTTGTGGCACACACAGCACATTACACAGCAATTAAGCAACAAACACGTGAAACACAAAGGAAATGAGAGGCGGAGGGCTTCGACGTGGTCAGCAGGGCTCCAGCAGTGCTGCTTAACTGTGTCGTTTGTGAAGGGTAAAACATTTCCTGAGAGTATTGATGACGGGTCAGCCAAGTGTGCCTCCTGCCCACATCTCACCATGACCCAGCTACAGTTTGGCCGCTGAGACCCGCCGAGCTGCGCAGGCCCTCTGTGTTGGAGGCTGCAGTGCTTCCTGAGCTCCAACCAGCTCCCCTACAGGGCTGCTGTGACATTAAATCCAATTATAGATTTCCTTAAATGTCATTTTATCCAGCGGGGGACTGTGGCCTTTTCAAAAGCAAGAAACGTGACCAATGTGTTCTTCCTCCTCCTCCTCCTCCTCCTCCTCCTCCTCCCTACTCCTCTTCCTCTTTGGTGTTGCCTGTGGCACACTGTCCTGCTGTGCAACAACAATGCTGGATGTGTACTTACTCGCCCTGATGTTGTGCTGTTGTTTTTCTTTTTCCTCCTCCTCCTCTCACCCCACCTCCTGCGCTGACCCCAGGATACACCCCAGCCCGACCGCTGGCTCCATCACAGCAGCCTCCTCAGCGAGCACCGTTCAGGGCAAACCATCACTCCGCCGCATCAAGGGCCGCATTCACAGGAGCAAGAGTCTCGACAGCATCGATCTCCTTGACTCCAATGTAAGTAAACGAACTCAGAGGCACCAGCGCATTAATGAGCGCATCACCTAAACATAGACACTATAATTTACTGAACAAATGTCAGCAGCCTGACATTCAATACATTTATTTATGACTAAAAGGCTGCAGATTCAGAAAAGGCCCTTAGGGATGTGTCTCTGTTTTGAAGAAGTGTGCCATGAATAGTCATAAGTTGTTGTTTCTTTTTTTAACTGTGTCTGTATTTGATTCGTGTGTGTGACTGAAAGAAACCACAGATTCTCAATTATTCAAATGTCTTAAAACTCATCCAACCATAACCTAGCACCCAAAGGTTTGCTCAAATCAAATTAGGATCACTTTTGTCTTGGGTAAAAACATCAGTGAGATAAACAAGTCGCAACGACAAAAATGAATCATTAAAGAGCACTTAAAGGAGAGATGCAGCATTATGGGATTGGCACCAGGGGCGCATTGCATGAAAGTGATTAAACAGCGCTGTGTACATACAGATGGCAAGAGTTGGCAGAGTCATCTTACAAATGATCATCTTTTGCAAATTGTGGATAATTTAGGCGACAGGGCTCACAATCTCATGCACGAGCTGCAAGTAAGGGGGTTTACTCTGTTTAGTAAAATATGTCAAAATTAAAGGAAAAGCAAAATAACCACCAGAATTAATGTCACCTAGTACGTTTCTGCAAAACCACAGACAAGGTAAGACCTCTTTATGATGCCACGTTATGTTTGTTATGGTTGAATTCTCTTGTCACAAACTGTGCTTGAGCTCTGCTAAGGTCTATGCACAAAAAACACATGGTTAGGGTTGGGAAAACATCACGGTTTGACTTACAAAAACTGTTTTGGTCGCCACAGCCCAACTTCCTGTGAAATGTAGCCAGTTTGTCCCCACAGAAATGGCTGGAAATATCTGCAGGCTGTCCTTATAAATATCGTGTGTTGTGACTCAAATTGCAGTCAGCTGTCTGGCAGCTTTGTTGGCCTGTAACAACGCCACTTTAATGTTGCATGCAACTTGTTCTCATGTCATGCCAATACCTTTCCTTGACTACAGGAATCGTTTGACATTTTGGGTAAAAACTCTTACCACTCGCTAAATACAGCCAGCAGCTGACTAGTCTACACTTAGCAAAATGACTTGAAACAGGGGCAACAAACTAGCCTGCCAGCCTATTTCAATAAATTGTACAAAATCCACAGTTGTAATGGTAAAATTTACTTTTGTTTTTTTTGTCCAGTGAAAACAAAACAGATGGAGGTGCTGATTCAACTTCTTGATTCAAGTAAAAGTAAGCTAGTACTCTGAAATGCACTCAAATTATAAAACTATAAAAGCATTCCTCTGAAGGACCAGCCATATATGTGCAAAGCTGACCGAACTTCACATCATATTAATCTAATTCAGAGACTATTATTCTTCTTATTACTCTTTGCTGTTTGTGCATGCACCACAAACAGCTGATTTTTGAGTCTCATTCCCAGGAGGTCACAAACCAATATGCTGGGTTGGTAAAGAGTCATAAACAATCAATAGTCATACTCATATGTATTAAGATTTAGAATTTATGAGCCTGTTTTAAAAAAAAGAATGGAAAGTACTGATCTTTGTGTAGGGAGTAAAAGTACATATTAACACAGTAACAACATATTTGTACTTCATTGCTTCCTACATCTTTCACTCGGCAACAAAGTAAAAAGGTGTGCTTCAAAGAAATCTCAAACTATTCCTTTAATGTTTGACATGAAATGTGCATACTTCTATTCTTTGATGTATAATCTCTGAATTTTGACTGCTCAGCCATTTATAATCTGTTTGCAGATGAAAAAGAGGCTGATGAACTTTTGAACTCATCAGCTTCCATAAATAATAACTTCCATTTCCTCACTTGATCCGTCAAATGCACCAAAATTATTCAGACTCAAGATTCACTACATTTCTTTGGATGAAGAAATCTGGTTTGAGCACCACGGTTGCTGTTTTATTCATTGACACACACCCATTACTCATCTATATTCACATTCAGGAAACAGGTGTCTCAGTTCTTAAATGCTTGAAATGTTCCTCAAAGCTCAAGGTGAAACTCTCCCTTGCATTTGTCACACTAAATTATCATGAAATATCCTTTGTTCAAGGCTTTTAGATTCAAAAGGCTTATTAATTCAGAGTGCGGTGTTTTAAATTCAGAGCTCTGATGTGCATAAATCAAAGCAGACGCAGTTGTAATACACACATGTACTTTGTTGTTCGCAGACAGAGCAGTAGACTGCTGGAGGGCCTCCGCCTCAGGGGAATTAAATCGTGTTGACAGCTCAGCTATGACCCGACTGTTAATGCAGCGCAAACGCTCCATCTCATTAAAGGGTATCACAAAACCACTGGTTGAATTGTTAATATAAGCGTTGGTCAGCATTTGTAACAAAGGCTTTTGAGAACACTCAAGTCCTCAACACCTCTAAGTTACATGAATTTAATTTGCCTTTAAGTCCAGTGTAAGTAAAGACTCTCAGCTTGGCGATGCTGAGCTTTAAGTCACTTTCTGATATGCTGATTTATTAATGAGACAAAGACTCTCCGGACATGCTGACATGATCACAATGCCAATGCTAAAGTGCTGAAGTTAAAGGAACAGTTCACCCTTCGTCGTTATCTGCTCACCCTCATGCTGATGGGAAATCGGAGTTTCTCAGTCCCCAAAACTTTTCAGGGGCTTGACAGTAAAACAGTTTTGCAGCGTTCTCCTAAACAACTGAAGTAGATGGAACACTGTTGTGCTGTGAAGCTCCAGAAATGTCTTGTGGACTACGAAACTTCACCCACCTTTCCATCACCATGGCAGTGAGTAGATAGTGACACTTTGAATGTCGGCTACTCAGCACTAAACACACAGTGAAGCAAAATCTGGTGAGTGTCGATAGTCCAAAGTATTTGACACATTAAATATTCGTTCGATGAAAAGTCAGAGGATCGCCAAAGTTATTACTGCTCACCCTGAATGTTTCAAAATAGCAACCCTACCAATCCAATTCATTCAAGACCATATATGTATATATATATAAAAAAAATGTCCTTGAGGCACCGGACATGTGTTAATTTTTGTGCCAATCCATTCAGTGGGTGTTGAGATATTTCACGAGATTGGTAAAACATGGATGTCTGTTTCATATTTCGTGGCAACATATCTACTAGTAGTTTGGATACAGAAGGCAAAAAATTTCAACTTGCCAGTACATTAAAAGGCCGGAAACTGGGGCGCTCCAGTAGCTCAATTGGTAGAGCATGCACCACATATACAGAGACTCTGTGTCCTCAGGGCCTCGGACTCAATTTCACCCTGTGGCCCTTTGCTGCATATCATCCCCACCCCCCACCCCCCCGTTGCTCCATGTTTCCTGTCACTCTTCACCTGTCTAATCAGATAAAGCCATGAAAATGCCATAAACATAATACAAAAGAAAGGGAGTGAATCGCCAAAACGTGTCAGTACACCAATCAGTTCAGTGAATGTTGAGATATTTCACAAGATAAGTGAAAACTTGGGCCTCCCGGTGATGCCAGAAGAAAAGTCAGGAGATCAACAAAGCGTTTACAGCTGATCCATTCGACGGTTCAAAATGTAAAGCTATCCATCCAATAGAAATAATGGTTTGGCCATAAACTGTGAAAATATTACACAATGCTCGCACTTACCAGTCATCGTCTGGGTCCAAAAATGATTCGTCATGACTGACTGAACAAAAGACCTACATTTGAAAAGTAATTATAAAATCAGAATTCAGTTCCAGTCTAGTAAACCTGACAGTCAGATGCTGGAGGTGGATGCTTTTAGGCAGTGATTGACAGATTAGCGGTGGCCTTGATTTGGTGCCATACAGAGCAGCCATAAGCCCTCATCTGAATGGAAAATGGGCACTGTAGCATCACTGTATTCTCATATCCTCTCCTGCCCTGTAAAGTCTAGAGAGAGTGACTTACCACATCGCCATCATTTGTCCTTACGGCCCGCCACTCTGAGGACGCCTCGAGCAGCTCAAGAGGCCACTATCTCACCAGAGACTGAGGGCTCAGCGAAGGGCTCCTGGCCTTTTCCACGGTATATTTCTTTTGTACGGGCTGCGTGTGCACTAGAGGAAAACTTGCTGACTTTGCCCAAACTCAAATGCAGCTGATGGAAGTAACGGTCCGCCTTACAGTGAGTGATGAGACTGCAGGATGCTGAGCTGAGGAGCAGTTTCCATTGCATCCCACTGAAATGTCACAACAGACACAACACCGCCTCTGATCTGCAGTCGCTTTCTAACAAACCCAAAAAAAAAAATCCGGCCTGATTGGCTGTTTCAACGGAAAACTGAAGATATTAATCAGCTGAGTGTATGAATTTAGGTCCATAACTATCATTGCCCATCAGCGTAGAGCTAAATAATCAATAGTAGTTAAGACTTTGTTTATATCGATTGCTTCTTTTGATTGCTTTTCTCTCTTGATAGTCAGGGGAGGACTTTGGCCCCCAGCCCACTCCCGCTGTCATTTGTGTTGGCAAGCAGCGCACTTGTTCACAGAAAGCTTGAATCAGATTTTAGTGCTAAGGCTGCAGAAAGCACAACAGAGATGAAGAGGAGGGGGGGGGGACTACAGTCTTTTATGCACCCGATGCCTCTTTGTGTATATACAGGAGTTATTTTTCTGCGTTCATCAACAACACCTTGTCCCATTTCAGAAGCAGCAGCGTTTACAGTATTTCTTAACGCTTCAGGGAGATGTATTAGTCCATCTGTTCGAGCATCTCCCAAAATCCTGTTCCCTTTATTATTAATTCACAGGTCTAATCTGTGTATCCAACCACTTTGCGGCTTTTTATTTGTTGCTCTAAAGGGATCAACGATGAGAAGAGTCGCCTTTTCTCACAGATGAGTCATCTTCGCTGTGTGTTTCTATATGGACCCAGGATGTGTAGCTTATCCTTGTGTGCATATAATGACAACGGGAGAAAAAAAAACATCTTCACGCTCACACAGAGAACCTACCCTGTGTCCCTGGTGCAGTGTGTGGATGCTAAACTTAGGTTGCTGTTTCATGTTGCTTGATTTGAGATCTGTTTTTAATGCAGTATTTTTCCTGCCCTCTCAGCTGTTTTGGAAAATGTTAAAGGAATGTTTACTGCAGAGGCTATAACCAGGTGAGTCGCGGAGAAAACAACTGAGAGTGTAGCAGCGGGAGCAGATGCATCCAAGCCGGGATGAGAAGCGCAATTAAATTAATTACTCCTTAACATATCAGGATCAGTCACCAACTGGGCCTTGAGCTCTGCCTTGGTCAAAGTCTTAATCTCTTATTAGTTCTGCTCGCCCCATCCTGCTTCTAAAATCCCATCCTTGGCTGCAGTCGGCCGTGGACAGAGGCACCCCCACCCCCCCACCCCACCAACCACCACCAAAAAAAAGCCTGAGCGTAAGCATTTATTCGCTGCTCAGTCTTCGGAAAGTGCTGCAGATGCATTTACGGAGAGAGCAACTGCAGCTGAATTAACCAATCTGCATATTCAGGGCCTGTTAGAGGGAGATTGTTCCCGTGTGATGAAGGCTTGGAGGCGCATGAAGAGAGGACCTGAGTGAGACACACCACAAGGGCTGCTGGAAAGAGAGATGGAGGGAGGGGAGCAGCAGAGCGTGGGGGGTGGGCGCAGGAGATTTATCACGACTAACATTGTAGGAGGCCTTATTGGGAGGAGGAGGAGGAGGAGAAGGAATGGGGTGGGGGAGACGAGGGGGAGGCACTGTGATTGGAGCAGCAGCTGATTTTCTCTAGGTGAGACAGGTTTGTTACGTAAGAACAGGGCCTTTTTTTTGTCCTATAGGTGATAAGCACTGGGGGGTTGGGGGGGATGGTTGGAGGGTTTTTGTATGTGACACTGAGGAGGAGCCGGCCATGTGTGAATGCATGTGAAGGTTACGTGTGTGTGTGGAGGGGATGGCAGATGTTTCAGTGTGTTTTTCTGGAGGCTGTGACTCAGGAGCACGGCCTGCCTATGCGTCCTCTGATGGGACATATGGCAGGTCACTGTAGGCACTCTGCACTGTGTGAATATAGTACCATCATGTCACACATCATGTAGCAATATGTTGACTTTACAGCCTCTGCAGCAGTGATTTGTCACATTCTCACCACTTTGTTTTTTTTTTTTACATGAAAACATTTAACGTAAAAAAAAAAACAACAACTGCATAAGTATGGTATAAATTATGCATTTATTACAACATAATGTGGGACTAGTGAATGTGTTTTATGGTAATTGTTCAGTTTTATATTATATCCATAAAGCAAAATGCCCTAAAATGGATTTCCTGTAGTTCTCTGCTACACAATCGCATCATAACACCCTCTTTTTTAAAGGATGCTGCGTGATGATTATAAACAGCCGAGACCTTGGTTGTCAGCGGAAGATTTGAAGAAAATGACACGTGCTTCTGAATTGTTTTTATGGCTGGGCTCGTGTCCCTCATCTACGACAAATCATTTCGGGAGAGAAGACTCAAACCCACATAAATCCCAACAACTCTATTGACTTTCCCGCCTGATTTATGTCACGAGGAGAGACTTGGACAGTAAGCACCCTCAGCGGTCGGCGATGAGTGAAAACATAGCACAAAAGAAAAATCTCCTTCAATATTTTCCATCCCCAAAAATACCATCTGGATCTATTAATACCACAGTAACAAGCCTTCATTATAATTTCAGTGAGGGCTTGATGTTCATGTTGCTCGCCCCCTCCTCATTTGTGTACTTGAACATGGGGTCAAGTGAAGGACAAGCAGCGGGATGATGTAATGTTTGTAGGAATCAAGATGGTGGCCACGGTGGGGAAGTGAAGCATTAAGAATGAAAGACTGGGAAGGTTGTTCTAAGACAACTTAATCAATCACAGGCTCTGATGCTCACAGTTGTGGACGCTCTGTAGATTACACTGTGTGTTGATTGATTATCATGACACGAACGCATACTGCATCTGGAGGGGACATTTTGTGTTTATCTAATGAACTAAAATGAGATGTTACACGAAAGACTACTGGATTTAATCATGTTTATCTGTCATTGTAACTGTCGTGTCTAAATTCTGATTCTGATTCTGATATCTAGAAATGAGGTCTTTGTAAAGAGTCTGAAAATCTTTGTTTGGTGAATATGAATGTTTTATCAGGACCGATACAGTTTTGATTATCTATTAAACTGGTGTAATGTTCATATCGATACTGAATATTTGAAATAATTCATTACATTATCAATACTGCAGTATTAGCGCTGCTTTTTTTCAGACAGTGGGTTTGACACATACACCACTGTATTGTTGACATAGTCCCAGCAAAGTAAATTAGGACAAAAGGACAGTTACAACCGTTAAATGTACAATGATCTAAATCTGAGAGAAGAGGCGGGTATCAGCATATGTTTGACTTGAATATTAACTCAAATGAATAAACAATATCAAGATAGTTGCAGACTTATCCACTGGTTAATTGACTTATCATTTCAGTTCTCTCTGTTATCAACAATAACGATGCCCAAATTCAGTGACGGCCCATCCGTCAAGTGTTGATAGTAGGAAACATGTACTGTGTGACACAATACTGGTTCTAATCATGTGAGATTCAACATGTTGCAACAGTTTGGGATTATCAAGGTACGTCATCCATCTCTGACAATCTCACGGTATCGCACGAACATTACTATTATTATCAGTTACAATGACCCTTAACAGGATTAAACAGAAGGGTTTTTGGTTGAGTGACCCCTTTGTTATTATTCTAGAAAATATTAATTCCTAACAGCCATGAAACTTTAATAATGTTAATATATCTGATATGGTGGAATTAAAAAACCTAGATAAGCAAAACAGAGGAACATTTATAGCCAAAGAAAAGTACCAACAAACAAGCCTTTTTTATTCCTATTTCTTACATGAATTCAAATGTCTGCACATTTTTTTTTCAATGAATGAAAGAAAGGAGTGTGTTTGTGTATTTATAACTGTGTGCTGTGTGAGTGCATCACACAGTCTGCTGTGTTGCTGGACATGTAGGATGTGTGCTGATGCCCGGGGAGGCACCATATGCTGTTTAGACTCAGGAGCATCCCATCACGGCGGACCTGAAGGTGAACAACCCCCAACAACTCCTTCTTGTGTCTCCCTCCATCAGCTCACGCGTGCCTCATCAGCCAGCAGGGGTTGGAATCACGCGGATCCACTCTCCTCACGCTTGTTTTCACGCTACCGTGAATAGTAATCGCCATATAGATTTTCCTCTCAAGACAGTCATGTCTTCATGCAGATAGATAGTGTTCAGCTGAATTCCTGCAGAGGGCAGAGTTTTACTACCTATATGTTCAGGAACACAGGGATACATCCATGTTTGCACAGCTGACGTAATTGGGGAAGGAGAGGTTGGATGTACAGTTGGGATGCTGGGTTTGGAGGAACGTTTAGATTGAATTGAAAATGTTACAGCAGTTGCTTCGAGACATTTGGTTATCAATAATAGAGGGCAGTGGAGCCAGCACAATGGGATGAGCTGTTAGTATGAGGTCTACTGATGCTCATGTGTGGTGAAGTCAAACCGTTTAACCTCCCACTCGTCCCGCACAGGGGCCATCTTTGCACTGTTTTCTCAGTTAAAAGAAAATAATCAATCTTGGGTGTTTTTTTCCTTGTCGGATTTATTAATGAGTCAACCTGTAGTTGTGATAAAAATTAATTTGCAGTTGAATTGAGAAGCGTGGGAGATTTATAGTATTGCCTGGCTTCTCTCCGCAGTGCGGTAAATTACCCCTGGGTGATTTTTCTCCCTTTTTCATCCCTGTCTCTTTTACCCCCATCACCTGCCCTCCACAATAACCCTCCGGTCTGGTCCGAAGGGAGCACCTGATCCCACACCACCAAGGCCTCTAATTGCTTTACTCCCATCCTGAGCAAGGTTGCTCCCTTGAGAAAAGAACCATGAATAGACAACCTCTTATGAATCCAAACTAATTTAAAGGTCTGCTTGATGGAAAGTCATTTATAAAAACAGCCACGTCATTAATAATTCAGCTGGTAGTTCACATCCGGGGTCACACTCTCACACTGACATGACGTGTTTTTTTTTAACAACATTACAACTTTTAGACACGCATGTCTCCCATGGCTTACGCGAGCATGAGTATTCCTGGTTAATTAACACAGATAATTAATCTCCCGTCGTCATTTCCAGCTGTCTGGGAAGCCACAATTGGATTGATCAGAATCCTGCTGCTTTAAATGCTCTTATTTACCACCCAAGGAGTTCGGCTTCACGGTTCCCACTGCAATCTCTGCAAAACTAATTCAACTCACCATTTTGGTATTATTTCACCTCTGTGTCATGCATGCATCCGCATTAACTGATTGGAATTGTTCATCTTTATTAGCATTAGTGCTGCCCTCCTGGGATAAACATACTTAGGTGATTGCTTCTTTGCAACTGTACATGATGCTGTAGTTTGATCCAGAGAGGATTTGGATGTTAGTGGCCTGTTGTCACATGATCCGCCGGGCCGGGGATGTGAGGTCATTTTGTGTCACCTGATATGTCTGAGCTCTCAGCTGTCAGTGGGAAAAATGAGATGGAGATTATCGGTTCATTTAGGGAATCTTAAAAAATATGTATTTCCTCCCTGTACATGGGTTTGGATTTTAGCTTTGAAATTCAAGGAATCTGTAAATCCTGTTTTGTGCTTTGTCACAACCACAGTGTCAGATGGTGTTTGATTTTTTTTTTTTACACTGCCTTTGGCTCAGAGACGTTATGTAACTTTTCTTACTGATCCCTGAAATACCTACCTTTAAATTGGGAGTGTTCGAAAAAACAGGACACTTGTGCAAGAGAGAATTTACCGAGGTGGCAGTTTTAACATGATGCAACAATCTACATGAATACAAGAACAAAGACATATTGTGTGAGACTGTACAGATTTGAAATGTTGTGATCACCTTTCAGTTCTGCTTTAGCAGCATTTTCACTGCAGCCGATACAACACAAAAATAGTGGCATGCATCTCCTGGTAGCCACGACACATTTTTATTATTAAAATATGTAAACTATTAGTTCTGTTAGAACTTTCAAGGAGGCAAACCACAAAGAGAAAATTGAGCCCTCTGTTGTTTAATTGCTTTAGTTGGCCCCTCACATAAAGGCTGAGCACACAAAAGCCCAAAGAGCATAGGCGGTGGCTTTTATCATCCAAATTGATACCTGTTTTCACGGTGCAGAATCCAGATTAAAGATGAGATTATTCTTTCGTTGTGGGGCAGGTGTTACGCTCACATACTGTACAATCAGCTGCTTAAAAGCTGGACAGAGATCAGGAGGCTGCAGCGAAACTCTCTCTCTCTCCCGCATGTTTCAGCTGCATTTTACCGCCGCTTCACAGAGGTCACACCTCATTCTTCTATAAAGCACCTTTTGATAAATGTTTTCTTAACTGCTGACTTTACAAGATATCTCATTCTTGCTAGATCATGGAGCCCTGTCTTCTGCTGTGAATGTGCTGCTGAACCACATAGGGCATTATGTAAGGAATTTTCTGTCCCGAACTAATGTGTTGGCTGTCAAGTCAGTGCGCTGCTTCCTCATGCTAGAGGTCAGTGATACTGACAGAGGACGACACAGAAATCACAGAAATACAAGCCTCTGTACGGTAGCCAGCTCGCTCCATTATGAGATTACAGTGATGTACTCCCATTTGTAAAACCAAAGAATGGATAACAAGATAAAAAGCACCAAGTTTTGAGTATCGCCTTGCAGCTTTGGCAACACAGTGTCACATAATATCATCTTTTCCCCCCGCGCCGCTGTTGGACAAATGCTTTTATTTGCCTCTGCTGCAGTGCTATGTTTAACGTCTGTCATGTCATTTGATAGCTGCAGTCATTAAAGCCCACAGATAGCCGCGCCGACCTTTGCTTAGTAGGCTGTTTTCCTGACCTGTACGGCCGAGAGGTGACTCACTCACTGTCAGGGGCAGTGCACTCTAAAAGGCAACCTGCTGTGAATTTCTAATTTGCTTTTCCACTCGTGTGATTCCACTCGTTTCCTGCAGTCATATACTCGGGGTTGGGATCCTGTCGGAATGTGCTGATGAGACGGAGAGTGGGCCTGCGTAATTCTGTTGCACGGCTTGTGAAGCTCCCTGTGTGCTGTTGGAGCCAGTGATGCAAACACTGCCGAAGCATTAACAGAGGGTATTTCAAGGGCTTCAGCAGAGATACATTAAGTAGCATAAGCTCACATCAAAGCCAATTTAGTCACAAGCAGACTTTGAAAAAAAAAAAAACTTTGCATTTGAGCCACTTCCACTGGGGTCTGTCGGCTTGATTACATTTTTGTGCTTGGATACTTTAATACTGTAATGCATGATGATGAATAATGGCGATACACCATCATTCATGCTCAGAGACAACTATTACCCTGACATTTTACCAAAGGTTGGACTGTTGTCACCATCACTGGATACTCAACAAAACTGTAGCGGTGCGGGTCACAGATAGACTGGAGTTTACTTACTCCCATGTTTGCTACTGCTATTCATCATATTTGGATTTCTACAGGATATATATATATATATATATATATATATATATATGTATGACTGCCCTTGTTTATCTAATTCTTATGACCTTGGCCAACTCGCATTCTTCCATTTAAGATGCCCCCACCCCCTCCTCCCTTCTCCTCCCTATCCTCCAATGGAATCTGCGGCAAGTCTCCTTACGTCAGCAACATTGCAGGACCTCTGTGCTCCTCCAACATTACATTCAGCCCCTATCTTCTCCTGCACTCATTAGTGCCAGAGGTAGAGGTGACAAGAACGGTCACACGATCTCAAAGTGATAAAATGCACAACAGAAGGTGCTGCAGAGAATTGAGTATACTTCTGGAAAACCCGGGACAAAAACAACTAAAGTGCATGCGATGGAGTCTTAAGAGAGGGGTTTGGTGCAGTGCACAATTTACATTCTACTGTATATTGATTAAATCTGTGTACCCCATGGGAAGGAGTATTGAGCATCGTGGCTGTAGGGTGGATTGTAGTTCTATCCTCTGCATTTTAAATGGCTTTATGCAGCATGTCATTACTACTTAAGTAGCCTACCTCAGCTTTCCCTGCAAAGAGTTTATGTTTGCTGTAGTTAAAAGTGATGTCCAAATAGTTTTTTTTCACTCTGTCTTTTGCATTTAAAACAGTGTAACTTCAACATAAAATACCGTTCACATTAAGGGGGGCTATAATATTCTTCCTTAGGAGCAGAATTTGAAGAGAGCTGCTTTTTCCTGCACATACACACAGAAGGGGATGAGGGATAAGCCATCGTGTCCTTGTCGAGTCCTTTGTTTCAAAGGATGCCAAATCAATCAAACCATTCATTTTTTTAAATTCAATCCGTCAAATCAATATTAAGGCCTATACTTAACACAGGAATGCTCATGTTTCATGTTGTGTCTTTTACATTGGCTGCAGAAAGTATACATCTGGAGACAGCTATATAGAATTATTGTACCTTACTGTTGAATATTTACAGATGTAAAAAAGCCTGTTACATACTTTGTAAAAGTGATTTGAGAAGTCTTGGATTGACGATAAAAAGAAAACACATTTGAGTGCAAACAGTCAGTTTTTGATCAACAAATAAAGCTCAAATCATCAGATAAACACGTTTGCTTTCAGGTGCATGGAGGCAACGAAGCTTCATTTCAGTGTGACTCTCGCTCTCTCATTCTCACACCGATTTATTAGCTCTCTGTTTGATCAGGAGGCTTGTTAAAGCTCTTTAAAGATGAATTGTAACCTTACATCACCTGCAGTGACGGCAAAGCTTACAATGCTTTGTGTGCACAAAGGTCTGCAGTCTACCTGTAGATGTGGTGCAACAGGGAATCTTAGCTGTAAAAGGAAGTTATTTTGGTAGCTTGTAAAAGGTTCAAACGCAAATGTTATTGTTGTGTTCGCTTTGAGTCACATTGTCTGTTATCTTTATTCTCTCAAACACATCCCAGTGTGGCATTTATGGAAATACTAAGCTTTGCGAAAGTTGGAATACTAAAATAAAATCAAAATCCATTTTGGGATAGAGCTGCCAGTTTCTTTTTCTGATCAGCCACAACACAAAATCAGTTGCTATGTTATTGCAGAGGATACACATGGACCCCTATGTAGTACCCAAATACACCATGGACATCTTTTTCTAAAAATAGTTTGGTCGAATTATTTAATTATTTAATAACTATTAATACCCTATACATAATTATAGTGTTGTGATGTACATGTAATAATATTGAAAATGGTATAATTGTGGGGTGATGTGCAGGTACTGGGACGGTAATAACAATGCAGCAAAGCTCAGTATTTTTTTAGGGATTAGTATATTTTCGTCAGGGTCTTTTCCTACTTAATTGATGTGGAATAGATGACAGGTTAAAACCAGTCGCGTCCACTCCTCAATGTAAAGCGGGAGCTGCAATGTTCACCTCGAGCTGATGGAGCTTCGTCGGTGTATTTTCATCCTCATCGACGACCGTTTGTTTTCTCACATTGGAATGGCGCTTGATGCTGCTGCTGCTGCGGCTGCTGTGGACAACCTCTCTCTGCATCCCTGCTCACCCCCCCGCCCCCCCTCCTCCTCCCCCGCGGACAAACCGGAATGGTTTCTTCCAGGCGAACCTGTCACTGTCACCGCGGCGGTGACGGCAGCCGAAGTGTGCGAGCAGAGGGGGGGAGAAGGAAGGCTTCATCCACTGCCTGCCATTGCAGTGCGGCGGCTGCTGCTCTGGAGCCACACCAGGAAGACCTTTCAATTCTGTATCTGTATAATTTTACAAGCACGCCGTGAGGACCACTGCGTTTGTGAAGGTGAACGGGTTTCTTGAATTATCAGTGCTGTTTGTGGGAGTGCTGTTTCGCTCCAGCCGCAAGGAGCTGAATGGATGTGTGTCCCCCTGCGGATACAAGCGAGCGATAACGGTACAAGCCGAGGTAACTTAGCTACCTCACTGCTAGCGAAACTGTATCTACGCGCTATGCTAAGTGGTTAGCTAGTTGACCAACATGCTAATGTTACCGTCTGCTAGAAAGCGTGAATAACGCTGTCCATTGCCCTAGTTTTTTGTGGAGCTTGCATAAGCGATCATATTGAGTCACAAAACGCCTTGCGGTGGAGCTGTCATCGGGCGCTCGGGATGTTCCCACGTCAAGTGCGCGTAGCGTCCAGGTAACGCTAGCTGGGATGAGCTAGCCTAGCTGCTGGAACAAAATGTCGGCCAGTTGGGGTTGATCTGACCAAGAGGGTATAAAAGGGGGCACAAGATTCATCAAGTGTCGGACTGCAAGATGCAGTGATGGAGTGGTATGGCGAGGTTAGCCGCAAGAGATATGGCATCGGTTGATCTAAATGAAAGGGAAGGTCAAGCGGTGGTTCACCTTGTTTTGGTGGTTCGCTTCTAAAACCAAAGTGGCTCTTTGGTGAAGCTAGGTAGCAGTTGGCTACCGTTAGCTTGTTAGCTGGCTTTAGTTTGGTGACACTGAAATACATGCTTTTCCTATCCCAGGGTCTGTGTGCGTTTTAACCAGCTGTCATAATAATGTCATGTCAGCTGTGTGTGAGGGCTCTGCTTTGGGTTGGAGTCGCTGCTTGGCTCAGCTTATCCTTGCTAACCCATCTCAATGTTTTGATTTCCATATCAACGGATGGACTGCTGCTAACATGAACTAAAAGCACCAGTCTTCACCTGTTGAACACTGGTGGCGTGTAGTAGATCAACGTCTATCAGTATGCTGTAAACTACTCATAACAATTGTTGGGACATTGTTCACTCGCTATTATGTATTATTGTTTATTATGTTTTCTAGAATTTCATTCCCTTAGGAGTTGAGCAATGCAATGAACTAATTTGGCTGCTGTTGGAAATAAATACACTCGTTGGACAACATAACTCACAACTTTGGTTTAGATTAAATATTTTATGTAAACATTGCCATGAAATGACGAGTCATAGAATTTAGTCTCTGATATTTGTATAGTTTCTGTAATAGAACAGGTTGCATCCATAAGACTATTTAAAGCATGTGGGAGATTACATTTTTCAGCTTTATCATGTCTAACCTGTATAATCTGTCAATGGAAATATGACTCATATCATGATATTATATTGAAACATTGCACAACAATTCAGTGTCACAGCATCTGTCACAATACAATTTTTATTGAATTCAATTCAGGGGCCTGCATTTTAATGGGATGATCAATGTCCATTTAACACAGTTACAAAACTGCCACCACTTTCTTTTTCTTTTTTTGGCCTGACACAGTAACACATAAGTTATTGTAAATAATTGTAAGCCATTATGTGTTGTTGAATTAATAAACTAACTCCAACACAAAAAGAAGGATTAACAACAAGAACACTTAATTACAAGAGTTAAGAGGGTTTTTTTTGTTTGTCACCATTATAGAGTGCTGTTGGGATGATGTATATCTGTAGGCTAACCAGTAAGTTAGCATTGCCCTGGTTCCCTCAGCAGAAAGCCTATAGGACTTTTTGATTACATTTTGGATTATTGCCAGAAATAATCTCTGTGGCGAACACATGTTTATTATATATGCGTGTTTTGCTCAGTTAGATAATCTTGACAGATTACATCACTCTTATCATGAATTGCCAGAGGTAGAAAAGCTAATGTTAGGCTATAAACTACATTGTGGTGGCATGACTTCAACGTCACCAACACTAAGCATCTTACTACACTATAGTATGTACATTTTACTATAAATTGATCAGTCCATAACTTGTGAAGTTAGAGTTAGAATTGTTTGCATCTAAGGGGAAAAGTTGTGTCTCTCTGTCTGTGCTTAATGTCCCGTACGGCTTCTGTAATTTAAATTAGCCATGTTTTAGACACTCATATGCTCTAAAATCCAATCATTGGGTATTTACTGATGTATTTTGTCATGTAGAACAAAACATGCAGGTCTTTAAGCTTGTGTTAACCACGGAGTATGCTTTCAGTGAATTTATATTTCAGTAATTCGACCAAAAACCGACTCAAAGAACCTACTGACTTTGCGATGAAGGAACTTGAAGTTCAAAAAAGCTAACTTATCTGCGGGTCTAGGAGCGTAAATATCCTCAACATCTTGTTCTTGGCTGCTTGTCGTTACGTGCCTGGCACTAGCATCATTTGAACATTTAAAGAGGAGGTCAGAAGGACAGATGTTGCAGAGGAATTTCAAAATAAAGGTGCATCTTGAAAATTATGATTTACATCAATCACAATGAATTGCTGATCATTGACTCAATATATTGATGTGGATCGATGAATTGTTACCTCCCTAATGGTTCATAACATCAAATTTCAGAGTTGGATGTTAAGAGCTTGGATCTTTGACTTCTTCATTATGTCTTCACTGGCCTCATGATAGTAATGCTATGTGAAATGGCAGCTGGGCAGGGCAGCAGATTTGTCAAATGAAGTGTGGGAGGCACAATACAGATGATATTTGTGGCAGTCATTGTAAGTGTTGTCACTGTTAGATGAAACTGGCTGTTTTTCTTTTTTTTTTAATGATTCCGATGACAGTGTTGTGCAGGGGATGTGAGGTGAGGCGAATATCAAGCTGCTCAAGGGCAGCCATACATGTTGGCCTGTAAATCATGTTGCCCTAAGCTGTCATGGGAACAGCAGCCATCTGAGTCATGGTGGTTTTGGAAGGACAAATATATCTGATATTTTGCCTACTTATGTTAAATTTGACAGTGGTTTTGGAGTCCTGTGTATTTGTAGAAACTGTCTGTAATAGAGGGTGTATAAAGTTACAGGTTATGACCAACCCATGTGATAAAAAAAACATACCAATGACTGCATCACTGCATGATATGATGTGTTGATACACGATGCACCTTGCAGAAACCAAACATTGGTTTCCATATGGTCATAAAGTACCTCTTTAATGATCTGATTGGTCTAACTGTGTACAGAGCGCATGCTGGAAAACAATGGTGAAAAAGGATATTGTAAACATAGCAATATGTTTCAGTGATTGCCTAGAGGTGCCACTAGAATATAACGGGAAATGATTTAATGAGTTGGCGTGC
The DNA here is from genome assembly GCF_904848185.1 of Acanthopagrus latus. NCBI lineage: Eukaryota > Metazoa > Chordata > Actinopteri > Spariformes > Sparidae > Acanthopagrus > Acanthopagrus latus. Next base: position 12,458,496 of record NC_051046.1, read on the forward strand.
ACTATCCTGAAGTACTACATCTGCTTACTCCATGGATTATTTTGTATAATTAGTATCAGTGTGATATTTTCATCCTCTGAGAGGTGTGACTTCAAACTGAGAAGGGTTTTAACCCCTCTTTAGCTAATAGATCTAATCCTTTTTCTTCTTCGTCTTTTTAATTTAGCTCTGCATTGCAGCCCAGTTAAATCCTCTCTCCTTCAGATGTTGTTCTTCTTGTTCTAAAGTAGCCAGGTCAGAATGAAATGTTGGTAGTTAACATTTCTTCAAACCACTGATTGAATTTGTGCTTGTCATTATGGTCCGTAGTTTATGGCATCACCTTCACATTACATTTTAATGACCTGACTTATCATATCAGAAGTTGGAGGGGTGGCAGTGGAGTTAAGGGAGAAGGTTAACAAGCCAGTGACGGCAGCTCAAGACTTTTTACAACATTTGCAAGCATGACCCTACTAGATAATTTTAAGGGAACTTCATAAACTCTCCAGTCATGTGCGTGTGACTACCAGAGCAAGTCTTTTTGCCAAAACATAATCTTTTCCTTAATCTACTCAGCCATGTGTTTTTGTGTTCCTTAATATATCCTGACCAAATTCACAGCATTATCTTAACATAAACAACATTCAGTATATCTGTGGTTTGTAGAAGCAAACAGCTATTGCCAACATTTAATTTGGTGATTGGGTTGTCTTAAGTGTGGCTCTATTGGCAAAACATAAATTATAATGCAACTTAACTTTCACTCCTTATGTTTTTTTACTACTTTAATTTGAGGACACTTCTTGGAAATAATGTGTTATTGGCAAGTTCATGTAAGGTTGCTGTGAACATTGAAATATCATTGCTCTGATACATGGTCACGCTTAGATTTCTAAGCAAACACCTCTTAAAAATATGACCTGTGTGCCAAGTGCAGTAAGTTTCTATGTTAACAAATGACACATGTACATGTATATGGGTATAACTCCAGTTATATAAAGGCTTGCTTATATAAATCAAGTCAGTTGTAAATCCCTTGTTTGAAAGGGGGGGCTGAATTATCAGGATGAAGAGGCTTGCAAAATCTCTCATCAATCACATTTAAGCATGAACCTCCTTTTTCCTATAGTACAGAAACATCCCTTATCATCACTGGTTTTCATTGGCTCCGTTGTCCTCATTTCAATCACTGTGACAGAGAAGAGGTGGGGTGCAGGTCAGTGGCTCAGCTTATCAGCACATTCCTGCCCTCTTATGTGCTCTGTGTGGGGCACTGATAACTTCCACTGGGCTGATTGAGTTCAGGAGCTGATTTCCTGGTTCGTTTGTTCAAGAACACCTTCAGCCTCTGGTTATGATCACTGGCTCCAGCTGTAGAGCTTGGAAATAGACTCTGAGCTGCAGTCCCTGAGAGCAAGTACCAAAGGTCTGAATTTTTTTAAAACTGTTTTGTTTCATAATAGTCTATAGAAATCTAAAAATAACATCAGTTTTGCTTTTTAATGGTATAATTTACATACATTTATAAAGAAAAATCAAGGAAATGGATTAGATCTACGTAAAGCAGCTGTACTCAACATTTGTTATGATAACCATATTTCAGTTAATACATTTAATTTGAAAATAATTTTTGTTTACTCTCATCACTTTTTTAGCTGCAGCAGGCAGCTGTTTTCAGCGACAAAGCTCTAAAAGCCCACTGTACACTACCTGCTCAACACCAAACAACACATGGACACATTTAGTGAAAAGCTGGTGCTCATAGCAGAGCATTTAGCAGCAAAATAGCCCACCAGATACTTTCCTTGGTATCCTTTCCTTGGTGGAAACCAAAAACAAAATTTAAAAAAAGCGTGAATACAGACTTACATTCACCAATTGGAAAGACACGTGACTTCTAACAAATGATAATTGAAATTATAATGAATTATTTGCTCAACCTTAAATCCCCTCCTTTTCATTGCTTTAAGGAATTATACCTGCTAATTGTAATTGTGTAATACGCTATACAGTGAAACTTTTCTGTGAAAATCTCATGTTGTTGACACCCTAGTTATGTTCAGAATTCCCACTGCTTTGAGTCGAAAAAAATTATTCCAGGTTTAATTTTTTATATTTTTTCTGCGCAACACAGCTTTAGCTCTTTAATGTGTTATGTGCCCTTGACAAATCAAAACGTGTCTTGACTTCAGATCTGCGCAGAAAGTACTCAACTCGTGTCAGCATCAATATTATGATGGCTACCGTGTAATAACAGCTATTTATCATACTGTCTGTCTGTACACTAATCTAATCTGAACAGTTGTTAATTACAGTGATGACAGTCAGCCTTGGTTTTTAGCACGTCATACAAGGTTTCCCTGATGGCTTCACCCATTTAGGAATTTCAAATCCTGTGTCAAATCATTGCATGTTAAAAGTACTGTGACAATCTTAGTTTCCATGTCTATGTAAAGCAGATTTCGTGTTTGTTACACACGGTATGAGAGCCCGTATCATCTTCCACAGACAATTTTTGCCACTCCAGAAACTTAATGTTGAATCTACCACAGACATAAGCACTTAACATGTGGGATATATGTTCTGACTTCTAATTTTTTTAAATAAATACAGGTAAAACATATAGCTAGAATGTCCAGTCAGAAGGTGCACTGTGTAATAGAAATGAAAAAAAAATGGCAGAGTTTTAGAAAAATATTGATAGTCTTAATTATTTTGTTGGTTTGTTTTGAAATATGCTACAAATCTAATTTAAACCAATATAGCTATTTGAAATACACCGTTTAAGCTTCAAGTATCTTTACCTGAAACATGAAATTTAACAAAATTGTGCTGTAAATGACAGCTTTCAACTTATTGGACATAAAACTTTGATTTATTTGTATGAGAAAATTGGCTTTTCTGTTGCACCATTTCTGTTACCAAGCATCACATCTTTACATGATAAAATGACAGTAGTAGTGGCTGAACTGCTGTCTTGTGGCAGTTATCAGCTAGATTTCTCTACATGCCTCTTCTGGTTAATGTAGAAATAATGAATTTGGAGGCTGGTGGGCAAAATGTAGTGGAGAGAGCAAACTATGCGTGGAATCTGTCACCACTCTCAGGCTCTGCTCTGAGCGATGCAAATTTAACTCGTCCCCATTGCCAGCAGTGACTGGGTGTCACTCAGGCTTGTCCAACTCGATCATTATCATGACTGATTCATGGGACTTCTTGACCCACATGGCCTTGGTTTGGAGATAGATCCTTGTTGTGATGAATCTGGTCTGAATATTTGTAAATTCCTTTCAATTTGTGAATTGAATTCTGTTGTACCCATTTGTCACATTTGGGATTTCACTGTCACTTTCTTCCTGTCAGTGTATTTTGTGTTTATTTCTGATAGGATGCATTTCATCTTTCACAGTCACAAGCAAGTCTGTGATAACACATAGATCTGTTCTCAGCTGAGTCACCCATTTACTTTATTTTGAAGCGTGGTTCCTCCATGTCGGCGCTCACTGCTGGTTCACCTGCTCAAAGAGAACGGGACAAAGACAGAGTATGCAAATGATGCCCTTACATAAAGCTGTATCAGGAGCAGTAACAGTCTCATAAATGTCAGGAGTCAAATAAATGAACAATCAGTATGTTACAGGCAGTAAGAGGTATTCAAGTTCACGGGGTTGAGGAGATGGTTTATAGTTGAACATTAAATGCACCCTGAACTTATGGTAACCTTTCCATTGCGTGATGCAATCAGAGGAAGTGCAGTAAGAGGCACAGTCGAGTAGATTCTCCTGGAACAAAAGTTATGGTGTAAAGAGAATTCCTCACATTTACTAACAAACCTGTCAACCACGTGTCTTCTGTTGGTGTTGAAGTGAAGACAGATGAATTCACTTTTTTTTAGCAACTATGCCGTATGCTACCTTACAGAAAACACACAAGTTTTAAGTTATGATATTAAATGATTTCACTACTAAAATGAAAACTCCTCTGACCAGCTGTTTTACTACAGTATGTTCTCTGAATGCAGCTTGTTTGGTTACAAACTACTCTGACATTTTCCGCAGGATAGAACAACCTTAGTTACATTGGCCTTTTTGTTGAAAACTGCAATGCAGTGAGCTGTTTTTCTGATTAATGTTATTTCAGTGGTTGCCACTTGTTATTAATGATCTAATGGAGCTGCATGTTCACACATTGAAAACACCATTAGAACTTGGGCTGTAGTGTATAGCACTAAACAGTTCCCGGAGATGATGTGAAGAGCGGGATCGCGTTAAACTGCTTTGAAAGATGTGCAATTGCAATGTGCACATGCACTTTAGTCACATTGCAGGACTTGAACTGTTATAAAGCAAATTAACGTGGCTCTTTTGCATTTTAGATATGTTTGTTTTGTGCAGTGTTCAAGCTGTCCTACAAAGTAAACATGGCTGTAAATGGCTGTTAAAACACATGGCATTGTCCTACTATGCATCTGTACAGATCTCAGAATTTTGTGAGTGACCTTCCTTGTACCTGGGGTGATATACGAGTTACACATGCCTCTTTGCTTTCTTCTCAGCCATCCTCTAAATCTCAGAATTTCCTTTCTGGAGCTGTTAAATTTAGTTTTATTTTTCTATTCTTTATAAGTAAGCAGTTAATAGCTGAGTTTGTGTGAGAAGTAAGATTTAACTGTGATTGTGTTGTCTTCAGCTACAGTATCAAACATACAAATTAAGATGTCCTAGTCAGTTTGATGGTCAGTAATCCTTTGTGGAATGTCATTGACACAATGAGCATAATTTATGCATGCAATGCAGCACACCTGGGGAGGAGGGGCGTAATAATGTCTCACATGCAAAGAGAATTGATGGATACTGCTCTGGTTTCGACACGGCACCTCAGGGGTTAAGTCCGATACAGCAGTTTACACTGCGGATGGATGTTCGCTAGTACAGAGGAGTCCCATGCTGTAGCGGAACTGCAGATCCCACACAGATCGCTGCCAAGCTGGAGGGGATTTGCTCCGATCCCATGAGCGCGTAAGGAGAGAGTTGTAGGGAGGGAAACATTTTAAAGAATGATGTTAGGAGAGGACACAGACCTGTGCGGGGCAGAGGAAGCATTAGGGCGTAGCTGCGGGGTGTGTTTCATAACCCCTCACCTGTGGTCGTAATTTCAGTTGTTACAGAGCTAGGAAAAGAGAACGAAACGGAAAGGTGGGGGCCAGTCCCTCCTAGCACTTCTTGGTGCGGTTATGCTGTGGGGCTGCTGAAGTGCGTCTGCAGGAATCTCCCTCTGGATTTACTGAAGAGTAGCTGGAGGTTTGAGGTGCTTTTGTCTGTGTCCTCTGTAGTGACCAGGATGAACTGATGTAAGTACCTCTGATGTTCTCTGCATCCAGTTTTAATTACTTAAGCAACAAACCAAAGAGATGAAGGAAATGAGCTGGAAGTCCGTGTCACGGAACCCTTTAAATAATGCTAGTGTGCGTCTTTCATGGCTGTAATTAAGTTTTATGTCCGAGTTGATAGGTGTCATCTTTCGATCTTCTTATTACTCTTAAATTGCTGCATCTCCCCTGCTGTCCCTCCTCCGTTAGAGATTCACACTACAGCTTTGTAGTATGTCGTATGTGCAGAGTGTCACTTGTCTCTCAGGGGACCTCCTGACTGGTGCGAGGGTATGGGGCCCTCATTAGCATTTGAATATGTTCTTGGAGGCAGGGGAATTTTAGCAGTTGTCAGCACTCCCCAGCACATCGTTTTCAATCTCTGAAGTGATCAATCATCTTATTCTACCTGTTTGCTGCTTCGCTGCCAGCAGCCACAGTGGAGTGTGATCCTGTCGTTGTTGTTTTCCGTCTTTGGCTGCAGTGCAACTTGCATAGTGTTGTGAAACTATCCCCATCTGGAATTTGCAGTTTGTTTGCTAATGGCATGCTAGTCTTTGTGTTATTCCTGGTTTGCTGAAATGGTTATAAGGCAAATAAGAGATGTTTCTTTCCCTGCTGGAGACTGAGCCTCATTTAGCTTTACTGCTGCTCTTATCACACGGGGGCCCATCTGTAGTTGGACTGCAGGAGATTATTTTTGGTTCCAAATAAGAAGACTCTAGAAAAGTGGTGCTTTCTCTCAAACTGGCGCAAGAGTTGTGGTAAGATAATGAAAAATTCAGTACTAAAAATGTCTTTTGTACCACTCTAACATGTGAGTATTGCAGCATCAACATTTAGCACAATCCTTTTTTGTAATACTTGTTTAAATAGCCAGATTTTCACTGCCTTTGGTGCTGTAAAGGCTTTGTGAAAATGAGCTACCTATCTTTGTTTTTCTGAGGCCTTACAGACAAGTCCAACAAACAGGCACCAGAGAGAAACTGAATGTATTTTCCATGCTGTATCGCATCATTTGTTTCAATCCATCCGTAGCATTTAATATAACAAGAGGTTATTAAATGTTCTCCAGTGTTCATACTGCAAGTTTCCCTCAAATCACTCTGTTGCAGCATCACAACGGCAGAATTAATGAGAGCTATTTTTAGCTACTCTGGTCCCAGAGCGGTCAAAATTGAATAAGGCTCTGCTTCACCCCCTAAACCATACCACAGCACAAAATCTATTCTTTGAGTCAGAAAATTGAACACCACACCATATTGCCTCAGTTCCCTCTTTGGAAGAAATATGATTTTGTTTTTCTGCTGAATAGAGAGTTGGGGAGTCAGCGCGTTTTCATTTTAATGATACTCCAAAATGAAGACAAAATGTAACACCATCTTTGCTTACCTCTTCAAGGGTTGTTTTGGGTTGGTATTGTCGATGACTCATTGTAGGATTTTGGCTGAAACAGATACTCCTTTTTAAATTTTGCATCAACAGAACCTATATCACTAAGTTATGACAAAGCAAAGCAGTAGGATGTAGGGTTGATGGTTTTCTGATTAAGTGGAAATTATAGTACAGAGTCTAGAAAGAAATGAAAGAGGGCAGTGATGTGAGGCATGGCTTGAAGTGCGACCCCCCAAAATCAACTCCTTTTACTATTTCACCAGCCAAATTGATATTTGGAATTTTAAAGACAGTCCGCTGCCAAAGTGGTTGGAAGACTCACCAACAGCCGCCAAAATTTGCTAATATTCCATTCCACTTTATGCAGACAGTGCTGCCAGGTCAAATGAGGACTTGTTTTTGTCCTCACTACATTTTTAGTTCACTGGCTCATAGATAGCTTTTTATTATTGGCTACAAAACGTCTGCTCCCAATACTAGCAACATAGACAATAACTTTAAAAATCATTGTTTTAAGCTGAAGCGATTGATTTAATCGATGACTCAACTGAAAGATTAATCTTTTGTAATCTTGTAAGCAAAAACTCTTAATCAATAAATCCAGTGACACAGATTTGAATATTTTTCAGAATTTGTTCATTTGTCATCTATAATATAGAATGTAATCTCTTTGTAATGTAGATACTTATTTTATAATTTTTTATGGCATCCATATGGACGAAAAGATAAAATCAACGAAATAATCTTCGTATTCATCAGTCATGTAGAGGTGCACCTAATGATTTCTTTATTGATTATACTACTGAGGGTTTTTTCTCGATTAATTGTTTGGTATATAATATGTATGCATATTTGTAAACACAAGCTATTTATTCAGTTATGTAATCAACAGAACAACTGTTTGTTGGAGGAAACAATACAAGTGACGTCAGCATAGACCATGGAAAATGTAATGGACTTCTTTCAAATGATTAATAGTTTAAACTGTCTAACCAACAGTCCAAAATACATTCAGTTTACTGTCATGTAAGACCAGAAAATATTTATATTTTTGCTCAGAACTTTCATTCAATTCTCTAAATAGTTTCCATATGCATTTATGTTGATTGACAAATTAATACCTCTACAACAGTCATAACAATCATAACTTGCTCCTCATTACTACATTGATTTATATGTGAAAGTTAGTAGTTCAGAAAACTGATGTTAGAGCTTTTCTTTGACAGACATACGTTAATAGTTTGTTCAGCTGAGGAATAAATCCACACTGGGTTTATCAAATTATTGTGTCTGTTGACTCCACACAGTCCATTTTGACCAAAGCTTTCCTGTCCTTTCTCCACTCAGCTGTGAGATCCATCTGTGTTGTAGTCCATCTGTGTGGTAGTGCTGGCTCCCAAGTTGCCCGGTTGTAATCCCCCAAGCATGACCCAACCAACATGGTTCGTCTCCGCTGTGGAGCGGCTGCCAGCCTTGGCTCTGGCTTGTGGCTTGAAGCTTCTGTTGGCACCAGTCGTGATGTGGCCATAAAGGGCATACACAACAGTGCCACAAACACTCATCAGTCACTGGATGCTGATGCGACTTTAGTACTAACTGTACACAGGAGCAGCGATGGCTCGACTCAGACGATGAGACATCCTTGCCTTACTTGACTTTTGAGATTAGTGTTTTACCTCGTATTGTTGTGAGGATAAATCAAAAATGCTCTGCGCATATAGGCCTTCTAGTTTAATTGTTCTGCAGAGTGTTTCCTACACTTTTGAGATGTTCTAAAGATAGGTTGCCATGTTTGTTTTTGGCAAATGTCAGGTTGTTAGTGCAGACTGTAAGATGTACTTGTAGCAACAAATAGCGCTCATCTAAAATGGAAAAAGAGGCTTTTTGTTTCTAAATTAATTCAGCCGTGTCTCTTTTTTAAACCTCCCCCAGTTGAGAGGAACCTTCAGACACGGCCTGAAAATGTCAGGCCACTTGAACAACACCACACTGTTCCCCCTTGTTACCAGAGCAACAAGCTCTGCAGGAGGAGAAAGCAAAATTACATCCCTTCAAAGTGAAAGGTGTGTGTGTGTGTGTGTGCGCGCGTGCGTGCGTGCATGTGCACACGTGTATGAGGGTGGGAGAGTGAGAGGGAGAGAGCAATGCAGACTTCAGCTCCCTGCTAATTCAGTTTTGTTGTCTTTTTTTACCCCCTAAATTCTGTTTACTTTTTACTCGACTTTAAATTCCTCCTGTTTGCTTCATTTGGGATTTTTCATCCCATTAATTTTATGGTGATTTATTTGTATTGGATCAGACACAGTATGCATTCTCTAATCATATTTTCCAGACAACTAAATCACATTTCTCACAACCCCGCCGCAACACTGGGCCGAAACATTATACACTTACGTGTGTACATGTTTGTGTTATGCTGCATGAATGCCTATAAAGAATTTCTCAAAGTAAGAATGTCAACTGGAAAGAAGTACCTCCCATAACTTTTTAGTTTAGTGGCATACGGTCTATAAATTTCGACAAAATGTTAAAGTTCTTTGCATCAGCGTTTCCACAGTGCTGATGAAGAAGACACAGGCATAAATCCTTTTCCCCAAAGAGCAAACTTTCCAGAGAGAATTCATGCCTCTGTTTTCAGTAGTCTTGTTAATATTCAGATGTCTTTTTTTCTCTCTTTCAAGTGCAGTGCATTCAATGTAAAAGGCCAAGGGGAGTTCCCCTGCTCAAACTTTTGTTCACCCTTCATGTGTGAGTCCCGCCATAAGCTGCTTGAGGAGGTTGTGACTGTTGCTGCCAAGCTGAGAACGTCTGGGGCCACTTGTGGCGATTTATTCAGCTGCCTGTATTCCCAGACTCTAGCTTACGTTTGGCACTGGGCCGACAGGTCACCACAGACATAAGGACGATGTGTTGAAGGAAGCCTGGGTGGTAAAACAATAAACAGGACAGTGGCAGAGATCTAGATTCTATCACACAAAAAAAGGACATTGTTTCCTTTGAAAGAAGATTTGACTTTTTTTTTTTTTTTGAATAGATCTAAGATTCACACATCATTATCACTTTTGGGAACCTCATAGCCATACAGTTAGCAGCTTGTCACGCTAGTGTGGTGCATACGAATCTTCAACATGAAGCTGGATTGACACTTGCGAGGCGTTTTGAAGCTGCCAACAAGACGGCAACAATCTTAGCTGAGGGTCCAAGCTCTGAAACTGATGCAGCTGATAATGTGAGATTCATTTCCCACCACTCATCTGTCATCACGCTTTAATGTGCCGCAACATGAGATCACTCTTCCCAATGAGTTCTCTGCCCAGGCGGCCGCACTCTAAGTGTTAGAGGTGTCAAAGAAATTACTAGCAAGGCAGGAAGGAAATGTGTGATAGTCTCACCTATTAAAGGTCACAGACTTGGGATCAATTTACATGACGAATGGGGGGGTTATTGCATTAGGCGCTGTGAATGTGGTTTGTAATTTCCCTCAAAGGAATTGACCCGATAGTATTTTATGTGCAGTCATTGAATGTCTAATGTGTCGTGAGATTGTGGTCGAGGTGAAACGATATAGAAGAGGAGATAAGATAAGAAGTGAGCGGTGGGACGCAGAGGACAGTGCTGACCTAACAGCTGAAGGAGTCGACCTTCATCTTATCCTCTGTTTGTTAATGTGACAGAGAGTGTGCCTTAACGTCTAAGACTAACTGTCACTGTGGCCTCATTGTATCTAGCAGGGTTTTTATCATTGTATTCAGTGCACTGCAAACACGAGAGCTCATACTGTGGACCTGCTACAAGGGATGTTGATTGTGCGTTTGGCAATGTGCAAGTGTGCTGCCAATAAAAACAAGCACAACACAGAGCTATCTGTATCACTGTGAACAGGCAACAGTGTAAAACTTAAAATAAACCTAATAACCTACTAGGTGCGTGTACAGTGGCTCAAACAGTTCGTATCCTTATTAAAATTTGCCTGTGAAGAGCACAGAAATGCTGACTAGGAATGAGGCAATGAAATATTTTATTGTGGATCATAATAAAACAACCCTTAATAAGTTGATCATGGTAAATTCATTATCTGGATGATCATGAATTGAAATAATGGTAAAAATCCACCAATATTGGTTTACTGACTTACAGATTAACAAGTTAAATTGTTGTTGTGTGTAAATATTACATGATGACATCATAACTTTATGGAAGTCCCGCCGGCTTGTTTAAAGGCACAACTTTTGCATACAGTCTGTGCATTTCTTCATGGATTTAGCAGTTTGATACGGTCACAGTATTTGTATAGCACATAGACCTGCTTTATAATCAAAAAAAGATATTGAAATCTCACTTTCTAAAATATAATACCTTTAAGTATTGCACACTTTTCTCTTGAAATGATGACGGAGCATCCAGCAGGCTTGGATAAAGGTTAAATTTGCTGCCCTGTCCATCTATTTCAGAAGGATTGAGATAATTGTGTTTGCATGGGCTGTGATTTTCATGGGCCTCCAATCTGTTAAATTTGCCAAATGTGGTGAAGATGTAAGAGCACTTTTGGGCATTTGGTGTTTTCCCAGGGAAATGTTGGCAGCACACATGACTGTTCTCTTGACTGGCTCTGTGTGTCCCTTTTTGTCACAAGACTATCAGGCCAACAGTATGTCCTGTTGCCCCATTATGCCTCTGTGGATCTTATCTCTGTTGGTATTAATCACACTGTATCTCTGTCTTCCAGAGCGCAGCAATGGAGGAGACTGTCATTTGGGAGCAGCACACAGTAACACTACACAGGGTAGGTATATGTTATCCTGCCTCTGATGCTCTTTACATCTGTCTATGTTGAATCTCGCCTCGTCCCACTATCTCTCTTTGCCCTGCCTGTTTTGCTATCCTGGTTTCCATCCCCCATCCCTGCATTTTTCTTCCCTCCCATTTTCAGGATGTCATCATGTAGGGAGTGTGTACATATTTGCAGGTGGAACAGACTAAACAGGAGATATCACAGAGCTTATTTTCTGCATGATTTTCTTTCGTGTTTTTTTTTTTTTTAAGCTGTGGAGCCTAAAAAACATACATACAAAACCTGCATTTGGTGCATGTGTTTGCATGGAAACCACACAGAAGAAGCTAACTTGATGCAGCTATTAGTCTGCATTTTTGCTCAGCGAAAAACACCTATTTTAAATTTTATTTTAAAGTTTGTTGAGCATAGAAGCAGCTTTGCACTGCTGTGATAGTGCAGTATTTTTGTCCACACATTCGGCCAACTCAACATCCTAATCTCTGTTCGTCTGTGTGCAGGCACCAGGGTTTGGCTTCGGGATAGCCATATCAGGAGGTCGGGATAACCCTCATTTTCAGAGCGGCGAGACCTCCATCGTCATCTCGGATGTGCTGAAAGGAGGCCCGGCTGAAGGCCTACTGCAGTAAGATTTTGTTTCATTATTGGCAAGCTGGCTATTTTTCTAGTTATTGGTATTAAATTACCCCGCCTGCCACAGAAAGACTCCAGCGTGTCTGTTATCTCTGTCTCACCTTTCTAGGGAAAATGACAGAGTTGTTATGGTCAATGCTGTCTCTATGGACAATGTGGAGCACGCATATGCGGTCCAGCAGCTTCGTAAAAGTGGAAAAATTGCCAAAATTGTGAGTGCAAACATCCCATTTTGAATTATTGTGCATATTTTTATCAGTTGTTAAACATGAAACTAAAGTCAGGAACTCAAATGTGTTCCCCTGTTCATATAATCATGTATGCCATGTAGAAGTTGCTTAAATATTACACAGTTTAATAGTAGGGGAATTGTGCATGATCAAAGGATTGATTGATTCATTTTACTCTAACCGATTGGTTTTCTGGCTAATCTCATATCTTACTTGCTTTGGTCAGACAATCAGGCGAAAGAGGAAGGTGCACGTGCCCATGGGCCGCCTCGGGGAGAGGGAAACTATGTCGGAGCACGACGAGGAGGAGGACAGCTATGATGAGGAGATATATGAAACGCGAAGTGGACGCAGCGGCGCTTACAGTGGTGTGGGCGGGGCTATGGGCAGGCGCAGCGGCCGGAGCAGCGGGCGAAGGGACAGGGAGCGTGAACGCAGTGGCTCGCGGGAGAGGAGTCTCTCCCCACGCTCTGACCGGCGCTCACACAACCTGCCCCCACGTCCTGCCAAGGTCACACTCGTCAAATCCCGAAAAAATGAAGGTGAGGCTCACAAAGTCGGGGATACAAAATGTAGGGCAGATAAAAGAAACTGTTCTGTGTTGATCCAGGAAATCACCCACCATTCTATTTACCCAGCTGTTACCAGACAGCCAGACTACTGGACGAGAATAAGATCTCCAAATCAGCATTGGTCACTTGCCAGGATAAACAAAACTTGCCAGCCACAGCAAAATCCAAGTTAACTCAAGTAAATCTAAGTAAAAGAGCAATTAATCTTCTTTAATCAGTCCAGTTAATCCCAGCGGGAGCAGCGGCTTGACAGCAGAGTGCGGGCAGTGTGGTGCGGTCACGTGAACTCTGTGCTAACATCATCTTTGTTGCTGTCGTTCACTTTGTAAGCAGAATATGGCCTGCGCCTGGCCAGCCACATCTTTGTCAAGGACATTTCCCCCGAGAGCCTGGCAGCCAGGGATGGCAACATCCAGGAAGGGGATGTTGTACTGAAGGTGAGGGAGATGGTTGTGGGAGGGAGACGAAAGTCTTCTAGACATTTGACATTTATTCTTTATTCCATTTTTGAATTGATGGAGATTTAGTAGAACTCACTGTACTGATGTCTAGACCATTTCTTATTTTCAGCTATTCTACATTTTCTGCACAGTGCAGAGGCCTCCTTTCACATTTTAAAGAACAAATATTGTGGCTGTGTGCATTTTGTTTGAGTCGACATAATCAAGTGTTTCTGTCATCTAACCTTTTCACACGTTACTTTCTCTGCCAGTACTTTAGAAATGAAAGGGTAATCAACATTTACATTGTTTAGGCCTTTGTACATTGATTTCAGCCTAAAAAACATTATCAGTTTTTCAGTTAATTTGCACATAAGCTTGGCCTTTGAGACAATTTGTAGCCTAACCGTGTCATATAACCTCTTGCTTTCAAAAGAGAAGCAAAAACATTTGTATTTTATTTTAATTCAAGTTTGGTTTGTCTCCTTGTCATGTCATGGCTAATAGCTTCTTTTTCCGATTGTCTCAGATCAATGGCACAGTTACAGAGAACCTCTCCTTGATAGACGCCAAGAAGCTGATAGAAAGGTCAAAGGGCAAGCTAAAAATGGTTGTTCAGAGAGATGACAGAGCGACCCTGCTGAACATCCCTGACCTCGATGACAGCATTCCTTCAGCCAACGCCTCTGACAGAGACGGTGAGAGTGATGGTAAGGGTTGGATTCAGCGGAAACAAACCAGACTTGTCAGTGTTTTATTTCAACCATGGCTGTTGTTTGTTCAGACATTTCAGATATCCATTCGCTGGCATCCGATCAGTCCAATCGATCGCATGACAGACATCGTAGCAGCCGCTCGCGCTCTCCAGACAGACGATCTGAACCCTCAGACCACTCCAGACACTCGCCCCCACAAATCAGCAATGGCAGGTATAGATGATCCATCCATAAATTTATATTTTAGGCTTTTAGCCGTCGTGAAAGAAAAGCAACAGAGGGATAAGTGTAAAATTATAATCAGCATCATTTTCATACAGTTTAATTCAGGTTTTCTTTTTTTATTTTGGGTACTTTCTCTCTTTGGTTTATACAAATCAGTATCAAACGAGAACCAATAACTCAACAAAAAAAATCCAAGAAAAAGATGTGACTGATACCAGTAAATAATGTTGAGCTGAAACAGTTAATCATTTAATCAACCAACAAAAAAATATGTGTGCATCTGTGTTGAAAATTTAATGTATAGATGCTAACATTAAATGTTAGTTACAGCTGTTATATTACTGCTGTTGTCATTATCTCTCTCCTCTGCTTCCCATAGTTTATTAAGAACGGCTTGTTTTTCTTCTCCTGATGTTTTTAGTTGTGAAGAACTTTCGATTTCTTTTTTTGTGTGTGGGGGGGAGTGATAACAGCCATCAGCCCATTCAGCACTTCTTTGACTGTAATCTTGTTTGAAAGTACCTCATTAATTCTTCATTTACTCATTAAGGCACCAGAGTTGTTCCCCTTTCACTCTGCTTATTGACCCAAGAAAAGAGTCAGTCTTGGTCAAAATAAGGGTTGATAGCTAGGTCAGAACTCTGCTCTGCTTAGTGCAAAAGGTCCGCCATTTTGAACAAAGCTTTTAATTTCAGTTTTAGCTGAAAAAAAAACAACAAAAACATTTTTTTATACATGATGCCATGTGTCAAACACAGGAGAACTGCAGTTTCAAAAAGCAACAGTGCTTGGAGTATCATTTTAATGAGATTTTTCTGCATTTTTCATTCCCTTTATTCTTCAACAGCTGGAGAATACCGTAAGTTTGGCACTGTTACCCAGTGAGAATAGTTTCTAACAGTAGTGGTAGTTAGTCTTGAATAGTTTAATTTAATTCAATTTAGATAACGGACAAGTAGGTGTAGTTTTAAGTTTTAGGACTCTGACAAATAACTCTAAACTCTTGCTAAAGTGACGTTATACAACATCAATTATTCAGTGACACATCTTGTTTTGACTTGAGATGACACAGTCCAGTGAAAGTATCACGGGATCTCTGAGTCTCTCTGAATGTTTTGGTGGGCAAACTGCATGTTTGGCACAAGGACAATATGGCTCCAACAATGAAGGAACAAAAGGCCGTCACCAACTATCAGCGTCAGCTGTCTGTCCTTTTACATGTGGCTGAGCTTTCTCTCTTTATATCGGTGGATGTCTGGCTTGATTTTTCTCTTTTATCTCTGTTGAATAGATCTGCGGGCAATACAGTTCTTTATTTGTTAAGCTACCAAAAGCTGTAATAATGTACTTCTGACACATTTAGGATACTGTATCAATTCGTATATTGCAGTATTTTAATGAACAGGAAAGACCTATTAAGACAGAATGTGATGGTTTATTTGAACCTGGTCTGTGATCTGTCACCTTGTCTCTCAGATCAGGAAGTTGGCAGTTAAAAAGAGGGTCTCCTCCAGGATGGCTTGAAAAAGAAGTTTTTTTCTGTGCAGCCAGTTCATGGTTACTTGGGCACTCAGCTTGTGAATAAAGCAGTGTTTTTCCAGTAAAGTTGTGCCAGTGAACAGGCATGTGACCAGGAGGTTTGAGTCAGAGCCATAAGGCTGTACCACTGGACAGCCTGCTTTGCTTACTCCTGTTCTCTTCTGATTTATCATCTGAAACACATTGAGAATGTCAGCATTTATCAAAACAGGGAAACTCTGTCATCATTCACAATTATCTGACTCATAATTGGCCTGGGTCACCGTGTATCAGTTTACACAGCATTACTGTTTTAAAACTGGCATCGAAGTCAAAGCTTTGCTGGTCTGAAGCCAGAGCCACACAGTGAAATTCACCTGGAGGACAGAATCCACTCTGACACCTTAGATAAGCTGCTCTAAAAATAGAGCACAAAAGAGTGGAAAGACAAAGTGGTGACCTTCAGGACTAAGATGCAGTCTCAGACTCAAGCACTTCTGTTCACCTATTTTTCTCAGCCAGCCTGTATCCACTTGGTATTGTTGCGTGTAGTCAAATTGATGTAGCCTTAAAGCTCTCCGCCTGCCCCCAAGCTCTACATCTCCAGAATACACTATTTATAAACTTGTGTTCCCCTTCTAAAGATAAATCATACAACAACGTGTATTTTTGTCTGCAGTCACAGAAGTCGTGATGATGAACGGATGTCGAAGCCGGCTTCAACACCAGCGAAGCTAGCGGAGGAGGTTCCTCTGCCCAAACCGAAGGAGTCGGCTATTGCTAGAGAGGATAAACAGCTCCCACCGCTCCCAGGTCAGTGATACCAACCAGATCATTGTGTGTACATGTGAGTATTTGTAAGATAGAAGGTGGGCATCTCCATACCCATACTTTGTGTTACATATCCATACCTGCAAGCAAATACACATTAGCCGTTTTTTTCTGTCCATGTTGAGCAATAAAATGACTTCATGATATTAAAATGAAATCTTGTTTGAACCAGTCATTTTTGCCCTTTTTAAAAGCACAGCTACCAAAAAAGTTAGATCCAGACGCCTGCTGAGCCTGGCTGAGTTTGCCCAGAGCCAAGTGAAAATAAACCGTATGAGTTGATCTAGTCTGACGTTCCTCCCCAGCCTGCAGCACTCTGCTGCCTTTCTGTTTGACCTCCATGCCCAGGACACTGTGTGCCTTGAGTGTGTATGCGCAAGCGTCTGAATGATAGTATGTTGCCTGTGTATGCTGTTGAACAGTTGTTTTACTTTTTCTTAGTTTAACACGTGTATCATTAGTATTGTTAAGCTGAGACTGTGTTTGAGGTAATATTTATGTGTTTTTAAATATTCAATGTAGTTTTATGTGTTCACAATTTGTCTGCATTAATAATGTATGTTTGTGTGTTTGTCCAGAGCCCAAGCCGGTGTACGCTCAGCCTGGACAGCCAGATGTAGACCTGCCTGTCAGTCCCTCTGATGCGCCTGTGCCAAGTGCTGCCCATGACGACAGCATCCTTCGGTAATATTAGGATAATGTATCAAATATTAATGTCTAATTAAAATATACAGAAGCTAAAACTACGATATGGCATTATAACCTGTAGCTCACAGTACAGCAGCAAATCTTGTAACAGAAGCTGACAGATTAAATAAATGCACCGGTACACATCCTGCTTTCAGTTATTTATACAAATCAGGGCATTTAGGCTGCCACAAGGCTCAATGCTGTTTGGAAAATAAGTATTTCATGGCTTGCACTGGTTTTCTGGTAAGTTGAATAAGCAGTGTGTTTGAGACTGGTTAATGTGGTTATTTTTTAGACTATAGGAAAAAAAATTGTACTTAAAGGTTCTGTAATTTTACAACTTTGCTTTTGCAAGCCCACTAAAAGAGCAGACAATCTCAACAGAAACCTGTCTGGGATCCAAAAGACACTCAACTATTCTTTAAATGAAGCTTGCTGTGAGAATGCCATCAAATGGTGTCAAGTCAAAGAAAATCAGCCTGTCTGTCTTCTGTATTCCCCCTCCTCAGGCCAAGCATGAAGCTGGTAAAGTTCAGGAAGGGGGAGAGTGTGGGGCTGCGACTGGCTGGGGGGAATGACGTCGGCATCTTTGTAGCAGGAGTCCTGGAGGATAGCCCGGCTGCTAAGGAGGGCTTGGAGGAGGGCGACCAAATTCTCAGGGTGAGATGCTTTATTTTTGTCATGGCAAGTGTTATGATAACCTGACAGCTGAAATCTAAAGGCTGTTTTTCAGTCGAAAACTTGTTATTCTATGTCACAGATGACTGCTTTTGTTCTTCTTCTTGTTTTAACAATGGGTACCTGATAGCATCAGTAAACAGCCATGCTTTATGGGGTATGCATCCTCAAGTTTTCCCCTTTTTAGTCATGGTTTTATACACTGGCTGCTCCAAAATTCCTGTAACTGCAGGCTGGTCTCTTAGCAATGGCCCAGAGGGAGCACACACAAAAAAACTGTTTCCTCTCACAGTGTTTGTCCCATTTTCTCAAAGCCATATATCTCACTATTTGTACCTCCGCCTCCTTTCTCCAAGAATAATGAGGAATGGCTTGAGTTCTTGCAATGCAGTAAAACCCGCAGTTACCCAGACAATACTGAGAACAGGAAGAGCAATGTAAACCTTTTGTCTCAGTAAAGATTTACACGTTGTCGCACACTCTCTGAACAATGAAGCTGACTCCTTGCCTTAAACCTAAAAGACCCAGACAACAGTGAAGTTATTCTGTGGAAAGCATAAAACAGTAACCTCTGTATTCCCAAATTCCAGGTAAATAATGTAGATTTTGCAAACATAATCCGAGAGGAGGCGGTGCTGTTCCTACTGGATCTTCCTAAGGGGGAAGAGGTCACAATTCTGGCTCAGAAGAAGAAAGATGGTAAGTGAAGTGAGTAAGGAGATAAGAGAATTTCTTATGGTCGAATTGGTGCGGTGCCGCTGACTCACTGCTCTTTCCTGGTCAGTGTATCGGCGGATCGTGGAGTCAGATGTCGGTGACTCCTTCTACATCCGGACACACTTTGAGTATGAGAAGGAATCTCCATATGGGTTGAGCTTTAACAAGGGGGAGGTGTTCCGTGTGGTGGACACCCTCTACAACGGCAAGCTGGGCTCCTGGTTAGCTATTCGCATCGGCAAGAACCACCAAGAGGTGGAGAGGGGCATCATTCCCAACAAAAACAGGTGACAGTTTCCTGACAAACATGCAGTATGTGTCCGTTATCTCAATGAATGGCGTGCAGGATAAATGTTTGTCACAACAGTAGTCAGTCATTTGTTATGATTATCACTGCCATGTAATGGCCTCTAGTATTGGCAGTGTTGAGGTTTGCTGTGCCAAGTTTATGACACATCCATTAGCTAGTGTTACATTAAGAACTGTCTGTGTCTTTCTGCCATTTGTCAACAGAGCGGAGCAGCTCTCCAGTGTGCAATACACTCTTCCCAAAACAGCAGGGGGCGACAGGGCAGACTTCTGGAGGTTCCGTGGTCTTCGCAGCTCAAAGAGGAACCTGAGGAAGAGCAGAGAGGACCTCTCTTCCCAGCCTGTTCAGACAAAGTTCCCAGCTTATGAAAGAGTTGTACTGAGAGAGGGTGAGGAACCATGAATGCATCCCAAGTCTCTCAAAATGGCAGCCACAATTCCCTTACTTGCGTCTTTTCCTTGCGTCTTAGCCCCTCCCACTGAGGACGCATGGAGATCCACAAGCCCCTCTTTCTAATTTCTGTACATCCTCAACTACTTTATTTGCTCTTCTAATGTCTAAGTCCCTCCCACAAGAAATGTGAGCAAAGTGACATGGAGAGAGTAATTGAGGAAACAGGCAATTAACAAAATAAGACATCCATGTGTCATAACGGTATTGGAAAGAGAGGTCAATTAAATATGACATGAAGCATAGCTGCATTGTTTGTGCATTGTTTTGTCTTTGTTTACTGTTGTATTTTATCCTCTCTGTTAGATGGGCAGAACAGTGCCATGTCAGCTTATTTATTTGCTTTTGATTTGGTTCACAATGTGGCATCATGTTATATAAATAGTGATAGTGAAATGTCATAACGAATGTGGTTAGAACAGCTTCTAACAAAGCACCACATAAACAGTAAAGGGCAGAAAGTTTGAGCTTGCCTTTGATCATCTCATACAACCCAAAAATATAAAGAAACACATTTATAGAGCCCTGCTTCCACCGGGCTTTGTATTTTCTGGCTGTATCTTAAGACTCTTTTATGTCATGGTTGCCAAAAAAGACTTCTGCAAACGATACAACTGTGCATCCTAGCATATTGTTTCCCCTCTCATTAAGAAACGTTTTAGGAGTTAAGACACTCCTCATCATGGCGTCCTGAGATTGATATCCATGTCTAAGGCAGGAGGAAAGAGGAGGAACAAAATAGAGAAATGAGAAAAGCCCAAGAAGACGACAAGTAAATGTGTTTCAAGAGAAGTTGGACTTTTTTTTAAAGGATCATGTAATACCACAACCACCGTCCCAATTGCGTTTGACCAAATGCAGGGGCAGAGTATTTGTCCATCACAATGTTCAGCTGAAAGTTCTCCGGAAGGGCTGCTCTTGGGTATTTTTGTTCATTGCTTCCTCTCCCATTGCAAGAAAGGAAATGTCAAATGAGAGACTTGGGATGTATCCGGTGTCTGCTTGCTTACATACCTATAGCTAAGCTGCATTCTGAGTCTGTTGATTATAATTGTTTTTGTTTTTGTTTTGGTAGCTGGATTCCTGAGACCTGTGGTGATATTTGGGCCCATCGCGGATGTTGCCCGAGAAAAACTCGCTAGAGAAGAGCCAGATCTTTTCGAGCTCGCAAGTATGTTTGTATGCACTATATTGCACACATTACTGAAGATATAACCCACTGGCGGTAAACCTGTTTTCCACATATATCCCTCTAATTCCTCCAGAGAGTGAACCAAGAGATGCAGGAACAGACCAGCGTAGTTCAGGAATCATTCGTCTTCACACCATCAAGCAGATCATCGACAGAGTGAGTATTCCTTCTTTAAGGATGTATGTTTGTAGATTATCGTCATCACAGACATATTTTTCATCCCTCCTCTTTCCTGCCTTTATCTCATGAAGGACAAACATGCTGTGCTTGACATCACTCCGAATGCTGTGGACAGGCTGAACTATGCTCAGTGGTACCCGATTGTCGTCTTCCTAAATCCCGATAACAAGCAGGGTGTGAAGAACATGAGGACAAGACTGTGTCCAGAGTCCAGGAAGAGTGCCAGGAAGCTCTATGAGAGAGCCATCAAACTGAGGAAGAATAATCACCACCTGTTCACCAGTGAGTCGCCAGAGTGTTAAAACACAGTTGATTTAAAATTTATATTGTCTTTTTTTTACATTTTTATTCATGATGAAGTGAATTATTCTCTCTTAGCCACCATTAACTTGAACAATATGAACGACGGCTGGTACGGCGCTCTGAAAGAAACAATCCAGCAACAGCAGAACCAGCTGGTGTGGGTGTCAGAGGGCAAGGTGAGAGAAAGGCCTGTCAGCGTTTTCCTTCCATTTCACTGAACATTATTTTTTGTTAAACTGACTGAGCTACACGCGAGCTGATAGAAGTTATCAGCTGCTAATAACTTCTCTTCATTGCTCAGGCGGACGGCACCACAGAGGACGACTTGGACATCCACGATGACCGCCTGTCCTACCTGTCTGCGCCAGGTAGTGAGTACTCCATGTATAGCACGGACAGCCGTCATACTTCTGACTATGAGGACACAGACACGGAGGGTGGAGCATACACAGACCAGGAACTGGATGAGACTTTGAACGATGAGGTGGGTCTGCCCACGGAGCCCGCCATCACCCGCTCCTCCGAGCCTGTACGAGAAGACCCACCTGTAATTCAGGACACTCCTGGTTACCCTGGATACCAGCACCCTGTGCAGCCCGAACCAGCAAGTCGCATAGACCCTGCTGGGTTCAAGATGGCTGCCCCACAACAGGTAAAGTTCAAATCCATCTTTGCAGGCAGGCCCCCACAGGCTGCGCCCCTTAAGAGATGATGTATGGCTAAAAGTATATGACTGCAAAGCGTGAGCGCAGCTCCTTTGTGTTCAGTGTTGTCCTGACCTTTGTTAAGATTAAGTGTCCTTTGTTAAATGATAAACATGTTTTAGAAGCTACTGGTATGTTATCTATTCTAACCACAGTTTTGCAAGTGCAGTCTCTGGCTGGTGTAAAAGTGATTCAGTGTAAGGAAGAAGATCATGGTGTTGGGGTGAGCTGTACTTTGTGGCAGGCTGTGTTATAAATGTCTCTTAACAATACTTCACAGCAAGATGAGGCTGCTCTGCCCATGCCCTCGTTGCCTCCGACGGTGGTAGCGCCCCCTGCTGTTGAGCAGCCTGTACAGCTAGAGGGTATGCACCTAGAGGAGCCGCCTGCTGCAGCCGCAGCTCCTCAGGCTGACTCACTTAGCAGCCCCAGCCCTGCCCCTGAGCTTATTCAGACCCCACCACCACCACACGAACCCCACCCGTCTGGACCGCCTGGTCCAGAACCAAAGGTACCCGCTGTTTCACCAGCCACTCGGACCGGGCCTGGGCCCCCAGCCTGCTGTTTTAACTGCCTGTCTTCTCGCACATGCTTTCCACTCGCTCTCTGCATGACTTGCCCACACTGTGTGACTCACTGAGCCCACTGTGTGCCTCTGGCTCCCAGAGAAATGTGCGACAGACTAGTCCACATGCACCACAGTGGGCTGGGAGACCAGAAGGACTGGTACATCTGAGTCTTTGACCAGGGTGAAGACATCCACAACCAGCCCTAACTGTTGCCTCTTACTTCCTTTGCATGGCTCCTAATGTTTTTGGGTTCCTTTCAGCTTTAACTCTCTTCTGTAGATGAACAGTAGTAGCACTTACGGTGGCATCATAGTGGTAGATGTGTCGTCTGTTCTAGTGCTAGTAGTTTGACGTTGCATTAGATGCAAACTGAATGTTGGTTGCATGATGAGAGCTAACCTGCAGACAGTACTCTCTTGGTAATGATTTTCATCAAGCAATTGTCCCTATGGAAAAACAAACTTCCATCAGCACACTGCATTGTGTCGTCTGTTTAGTACTTTTGTCCTGGTTAGATGCCAACAAATCAACCTTCTTCCATAGGAATTCCTGTAATTAGATTTGCTGTCTTCAGGCTACACATCATATGTTTGAAATGAGGCCTTTCAGAAATGTGCAAATTACTTGTTAGTTCACTATTTCTAAAATGTGTTAATATGTAAAACCTAGTGGTGCTCATATGGATTCTTACCATTCTTGAAAGGCATCTTGTCAAACAGGCATTCAGAACTGTTTATGAACAATTGAGAAAGGTTTGCTTGTGTAGTTGCACTTTTAATTGATGTTTGTTAAATGAATTGGTTGAAGGATTTATTTTCTGATGTTATCCATTTCTTCAAGGTTTCAGTTTATTTGCCAATATTCTTGAAGTTATTCTTAATCTGGTGTTGGGAAAGCATATTTCCCCGACTGCTTTCTGGTGGTGGCTGTTTAAAAAATATCTCAATGATGACGACGTGATGGATGTATTCATCTAGTGTTGCTTCTCCACAGATGTACAAGAAAGATCTGTACAACATGGAGGACCCTGTGCGAATCAACCATGGCCTAAAGCAGTCTTTGAGCTACAGTCACCAGCCGCCGTACCAGGACAAACAGCCATACCGCGAATACGACCACCCGCCTTACGGTTACGATGGAGGCGGCTACACAGAACCAAAGCCTCACAACGCTGACTCTCACCTGCACTACGACAACCGTGTGCCTCATTACAACGAACAGTGGCCCCCCTACGACCAGCAGACCTCGTCCTCTCAGCCCGCAGGGTACCAGCCGGGCCACCAGCAACCCATGGGCTACAGCCCCCGGTCCCCCTACGAAGATGGACCAGGGAGGGACTACAGCCCCCCTCAGCCGCGCTATGATGAGGCCCCACCAGTGGGCTACGATGGCCGACAACGCCACAGTAAACCTGGGCCCATTCGTTACGATGAACCCCCTCCCCCGCCCCCAACTGGCTATGACGCCCGCTCTCCTTACGAGGCAGAACCTCATGGCTTCCCCATCAATTCACCTCGATCGCCAGAGCCCCCAAAGCAGTATTACGGTGACTCTGGTCTGAGGCCCACCTACGTTCCTGGCCCTCCAAACCGGGGCTACAAGCCTGGGATGCATGAGCCTATGATGAACTCTGAACCCCAAATCCACCCTCCTAAACCTGAGACCCTGCCCTCCCCAGGTGAGCCAGGGATCTCTCCGGGCTCAAAACCCCTCCCTCCGCCACCCCGGGAAGACATAGATGAGGACCCAGCCATGAAACCGCAGTCAGTGCTCAACAGAGTCAAGATGTTTGAGAATAAACGGTCTGTTTCCATGGACAGGGCTAAAGAAGGAGAGTCAACAGCAATTAGGGTGAGTTTATCACAGAGGTTTGCAGGTGTCACCTCTATGTGACTCTATTTAGATGGTAGATTAATTCATGTGAACACCTCATAACTGTTAGAAGTTATAGAATATAATATGAAAAACATTGATAGCAAAAATCTCAACTAGGAAAGTAAAATTAAGGCATTTCTGTTAAAAGTGCCTGGTGGGTAATGAAAGGCTAGCATTTGTAAGCTATTAAAGAGGTTTAACAGTTAGTAGCCTACTTGGATATGCAATTATTTAAATCAACACAAGATTACCAATGAAGCTTCAAGGAGGCAAAGTTTTTTTCCCCCAAACTGCAGAAAATGCAAGACTTGAAACTACATGTTTTGTTAAAAATGAAATTATGGTCTGTCTTGTAATAATCTGAGCTATGAGATCTCTGGCACAGTAATAGTTATCAATGTGCAGTCAATCCATTCGTGTAAAATCTGGACCAGATACAAAAAGCTCTAAAGAGACGTCCTTTCCTTGCTTTTCAGCCGGCAGATGTTCCTAAACCTGTGAGTGCACCTGGCCCGGTCCTTAAAGCCAATTCCCTCAGCAACCTGGAGCAGGAGAAGTCCTCCTATAGGTATGTAGTCCTCATAACAGCTGCCCAGGCTGCAGAATGGCTGGGTGAAGGACAAGACGGAGATCATTGCAAAGACGCCTTGGAAGTCATTTACTGTTGTTTGAGCTCCACCTAGTGGGCGCAAGTTCTGCATGTTAGCAGGGTATTTATTAACCTCATTGTCCAGTAAAGTGAGCTAAAACACAATCGATAAATTCTTCTCACTGTGTCAGGACATAAAAGATGTATTCCATTAAAACATTGTTTAGCTGGTTTTAGGCCAGTCCTTCTGTTTAAGTCACTGCAGCAGTTTTACTTGTTTTTTTCATCCTCTCTCTGAAGGGCTCCCGAGCCACAGAAACCCCACACGAAACCCCTGGATGATGTAGTGCGTTCCAACCACTATGACCCAGATGAGGATGAGGAGTACTACAGGAAGCAGTTATCCTACTTTGACCGCCGTAGCTTCGACAGCAAGGCCATGGGCCAACCCAGTCCTGGCATCAACCGCTTCCATGACCTGCCCAAACCAGCTCAGCTGTCTTACCCATACAACAGGTAAAACTACACACACCTCATGCCAGAAGTGGCTGATGTCTCAACAGCTGCAGTCGTGATTGTCTTTTAACAACTGTGTTGTTTGTGTCTTCCTACTGTAGAGTTGAGTCTGTAGAGAAGGTGAGCCCAGTGGAGAAAAGATATGAACCTCTGCCCCAGATCAGCCCTTCCTCACAGTACGGGCCCCCCGCATCCGCCATCCCACCCAACACACTGCCCAAGCTCAGCCCCAATGACGGTAAGCTCTCTGACTCTCCAACACGTTAGGGCTCCAGCGAAGGAGTACTTTTGTGTCTTTTATCAATCTTCCAGTTAGCTTTACGCTTAACTATTGGCCTTTAAAATATCAGCAAACAGTGAAACATTATTTCCTTGAACCCAAGGTTTCAGGTTTCAGTTTACTATCACATTAATAAATGGTGCAGAAAGCATTTGTCAGTGAAAAATTCAAATAGTTGTTAGATACACACTAAATACAGTTAGTTAATCAAATTTGGGCTGTAACTAAGTGATCCTCCTTCATGTGTTTCCAGCTAACTCCATACCTGAGCCATTGAGCTCACCCAATCCTAAACCTGAGCTGGCAGCTCTCAGGCCAGCCAGCAGGGATGAACCTGCACCAGTTGGCTATCTGCCGCCGAGGGGCCTCCCCGATAAATCCCCCGTTAATGGCACTGATGCAGCACCCACCAAAACGATGGCCGCTCCTGCTCCAACTAGTTACAACCGCTACGTCCCCAAGCCGTACACCAGCTCAGCGCGGCCCTTTGAGCGCAAGTTTGAGAGCCCCAAGTTCAACCACAACCTGCTGCCCAACGATACACAGGTAAAGACGGACCTCCTCAGTAAGCCCAGTGTGGTGGGCAACAGCGGCGGGAAGCCTCAGCTCTCGCCACAGCCCCTGGATCATGACAGCGGCCTGGACACCTTCACACGCACTATGGACAACAGGCCCAAATACCAGCACAATAACATCAACACCATCCCCAAGGCCATCCCGGTTAGGTACGACACTCATCATTTTTCACAGTCAGCAGCAGCAGTGCTTTCTGTGAGGGTAATTACTGAGTAGCTGAAAGACCGAGAGAGACTTTGTTTGTTCACAGGGGGTTTGTTCTAGTGTCCTCTGCTGTGCATTTTTCTCTGCCAACACTGCTTTGACTGATGGTACTGACTCTTGTGCCTCCGTCCCTCAGCCCCAGCACGCTGGACGATGACGACGAGGACGAAGGGCACACTGTGGTTGCCACCGCCAGGGGCATCTTCAACTGTAACGGAGGGGTCCTGAGCTCCATCGAGACGGGTGTCAGCATCATCATCCCCCAGGGTGCCATCCCCGAGAGCGTGGAGCAGGAGATTTACTTCAAGGTGTGCCGGGACAACAGCATCCTGCCCCCGCTCGACAAGGAGAAAGGTCGGCCTCTGAGTTTCTTTAAATCCTAAAAATGTCAAGAACAAACAGTCTCTACATCTGAGTCTGAAGTGCCGATGTACTTAAGATAAAAAGCAGCCTGGGAAACAAAGTTTGTGACTTTGTTGTTTTAGAGCTAGTGCAAGATTTTATATTTAATGTGTATTTTCTAAACAAATTGCTACATCAGGGTAAAGTTTCAGCAGCACTTTAATGGGATGATTGGTGCCTACATATAAAAGAGTTTATACATGCGTGGCTAACATCTGTTTATACTTCACATTAGAATTTCTTTACAATGAAGCCAAAGCAATACGCTTTTATGCAACACTTCTTTAAGATTCGAAGTATGAACAGGGGATAAAAAGCCCTGAAGGATTTTTTTAAATTAACATTCAGCACCAGGGGACTGTGCTAATTTAATTAACCTGTCAGGACAGTTAACAGTTAATTCTCGTTCACCATGAAGGCCTGGGCAATAGATAATCCTGTGTGCTGATTAATTCATACAAGTTTAAATTGTGGAATGTAAATCTTGCTATGTGTCCGTGCAGGAGAAACGCTGCTAAGTCCGCTGGTGATGTGTGGCCCTCATGGACTCAAGTTCCTGAAGCCGGTGGAGCTGCGCCTACCTCACTGTGCGTCTATGACCCCTGATGGTTGGTCTTTTGCTCTAAAATCCTCCGACTCCTCGTCGGGTACGCTGTCCTCTCTCTGTCCTTTGGGGTCTGTGGGCTTTACTGATTTAAGGAGGAGAGTTTCTGAATCATTTTAGTCATCTCATCTGTTTCCATATTCCCCTCACTCCCCCACCCCCACCCCCCGTTTAAGTTGTTTTCTTATTTTCATGCTTAACATGATCTGCACAGCCTTGTTTATTCAAATCGTGGCTTGTTGCTACTGCTATCTTAAACTGATTATCTTCCGGGGTTTGAACAAAACAAGCTATCTTAATTGGGATGACATTTTCCAGTATTTAATTACCTCTTAAAGACAAAAGAATCAATTGAGACAATAAAAGTAAAAAACAGTCACTAGTTGCAGCCTTAAAGGGGCAATTTTTAAGATGTGGCCAGAATTTTCAGAAAATAAACATCATCCACAGCCTGTGAAGAGCCAACAGATATCTATGTACTGTGCTGCAGAGATGTCTCTGCATGCCAACCAGCTAACAACAACCGATCCTGTCTGATAATACCACCTCTGGGTGATTGCTGTTTTCTTTTCCAGACAGAAAAATACAGCTGTACAGTTTCCCCTCTTTTACTTAGCTTAGTTGCCTTGTTAATTAATCACAAAACCCACTTCATTTGGACTTGACATTAACAAAATAAACTCACCGAAACAGTCTTGGTTTGTCTCTCCACGATCAGCTCAGGTTTGGTTGAAATATATCCCCGATTCACTAAGTAAGGTATGAAATTATTCCAGCTCTACGCGCTGTTATCGCCCAATGCTGAAGCCCAACTCTCTCTTGGACCTCTGCCGCTGCACCTTTGTCCTGTCCACACCTGCTGTGTCTTCTCAGTTGTAAGCCGTTATGCTGCCCCCCAAAGTTTTGGAGTGCCGTTGAATTCTGGCCATTTCTTTTAAACAACACCTTTAAACGCTTTTTATATTCATTATTCTTGTTTGACATGACAGTCAAGTTGTTTGAACCTCAACATGGTGTTATAAAAGCCTTGCAGTTTATTTTCACTCAGTTATGAGTTCAAGCTAAATAAGGCATGAATGTGACACGGACTAGTGTTGCTCCAACTTGAGAACAGAATAAGATCCCCCGTTCTGTGCTGATGTATTTTACACAGAACAGTGAAGGGGAGAAACAGGCTGTGTTAAAGGGTTTGATCTTACTGTGTTTTTCTTACTGTTGGTTTGTTTGAAATGCATTTTTCTATGTAACTAGATTTCAACTAATTTGGTGGCACATACATTTATTTTAAAGTAGTATATATGAAGTTACTGTGAGTTGACATCCATTAAATTGATGATCCATTAAGCATTAACTACTCCAGAACTCAAGATAAGCAGCTGAAGTTTTATTATTTTAATTTTATCAGTCATACTTATTACTTTTTTTTTAATAATTATATTTCCAGATTAGTGGTATTGATAATGCATCTGTAAGAGAAATATGTTTTGTTTGTTTGTTTTCTGCATTTTATAGAGGAAGTAAGGAGCTCCAGCAGCTCACAACATGTCTCTCATTTCCTGCAGGTGATCCCAAAACCTGGCAGAACAAATCTCTCCCCGGAGACCCAAACTACCTGGTGGGTGCAAACTGTGTGTCTGTGCTCATTGACCACTTCTGAAGAGGGCAACAGCTGGCCTGTTACTGAATGTGATAAACGGGGAGACCTCAGTCGCCCCTGCCGTGCTCCCTCCACCGTGGCAGGGTGCACAGCGCTCCATGAAGTATGAACTTGATACTCTCACGTTGTTTACTGTGCCCAAAATTTAAAAAAAAAAAAAGAAAAAAAATATCACACACACAGTCTGAGGAGTCCAGCATCCCCCGAGGCTGTACTCTTGTTTTTTTTTTTTTTTTCCTTTCTTTTTTTTTTTTGGTGCTTTCAAGGCTTGCAAAAAATAAAGATTAAAACAAGTTATTTAAACAAAGGAACTGAAGTTGGAATGCATGACCAGTGCCACAGACTGAATAATCTCATTTTGACATTTTTAGCTAATTTTGTAAAAGGTCAGAGCAGTGCAAGAAAAAGGAGAATTTTGGAAACTTGTTTAATATTGCAATGGGATTTTTGCGTACTGTAAAAAAAGAAAAGAGAAAAAAAAGGAAAAAACACTCACAAACAGCAAAGTTGGTATATGCAAAACTTTTGTTTGTGAGTTCTGTGGTCATGCGTTTTACTCATGAAGGATCTCCGAGGACTTGAGAAATGCCGAGTCCGACTCATGAAGGAACACGTAGGCTTCATAAAGATGAAAAAATAAGAATAAGAATGACGGTTAAGTATTAGTACGAGGCGCCCGTTTGTTCTGGCGGAGCGCTCTCTCTTTAAAACTGATGTTTTGTAGCAATGTTTTACCGTAGATAAATATACTGACTTGATTTTACAAACTCCTGCTGTCTAGAGATCTATGCATGTGCTATGACTCAGGTCCAGAAGCCTGCTACTACTAAGTTCAACACATGAAAATCCCATCGTACACTGCAAGCAGTGATGCCTTATCTGCATATTAACTTTTCAGTGAAACTTTAAAAACATCAGATCCTTCAGTTATAGCGATCACTACGGAAGAAAAAGTTGTCTCTGCATTTTTCTCATAAACAGTGAACTTGGATTTTAGCACACGAGAATAATTGAGGCTGATGAAAAGGTATGCTTTCTTTTACTGCTATGCATATGAAGTCTGAGGAAATACAAAAAAGCTAGAAAAGATGTTTAAATTGTGGCTGTAAATATTGCTAGTATAAATGGCCTTGGTTCTCTGTAAATGAACTTTTGTACATCTTTGTTATTTTGTATAAAAGAGAAAACGTTTGTTTAAAAAAGAGAAAGCGGTTACATTGGTTATGTTTGTATTCTGGTTATACCCCTGAGCCTTGGAACTGACATAAGCAGTAATAAGTCCGACTTTTCTACCAACATATACACACACTACTTAAGGCATTTTTAACAGTCAGAAAAACTTTTTATTCTTATTTACAAACTAGAGAAGTGCTTGGTTTAAATGATTTTAAAAGATGTACTTGAGGGGGTCTGCTGTGAAGAGTGGTCCCTTCCTTTATTTGTGATACTGGATGCTGTATTGTGTGCCCTGAAATGTATTTTTGTACTAATAGACAATTTATTATGGCACATCAGTACTGTTTTCTTTTGATATGATAACACTGCTTCAACCCGAACACTAGTTTATTTTCCCGTGTGGCTGACATTCTTTTTATTTATTTTGAGTTTTCTTCGGTTCGACTTTTTTTTTTTTCCTTTGCGACACATTTCTAAGTATACCACTGTATTAATAAATAAATTCATTTTTAAAGTAACTGCTCCTCGGGTGAGTGTGTTGTGTTGTTGTAAACCTCCAGATGTTTTTGCAAATCGACACACCCAGACGTTTTTTTTCTGCCAAGCTGCTCAGAGGATTCCTGTGTGGGTTGTGAAGTTGGCGCTTGGACTGTCGGTATGCAATTCTTGATTCTCAGCTATCTGACGCTCACAGCTGCTTCCCACATGTTCAATCAGTAAACTGAGCTGGCAGCTGGATCATTCTGCATACCTTAATATAAATACAGAGCTGACAGTCTTCAGTTAAAAGATTAACAGTGTGTCTCAACATAACCCTCAACTTGTGTCTCAACCGCTACTGCATTTTATTCACCTTAGAAATCAGCTTCCATGTTTTTTTTTTCTTAATCTGACCTCTGGTTCACTGGTATATAAAGTAAGAAATAGACTAATATGACAGATTCTACATAAAATCCAGCCTACTGCAGTTCTACCCTCATTCATATGAAGTAAATCTGGTGGACTGGTAAAAGAAAGTCCTGTCATTACAATGCAAGCAATAGCACTGTTGCATTAAATTGTGTTAGTTTAAAATCAGGAACTGAATGTAGATGAGTTTCACAAGACCTCCTATGCTGTTATGTTTTTTTCCCTCTCCTTTAGTGTGTTAAAGGTTTTTGTGCATGTAAAAGAACCTTGAAAGTTAAAAAAAAAAAAAAAAAACCCATCAAATTCTGCACTAACAGAAGCTCCCCTCTCCAAAAGAAAACACTGCTCCTTAAAGTAGTCCCCACCTTTAATTCACTTTGTCATATCACACTACCAAACCAAAGAGTTGGCATTTGACAACGTAGCAGTCAGACTCAACAACAATCCACACGGCAAAATATTAAGGAAATACAGGCACAGGACAGACACACAAACTGATGATTGAGGGGAACTACATCTGTAGTTTATACATCAGTTTTTAGGAAAATTCTGAAATGTTTTTACAATAGAAAAATTTACCTGGTTAAAAAATTCTCCTCACATCTACAGCTCCCACCAAATCTATAAGCTGCATATAACAACTTTAGCACATCATCCACAAGCTTGTGGAGGAAGTTATTATTCCTCATGTCATGTTACAACCAAAAAAGATGTTTCTGACTTGACTGAGAAGTTAGTTCTCAGTAGACGTGTCAGTACAGTAACTACAGTGCATGATGGGCCACCGCTGGCCTCCAAATGCTCGTACCTGCCACTGTTAAACTGAGATGTAAGATGAGCGCAGAGGAACTTCCTCTGCAGCTTTTTTAGTGTTTGATTCTGCACAGCGAAAGTCAAACAGTCAGGTGAGGGAACAATAACTCCCCTTTCCTTCCTGAAACTGGCTGATTTCACATTTTTGCCACGCGTGTCACATGACGCAGCATGTGACAAAGACTTGAGAACTATTTTAAGTCAAAGGTTGTTTTGGCCAGTGAGGGAAAGTTGCGCTGACCAGAAACACTTTCACAAAAGGCACATAACAGAGGTTCCTACAATAACAACAGACCGAGACTCTCCCCTTACTTGGACCGCAGCTTTTATCATGTAACAGGAACATGTCAGTGTGTGCCGTCGGTACACACAAGCTGATAAAGCGAAGCCTGGCTGTACAAAACATCTGTGTGAAGGTTCACCGATAAACCAAGAGGCAAAGAGTTCAAAAGCCAAAGTTATGGTACATCTGTGTAATATGTGACTGAACACTTTAAATTTCTACAATTTATATGGCCAGTCATAAATTAAAAGTCACGACTAAAAGATAACCAGAGTTTAATTATTAAAAGTACAACAGAGGAAGTAAGACATAACCAGCATAACACATACCGTCAAAATGATTTAAAAGAAAAAAAAAGGTCTCCTGAAACACGACGTAAAGTCAGTCTGATGAGTTAGTTGATTGTTAAAAGGAATGAGAAATGAATGAGCTGCGACTTGAATGGTTCAGTGATTATTCTTCAGTCTTAGAGTTTTATTTCCCTGGAAGTGATCGCTCTGTAGATCTCCTCTGTCAGCGGGACGTACGTCTTCTGCTCGGGGTCTAAAAAGTACAAAGGATCTTGGATGTGTGCCGGGTTGAATCCCTCCTCCACCAACTTTACTTTCTTCATCTTGAACGTCCCCGTCATCTCCAGGCAGGCCTACAAAACACATATCATGTATATTAGACAAGTTTTTTTTTCTTTGTCCAACTTTCTGCGAAACAGCAACAAACACGGGAGGCAGTAAACTGATCCACATTAATGTTTCCACGAGTCCTTGAAAAGTCAATGTTTGCACCATGTTCTTGGAGTCACAGGCAGCCGAAATCGGTCATGGTTACTGTGCAAAGATTCAAAATGTGGGGAAAGAAGAGTATTGACATCTGGATCTGTAATCAGTATTGACAGATATCCTGAGCTAATGTATGTAAAATCGGTATAATTTGCTGCATTATATATTTAATACATATTGATAGATAAAAATGTTACTGTCCAAGGTCGACAATGATCCATTTGTTATGGCTCTCGGTAGAGTGCATACCTCCGCAAAGGCTCTGTATGACTCTAAATTATTATTATTATTATTTGGCCTTTGTATGGCTTTAATGATAGGACAGCTTCTGACATGACAGGAAACAGGATGGTGCCACTGCAACAAAGACAAAGCCTCTGTACACAGGATGCCCGCTTTAACCCACCCAGAAATGCTTGAGCATAATTTCTGCTCACCAGGTCTAGAATCAGTCAATAAATCAATCAATAAGTCTTCATCTGAATAGCACCAATCCAGTACAAAAGTCTTCTCATTGAAATTTTCAACCCGACAATTTCCCCATGAGCGAGCGCTTGGCGACAGTGGGCAGAAAAGAACTGCCTTTTAACATCAACACCATCTGCATCAAATCGTTCTCACTCCGTCCAGGTTTTGTGGAAATAAGTATTGATACTTTCGGTTACTTACTTTGTATTACTTACTTGGTATTAAGTAAGTAATTGAGTGAGAACATAAGCGACTTGACGGAGGTGACAGAAAGTCCAGAGGGTTAGTTTCTGCTGTTTTCCTCACCAGCCGCATTCAGCACCAACAACAAACAGCCACCAGGAAGTAGGGGAGGCTTGTGCGTTAAACGAGAGCTAAAATCAATCGCTGCTGCTCCTAACAGCCGGTGTAAACCAAAGATTCAAGACTAAATGTTTTGTAACGCTGTAGAGGAAATAGTTGCAGTGGTGGTTCAACCACAGCAATAACACAGAATTCACGGTGTGCCATCGGAAAAACCAGACACTCTCAAACCAAAACAGTGTCGATTAAATAACGGTAAATGAAAAATCTTGTTCTTGATATTCAGAGGGCTGACAGGGACACCGAAGTTAAGAGTAGTTTGCCAAGGAAAAGACACACCATCTCGTACTCACACCGGTTTCATATACATTACAGACCATGTTCTTCACTTCAATTGTTTTAACTCATCTTGTTGTGACTCTTTGGTGTGAACTTCAGAATCAGCAAGTGGACACAATTTTTTGGGGTCTTTAGTGAATGAATCAACCTGAAATATTAAACGTGAGGAGACAAAAAATTTTTGAAATCAAGCGGATCAAGAAAGAAAAAAGTCTGATGGGTGCTTCCCGTCAGCACAAGACCTTCAAGTGAGAATCAAACTCCACGAGCTAGTCTGGTTTCAGGAAGCGACCTGAAGTGGGTCAGCAGGTTTAGCAAAATACGAATGACTAACAACCCACGCACAGTTTCATGTTCCGGCTGCAGCAAGAGACACAGACGTGCACAGCGATTTATTATTTTTTTTGTCTTTACCTGAATCCGAATGAACCGAGGTCTTGCGTAAGCTGGTAGGTAGCTGACGACCTGCTTGTAGGTGCCCGAACAGTCAAAATCTTCTCCCTCTTTTAAAATGACAGCCGCCATGCCGATCCGACCCTCGTGACCTGTTCAGACAAGTCAGTTACATACATACAGAGAATATGCCGAACGCACAGAACACCGTCTCTGGCTTCATCTCCCCCATCCATTCATATCAGATCGGTAAAACTTGGTGTAACATCTCTCCGGGGATAATTTCTGACACCAGTGTTGTTACCTTCGACTTTAACACCGTAGACATTCGCCTCCAGAATGCAGTGAACCATCGTGAGAATGTCTGCAACCTCTGATGTGGCGACGTTCTCTCCTTTCCACCTGTGACAACAAGCGAAGAAAAATAAGTCAAAAGAAAAGAGAATCCTGTTTCACATGTCCTCCCCACATATGTCGTAGCTTGTAGCTTGTCGTAGCTTGGCACCAAATTTCGACAAGGAACTTCAAAAGTAACCTTAGCTTGGCGCACTTTAACACATAAAACCGAATGAAAGTCTAATGTTTCTGCGTATAATAACTAACTGTGCACACATTCAATGTTGCTTCAGTGAAGGAAATTAAACCAACAAAAACTGACAGATCGACACATGACGAGTCACGACTCGCCTGAAAGTGTCGCCGACTCGATCCTGAAAGTAGACAAAGTTTTCCTCGTCAAACTGAAGCAAATCTCCGGTGTTGAAGTACAAGTCGCCTTTTTTCAGCACGTCGCGAAGCCTCTTCTTCTCGGTCTGTTGCTTGTTGCCGGCGTACCCAATGAAGGGAGACCTCTGAGTGACCTTTCCAACCAAAAGTCCCGTCTCACCTGACGAGGAGACACATGAAGAATGCACATCGGTTTTCCCCAAGAACCCAAACCAGTTGGAACCAGTTAGCTTAAGAACTGATTGTCAGCATATTTGCCAATGAATTTTTAGTCAACATATTGCTTTATAGTTTGAACACTATAGACAACAACATTGGCATTACTGCCTGTGATGCACAGGTGTTAAAGTGACCCACCTCTGGCTGCCTCGATGCACAGACCCTCAGAGTTCCTGACAGGCTCCTCCTTCTCAATGTCAAACTTGATCAAAGTGTAGGGGAAAAAAAACTAGAGAAGAGAATCAAGAAGTTAATCAGCTAATGGTGTAGTGTCTATGAATAACAAACTACAGCTGAGGAAGTTTAAATTTGCTGGTTTTAACGAAAGTTTTAAGCCGTGCTAGCAGCTCTCTGAGGACGGACTTAGACACAGCAGGGCTTTGAGCTAAATGCTAACGTCAGCATCAGGTGTAAAGAATCCAGTATGGCATCATGGCCGTCGCCATCGTGGTGTTTTGGAGCTAGAAGAGACCACATTTGTGCTAGAGGCTGGGGAAGACACGCATTTCTATGCCTCTATCTTCAATTGTGGTTTGAAGACAGTTTAATGCAGCAACACTGAGTCAGAGAAAGATTTCCTCAATGGGAGAATAAAGTACATTGTATTGTATCGTATCGTGTCATCATATCACACGGTATCTTATCATATTGTGCCGTAATGTATCATACTGTACTGTATCCTGATTAGATCTGACTTATAACTTAAGAACGAGCTCTTGGAGTGAGACCATAAACTTGTTAAGAAAACTGTTTACTAAGGTAATCCATTAAATAGGTGTTGAGAGACACTCGAGATCAAAAACTTTCTTGTGGCACTGCACCAAAACATCAGGGGATCACTGAAGTCACTGGGATTATTCCTCTGGAAACCAAGAATGTCAGTACAGGAGTTCAGGAGATGTTTCACTCCTGACACAGTGACCTTACTGTCCTCAGAGCAGTGCTGCTATCGTGGCTCAAAACAACCGGCTGTTTCATCTACTCACTCTGTGCACAAAATTGACTCTCCCCACGGCACCGATCTTGGAGGTGTAATTAATGAAGCCGATGTTTCCCTCTGTGGCAGCGTACAGCTCTCGGACTTGAATATTCCCGAAGCGATTTAGGAACTCCGACCAAATGTCTGTTCGGACCCCGTTGCCGATGGCGACTCTCACCTTGTGGTTCTTCTCGTTGTCTTTCTGCAAAGAGCCACACCGACTCAGATTTTTTTTTAAAAAAGGACCGGGGCGATACTAAATTTATTTAACCCGAAGGATTCTTTTTACCCTGGGAGAGTTGCAGAGGTAGCGCATTGTTTCACCGATGTACTGCATCACTGTCACATCATGCTTCCTGCAGTCGTCCCAGAACTGAGAGGCAGAGAACTTCCTCCTCAGAAAAATGGTCATACCTGCATCATAAAGCACAGCCTTTGCCTGAGTGTAAACATACACAACCACCTCTAAAGTAACCCGAACCGGGTGTGTCAGTGCTTTAGTTCTTCAGGGATTAAGAAGGTCATTACCTCTCTCGATGGCTCCGGCCATCCCGATGAGGAAGCCTGCACTGTGATAGAGAGGTAGGTTGATGTAGAAGATGTCATCTGCTGTGATTCCACATGCCGCCTGGATGAAGGAGGCCGCCCAGACCCTCTCATGGGTGACGACAGCTGCTTTAGGCAGACCTGCCACGGTCAAAATAATAAATCAACTCAGGTTCTTTAACACGGCAGCTACTGTTAGTATCGAGTATCAAAACATCCACAGGGACTTCTCAAGTGTCTGTTCCTGGTATGTGTTAACTAGGACACTGACGGCCGCCAAGTTGTAATTGGCCACCAATCCTTGGCCTCCAGATGACAACAGTGACAACCCACTTTAAAAAAAAAGGTGCAATGTGTAAGAACTGGTCACCTGTCTGATTCATACTAAAAGCAAAAAGAGTGCAGCATATCACCAGAGTAACTGTTAGTTACTGTACCGTTAGCTCAGTTAGCAGTTTAGCTAGCGGTCAGGACATGGAGCTGAGTGCACCAGGGAAGTGTCAGCTAGCACAGGAGCTTTGGACGGGGACAGGACGGGGCTAGCTGGTTAGCGTGCTAACTTCAGTAGATGTCTCCAACACAACACGCAGACATCGTAACCTCAAAACTGTTTTTTCCTCATACTCTGTTGTATTTTTGTAAAAAAATTTAATGACTTCCACTAAAATTTGAACATATTGCACCTTTAATATCTAAAGAATAGGGACAACAAACAGCGAAACATGCACCCCAAAATAAATGAATGTTTAATATTTGTTTCATTAGTGATATTGGAGATAGTGGTGTTACACTCAAACTGTGGGGGCTGCTAAACCCACACAAAAATGCCAATTTCTACATAATGTTGCTGTGACATTAAAATTCTCTGACCTATCAGGTCAAACTACATAAAGAAACAATTTTGTTCACTTACTGTGATCGAGCTTTTAAGCATTTGTTTCTGTCACATTTTCATTAAAAAGCACACATGACTCCTACAAATCTGTGATAGAGTGCATTACTTTAAGTGAGCTGTAAATAAATGTACTATATATAAATAAATATATAAATAAATGTATAACTTTGATGATGTCAGTGCAGACGTTCACCGTGTCAGTGGATGTTTTCAGAGGAGTTTCGTGGCCTTACCTGTGGTGCCTGACGTGTAGATGTACAGGGCGGTGCTCCTGATGTTGACGTTGGCTCTGAGGTCCTTGGACAGCGGCTCATCTGAGGCAAGGGAGATCTTGTCCAGTAAAGTGTTGATGCCCTGGACGCTGCAGGTCTCCGACAAGAGGAACACAGTGATACCCTGCTCTCTCAGCGTCGGTAGAACCTCCTCCACGGCGTCCTGCAGCTCTGCAAACACAGAGAGGCATTCAGCTCTACACAATGTGTTGGAGCGTCGGGTTGCGCAATGCAGCTGGGGGCCTGTATCGTGTAGCCTCAGGTCCCTATGGCACACGAGCACATGGTGCAGACTCCGGCCCACATGGACGCATAGCTTAGTGGCGAAATGAGTGTGGGGAAGTTTCAGATTGCAGTGCTCTTATTGTCTACCTCAACTGACCCAAGTCCTCAAGACTGAGTGTAAAGCACACTGACTGAAACCCTGTGGGAGAGTAAACGGGTTAGCTCTTTGTTCAAGATAACATTGTTGAGGAAGCGGTTGGATGATGACATAATGTGAGATTACATGGCAAACATTTGTTTTCTGGTCTGAATTCTTCTGAATGCTCACATCTCTCTCTTTTTTTTTTTAATCAGGAATTGGTACGAATTAACAGAACAGAGGAGGGATCAAACTTTTGAACATGTGGTAACTGTTGTGTTATCTAAGTCTTTGTTTATCCTGTGGAGATAAGCGCCAGGTGATGAAATAATACCATCAGCTGTCGTCTTCGTCACACTGTGGTGAAATCAACACATACTGGTTCACTGTTGTCATGTGTGAATGTCTGAGGATTTTATTTTGTTTATGTTATTTCACCTTCATTTTACATGCAAAACCATATTTGTAGGTTATTGTGCATAAAAAGTGGTACTATTTGGATATGTGTGTTGTGTATTGTATGTTGTTTGTGTGTGTGGAATATCATGTATTTTTCATGTGGCGGACCCTGCCACCTCTTCAGCTTCAAACAGTATTCTGTGGACCTTATTTTCCTCTGAGAACAGTTCGATTATTCAGTTATGGATAAGATAAATATTTCTGAGTTCTGTATTTTTACCTCATTAATATTTTAAATATAAAAATTCTGAGTCTTGTATCAAAAGTCAAAGTGCTCAGTGTTGACAATTGGCCCCTGTGATGATATACTAGTACATGTCATCATAAGATTACTAACAGTGATACATCGGTGTGTGAGCTCCTTCTGGACTTCAGTCTTCAGAAGGTCACAAGATAAATCTGAGGGCGCCGTGAGATTATTCTTATATCGTTATCAGGACACGACACTTTGGGATATCTTCATATTGTGTCATGAGTGTTGTGTTTCTCCTGGTTTTAAAGGCTGAGTTACAGAAAAGTGATGTCATTTTTTTTAACTTAGCAGACCGTTATACTTACCTTTGTCATTATATCCACCTCACTGATGATTATCTATCAAAAAATCTCATGGTGTTGATATTTCAGCACCTCCAGTGATCCTTACAGTGCCGTCTCAACGTTGATATCGAGCTATTTGGTTACAAATATTAGGTTGTGTATCTCAGTACAGCCTGAGAATATTACAATGTCGTCGTCCAGCCCTGCGCTACACACGTTTGTACTTGTTTGAAATATTCTTAAATGATTACTTTAAGTGGATTATTAAAGTTTGACCTCGTTGGGCCTCAAAGACTGTTTTTCCTGCTCACACCCACGCATGACCCCGGGCTGGAAATGTTTCTGAACATTTCTGGGATATGCTGCATGTGTGAGAGGATAACATGTAATTACAAGTATGGTACTTAATTGCTGCATTGTAGAGGCAAATGTTGTGCTTTCACTCTTTCACATTCATTTGACCTCGATCTGAACTTAAGTTACTCGTTACCTCGTGGCACATCAGAGCCAAAGTAATCTTTTCTTTCATCTGTTCTACAAGCAATGAGATTAAAACTGACACTGACAACACAGCCCATCTACACGTGTACATATTCCTAATTAACTTCAACATGTACACTTTGTGCTTTTTAACCACAGTGGAAACAAAATCAAGGAGCCCCAGTTGGGAGCTGCTGCTTCTCTGCAGAGGAGTCACGTGTTACTGGGACTCTCTGGTCTGATCTTTGACTGCTTGTTGCAGATTTTAAACTCTAAATTTAACAGTGAAGTTTTAAAAAAAAATCTTCATTTGAAAAGTCACTACACCTTTCAAATCGAATGTTGTGAGGCGAAAAAAAGTGCAACACTCATTGAGGGAAAAAAAAGGGAGCAAAATGGAAGAGTAAAGCAGGATAAAGGAGATACTCGGCTGAAGTTCATCGTTTGTCAGTGAGTCGCAGAGGAGACTTTGGACATCAGTGGGTGAATATGGAGGATTTACCTGCGGAGACGATGATCACTTTGGCCCCGCAGCAGGAGAAACAGTGCAGCAGAGACTTGGATCTGATGTTGAAGTTGAGCAGAGCCGCCGGACAGCCCAGCTTGGCCAAAGCGAGCCAAGTCCAAATGAAACTGGGCTCGTTGGCGAGGAACAGGGCCACCGGGTCCCCCTCCTTCAGCCCGGCTGCAGCCTGCAGGGCTCGGGCCGTCCTGCTGCTCTGTTTGTCCACTTCGCCGTAAGAATAATCTCGACCCTCGAACTTGACGAAGGTTTTACCAGGATGCCTCCTCGCTGCATCCAAGAAGCAGTCCAGGAGGCTGTAGAAGGGCTTGAGATTCTTGTACTTGACGAGCCTGATTCCCAGTTTAATGCTCCTCAGGATGTACGTGCAGTCCTCGGTTAAGTACGGGAACAAGGTCTTCAGGAAGGACAGGGACAGGATCGCCAGTCCCGCAACAACCGTGAACCAGATGAACATGTTTACAGCCCGGACCGCACCGGAGGCATCTGTCAGTACAGGGGCACGGGAGGCACGATCACAGCCGAGCAGGATATTTGTGACAAAGTTCAGCTCGGGGCGGTGCTCACCTCCGACCCGCCGACCCCTCCTTCATTCCGGAAAGTTTCCAAGTTGCCAGATCCGCTGTTTTCCACGGGTTTTAACACGTCATTCTCGCGTTGTTTTGTGCCCCCGTTCACTATTTTTCTCTTTCGTGCCAGAGTGAGAGAAAGGTGATTAAACGGAGTGACGAGCATGAGAAGCACTGATTTTAAATCTGCGACACCTCCAGGTCGAGGCAGAAAACTGCAGCTTGTTTCTGAGTATTGTTTTTTTTTCTGAATGACATGAAGTGTTGACATGAACATGGAGACTGAACAGGGGTTCAGATCCTCTGCTGAGGCAGCCTAATGCTCAGCTAATGCATGACTCGTGATGACTTAGTACATGAACTGGCTGATGTGGAAGAAATTCAGCAAAAACATTCAAAACCAGATCGAACCATCAGGGAACGTTCCCTAAAGGTTCTCTGAAGGTTGCATAAAATAAGGTTCACAGAACCCTCCCTGGTTCTCTAGAAGTTTAGTAAAAATGACCTCTGAAGAACGTTTCCTAATAGTTCTCTGAAGGTTACATAAAACGTAACCTAAGGAGGATTCTCAGGGTGCTCACCATAAAGGTTCTCTCAGGTTTACACAAGAATAACCTTCAGTGAATCCACAGGGAACGTTCCCTGAAGGTTTCTCGAAGGTTTTTACAAACATTAAAACCAAAAAACATTCTTTAGAGGTTGCACAAAATAACGTATAGAGCGGGAAAAAAAAAAACCCTTGGGGAACATTTAAGGTGTGTTTCCTAAAGTTTCTCTTAGGTTTTTGTAAAAAAATAAATAATAATAAATTTATAAAAAAAACCTTTAAAGAACATTCCTATAAAGTTCTTTAAATGTTACAAGAATAACCTTTATGGAACATTCCCTGGGGATCACATGTTTGCAGGGAACTTAACTAAAGTCAGTGACTTTATGCCAAAGGCAGCTATGTGTTGTGTTGCACATTTAAGTTACTTCAATGAATAGATAATGAACATTAACACACTGTCACTACATGCATTAATATACACGACTCAAAATTACAGAGGGATACTTTAATGTTTCACTTGATTGTTTTTTCTGTGACATATCTAAATTTTTATGTTGTATTCTGTGAGTATTTTTGGTCACTAAAAATAATGTGAAACATTTAATTTGACTTTTATTACACATACATGCACATGTGCCTATATCCCAATATCACTAACTAACTTTGAGTAGAGTGTATATAACAGAATTAACTCCAGTTACATGACCTGAAAAAAGATCAAAAGATTTACATAATAATATAATTGTATATACAAACTTTTATACAACTAAAACCCAGTCAACTTAATGTATATAATGAGGCCTAAATGTGGATTAACATTCATTGAGTGGTGACATATTTACTGTGAACTAATCAGTACAAAGTTAGAGTAACTTCGTCTGTTGTTTACAGGGACTAAAGATTCATCCTACATGCCTCTGTGATTCATTACCTCACTGTTATTTACAGAGACTCCATACATGGCAACCCTGGTCATAAATATGCAATCTGAGCCAGTGGTGGGTTCAAGGTCTCTCACTGAGCTGCTGTAGTCTGCGGGGAGGGGCCAAACTACGAGTTATAGAAAAACACCCCGGGCCCCTCAACACAAGCCTGTATTGAGACGAGGCTCAGCTCGTCTCGGAAGTGGACCGAGAAGAGCCGATCGTAATCGAGGGATCAGAAAACAAACGTCGGGAATGGCGGCTGCGCTGCTGATAAAGAGGATGCAGCAGAAACTTTAAGAGATGATGAAGACGACAGCAAACATTTAAAAGTATAATTTCATTCGGAAAACATGTATGGACAGAGTACCTGAGTATAAATACTTTAGTATCCAGAGAATTAATGTAAGTCTGAGTACTTGCACTTAAGGACAATTTTGAGGTGTTTGCATTTTACTCCAGTTCTTTACATTTCCTGCTACTTTATACTTCCATTCCACTCCATTTCCGTGACATTACATGATTACATGATAACTTTTGTTACTACTTTTTTGCAGATTACATGTCGCATCAGAGCCACAGTGGCACATTTTGACACACTGATATTAAATAAATGTAATTTTTTTTTAAAAAGTGAAAACTGGATGACTATTCGGTCAAGCCAGAGTGTTTTACTTTTACTTGTACTTTTTTATACTGTATTTCATTTATTGGCAAGAAATGAGACAAAGAGAAAG
Source organism: Acanthopagrus latus (assembly GCF_904848185.1). Classification (NCBI taxonomy): domain Eukaryota; kingdom Metazoa; phylum Chordata; class Actinopteri; order Spariformes; family Sparidae; genus Acanthopagrus; species Acanthopagrus latus. Next base: position 12,501,933 of record NC_051046.1, read on the forward strand.
TATACTTAAATATATTATATATCAGATTCTAAAATACTCTTTTCTGAAGTTCTATTTGTACTTATTGAAACTGTACTTTACTCGAGTACTTCCATTTTCTGCTACCTTATATTTACACACCACTGCATTTTGTGGAGTGGAGGTAATATTGTGTTTTTTATTACACTACATTTGTTAGACTTTAGTTACCTTTCAGATTGTTTGCAGCATCAGAGCCAAAGTAGAGCATTTTAATTGATATTAATGTCACATCTTAAAATAATCTGTCAACCAGTATGTAAAAATAAATGTATCTCACATGTAGCTACATGTATAGTTACTTTTACTTGTACTTTTGATATTAAAGTACATTTAATATGAAATACTTAACAAGTACGACTCACATGGGAGACTTTCACTTATACCAAAGTGACGAGACTTTTGTGTGCATGTGACAACACTGTTGGTGTCAGGCTGGATAAATGAATGACTGATTTATTGACTGATCACATTAACAACCTCATTGCATCGCAGCAAGACTTGCTTTTGGGTTTGAGGGATGTTACATATACAGAAGCTGCCACCTCGACATCACAGCACCCACCACTCCTGTCCTAAGCTGATCTCTACAGATCGCTGAAATTGTGCAAGAAACATTTGAAACTCTTAGCTACTGAAAATAAAAATGTAGAAAACAAATAAGAAGTACAGAGATACAATTAATGAATAATAGCACCTGAGTAAAAAGACTTATATGTTACGTTTGGCTCTTATCTCACATCTCTAACTACTCAGCTCCTGGGGCAACACAACCTGGGTCACCCTGCACCCACCCAGAGGGGGAGAGGAGGGTTTCTGTCCACAGAGCCGGTCGGTCATATTGATCAGACGACAGCTCACTTTAACATGAAGATTTACTGAAGGTCGATGAAGAATACTTCTTTTTCCCCATCATGTAATAACAAACCAATTCCATGTGGGAAGAAGTGACCAGTTCAGCCCACATTAGGGTTGAAAAATTCAATCAAAGCAACACTATGTTATTTATTCACCTTACAGAAAACTCTGTAGAAAGATCTTCAGTTACTGAATTGTCATAATGCCTAAACAAACTAAATAAACAAACTGACCTCAAAGGACAAACAACCTGTTTTACTTTGTTTATATGTGGCGGACCCTGCCACCTTTCTAGCTTCAAGCAGTGTTCTGGACCTCATGTTCCTCTCAGAACAGCTTGCTCTCAAAATCGCACCACATAATGTTGCTTTAATTGATTTTTATATCGAAATTAACATCTGAAAGTAACAAGTGCTATTTGTAAACCCACAAGAGCTACAGTTTTAATCATAAGCCACACGAATGGACTTTTGTTTACAGCAGAAAAAAGCATGGATGTCATTATTATTGTTCTAGTGGGTCTGTTTCATGTTAGTGTGCCGGCGTCCACATTGCAGGACAACGGAGCCTCTTTAATGTAATCAAATGCAGCTTTGGCTTTCCTGCTGGTTCAAGTCACAATGTATGCAATGAGAAAGGCCCCAGTTATAGTTAACATACAACATACTGAAAGAAAAAAAAAAATTCAGTCCTGTTGAATCAATATGAATGTATTCAAGAACTTTGTCTAATTAAATGCAGAATAATACATTAACCTTATGTGTTTATTCCATTATCAAACAAACTGTAGAACCTCTATATAATGTGATTATACACTTATTATACAACACAACAGTTTATACACTTTGACTCAATGTGGCAGAAAAAAACTTTGCTTTAAATGTGACCCTTTACATTGATTTTATGTCAGATCATTCAATGAGAAATCTACTTGTAATTAATAAACTTGAAGTCAGTTTCAGGCAAATTATTGTTTAGAGTGTATGTCGACACAGACAGCATGCACTTTATCTAGACCTTTTTATGCAAGTTGGCTGATATCAATATCAGAAATACCTGAGTTAATTCACAGTCACGCAGGTCAAAAGATAAAATCACAAATCATAAAACAGCCACAATTCAAATGGCTGATGTGTCATAGTGCAAACAGGTAGAGACAAAGAAAGCAGCTTTAAATTTTGATCTTCCCTGATGTCACTGAACTGAATATGTCCAGTGTAAGTGGGACATAATCCTTGTCTTTGACATTCAGAAAGTAGAGCAGGTCTGTTATCTGATTTGGGTCGAAACCCTCCTTCACCAGCTTCGTCTTCATATACTTGAACGTGCCTGTGAGGTCCAAGGAACTCTGTAACCAAACGCAGCACAACGAGTTATTGCAAGGAGGATTAAATGATGCCCCAAGAAGAAACTGAAACTGTCAAAATGCTACGCACCTGAATCCTGAGAAAACGTGGCCTTGCGTAGTCCGGCAGGAATTTTTCGACATGCTTAAAAGCACCAGCAGAATCAAAAATCTGTCCTTCCCTCAAAGTAACAGCAGCCATGCCAGCTCTCCCCTCCTGACCTGCACAGTTAAAAGAACAATTAAATAACGGAAAGCCTGCGTTCAAACTGGGATCATAGTATAGATGTGATTGTTCACCAAGCAGGAAGGTGCCATCGACAACACTGCATTACTGGAAATGTAGGATCCAGTGTTTGTGGACACTTGATGCCGTGTTTTCATCAAGCTGCTGGTCGAATGTTGGCATCAGTGCTGTTGTTGTCTAGTCAGACACAATTCAACTCCATCATGAGTCGCTGACACCTGCCACACTTGGCTACCTGTGTTTGGATCGATTGTTCTCTCAATCAAAGCTCCTGTCTGTTCTCATAGAGACTAAAACGCATGACGCATTCAGGCAGACCTTATCTACTGGTTCAGTACGTTTCGGCTAAAGTTTATGACCAGGACTCTGATCTAACTCTGAGTGTAAATACTACTGGGGGCAAGTAGAGTCAGTTATAGTTTGAGTTGACTTCAGCATGGGACGGACTGCTGGCAATCAGTGTGTCTGATTTTTTGGCAAAAGTGACCACAAAAGCTGTCATTGTTCTGTAATGCCCTCTGATCTGCAGCGCATGTGTCCGGACTACAACAGCCTGATTCACACCGTTTACACCTTGTAGTAACATTTTATTGGTCTAGTTCAACAGATCGGCCGTCTGACAGCACATTCACTTCACGATGATCACTGTGTTAAACAACTGACTGATACAATATGATGTGCAATAAGAAGGTAGGTCGGGTTTTAAGACTTTTTTAAAAAAAATTACCTGGCACTTCAACTCCGTACACGTTGGCTTCTTCAATGCCATCAAGCACTGCAAGGATGTCCGCCACCTCAGTTGTTGCCACGTTCTCTCCTTTCCATCTTTTTACAGCAACAAAAAACCCAAATACCGTCACCGTGTACCGACTGTTTGCATTCAGATTTGAAATCCTTAAATCAGGTGGCTGAGGCAAAAGCTGAACTCACCTGAAAGTGTCGCCGACTCGATCCTGAAAGTAGATGAAGTTGTCGTCATCGATGGTCATCAGGTCGCCGCTGTTGAAGTAAACGTCTCCTTTCTTGAGGACGTTATGCAGCTTCTTCTTCTCAGTTTGCTGCAGGTCTCTCGCATAACCAGTGAACGGCGTAGTAGCTGTTATTTTACTCACCAGAAGTCCAGGCTCACCTGTGGAAAGTTGATATAGAGAGAGTTGATCTCTGGGCAGTTAAACGCGAGGCATCAGTTTGGTGAAGCACAAATGGAAGTGGTTCTTTCTTATGGTGCGTTCAGCTGAAAACTCAAGTAGAGACAACATGAAATCATTCACTGTGCTCAGGCAGTGTACAGTGACAGTGACTAAGCTGTACAAAATGTGTGTTCTTATTGAGCCACAGAATCATCAGACACTTTGCTGGAGGTTCAAACCTGGCAACGAGTTTAGAAACACTAGTGTCATCAGTCTGAGCTGCACCTCCAATTCTACACTGTTGTTAGCCATGTTAGCAGCATCAGTCGGTCCAGACTTATATAGCTCAACAACAAACTTTTTTTCAACACTTTGTTTCATTGCCAGATACATGTATTCAGAAAGTGGCGACATGGAGACTGAGGATATCAAGCCAACGCAGATTTGCCATTTCAGTTGAATTTTCCTTTCCTCTCCAAAACCCTTTTTATTTATGCATTTCTTCGTGTGTTTGGCCAAAGAACGTTTAAATCTAAGGATGTTCAGTGTAAATGCCATCTCTACTGCCCTCCACTCAGTCTTCACACATCGGAAGCCACATCAGATTGATGTTTGTCATGTCAGCTCAGCATTCAACACAATCTCAACACAATCTCACCCACCAACCTGTTTTGTCTTTCTCAACCATCTCTGTAAAATGCTTGTAATACTGACAATGCATAACTTCACATCACACTTCAGGTCCCACATATATTGCCTGTGTCCTCGCTGGCACACACAGCCGTGGTACTCACACACCTTTGTCAGCCTCTATGCATAAGCCATCGGAATCTCTCAACGGCTTTCCTGTGTCTGTGTCGAGTTTGATCAGAGCATACGGGAAAAACCTCTGCAAGAAAAATCAAAACACACAGAGACACTCTTTATGTAGGCACAGCTTCAACTTCATGACGCGGAGGACAATGTGGACGTGTGTACCTTGAGGAGGAAGGTGTCTCTCCCAACTGCTCCGATCTTGTTGCAGTAATTGATCATGGAGAAATTCCCCTCTGACGCTCCGTAAAACTCTCTGACGGTAATGTTTCCAAACCTGTTGACGAATTCCCTCCAAACATCCGCCCTTAACCCGTTGCCTATCGCGAGTCTCACGTTGTGGCTCCGATCGTTGTGTTTCTGTCGGGGGGGGGGGGGATCAGAAGGTGGTCTTGAATGTGATGGTGCCGTTAATGGACGAGCTGTGACGGACGGTACGTACCTTTGGCGTGCAGCAGACGTAGCGCATGATTTCACCGATGTACTGTACGACGGTGACGTCGTGTTTCCTGCAGTCGTCCCAGAACTGAGAGGCAGAGAATTTGTTCCTCAAAGCCACTGTCGCGCCTACACATGTACACAGGTAACAAACATAAAGGATCAGGTTTTTAACATATGTCTCTTTTCATCAACACATCCATGAAAAGACTAAAGCTACAGTGAATTGATCCCACAGACAAATATTGCCCCAAGATGGCCTCTCCTCTGTGCCACACAACTCCAGTGTTTCCTGAAAAGTATTACATTTTAGGATCACAGTCATCTTTTATTACCATATATAATAAGATCTACATGTCTAATATTTAGTCCACAGAGTAATTCCTGTTGCCTGGCTTAAATGTCCTCCTCCAGCAAGTTTGATTTTCTCTTTTGGTCCATGGTTATTACTGACAGAACCCTCAGTACATTCAGGGAAATTGTCTAGTTCCTCTTTGGGCAAAGTTTGTTTTGTTTTTTTGAGTGAGGCTGTTATGAAATGACAGTAACACTTTAAAGACTAAATTCAAGTTTAAATCTTTAATTTTAAATGTTTCCTCATCCTTTTATTTTTTTTTCCTTTAGGACTAATATGAGTGCAAAGCAAAGGGAAACTGGAAATACTGACAGATGATCTTTTCAGGGCCCTGGATTTGTAACCCAAAAGACTTTTATTCTGTTTTTTTGTTTTGTTTTGTTTTGTTTTTTTTACTTATTAGGGCCTGAGTGGATCGACTAGTACATCAAGCGCCATTGCCATGATGACACATTATCAGCCATAAAACAAGAAGTTGTTTTGACTTGAGAGTATCTCAGCCAATCAGCAACAGTTGTCACATGTTTGCTAAGACTACTGGCCAGAGGACATCTACCGGAGTCATGGTCATTAGGCCACCTACTGACAAGAGGAAGCAACAGTTGAGAATTCAGATCTGTGTAACCCAGTCAGTGGGCCACAATGAGGCCTGTATGCTGCACACCCCAACGTGCACAGGGTGCGAGGGCCTACTCCATGCTGCTGGCAGGTTCAATTGTTTTTGGTCTATTTATTAGTTGTGCTGACAATAAGAAAAGTAGAGAATAACAGCAGCCTTAACAAAATCACAGATGTTGTTACAGCTTTTCCCTCTTAGTTTATCAGACATATGTGTGCGTACCTCTATCAATGGTTGAGATAATACCAACGAAGCCAGCGGAGTGATAAAGAGGGAGGCTATCATACATCACATCTGTGGACTTCAGTCCTGCGACAGAAGGAAACTTCGCCAAGGCCCACAGTTTGGAATGAGGGACCACTGCTGCTTTAGGTAAACCTGTCAGAGAGAAACCAAATGTTCAAACTAAATGTTTGAATCCTCAACATTTAACACCTGAAGAAGAAGCTTTACCTGTTGTTCCTGATGTGTATATGTAGACTGCTGGACTCTGCGGGGTTAAGTGTGACTTAAAATCTTTGGATATAGGATCAGAGGAGGACTGGCTCATCTTGTCTTTGAAGCTCTGCACATCTGCCCTTCTGCATCGGTCAGCCAGGATGAAAACTTTGACCTGCTCCTCCAACAGACTGGGCAGGACCTCCTCCACAGCATCCTGCAGCTCTGGGAGTGATTGATGATTATTATGATTATCAACCAATGACTGATGGATCAAAGAGCCAATAGATAAAGTGGAAATGCTGCAAAGCTGTTTTGCTGTGAAGCTCCAGAAATGTCTTGTGGACAAAATCACACTCTGCCTCAAAAGCATTATTCAGTTTAAATGTGTGTTTGTTTTATCATAGATTATATTACAGGTATTCAGATGTTTTACTTATTCCATTGCACGTTTCTGCATTGCCAAAGTCACAATATTCTGCAGATTGAGCCCGATTCAAAGTTTTATTTTATTTTTTTTATATCATAGCATTTTTATTGATGGATTAATTTGTCAATGTTGCCAAGTAAAATCATTTTAACCAAACAGTTTTGTAGTTCTATCCATGGGTCATAGGTTACGTTATGTTTTAGCTTACATTTATTACTTTAAATAAACTGGCAAATTATAATTACATGTAGTCGAGTACAACAATGATATCTTAAAGAGGTCATAATGATTTGGGGTTTTTTACACCTTTTCTTTATTGTGTTATGTAGAATTTATGAGCATGTAAAAGGTCTGCATAGTGAGATAAAGTCTACACCACAGGGAGTTACTCACTGCCTCAAACACCTGGTTTGGCGTTTAGCCTTTACATCCATAACTTACATGAGTCATTATGTAACAATCTTTATATAGGTATTAAATATATATTGATATTATAAAATATATACACTCCAGTCAGTCAGCAGACATACAGTTGCAACTGCTGTAGCATTGTTATGTTAAATCACACTCCCTGCCTCGGCATGACCCACCCCTGCCTCTGATTGGCTGCATCCTGTCCATTATGTAACACCCATATGCAACTCTCCAAAGATTGAACAGGAGGCAGATGTCTCACCCTGTAGCTGAAACTCTGAGTCTGGACCTCCCTGTGGCCCCTCCCGACAGGGAGTCTGCATCAATAATACAATGACAGATTGTCAGATTCTTGCAGTGATTTTGTACTGAAGGGAAAGGCGGAAACAAAGTGTCTCAGCAGTTTACTACCCAATCAAAATTGTTGAAATTGTAAACACTGTTTTAAGTCCCACTTATCCCGTGTCTGAATGAGAGATTTGTCTTTTTTTTTCCTGGGTTGTATGTGCCCCCTAACACAAAAGTCATCACCAACTTGGCCCCCTATTAAAACTGGTCTAGAACCTTAATAGATGAGGATCGAAGTGGGTTTGTTAGGAACAGACAAACGCAAGATAATATTAGAAGAACACTGCATATTATACATGAAATACATAAAGACAGCATACAAGCAGGTTTGATCAGCTTAGATGCGGAAAAAGCTTTTGATAGAGTCAATTGAGAATTTTTATATTTAACTTTGGGTAAATTTAGATTCAATCTGAAGTCAATTAAATACAGCACATCTATTTATAACAAACCTACAGCTAGAGTAAAAGTCAATGGCTCTCTGTCAGAAAGATTTGTCTTAGATAGAGGAACCAGACAGGGCTGCTGCCTCAGCTCCACGCTGTTTGCCCTATTGAACCATTAGCCCAGATGATCAGACAAGACAGTTCAATAAAAGGTAGAGAAATGAATAAACAAGAACATGTAATAAGTTTGTTAGTGGATGACATTATGATTTATTTAAAAAAAAAAACAACAACAAACAAACAGGGAATTCATTTAAGCAGCTTTCACAAATTCAGATTTGGTTGTTATTCAGGTAATAAAGTAAATATGCTTAAAACTCAAATCCTAATGTTTAACTGTTCGCCAAACCAAGAATTTAGGGAATGGCAGATAAACTGGGAAGCAAAATTAATCAACATTGGTCAACACTGAAAACCAAATAATGATTGTTAAAATAATAATAATAATAATAATAATAATAATAATAATAATAAAGAAAAAAATAGAACTGCCACTGTTTCCACTTATGACATTACTGGAGCAGGTGTGAATGCAGACCTCACCCTCGGCAGCCACCAAGGTCTTGGCCCCGCTGCAGCTGAAGCAGTGCAGCAGGCTCCTGGATCTGATGTTGTGGTTGAGGAAAGCAACAGAACACCCGATCTTCATCAAACCCAACCAGAGCCACACAAACATCGGCTCATTCCCGAGGAGCAGCGCGGCCGTGTCGCCCTGCTTCAGTCCGCCCTGCAGGAACGCTCTCGCAGCCTTGTTGCTGAGCTCGTCCGCGTCCCTGTAGGTGAACGTCTCATCTCTGAAGAGGAGGAACGGCTTGTGCGGCTGCAGCTGCACCAGGTCCGAGAACCGGTCCTGGATGAAGTAATTAGTCCGGATGTATTTCCGGACGAGGCGCGATGTGTACAACTTCACTAGGACGTGTTGGACATCCTGGAAAAAGTAAGGGAAGCGGAATGAAAGGATGAGAAAAAGCACAGCGGCAAACACGATCCAGACGAGCATGTTTCTTTGCTTTTGTATTTTTTCGGAGAGGATCAGCAAAGTGTCTGGATCTGCGGAGAGTTACTGTTAATATTTGTTCAGCACAGATAAGTCAGGGGTGACGGAGGAGGAGCAGGAGGAGGAGGATAAAGTACACACAGTAATAAATACAACACAACAGAACAGAATCTATGTAAGCTCATATCCACCAGTTTAAGACAAAAAGATCTGATCAAACCTGAAGCTCTTACTTTTTAAATCAAGGCTAATCCCATGATAGATCATAGTCATGCCATAAATAGTCGAACTTGTTGGGAAAAAAGTAGTAATGAAGAGATTAAAAGTGTGATAAATTCACCTTTTATCCCATCATTTTGACTTTTTCTTTCCCAATTCCTATTTTTACTTTATCTCAGAATTTTCTTGGATGCCCTGTTTGGTTTGACTATTGAGTTTTCATTCTGTAACATTGTCTTTCTGAGTTTCCTGCTATTGCTCGTTTGTCAAAGCAAACTGTTTTTAAAAGCTGCTGAATTATTAGTTTATTATAACTATCTACATTTTCCATTAAGGTTAGTTTTCATCTTTTCCCCCCTTTTAAATCGGGTTCTACACAAATCGATTTAACAAATACCAAATACTGTATGTGCTCACTTGTTTGGTTCCTTCTTTCAAATAATTAGAAACTAGGAACAGTGATGAAGCCATCGCAGAACAGGGAGAGAGGCTGGGAGTAGAGACGCAATTAATGGTTATTTTTGTAAAGAAAAGAGCGATTATTGGGGCGATATTCTGCTCCACCATGTTTCTGATCACAGGATTTACTACACAGGCTCAGCTCTCACGCAACCAATACAATGTTCCTTCTTAGTTTGCAATAAGATAACATTTATTAAAATTAATTAAAGCAATGTATAAAAACAATTTATAATCTATGCACAGCATATCTCGATAACATCATATAAAAAAAATATAAAAACACAGACACACTGGAGTCTAATCCTACTGATGCCAGAACAGAGAGTGAGATAAGCTTTGCATGAAACTTATCTCACATTCACTTTTGCGCTGCCAATATTTCTTATTCAGCTGATCACAAGTTAACACTTACAGACTGGGAAGAGTTATGACTTTTACCCTGAAAACATTATAACTAAATTGCACTTATCCGTGATGAAGCTATCACTTCTAAGCACGCACTGTTGCAGAAAAAACACCACTGACATGTCAGAGAAGCAAAAACAAAGATGTTTTTTTAATCATAACTCCCACTTTTCCTTAAAAAAAAACCAAACAAAAAAAACAGATGTTTTTTAAGTCTGATTTTGATATTTTGGGAAAAACTTATACCATCTTGTTGAGCGTTAAATTAAAAGATGATCTCAGTAGCATGTAGAGTTTAACCAGTGGTGTATCAGCCTCTATGCTAAGCTAAGCTAAACATTTTCTGGCTGTAGCTTCAAGTTTACTCCACAGACACAAGCTCTTCTCATCCAACTCTCATCAGCAAGGCAAATAATTTCCCAACATGTCAAACTCTTCCTTAACAATGTTAACGTAACACACAAACACACTGCACGCGACTATGACGGTTCTACATCATGTAAACTTTATACACTCATTTAAAGGCACTATTGAGTGAGGGAACTGAAACTGTCAGGTCATTTCTGTTGGTAGAATGGACTATCAAAGCCGCTGTCCTGCTGCCGCTGTCTCAGCTCGGAGAACAGAGGCCTTAAACCAGCTCCATGCTGCTTCTCAGCCTCAGAGCCAGGAGTGGGCTCTCTGTGTGTGCTCATCTTTGCATGGTTCAAGGTCTGGGTGTGAGGCGTCTTCTTGGCGATTTCATTATAAACAGTCATGTCAGAAACATCTGGGGTGAGGCCACCAAACTCTCCCGGGTCACTGTCGGTGGCAGCAGAGACAGAGAATGGCTTAACTGGTTCGACTTTCCTTCCCGAGTAGGAGAGTCTGTAAACCTGGAAGCCCGTGTCTGAGTCACTGCTGGTCACACTCCAGTCGGTGTGCTTCTCATCTCTGACAGGAGCCTCCTGGATGACGCAAGGTTTGTTCTTTTGCTCAGAGTTGGGCTGGTTATCCACTCCCTGCAGGTACAGATTTCTGTTTTTGCTCCTCACAGACACATTGACAAAATCTACCTGGGATGGTGAAGTCATCTCTTGGGGAGGTTTGTAAGAGCGGAGGTGTTTGTGAGCAGCTGATTGGGGTTTCAGCCCTGCATCCGCTGTGGACACCTCTTTCCCAGACGCAGAAACGTCCTGGTGATTCAAAGGTTTTGTCCTTGCTGAGGCATTTTTTTTCTGCTCTGAATCAGCAGAAGTCCTTTCCCTGTTGGATCTCTCCTCTGGCCTCATGTCAGGAAGCCCAGGAAGCTCAGGAAACATTGATGTTTGATTATCACTGAAACCTGCGTGTCCACCTGGAGGTGACACAGCCGGCAAACCACCTGCCAATACAAACCACCAATTTACACCACATTGATATATTGAAACAAACACAAATTTGACAGTAGAGCAGTTCTGAACATCAGGACTCACTTTGTAAACTGAAGTTCTTTACAGATTTACTTTTGATAGGCGTCTCCAGCACTTTTGCCATGGCCGCCAGCTTGCTCGCTGCATTCATTATTTTCTTCTCAGCCCTGCAGAGGAGAGAAAGAGCAATACAATTAGCCTGAGGAGCCATGATGAAGCAAGCAAACAAGTTTAGAACAATTATGACTTCTTGCCCTGTAGTCTTTCCTCCGTCCTCCAGTAACTCCTGCAGACAGGTCAGATAATAGCGCCGCATCTTTCTGGCAGTGTCCTGCCTTTCCCTCTGCACCTCCTTGCGGATCATTTCGGCTGCGCGCTCCCGGCTCTCCTGGAGGTAACGCAGCATGTCTCCTGCCATATTCGACACTGTTATGATCTGTGCTTTTCACTTCACACAAATGAGAACTTGATTTGGTGACACTTGATGCACAAACACGCCTACCTGCATCAAAAGTAACAAATACATTATATGGTACAGAACATCATCTATGGAGTGGAAACATTGAATAAAAGCTATTGATCCTTAAAAATGAAAAATACTACGTTGAAATCCTGAAATTCACACAGGTCTATCAAAATTCAGCACCATCACCAACCTCTGATCTTCTCTACAGTCTCCAGGTATTGCTGCTTCATTTCCTCGAGTCCTTGCTGAAGACTTTGCTGGTTTTCAGAGCTCCTGTTAACAAGAGCAGTTAATTTTTAGTGCAGTTTTATCGTTGCTTATTATTGTTTAAGTGTTGACAAACTTGGCATGTCACAATAAACAACACCAACCCTGAGGATTCGCTGGCCCTCTTCACTTCTAGCTGCTGCAGATGCTCCTCCTTTGCCTTCTGTAAGCTGCTCTCATGCTCACCTACAATAAACAGTGTTATAGACCATCAACACAGACATACAGATACAGTGCAGTTTGAGTCCATTTATTCAAATTACATTTAAGAAACATTTTTGTGAGTGAAATACCTTTCAGCTGCTGCAGGGCAGTTTTGTGCTCTCGAACACTGTGCTGCAGTTGTCGACAGGCTTTCTCTAAGTGTCTCTGGAGCTCCTGATTCTTCTTCTGCAGCTTACTTACAGTCTCAGCACACTCCTTCCTACAACAAGCCTGATCCTTGTGCTGGGAAGAGTCTAGAGGACAGTGGAGGACAAAACCATCATGTAAACTTGTTGATAAGCACATGATATAGTCTAACAAAAACAATTAATACTTCATGTTATATGGATTTAAGATTCTATCATGCTCAGCTACAGATGGGACAATACAAGATTTCATTGCAGATGATAAAAACACTCTAAGCTAAGTTGATCCTGGTGAATTTCCAATATTTGGAGAATTGTGAATATCCTCATGAACGTCTTGAAAAAGCTGTCTATCTACATAACGTAAAGTCTGGCACTGATTCCCTCATTTATTTGGAATTACCAACGGGGGGAGCCTGCCTCTTTCCAGTCATTCCAAAATCCTAACCTTGTCACTATGGCTGAAGCCTCAGCTTGATTATTGTATCCCTCACAAAAGCAAAAATCAAAATCAAATCGTATGTATGTAAATACTTTGTATTCAAAACTCAAGTGTGACAGAAAGATGAGTTGACCTGCCAAAGAAAGGTGTTTGCCGCATGAACCAAACCCCCCAATCAACCCTGTGACCAACATTAAAGGATGTTAACAAAAAAAAAAAAAGATTTGTGATTAACATGTCAGGCAAGTGATTCCAGTATGTTTAAAGGCAATTTTAAAAGTTTTAAGCACATTTGGATGATATCATGACAATAAATTCTAATACTGTTGCAGCTTAGTGAAGGGACAATACAAGCATGTTACATACTTTGCATTCTATCCATTTCTCTCTCATGCTGTTGCTGTGTTTCTTTTAACACACGGCTCAGTCTCTCCTCACTTATCTGCGGGGACATAAATGAGAAGTCATAAAGGATAAAGCCACTCAGACACATTGTACCATAGAAAAAAAAACACAGAATATAATAAAAAACGCACATCAGACAAAAGTTAATTTTAAACTACATTATGTCATCATGGGAGTACTTCTCATGATAAAGGAAAAGGACAGGCTGTCCCCACACTGGCCTACACTTACAGGTTAAAATGTTGCATTAATAAAAACTTGCACTTTTCCCCCCTTCTTGCTGTTATCATTGTAAACCAAACTGGGGTTGGATATAATCATTTGCTATGAGTACTTGTATTGCAACCCAGTTACCTCGTCTTTCTGTGACTGAGTACATCGATCATTGAGCAGAGTCGGTCATTCAACATAAAATCACTTTATGACAATGGATAATCAAATTTTAACTCACTTTTTTCCATTCCTTCTTAGCTTTATTTACTGCTCTGTTGACTATTTCTCTGCAAGATGTCCTGATGATTTCTGTTATTGTGCCCTCTGACGTGGACCCACTGGTACTCCTGATGTCTTCAGCACCCTGCTGATCTGTTTTGGGATCCCTGAGAAGTTGTGTCTGGACCTCTGCCAGACAAGTCCGAAGCTCTGCTTGTAACTCATCTCTCATCTGCAGTCTCTGGGCCTGCTCCTTCTCTGCACGCTGACATCTCCATTCCTCCTCTCGGACTCCCAGAGTCTGTTGTAGTTTGGCATCCATCTGCAGGAGCAGCTCCTTCTTTTCATGGTCTGAGTTCTCTCTGGCCTGCTGCAAAGCCTGCTCCAGCTTCCTGCGCTGCTCTTGGAGCTTGGTTTGGTACACCTGCTCACTGCGGACCTGGATGGCAGAGATCTCCTGTTGTTTGTCTCTGTTCCAGGCCGCTCTAGCTCCGGCCAGCTCAGCCTTCAGCAGGGCAGCCTGCTCTCTCCTCACTTGCTCTAGCTGAGTCTGGAGGGCTGCCACCTCCTCTTGGAGCTCCTCCACTCTCTGGGATCCTGAGCTCTGTTCCTCAAGCTGGTTCTTTTGCTGCTTATGCCACTGCCCCTCTGCCTCCCTCAGGGCCTGGGACACCTGACACATATATTTCAAAATAGATCCAACATTAATAAAAAAAGGAAAGCTAATTCACAACACTTACAGTTGTAAACTAACAAAAAGTAAACCACATCATACCCGTTGTTCTGTCTGTTTTTCTTGTAGTTCTTCCCATTTCTCCCTTTCTGTTTGGAGAGAGGCTTGGTATTCCGGTAATGAGGTCAAATCTTCAATCCAGCGATTATAGGCCCTCGTTACTGCACCTTCGACCTGAAAACACCAGCACATTTATGTCCACTTCTGATTAAGTCAACTCCAGATGAAGGCATGAAACAGAGCATGTTGGAGAAGTGGTGTGCGATATAAAAGGAGGAAGGAAGGAAGGAAGGAAATCTGAAAGTCAGAGAACTGGTGCCACTTATATAAACATGCAGTAAAAGCACTTTGGCCGACTAGCACAAGTTTTATAAAGTAAACCCCACTGACTTGTTTGGCCATGTCTTCGAGGTGTTTCTCATGCAGCTCTTTCTGGATCCGTTTCCTGGCTTCTTCCACAGCTTTGCGTTTGACCTTGTCAGCTTCCATCTGCAGCTGCTGTTTCTGGGCACTGAGCCTGGAGTCAAGCTCCTCAACAGTAATCGTCCCACTGCTGGCCTCAATGTCATCTGCCTGACAGGATGCCTCAGCAGTCTCTCTTGTAGCAACCTCCAGCCTCTGGACCCAAGTCTTCTCCATCTGCAAACAAACAGTACAAACTTTCATGTCTAACATAAAGTCACCATTCAGGAGTTGAAGGAGCTGGACAGAGGATTTTACCTTATGTAGTTCCTCTTTCCAAGCAGCCTTGGCCGAGGCGACTTGAGCGTCCACTTGCAGCTGGATCTCTGTCTCTTTTTCTTTGGACCAGAGAGCTTTGAGCTGGTTTATGGAGGTCTGATGCTGAGCCTCAAGTTCAGCCCTCAGCTTCTCCATAGCTGTATCACTCTCCTTACTCATATTTTGCTAGGAATGAAAAGGAAATCCTTAATCATTCTCAATCCACTTTGTTAAATACAGGTATTTTCATCATTGCCAAAAAGCTTGCAAAACTGCCTTAAACAAACTGTCGTAAAAGTAAAAAATCATAATATTAATCAATTCCAAATCAGTACTTACCCTACAATAGTGTATTTGTATATTTTCAATTATGTTTACAGTTTGATGAGTGTAAACAACTGTTTGTAAACACATTTTAATACCACACATACACACACACCTCATTGTCTCTGATCAAAGCCTCCTCCTTCTCCCTGTTGCGCATGTGTTCTTCCAGCGAGTCCTTCTCCTTGCAGACCGATAAGTAACACTCTTGCACGGCCAACATCTTATCATTGGCTTCAAACAGCTGGGTCCTGTCAATTAACAAGTACTGTAAATGAGCTGCAAAGGTTTCCAGATAACTGAAGTTTTCAGTGACAGGTGCAGAGTACTCACTGTAACTGCTGGAGCTGCTGCTGGTGCTGTTCAGTCAGCTGTTCAACGTGAGCGTCATGTTCCAGCATGAGCTCTGTTCGGATCTGGTTCACCACGTCGTCCCTGTACTGCTGATGTATACGCTCAGATCTCAGTGAAGAAACATAAACATGTATTAGGATCACGGCTAAATAATTAACTGAAATATTATCAAAATGGCAAGATAACTGACAAGATAAAGAGAATTGTGAGACAGGAAATCAGGTTTTGACAAAGGTCCTGTAGAGATGTCCTGGCCGACAAATCTTATTCTTCAGATGTAAGGAAATGAAAATTGTAAAATAAAAGTGATCATTTCCACTAACTGTGAATCATATCACTGTCTTAATATCCATCAAAATAATCTTAATACAATGTTGTGTAGGCCTTTAGGAATACAATCATTTAAGGTAAACAAACATTAAATATATTCTTATTCCCTCCTTTGTGTCTTACCTCTCAGATGCCTCCTGCTTCTCTTTGTCCAGTTCCTGGATCATCTCCCTCATCTTGCTGCAAAGCTCCCCGTTTGCAGACCTCACCTTCTCCTCACTCTGTTTCAGTTCCTTATTCTTCTTTTCTAACAACTAGAGTTTAGATAGAACACTAATGAATATTTATTTACAGTCAAAAGAAAAGGACATGATTAATGTGAAAATAAACTAAGACCAACCTCCACTTGTCCCTGCAAGTGTTGTTTGTCTTCCTGTAGTCTAATGAACTCTTTCTGAGATTCTCCAGTGATGTCTAGATGTTTCATCTGGCTGGACTCTCTGACCTGTGAACAAAGATTCCGTATTTTACAGCCATTTAATTTCTTTCTTTTTATTTATGCATTTATTCTTGGGTTTTCTTATGTTTGTACAATTTGTACATTGGCACGAGCTTTTAATATTGTGTGTTTTCTTTAGTATATCACTGCTGAATACTTATATATTATATATTCATCCTTTTACCTCCCCTTTTCTGGAATTACAAATCAATTGGGTCAAACTCTCTTATTCTGAATACAAGCTATGAGATTGTTTGTACAAGTACAGTGTTAAAGCTTGTGTCTGGTCGGGCTCTCACCGAAGAGCTGAGCTTGGCATCATCTAACTTGGTCTGCAGCTCATTCACTCGACCCTGACAGAGCTGGAGCTCCTCCTGCAGCTGACTGATCTTCTGCCGCTTCCCCTTCAGACTACACAGACAGCGCTGCATCTCCACTCGCAGCAAACGCATTGCTTCATCTTTGGGCAGTTTGGAGTCTGACAGGTGAGCCAGGGCAGTACTGAAAATAGGTCAAGTCACATTTTGATGGTTATTGACAGAAGTGGTGATAAAAAAAGTAAAAATTCTACAAGGGACACAGAAAAAAGGACACATGATCACGATGTACCTGTGATGCAGGCCGTTTTTCCGATTTGTTTTCTTTAATCCTAAATCCACGCAGGATTCGGACAGCTGGTTCTCCCAATCACTGCTCAGGTCTAATGCAACAACACCATGTTTCACAGCAGATTCATACAGGGTGATCTGCTCCTTCAAATCAGCTAGATCCTCCTTCAGGATAAAAACAAGGAATCAAAAGTTTAAATCAAACAATTTAACGCACATACTTAATAGTAATAATGTTTTTAGAGTGGCATCAGAGAGTAAACCTGTAAGACTTTGTTCATGTTTTCGCTCAGTGCCTTGGCTGACTGAGCCTGCTGTAGTTTGATTTGCATCTGAGTCGTCTCCTGCACTGAACCTGGAGAAAGCAAAATCACAACAGAGATGAAAACATTATTTGGAATTGAGTGAGTTAAAAGTACGCATTTCTCAGTAATATCCTGTGATTTCCCTCCAACACAGGTTTTATCAAGTACATTAAAGAAAAACATGCGGCTGCAGTATATAGTCGACCCTTTGCTCACTTGTGTGCAGCAGCTTGGCACACTGTTGTTGACTCTCCTCCAGACGCTGAGTAAGGGCATTGATGACTCTGGCTCTCTCAAGTTGCTCTTCTTCTCTCTGGCGCTCTAGCTGCTTCACCTGCTCCCGTAACCCTTGACAAACATCAATCTGGAAGCAACAGAACAACAACACAGGAGCTTGGTATGTCTGCAGATGACTTAGACTCTATCAGGACATTATTATCTTATGGGGATACATAAATTCAATTTCCCTTTTGCCGCATCTTTCAGACCTGTTCATTCAGAGCCTGAGAGTTGGAGTCCAATTTCAGCTGTAGTGTCAACAGCGCAGCATCATGCTGCTCCTTCATGACAGTGAGGTCTCTGTCATGCTGCTCCCGTGCTCTGGACAGGGTGTCAGAGCGACAAAGCTCCAACATCTGCCCCTTCATGCTATCCATGGCAGCCTCTGCCACCCTCTGCCTCTTCATGTTCTGAAAACCAACGAAAACTACTGTAGACACTAAAAGACCACATCTAACATCAAAAATTTCAATGCTGGCCTGTTTGAGAACACAATTCATAACATTGCAGTGAGGTATTTACATGATTTCATATCAGATTTGTTTATTTTAATTTGGTAAAGCAGACATTGTTTTTTTTAGCTTCTTTCTTGCTTACAGATAACCTAATGTGTCTCAGACTGTCGTGTAGTTTGCTTTAAGCTTTAATCAAAAGCCAGTACAAAACTTACCTCATGGTCTCTCTCCATAAGGACCTTTATTTGCTGCTCCATTGCCTTCAGTTTGTTTTGCATTTGAACCTCTCTCTCCTTGGCCTCTTCAACCAATCGACTTGCTTCCTTTAGACTTACTGCTAGGCCATCTTTTTCATCTATTGATGAAAGAAAAATCGACATTATGTTCACCCGGGTAGCACACCCAGAGAGAGAACAAGGACAGAAAAGAAAGGCCAGCACAAGACCCACTGTGTTTTGTTGCAGATAGTGCAAGCTCTCTTAACAGCCACAAGGGGGCATCACTGCGTACTATAAGTAATTGAAGACTTTTTCATTTTATTTCCTCTTATCCATCTCAATCAATTCCACTGATTGATATTTATCCAGAGTTAATGGTGCATCAGGAAAAAACAAACATATCTGGAAATTATTTGTAAAACACCATAGTCAGACATAGTGAATAATTATTCTTTAAACAAGACTGTCCCTCACAACTACTCAAAATGTGTGAATGATTTGATTGTTCAAAGTAATTTTCACAGCAGCTTAAACATAGGCTTTTAAATGTATGTATGAAAAGAGAACAACATTCGACAATTACAAAGCATTACAAACTTGGTATAATCCAACTGCTTTTCATGGGCTATGAATTGAAATAAGCACTTCCCATCCCTCATTCGAAAGCAAACTGTTTGACACATACCTTTGGCGATGGCTAACTGATGCTCAACATATCTCATATTCCGCCTTGAATCCTCCAGTTTTCGCTCCAAGTCTTCAATCTGCCTCTGCTGAGCCTTGTTTAAAATCTGCAGCTGGGCAATCTGCTCCCTATCTGCTGTTTCTGAAACGCAGCACAAAAGTTTTGTAAATCACATCAATCACTTCACCTTAAAACAGGCATTTTAACTTTTAGCAAAGCAAGTGAATGTGATACAATTACACTTTAGATTCTGGTTTCATAGTGTTAATAAGTACAGATGAGCAAGGACCCTGTTTTATGTGTTAATGGATAATAAAATCTGTTTCAGTAACTCACCAATGACTATCAAAATGACACTCTCCTTTTTTTCTAGGCATATTTCTACACAAGGATTTTTACATTTCTCAAGGTGTCTATTAACAAAATACTGAACTCATGTTTCCAGTCAGATTACTGTCAAGGAGCTCGGGGTGACGTTGCTAATCCGAAACAACACTGTTAAACTGTGATAACATTCCTGATATGTGTAGTTTATATTGTTGGTACATGGACCAATGCAGCTCATTATTCTCAATTATCTTCAACGATCACAGATTTGCTATTTACATGTCACTATATTACTGTGCCATAAGTCCAGCAGCTAAATTAAGTGTGAAAGACTTACGTTGTGTGGAGTCAAGGAATTCTCTTTGCAAATGGTCCAGCTGACCTTGGTGAACAGCATGTGGGTTAAACATCTTTGGCTGATGAGGATTGTAGCTGGCCTTGTACTGATCTATTACCCTGTTCCCCTGTACAGACTAACAGAAAAATAAAGAAATAAAGTTGTGTTTAAGCTAAAAAAGCACTGTGTTAAATAGCTCAAGAATACAGTTAAAGTTGGACAAATAACTAGAATCTCTCTCAAACACACACACACACACACCTGTACAACATGCTGACTACGTGATACATGTACAAATATAAAGAATTAAATTAAAAATAATTGACAATAGACAGCAGCTTGACAATGCAATGATCCATCAACAACAGTGCTGATAGTTTAGTATTCCGGAGTGCCAAAATAGACCAAAATAAAACGCCACTCACTTGAAAATGGTTGCTGGCACCGTTGTGGTCCCCGTAGTTTTGGTTGTCTCTGCGTCCTCCGTCTCCATTGTACACTACACCATTATTAGCGTCTTGCAGGCATTGCTTAGTCTCATACTCGTCCGTGGAGAAATCACAGGTCTCTGTTGATTTTTCAGTGCCCATGCTGGTGTATGTATAATCATCCTGGGTGAACTGATGGTCCTGTGATTGCTGGTTCCACGCATGAGGCAGAGGCTGACTCTGGGGGTGACTCCGATGTCCATTGATCTGAGCAGCTCCATCCTCATAACTGTACTCATCATGAGGGTGTTGATCATAGTCAACCTCATAGTTCTTCAGATAGACATTGACAGTAATTAGTGCTTGATTTTTCTTCTTCTGTAAGTTCAGAAGACAAAAACAGTGGTAACAACCTACCTGTTCATGAGAGGCTGGCTTTGGATGAGCTGACCATTGCTGAGTCCACGTGGACTGTGGGCTGCATAGCAAAAAAGGATCATTTCATGACTACACGATCAGAAATGTCTATTTAAATCACACCAAGAGTTCTCCAAATTTGAGATTACAAATGCTTCAAAGGTAACATGTGTTTTACCTGTTGCCAGGTTTTTTATTGCTGCAGGGAGAGTACTCCAGCTCTGGGGAGGAGGAGTCCCGACTGTCCTCCAGCATGTCATCAGGCAGGTCTGTGAGCAGCTTCTGCAGCTGTGGGGAAAAAAAGAAGGAGAAAAAAAATCACATGGAAATGAGTCATGAAGGTTGCAAGCAGTAAAATAACACAGATAGAAAAAAAACAGCACAGAGAAAAACCGCTGACAGCCTGAGAGAAGCACATGTCAAGGGCAACATTAGTTGAGTCCTGACAATAAGTTTAAAAAAAAGTCTACCTTCTTCACAGGATCATGGCTCATGGTAGTCAACAAAAACATTTTACACTGATTTTAGTGTCCCCGGTCATTTTGTAAGTATGTACCCAACAATTCAAAACACTGATCTATTAATCATTTAAGTTGTCAGGCTAGAATTTCCAACTTTCATTAGTTCAGGCTTCCTAAATGTCAAGATTTGTCACTTGTATGTTTTTTAATCAATCAGTAATAACAGTAATCATTACTTGCTGCCCTCTGTGAAATAAAGCTCCATTTGTATAAGACACTAAATGTTCTTTTGGTTGAGAAAATCAAAACATGCAGAAACAAAACATTGACAAAAACAAATGTTGACATCTCATATATTCCTCTGCGTCAGAAATGGATTGACCAGATTTACAACCAGACATGTGTGATAGAACAAGGCAGAGCCAACTGGACTTACTTCCCACAAGGACTGTTGAATATTCCTCAAATCTTCGACTGTGTCCACCACCAAAGGACCCATATTATCCTTTCTACACATTTAACAAAAATTGAGGAGGCACTCCTGTTTCAGCTGTGAAGCCACATGATAACCTCCTAGCCTAATCTTTCTGCGGAGAAGACCTTCTGTGTGAAGCACGCAAAGTGTGCCTGGCATGTTGTCGGCTCCCTGTGGTATTGCTCTGTTTTGCTCCCAAAGAACTCCATTGTTTAGACGAAACATATAGCAATGTTAACTGGAGCAGAAACATTCCAATTACTGGTGGCAAATATTTTCCACTTGACCAAACTTCTGTATCCTACACAAGCAATGAAAAAAAAAATCTCAGAATAAATATTCCTTCATAGTCCAATTCTTCTGACTATCGCAGCCCAAAACATTCAGAAGCAGTTTCTTCATGTTCACAATAAGATCCAAGTGGAGTCAAGTGGAGAAACAAGGTGAGCTAATAGAGAGAAAGTAGGGAAATCACAGGTCAGAGCTGGTTTCTGTGTGACACACCTGGAGGAGGCCTTTTCACTGAGCCAATAATAGCTCAGGTTAACAGATTGTAGGGCGTTAGTAATAACACAGCATGCCTGTCTAGTTGTGAAATAGGCCGTTCATTTGAAATTCAAATAGTTTAAACCTCAAATGCTTCCCCAGCCAACAACACTAAGTCAGACAAACAAATAAGAACATGACAAATACATTTGATGTTAAAAAGGGAGCATGAATATTTTTGCAAATATATCAACGTATCAAGGTGAGACAAATAATGCAAAGCTCGGGAAGTAATTTAATACCTGTAATGGAATTACATAATTAGGATACAAAAAAATATGTAACTTTATTCTAACTATGTTACAGAAAAAATATGTATATGTATTTATTGGATTACAGATACATTCAGTAAAAACGTAATTACAAGGAGGATTATGATTTATAATAATGACAGTCTAGTCTGTGACCCTGCACATGTGCACACACTACAATACTTCCAGATCTCAAACAACTGACTCTCGTCTCAAGAAACCAAATATAGAAATGTGCATTCTTACAGAATACACTCTTGTTATTAAGATTAAATAAAAGAAATCCTGTTGATTTTTCTTTTCTCTAGACTTTATTTGTGTATGTTTGGTGTTGAGGTGATCCAAGAACAACAGAAAAGTAATCAAGTAATATTGCTTTATCATTGTGATGGTTGGATTGCTTTGCTGACGACATTCTTTAAGGAGGTAATAAGAGACTGTATCAGAATTAGAGCCAGACCAATTTATCAGCAGGCCAATATTATCGGCCGATATTAGGCACTTTCAACTATCGGACAGTTAATCGGACAACAGTCATTTTTCACACAGCAGAATTTACAAGCAAAGGCAGCCACCAAAGCACTGTTACCAGTGAGTCACTCTATCATTAAGCATAAGAAGTCCTTCCAAGATGGAGAGATGACAAAAGAAGCCTTCATTGAAGCAGCTGACTTGTTTCGGGATTTTAAAAACAAAGTGGAAATGTTATCATCAATCAAAGCTCTCAAGAGGTACAGTTGCACAGCGCTGTGAAGTAATGGCCGAAGATTTGACAAAGCAGCTTCAGAGAGACATTGCAGACTCTACAGTCTACAGACACCAGCGATACAGCCCAGTTGTGCAAATTTATTCGGATGGTGTGAGGTGCTATTACCAATACTTCCCCTGAAAGGACGCACGCGGGGAGAGGAAATTTTTCAGGCGTTCAAAAACTTTATGGAGAAAACCACCAGCCTGTGTAAACTGGGAGCAGTTTTCATGGCTGTTTGTTACCTGTGTGCATTACTGCTGTCAATTTTTATGTGCAATACCAAGGGTTGCATTACTTTCTCCGTATCAGTTTTATGTAGATAGATCATTTAGATCTGGTCACTTTGAAAGTAGCTCTACAACGTTCCTGTTGGAAACACTCGTGTTTAGAATGCCACAAACCCTAGAATATATTTGGATGTTCTTCTGATCTGTTGTGATAATAAAACAAACAAGTTTATTTTTAAATTGCATTATCATATTATTTCAGTGATCGGCCGATATATCAGAATATCAGATTTTTAAATCACCAAATATGTGTAACGGTATCAGCCTTAAAAATCCTTTATCGGTCGGGCTCTAAGCAGAATACAATTTTAAAGTAAGACTCTCAATCCTGCACATTACCGAGTATTGTTTAGGGCTGCACATAATAAGTAATTTCAGTATTGATTAATCCTCAGTTTCATGTTTAATTGATTCAATAACCCCAAAAATGTTGATAATGCTCATCACAACTTCCCAGAGCCCAACGTGACTTCAAATTGCATCCTTTTTCCAATGGTCAGTTAACATTTACATTTGCTGGACGCAGCAACTATACAATGTAGTTGTATCAGAATCTGTCATCTAATATGTTGGATAAAGGATGTCTGAAAATGTCACGTAAATGCAACAGTAACGTCATCCAAGCAATTTTACAGTTCTGCAAAGATTAAAGTTTATACCTTACCTCTTGCTCTCTTGCATAGTCTTCCTGGTCGTATTCTTCTTCATCATGCTGTGTTTGAAGAGCAGCGCTGTCAAAGTCAATAGACATGATGCACAGTCTACTGGTGTAAATTAGGGTGTCCTGCGAGAAGGGAGAAATTACAAGCAAACAAGAAAGGTATCGTTACATTCGTAGATAAATATAGGATCACCGTTTTCTTCTCTACAATACAGCTAAAGTTATCTTCAGCACTGATTTGGACCCGTAAAACAGACAAGTATCTTGATCTTACCTGCTGGCATCAATGAGACAGATGTTTCTTTTAGTGGGGTGCTTAATCCTTTATTTAACGGTATCAACTGCTACTACTGTTTACATCACAAAGCAGTGTCACTAGCTAACCAGAAGTAGCCATATTAGCTTGTTTTAGCCGCAACGAGCCCGACAAACATCCAAAAAGATGACCTGGCCATGCTTTAGAAACCCCTACGACAAACACGTTTGGTGAAAGGCGTAGATTCGCTGCCCCACTGACAAGTTTGGTGCCAGTTCGCGAACAATTTTTGCCCAGCAGTTAACTTTGTGAGGTGTAAAGCTAACTCGGGCTAGCCGTTAGCACGTCCACTTTAAGAGCAGAAGACTCGCCCACTTTGAAAACTCGCGCGCATTAGCAGCGCCAATCCACCGCCAGCAGAACACATACACACAAATACACCGACATTAACACGAGTCGGACTCACTACATTATACATTAACTCACTAACAGGTGCGTAAACTGGTTTAACATTCCATTCACTGTTACATAACTTGCATGGTAGAAGCTATATCATAACCTTTTTTGTTTTTGCTACCAAAACACCGGAACTGAGAAGCTAATCGTGTCTCCATGGTAACAGTTTCTAAAGAGTTATGGGAAGTGTAGTCGCCGTCTTCGCTAGAAAAATGAAGCTCAAAAGGGTCTCAAAGAAAATTTCAACAATTTCACTTCCTTTAAGATTGATTTAAATGCATGTAATTAATTACGCATGTGTTCATTTTCACAACTTTTATTCACAACATCACATAACAGCGGTAGTCACACAAACATATAATAAATCTTCCTCCCAATCATTATCAAGTGCCCAGTGATTTACATTTAGTTATTAAAATCCAGTGTCTTCGCTTTTTTTTTCTCTTTAAATCTTAAATGACTGCCAGTCTGTGTGCGATTGACTATAACATGACGGATTCGTGATTAGAGTCGGTAATATTCGAATATTCACATGCAAAAAAACAATAATTCCGCTTTTATTATCTTTTCTTGAATCATGTTTTTCGTGCATTCCAATCAAACTGTTGTTGCGTTGTATTAATGCGATATCCCATATGTTATTTCCCCACTCTGCAATCAAAGTAAAATCAATCAAACTGTTGTTTGTTTATTTCATGAATTAAATTGAATTAACTAATCATTCTGTGACTTCTCAGATGATCTTGTAACTACTCACTATTCAAGTTAAATGAGGTTTAATCTAATATTATATATATTTTATATATATAAATATGTTTATTGTATGATATATACATATATACATATTAATTCTAAAAATAAAAATAGTACAATATTTTACATTCACATTAAAATGTGTAAACAAGCAGAGATGCCACGGACATGCCACAGGTTGCCACTGCGGTGTCACTTCCTGCCAATGCCACTGGGAGGACCTCGGTGTTGCTGAAAAATCTTGAATCAACTGAAGAAAAAAATTACATATATCGTGACGTCATCACGTCACCTGCGTTCCGCTGCGTACGTTGAACGACCACTCCTCCTTCTACAGATACTTCCGTGTTTTGGCCGCTGCAGCAGCCTCGACTGTTTCAGAGTCAGCTCTTTTGTTACAAACAGGAACTAACCAGCACTAATCTGAGCTGAACTCGTGATTAAGAACTGATCTCAGTTCAGCGGTTTACTCTGATGACAGTCAGCTGATCGTGATCAGGATATGTGACAAGCTTTGAGTTCTCCAGCCCGAGAACAAGAAGTACGTTCATAATTTTTTTTTTTTAAGTTGCAGACATGGCCACTAACCCACCAAAGTTAAGGACTAAGATTACTGCCAATGAACGGTGAGTAATAGGGAGATGTTCTGATGGTCGGTGAGACAGAGGGCGAGAAAACACATATGTAGCCTGTTCTGTCTGATACTTCATTTCTTCATTCATTACAGGCTGCAAAACCTGAAGAATACTTTTGAGACTAAGTATGGAGAAGCTCCTCTCTTCTATGCATATGCACCAGGACGGGTAAATCTAATAGGTAATATCATTTTATATAGTAGGTCTTGGTTGACTTAGACAGTGGATTGTCAATTATTGCAGATTGAGTTTATGTTGCTTTATTTGCCCCAAATACAGTGAACCTCCAGCAACAAAATTACATAATAAAGACAGAAAAGAACAATGATGGATGTGATTAACTACTTTTACCTAAGTATGGTTCAGTTTTGAGGTATTGCACTAAAGTATTTAAATGATCTGCCACTTTACACTTTCTGTAAAATCCTTCATATACATCGTTTTTGAATAAATGTTTTCATATTGGACAGGAGAGCATATCGATTACTGCGGCTATTCTGTCCTTCCCATGGCCATTGAACCGAATATCCTCGCAGCCGTCTCAGTGAACACTTCAGGGACAATCACACTGGCCAACACAAACCCTCAATACAAGTAAGACTTGAACATCCATGATCAGTGTTGACTACTTATTTACATTGTGCTTGTGTAATTAGTTCAGGAGCTTAAAGTGCATGTAAGTTATTGTCCATTTTCAGGGTGTTTGTCACTTTGTAGGGATTACTCCGTGTCATGTTCAGAGGACATCGCCATCGACAGAGAAAATCCAAAGTGGCATTATTATTTTCTCTGTGGAGTGAAAGGTATCCAGGTAAGATGTGTATTTTGTCCTTATTAGTAGTGTTCAGTGCTGTAAGAAAACATCATTTACAATTATGGAATAACCTTGCTGCTGTTTTGTTTCACAGGAGAAGTTTGGGATCGTTCAGTTGGCTGGGATGTCATGTGTCGTCGATGGAACCATTCCTCCGAGCTCGGGCCTATCCAGCTCTAGTGCCTTAGTTTGTTGTGCCGGGCTTGTAACAATGGAGGCAAATCAGAAGTCGCTCTCCAAGGTACAGTGATTTAGAATCCTGATGACAAACCAACCTCCTTTGCACAGGAAAAAATATGAATATCAGCAAAAAATTGTTTATTTGAGAAGCAAATGCAACTCATAATGTTCTTCACCTCCACAGCAGTTGTCATTATGCAAGTATATTTGTCATTTTAAAATATTAATTCCTTTTCTCATTATTGTCTTCTAGGTGGCGCTTGCCGAGCTATGTGCCAGATGTGAGCGCTACATCGGCACAGAGGGCGGAGGCATGGACCAGTCCATCTCATTCCTGGCAGAGAAGGGAACGGTACGTTGCTCAGTGAAGGTCCAACAGGTTGATCAGGATCATATGGTCATCCAGTCTAATAATACACCAAGTGAATGTCTTAAAAAAAGCCTGTCCCGCCACACAAGTAGTGATTTCAATAACGGTTTGTTGCTGATGATCCTTTTCTGTGTAGATAACAGTCACCAGTTGTGTTATGAGTTTTTTTGCTTATGTCTCTCAGGCCAAGCTGATAGAGTTCCAGCCTCTGAGAGCCACTGATGTGAAGCTCCCTGGTGGGGCTGTGTTTGTGATCTCCAACTGCTGTGTGGAGATGAACAAAGCTGCTTCTTCTCACTTCAACATCCGTGTGGTGGAGTGTCGCATCGCGACAAAGGTATGGTGATATAGTACGGCTTTCAACCTGATTCTGGAGTAGTGATGTGTGATTATATGGATTATTGAGATTATTGAGTTTGATTGTGCCTTGCTTTCCTTGTTGCATATTGGAATTAATATATAATTAATAACCTGCTGCTGGGTTACAAACTAGAGTCAGTAGAGCACTGCATAAAAAACATTTTGATCTGAAACAAATACTTGTGAATATCAATATTATTTATAATTAAGTGGAAAGAATTTCTTGAAACATCTCTACGTCTCATTACTGACATCAAACAGTTGTGTGTGAGTGGCTCCATCAGAGTTGGTTAAAAACATGTCTTGGTGTGTGTGCCCTCAGATACTGGCCCAGGCCCGGGGTCTGGACCCGAGCAGGTTGATGAAGCTGGCCCAGGTTCAGATGGAGCTGAAGGCCTCCCTGGAGGAGATGCTGGCTCTGGTGGACGAGGTGCTGCATCCTGAGCCATACGGCCGAGAGGAGATCTGCAAGGTGCTGGGCATCACCTCGGAGCAGTTTTCAACAGAGCTGCTGAGCGCTAACACCCAGCATGGTGAGAAACATCACGCAGTAACCTCTGTGTATTTTTTATATGTCAGAGCTGAATTATCACTGAAAGCTTAGTATCCAGTTAATAAAATTAAGGTTAAAAAATGACAGTTTTTCTGATTGGCTAGCTGTTTGAAGTCACTTTCACAAAGTGGGGACTTATGGATTTACTTTTTTTTAAAGATTTTTTTACCCATTTTAACTCTTATCTCTTAGGGAATGTGTTGAAAAACACCATGCTATTTAATTGGTTAGTTTCATCCAGCCCTATGTGAACATCACGACAACCAAGCATGAAGTTGGGCAGGTCCAGACAAACTTGACAAACTACATCTGTCTCTTCTCTCTCTCATCTCAGAGATGCATTTCAAGCTGCACCAGCGAGCCAAGCACGTGTACGGTGAAGCTGCGCGGGTGCTGCGGTTCAAAAACGTGTGTGACTCTGAACCTGCCGACTCCGTACAGCTACTGGGAGACCTGATGAACCAGAGCCATGCCAGCTGCAGAGACCTGTATGAGTGCAGCTGCACTGAACTGGATCAGCTGGTGGACATCTGTCTGTGAGTACAGCAAAGTTTCACCTGCGTGGATCTCTTATATTTTTCATTTTTAGTGTTGGTTGGTCAGTGAATGAATATGGGCCTGTGTACTGTATACAGTGGATTTGGAAATATTGTCTTAACCACGATGAGATCTCAGTTTTTGATCTGACAACATTACCATCTCTTCCAAGTTATATCCCTCATTCCTCTTAAGTGAAATACAGACTTGACACTTTCTTCTTATCGCTCTTGGTTGCAGGAAGTCGGGGGCTGTGGGCTCTCGGCTGACAGGAGCAGGTTGGGGCGGCTGTGCCGTCTCCATGGTTCCTGATGAGAAGGTGGAGTCCTTCTTACAAGCAGTGAGGGAGGCCTACTACCTCCCTGACCCACGCAGAGCAGCGATGGAGAAACAGAGTCTGTTTGTGTCGAGGCCAGGTGGAGGAGCTGCAGTTTTACTCGAGGAGTGAAAGACACCAGTGATGTCTGTTTATACAGCTATCATATAGTCTTACAAACATGGCTGCAGGGAAATAAATGGCAATTTTCACACTTTCACTTGAGACAGGGGGCACTAGCAAATAACAATGCAAAATGTCACCCTTACTTTGCTGTTTACTTTAACTTCTTCACTTTCCACAGATTATTCTTGAATAACAAGGGCCAAAATATCATTAACAGTGGTGAATTATTTCTTACAAAGGGAATATTGTTTTTTGTGTCGAAACATGTTTATTAAAATCAGGAATGTTTGGCGTTTTGTTTTTTGTTTTTTTTATAAGTTGATTTCTAAAAGAGGACAAATAAAACAACAATCATGTTTAATTTGTGCTGCTGTATGAAATTCATCCATCCTTTTTTTTATCGTACATGATCATAATGCAGAAACAAGGGAGAGAAATCACAAAGAAATATTTTCTGGCTATGCATGTTTCTTCTGGCTGTGAGAGAGTGTCGGTGTGTGAGCTGTAGGGAAATTGAGCCCTGATCCTAAGATCACATGCTAGGCTTGAGCTTGTCCATAGGATCTATTTTCACCCAGTGATGGCGTAGGCTCGGAGGTCTAAGGCACACATTAATGTATTGAGACTGTAGTGGACATGTAAACATTGAACTAAAGAATGAATGTTGTTGGCTTATAGTAGAGGTTTTCAAAGTCGATGTCCAGCATACTCTAAGTTTTACTCCGTATGTTTTATTTTCTTGATTATTAGAAGCAACTGGCATCCTGTTCGGTAATAACTCAAATGTTGTACTATGTTTAAAAGCGTGGGCGAGCTTTGTATTTTAAAGAGGCTAACAGATTCAAGCCATGCATTCTAGTGTTGCACATTTCTTTGAATAAACTCAGGAAGAACCTTCAAATATCATAGAAATGCTGTATAATCTGTTACAGGAATCATTCAAGGCACAGCACAGGGAAAACAGAATCATTCAGAGGCATTCAGTGTATTTAAAGTAATAATTAAGTTGTGCTTATCATCATATTCAGCAGCTTTTATGTCAATATTACAGAGACACTTGTATTCTAGCACTTTGTAAATTCAGACTAGAGTTTCAGTGCATAGGCTTTACAGATGGAAGTTACGAAAGTCTAACTTTCTGTTTTTGCTTGTCATTGTTCCCCTTAGGGTACTGAAATGTCCCAACCGTTCTTTATTGATCATGAACGCCACTGAATCAATGCACCAACCATTTAAAGATTTAGCTGTATCAGTTGACGCAGGACGGCAATTATTTCTCTAACTATAGCAACTCATGCATAATAGTGTCCTACATGATACCTGCTGCTGTCAAGATGAGTTTTCACAGTAAAGATCAAAAACGCTTCCTTGAGATTATCATACATGTCTCGGCAGGCCTTTGACATTCAGTCCACGTGATTCACACTAATAAAAAAATGAGGTACATCTGTGTTGTTGGTTTTGAGCATGAACTCCCTCAAATGGAGGACACTCATCCCTTGTGCTTGGTATCCTGCAGCGAGTACAGTCTCTGTCAGTGGAGTTCAGGCTCTGTGCTGCAGCTGGGGAGTCTGTTTTTTGCTCTGTCGCTGCTTTCATCAGAGATGCAGGACACTTCATTCTTTCTCTTCAGCATGTTTTCTATCCAGTTTGAGCTGTGTGGCGTTCTTCCAGGGGAGCGAGCAGAAGACACTGCGCTCGCCCTCATGTTTTTGCCCGAGGTGATCAGCTCTCCGTAGCCCTGCTGGTGGGAGAAGGCGTAGGCTGAGCGGCGGGAGCTCGTCCTGCGTACTCGCCTCAGGTTCTGCCCCTGAGGTCCTTCCCTCTTTCTGGACTGCTGTAGACGACGAACCTGTCAAGATACAGCAGTGGGAGGAAAAGATAAGTTTTCTGTCCTTTTTATTTACATCAGTGAACATAGTAGAACAACAAGGTAAGAATACTCCAATACCACTTAATGTTTTTTTTTTCATGACATCCTGCTTAAATGTAGGTAGAAATACAGAAGTATTAGCAGGAAAATGTACTTTAAGTATCTGAAGTAAAAGCAAGAAGTATCCCCTGTGACTGGTATATTAATATTACTACTGATGCATCAATGTGTAAGCAGTAATTCACTGTTGCAGCTGCTCGAGGTGGAGCTAATTTAACTATTTTATGTACAAGTTGGTCATTTAGTCCAGTGGGTCCCAATCTAAAGATCTGGCCCCTACAAAGTGTCATGACATAAATCTGAGGGGTAGTGAGATGACAAATGAGGCAGGAGGGAAGAAAAAGTCTCTTTATGAACTGTATTTTTTAAGACGATCATAATTTTTTCTTAACCTAAGAGTAACTGTAGCTGTGACCAAATGTAATGTAGTAAAAAGTGCAGTATTTCCTCCTGAAATGTAGAAGGGTACAAGTAAAAAGTAGCATTAAAATGGAAATACCCAAGTAAAGTACAACCACCTCCAAACTATACTTGACACTGTAAACACTGTAAATGCATGAAAGTTATTGTACCTTATCTGTTAGAGTTGGGAAGAGGTCTACTCTCAGGAAGCTGACAGCTAAGCCGGGCACGACACACACCACAGTGGTGAGCAGAATCACCAACCATACGCTCTGCTCGGAGAGACAGCTGCGTGCCGTGCCTGGAACAAAAAACCACAACTTTCAATTTATTTAGACTTCCATACATCGGTTTTATTCCTTCACACAAACCCGACTGAGACAGACTTACCAACAAACGGGAAATTACTTGGGAAGATGCCAAACATGCCGTTGCTTTGCATTGCAAACAATATGGCGAAGTAGATTGTGATGCTGCCCCATACGAAGAGGTGATTGACAGCTGTCCAGTAGTGTTTGTCGAGTCCAATCTGGGGACAGAAAACATGCTTCACAATCGTCTGTCTCACCAACAGAGCTATATTTGTCTCCTTTGTTCCGTTTGCACTCTTACCTGGACACTGACGACAATGACCAACGATGTTGCTATGGTGACAGCAAACGCCTGTTGGTCCTCTTTTACCATGACAGAGAAGGCTCCGTAAGGAATGAAGAAGAGCAGGAACGAGGTGCCCATCCCCTGCAGCGCGCACAGGAAGAACTGGCGCTTGTTGAAGAGAAGGTTCTGCTGGCCGGGTTTGTACAGGCACGGGTAGCGAAGGCTGTTCCGGTCATCCACATCCTTTAAGAAAACGGAGCAATTGTGACTGTTATGGGATATGTTATGATGTATTGGTACAAGGAGTGAAGTAAGTGCTTGCTGTTAGTTGTTTGAGGGTTGATCAGGTTAGGAGTTCCAGTCACACACACCGTAAGTTCAATTTACTGTCGTACCACCCGGAGATGTGAACTTGAATGATGACGTGAGTTAGATTCGGGTCGAGTCAAGTCACTGTTAAATAAACGACTTGGAAGAGTAAGACTTGACTTGTAAGTAAGAGTAAGAGATTTGACTTGACTTGTTGATGTCTGTGTTCATTTTATGTTGTCAGTTTAGTTTTTAAAGTTTTTTGGAGTCTTGTTCTCTGGATTTTTATTGTTCACAAATGACAGGGAGGGAATAGTTTTGGGGATTGAGAAGAAATAAGCAACTAAATTGTGATTAAGTTATTTGTTTTTTGTTATATCAATAACTATGATACAAATTAAATGCTTTGTGTTACCTTTTGTTACAACAGGTCAGATGAATTGGTCAATACTATCATTATTAGACAGGTACCAACCTTGTCTTTTCTCTTATATACATCAGTGCTTTATTTAACACTATTACCTGATCAAAAAGTCCCATTGCCAGGACTGGTAAAGACGTATAGACTATGTTGAAGAGGGTGATAAACCACTGGTCATACACAGTCTGTGGAGAGAGAACAGATATATACATGATTAAAAAAACTGTGAGGTGGTTTATGCTCATAGACCCCCATTTCATAGTGAAGTCTCCCACAAACTGACAGTAGATAAGGCTATTAAGCGCACAAAGATGCAGTAAGGACAAGGAATGATTTTATTTCCCATGCAAAAAGTTAATATACATGAAATTACGTGTATTTCAGTTAATAAAATCAGAAATCAGACTAAGGGAATGACCATCAGGAGAAAAGAGAAAAGAGCCAATCAACTGTTTTCAGTTATTTTCAATGACATGGGATTGTTGATGTACATGGTTAATAAATAAACAATAATAAACTTTAAACCAGGGGCTTAATGTGCAATTATAATGGATCATTAGACAAAAAAATGCAATAAAAACATGGAATTCAAGGGCAATAAAAAAGAATGATAAAAATATATATAAAAGATTAAAACAAAAACATTGGAATAAGGTCAACATTACACAAATTATCCAAATGATAGTCTGTACAGATGTGTTTGTTTATCTTTCCAGCTCAGCATAAAAAAGAGAAACTTAAGATATCTCGCTGACATATCACAGTATTCTTACCTGAGCTGAGAAACCACAGAAGAAACCGTACCAGAAGTGAACCAGCGTGAAGGCAAAGTTCTTGTAGAAGAAATAGCACAGGAAGTTGCACATGCGGAAATAGGACCAGCGGCCGTGCACCAGGAGGAGCCGCTGCAGGTACCGAAACTGAGCGAAGGAGTAATCTGAGGCCAGAACAGCCTGCATCCCCTCCTGACCGCTGATACCCACACCGATGTGAGCCGCTGAGGAAGAAACACACAGTGTGGGTCACTTCCCTTTGAAATGAAAAATAGTAACCATCATTGAATAATTACTGAAATATTCACTATACTTAAAATGACAAATATCACTTTAAAATTGGCTGATTATTTCCATTCATGATTTGAGAATCACACAAATATCTGTAACTCAAACGTGTCTGTGAATATGCAACAGGCGACACGACACGTTGCTACATGGCACTTTGATCGTGAAGGTGACTCTACTCTATAGAGTATACAGGCTACAATATAGTATAGAATTGAGTATATAGCACATACAATCTGCAGCTTCAGCACCACAGTTATATGGATTTATCAATCAACACAGTACTGGCTGGCTACTGATATTTCATCGTTGGGGCCCTCTAGATTTGACCTTACACAAACCTCACTCAGATAAAGGATCAATGAGTCAGGCAGATGAGACTTGACATGTTCAGCTAAACGACTCCTACAATCTCTCTGCTACTCAGGGAAGGAGAGGGGTTATGGGAAGTTAAACAGTCACCTATGTTTATAGGCATATGTTTTGGTGGAAAATGAGAATCAATGCTCTGTGACTCAAATGTTAAGGTAGTACGTGACTCAGATGCTTCATGCTGCTGTTCCCAAAGTTGCCATTTCGGTGTGTCATCTTACCCTTGGGTGGATGAGGAAGACCCATCAATCCCGAGACTTACTCTTGATCATGCTGACGTCATTGGCTCCGTCTCCAATAGCCAGGGTGACGGCCCTCTTGTGCCTCTTCACCAGCTCCACCACCTGGGCTTTCTGCATCGGAGTGACCCGGCAGCAGATGACTGTTTTGCACAAACAGGCCACGTCGAGCAGGATGTGCTCGAGCAGCGGCTCCAGAGCGTGAGCCTGCGGTGACATCACAGACCTCACACCTGTTAAACCTCATCATTACCAACACATAACATCAACCCCCTGCAGAGGCAACACCAAGCAACAACTCAGTGTAACATTTCCACCGGCTTGTTGTGCATCACACACCTGACTCGAGGCGCAGCTCCCATGTGGGGAAATGGATTCTTAATGAAAACCTGTAATAGAGCCGAGGGCCCTCAGCGGCCCAGCAGCTCTCTGCTCATTACAGTCTTAGCACAGTCAGCATCACATACAGAGATGCCGGAGTCAGCAGCAGCATCACAACACCCGTTTAACAAAATACAACCTGCAGGCATCAGGGTCAAAATAAAAACAAGCAAACCAGACAGATAGATTTATTTTTCCAACAAAGGAAATTGCTAGAGAATGTGCCACGTCTCAGTAGCTTACCAAGCTGTGTCCGTTGATGACTAACGCATACTCTGCGATGATGGTTTCTTCAAACACAGAGTCACGGAGAAACGTATCTGTCTTCTCAACATCGCCTGCACTGCCAACTCGACTCAGGCCCAGAATGTGCTCTTTTGCGCTCCTGAGGACAGAGAAGTTAGAGATTGGACACGCTT
Organism: Acanthopagrus latus; assembly: GCF_904848185.1. Classification (NCBI taxonomy): domain Eukaryota; kingdom Metazoa; phylum Chordata; class Actinopteri; order Spariformes; family Sparidae; genus Acanthopagrus; species Acanthopagrus latus. Next base: position 12,537,549 of record NC_051046.1, read on the forward strand.
TATCAAAGAAAAACATGCATGTCTGATGTGTCTGGCATGGCTTTTGCAGCAATTAAGTCAAATCACCACATACAAAATCCTTAAATGGCACATATCACATCATTAAAGAATCCAGTAAATATGAATTTTCAAGATTTTATACTTTCAGGGATTTTCAGTTTGAGTCGTACTGACAGTATCGACCGGTGTGTGAGTGGAGGTGACAGTACAGAGGACAGCGTGTCACCTGAGCTGCTGCTGCACCTCCTGCAGTGTGTGGCCAGAGACAACAAACACCTCATTCATGTCGTCTCGCAGCATGTTACAGGAGTAGCCGATGTTCATCGCTGTTTCTGAAATGTTTTAAACAGTTAACATCTCTGTAGCTTTTCACAGGAACAGTTTGTCTGGTCAAAGGCAAATAAGGTGAATTATCTTACCTAGTTTGTCTCCTGTGAGAACCCAGATCTTGATGTCGGCTAGATTTAGACAGGCGATAGTTTCTGGGACTCCTTCTTGCAGTTTGTCCTCGATTGCTGTGGCTCCTAGCAGCTTCAACAAGAATTGAAATTAAGTCTGCAGAGGTTAAATGAGTTTGAACGCCTCATGAATCTAAACAAAAGGAGGTCAATGTTACCTTCAAGCCCTGCTCGATCTCCTCGTAGAGGGCACCCAGCTGATCCTCTCGGTTCTCAATTACGGTGCTGGCGAACAGAAGCTTCTTCATCCAAATTTCAAAATCATCTTCATCAAGATCTTTGTAAGCCAGAGCTAATGTTCGAAGTCCTTCTCCAGCAAATTCCTGCAGAAGAAAATGATCACGTTCATAGAGGCACTAATAAAATCCAGCTAAGGTAACATTGGTTTGGGGTTTTTAGCAATTTTTATTAAACTATAAAAAATAATTAAATACACAAGAAACAACCAAAAAAAAATCTCTGGTTCACAGCTTTGTTCTCACTAATGCCAGTCCCTCTCTTTATTGACTCACTCGACCACGGCTGTTCTCTTTCTGCCAGTGTTGCCTTTTAAATGCATACTGTGCTTGAGTCTGAACACTTACACTGAGGTGTTCTGAGGTAGTGTACATGAGGTCTTCACTGCGTGGATCCAGACGATCGAAGATAACAGTGTCAGCTCCTTTAGAGTAGAGTTTAATCTGGCCCTGTGGATTTCTCACTATGAAAACACAAGCAGAGAGCACAACTCAAACTCATCCTGCATACATACAACTAATACACCAGAAGCATGCACCTGGACAGTTTACTTCATGCTATTTTAATGCAGATTCATCCCTAATCATCAGAGGTACCATTAATAATGTTATATATGAAGTCAGGCATGCTGTCGGGTATTTTGATGCATGCAGAACATTTCTAAGTGATGAATGCGGGCATGATGTCACGCTGACCACTTGAAAGCTAAATGGAGCATTGCTGTTATAAGTGAAGACCTAACCAATGACACTCATTCTCTTGCGCACGTTGTTGAAGTCCAGTATGGCCAGCAGCTGGTAGGTGACAGCTCGTCCCATCTCACACAGTGTGATGGTCTCGGGGGTCCGGGCCCGGAAGACAAACCCAAAGTTTCTCGCTGCAGTGACCAAGGCTCCCTCGTCGGGTGACTGGGCCTGGTACACCAAATGTCCTTCATGTTAACAGAAACATCAATCAGAACCACTGATATAAACTCAGTTATTTCTGGTGCTACAACTGGATAACGTGCACAGTTTACCTTCACTCTTCTCCTCTGGCATGACGGTGTGGCACAGAGCCAGCAGTCTGAAGAACTCCCACACTGCAGGATCCTCCAGTTTGATGGCTTCAACCAGGGTGCTGTCGTAAAACTTAAACCTTCTGTCGCACAGAGGGTTGAAGGAAAAGTCCACGCAGGCTGTTTTCTGAAGAATAATGTTCTTATTAGTATTATTTACAGAGTTAAAACATTGTGCTTGTTTAGCATGACTTACTTCTGTAATTTCCACCTTCTGGTCAAATTCATTATAGACATCACCTGAGAGAGAAAAGATTAAGAAATGACCTAAATATCGCGTGAAACATGAAATATAACTGGCGGTATGAAAGGTTGTTAGTTCTATGCTGAGGATCAATATGTAATTAAGTGTTTCCCACAGTTATTATAGAATCTCAGTGGATGATGAATAAATTGCTACAACTGCATTTTAATGTTTGGAAGACAACTCTCACAAAAGAATCCCTTTAAGCTAATAAAAAGTTTTTAGGAGAGATAAAGGAAACATTCGGTATGGTCAAAATTAATGGAATTAAATGTTTTTTTCACTTGTTCATTTTATTTCCTTGTTATTCTTTTAGTAATATTTGAGTGAATTATTTCTAAATTTCAAGGTAATTTTGAAGAGTTACAGAAAGCTTCGTACCATACGTCCGTCCGTCAATGGAGCACTTGCTGAACACCATGATGTTCCGGGTGAGGGTGCCCGTCTTGTCGGAGAAGATGAACTCCACCTGACCCAGCTCCTCGTTCAGGGTGGTGGTGCGAGCTTCTGCCGCAGTGTCCGTCTGACTGTGGTACATCTTCCGGTCCCAGTTAATGAAGTAGCTGTGCCCGAGCCGCAGAACCTCCACACTGAAGGAAAGCATTTTATCATACATCACTTTGAACAGGAAGTTAAGGGAAAAGTGACTTGTTCATAAGAAACAGCAGTTACATTTTTGACACGTGTTTACTGTATTTTCTTACCTGACATAAAGTGAGATGGGCACAACAGTGTTGAGGATGATGATGTAGGACCAGAAGGCGAGGAAGCCAGAGAATACTGCACTCCTCTGAGACTCAGCCCACGGCAGAAACACCTGGAAGTTTCTGCCAATCCAGCTCTCCCAGACGGTGTTTCCAATGGCCAAAACGACTCCCATACAAATGAGAAAGGCAAAGATCTGAAATACAGACCATCATTTCCATGTTCATTTTGAAAAAAAAGGTGCCTTTTAAATTGTTTATTTGTACAAAAATAAGAGAAGATTGTTATGAAGCATCTTATCCCAACATGTTGCACAGTGTACTTGCTTTCACTAAACCTCAGTCTGATTGGTACATATAAAACTATTGTCTGACATAACTTCCAGCATTGTTCCAGACAATTTCAACCTGGGGATGAACCAAAATAAGTACAAACATCTGAGTGCAGAGCATTCAAAGAACATTTTGCAGACGCAAGATTCACCATATTTTGATTTATTATTCAAAGCTTTTGCTGGAATACAAAAAATATAACCTCCCTCTCAATCATCACTCAGGGACCCTGCCCTTGCCTGTACTTTCTTATTTTGCTGTCTTTGGGTAATTTTTGGGTGTCAACCATGGATGCGACAACTAGAGGTGCTATGGGGGCTGACGCAACCCCCTACAATGAAGCTGTAACACATGCCGAATGTACAAGAAGAACCAAATAATAAAGACTTTGTTAGAAACAATCCTTCACAAAGTCTATAAAGTTTCTCCTAACTGAGCAACTTACAAACTGAACGATTTTATAAGGGAGTCTGGGGAATTTCGGCCCCTCTGCAAAAATCAAATTGTTGTAAATTACCATCAATAAAGATAACTATAAATAAAAATTAATACAAACGTCGGGACCCTATGCATATGATAAAAATATGGAGGAACCATGGAGTCGGGGATAATTTTCAATGCTGTGTTTACAAACGTCGCCAACAGATCAAACTAATTCTGCATATATAAAATTTAGGAAAAGCAGAAAAATAGCTTACCCACAAGACCAAAGTGTTCATCAATTTGTCAATGCTTGTTCTTTTAAACGTTGTCCTTCCACAGTTCTGCATCAATTTGGTTTGCAGCCCTGTTAAATCGGAACAAGTATTAGTGTTGAAAGGACATAAAACAGGGAGCTGGCCAGAGAAAACAAAAAAACATTATACAGACATGGCTAATGGATGAGGAGAATCGTACCGGCAAAGATAACCATCCCAAAGCACCACTCAGTGTTTCTGAGCACACAGCCCCGCAGCAGCATGTTGTCATTATCCAGAGGGTACTTATTGTCTCTCCAGTATAAAGTTCCTGTAAATTTATCCAGCTTGTTGTTTGGTGGTTCACAAATGACTTCCCCTGGGGAGGAGGGCAAAGCCAGCCTTACCAACATCAGACATCAGTCTTAGAGAAATCTCACAGACATGCGCACAACAAAACGATCGTCTCACCATCAAAGTTCATCAGTTTCGCAACATCGCCCAAATCAGAGGTGACGGTTAATGCCTGGCGTACTTTCAGATTTGTCTCTCTGTTCGGGTAGAAATAGAAAAACTATAATGAGAAATATGTCACAGGAAACCAAGAGAATCATAATCTCATGTGATGATGATGTGTTTAAAGGCAGTTTAGATTTTCTCCAGTTTTACGATCAAAGCACTTACCCATCCAGCTCTGCAGTCTCTATATAGCACAGTCCATAGGGCTCACTACTACAGAGGAGGAGGATGTCTGCCTGTGTGTAAAACCAATATGAAATCCTCAGTGGTGAGAAAAAAGGGCAATAAATCAAACTCTGCACCGCTGAACCTGCAAGAGCACTCTGCAGCTTCTAAATGTCCCAGAGGAAATCTATAACTGCTAACCTTTGCTGACTATTTTCTCTCTAATGTATGAACAAGACAGACAATATCGAATGAAAGGTGCCAAAAAAAAAAAAAAATCACTCTACTCTCGGTGAGTCAGAACACTCCACAACAGAGCAGCCTACTCACAGCAACGAACTGATTATTCTCCAGTTTGATGATGTCTCCCACACGAACGTTCATCCATTTCTCATTCTGCAAGCTTTAAAATTCAAAATCAAACCACGTAAATGTACTTGAACATGCCATATAAAATCATTTGCAAATGTGATTTGGCTTTACAGCCGTTACACAAACCATTCACAGGAGAAAGACAGAGCAGAGTGATGAAGTACCTTCCCCTGATGAGAACCTGAGACTGGCGGTTGTTGACTTGCTGGTCGCTCTTATGTCTAAACTGAAATTCAGACAGTCACCAGGATATAATGTTAACAGTTAATGTTTCTGCAAACCAAAGATAAGCCAAGGTTGACATTTGTACCGAATGTTATTACATATTTACATTTTAAGCTCATTAGTTGCCCTTTCATATCTGGAGGAGAAGGGGATGGCAGTGCTGTTATTACAAGCAAACAAGGCCGCAGAGCAGGAGACTACAATTTGAGTCTGAGGGGACATTTTCAGCTGTTTTTGTGCCGACCAAAGCGGCTATCTTTATCGAAAGTCGGACCAATTCCAGCCATTTTTGTGGCAACAAAACCAGATGTTTTTTTAAGGAGACCTTGGGAGCACTGTGTCAAGAGACAAATAGAAAATTTGACCTTGACAAACATCAAGTTGCAACATAAACAATAGGTTTTAACATATCTCGATAACATTTGTTCTGATTGGAAAAGAAGAGAAGCCGTACAAAGCTGAACTAACATAGTCATCTGTGGCGTCCTTGACAGCCGTGATCAGCAGCACCAGCACCAAAGGCACGATGGTTGTGAACCAGGACAGAGAGGAAATCTCTGGAATTAACTGCGTGGGAAGAAAAGCAGTTTAGCCTCCTCAAAAAATGTTATCATTGAAACAAATGCATGCCATCAAGCACAGTTTCTCCTACCTGCAGGATCAACAGCACTAAGAAATAACCATTTGCCACCCTCTGAAACTGCTCGAACAAGTTGATGGGCAGGAAGGTGAAGATGTTGTACTTTGAGGTTTTGATGTGATTGTCCTGGAGAACCACACAGTTAGAAGTTGATGAAATGCTAAAGGCTACACATGTGGGTAAAGCAACTTAATGTAACATTAAGGTCTACTTACGGCATAACAGAACTTGGCATTGTAGTCCCATGCATTGGCTTTCACATGCCGCTCTTTCTCTATGTACAGAGGACACATGGTCATTATTGGGAGACAAGTTAATAAAATGACACATACATTAAAAAAATAATAATTCCTCAATGTTTTTGTCCTCTTCTGACTTAGGTCTACAACCAGCTGTCAAATTCACCATGTAACTATAACTCCATGAACTTGAAGGGACAGCTGGACAGTCAAGTTCTGTAGTCCACAAAATATTTCTAGAGCTTCACAGCAAAACAGCATCACAGTATTCCCCTGAACAGCTGAAATAGATGAGGACTTGATTGGAAATGGCAAAAATGTAAAGGAAAAAAGTGTTGTTCAGTGTGAAACAAATCTGCGGGAGCCCAGTAGGGTTGGGACAATTTAAGACTTCTATCAGACTGGTTTGATACAAGGCCTAAGAGCGGACCGGAGAGGTAAAACCAAATTTCACCACTAGATGTTGCACAAGACTCAGCCGCTCCCCAGAGAACATAATGAGAGCCGATGAATGAGAGTGTAGCAGCACCACAGTGCATCAGGTCGACTGCAACAAATCATTTTTTAATTTCTCACAAATTAATTCAAGTCAGGGGGTGAAGTCGGAGCCCTCAGAAGGTCTTGACAGAAACAACGCAGGGTGAACTTTAATCCTTCTTTGTCTTTATCGCATACAAAGAAAATGAGTCCCCACCTCTTCATTACAGTTTATGGAAATGTGAGACACCTTGGCATTCGAAATGACGAGAAAATGAGGTGAGTAGGGATCAGCGCGTTCGCTCTTTTCCATAACACCTGACCTCCACACCCACCTGCACACCTGCTCCCTCATCAGCTCCTCGTTACATACACTGCACCTCCCCTTTTGCCTCCTGACAGATTGTCTATTCTGAGTTGCAGCGCTCTACTTTTGTTTTCTCCTTTCTCTTTACTGCCTGCCTGCTCTGTAGTGCAATCTTGTATTGCACTTTCATAAAGTGAAGGGATTCACAAGAGACAGGTTTAAAAAGTAATGTTCAAAATTGAAGAAGCATTACATCATTACATACATTGAATCAAGCTCCAAAAACGCTGGATCTTACTTTCATCGATGCAACCGATAATAGTCTTTCATTAAACCGGCCCTGCCTCCCAAATTCTAACTTACCGGTACTGCCTGTAGGCTTTCTAAAAAACAAAATTAATGTGATTAATCTTTGGAAAGCCCCCTTCAAACTACAGAAAACATTATGCAACTGTTTATTTTCACAGGCAGTTTAATTTAAGTAATTAAATATAGGCTATACTTATTCGCTCTCTTGCAAGCTAGATGAGAATATCAATACTGCTGCAATACTGCTAAAAAATCTACTTAACACAACGTAATTTTTTGGGGGTGAAAATGACAAGTTGTGGTTTTTCAG